>NW_027507785.1:312783988-313383988 GCF_037356315.1 Lithobates pipiens
GAGGGAGATACAAACAGAGAGAGAGAGAGAGAGATACAAACAGAGAACGAGAGAGAGAGAGAGAGATACAAACAGAGAGAGAGAGAGAGAGAGATACAAAGAGAGAGAGAGATAGAGAGATACAAAGATAGAGAGAGAGATACAAACAGAGAGAGAGAGAGAAACAGAGAGACAAACAGATAGAGAGAGATACAAACAGACAGAGAAAGATAGATACAAACAGAGAGAGAGAGATACAAACAGAGAGAGAGAGAGATACAAACAGAGAGAGAGAGAGAGATACAAACAGAGAGAGAGAGAGATAAAAACGAGAGAGAGAGAGATACAAACGAGAGAGAGAGAGGTAAAAACGAGAGAGAGAGAGAGAGAGAGATACAAACAGAGAGAGAGAGGTAAAAACGAGAGAGAGAGAGAGAGAAAGAGATACAAACAGAGAGAGAGAGATACAAACAGAGAGAGAGAGAGATACAAACAGAGAGAGAGAGATACAAACAGAGAGAGAGAGAGATACAAACAGAGAGAGATTGATTCAAACAGACAGACAGAGAGAGAGAGAGATACAAACAGAGAGAGAGAGAGATACAAACAGAGAGAGAGAGAGAGAGAGAGAGAGAGATACAAACAGAGAGAGAGAGATGATTCCCAACAAGAGAGAGGAGAGGACATAACAGAAGAGAGAGAGAGAGAGCTAGCAGAGAGAGAGAGAGAGAGAGAGAGAGAGATACAAACAGAGAGAGAGAGAGAGAGATACAAACAGAGAGAGAGAGAGAGAGATACAAACAGAGAGAGAGAGAGAGATACAAACAGAGAGAGAGAGAGATACAAACAGAGAGAGAGAGAGAGATACAAACAGAGAGAGAGAGAGAGATACAAACAGAGAGAGAGAGAGAGAGATACAAACAGAGAGAGAGAGAGAGATACAAACAGAGAGAGAGAGAGAGATACAAACAGAGAGAGAGAGAGATACAAACAGAGAGAGAGAGAGATACAAACAGAGAGAGAGAGAGAGATACAAACAGAGAGAGAGATAGAGAGATACAAACAGAGAGAGAGAGAGATAGAAACAGAGAGAGAGAGAAACAGAGAGACACAGACACAGAGAGAAACCAATGGTAGGTAGACATAGCAGTATATATTGAGGCACAGTGCATTCATAAAGTATTAAGACCCCCTTTACTTTTTTCAATGTTATTATGTTGCAATTCATTTTTTTTCTCATGAATCTACACTCAGTACCCCATAATTACAAAGTGAAAACAGAATTTTAGAAATGTCTGAATTTATTAAAAAGAAAAAACTGAACTATCACATGTACTTAGTATTCAGACTCAGTACTTTGTTGAAGCACCTTTGACAGTAAGCACATGGTCGAGTCTTTTTGGGTTTGGAGCGACAAGCTTTGCACACCTGGATTGGGGAATTTTCTCTTATTCTTCCATTGTAAATCCTCTGAAGCTCCATCAGGTTGGATGGAGCCCGTCGGTGCAAAGCCATTTTCAGGTCTCTCCAGAGATGTTCAATCGGGTTCAAGTCAGTTCTCTAGCTGGGCCAGTCTAGGACATTTACAGAGATGTCCCTAAGCCACTCCTGTGTTGTCTTGGCTGTGTGCTTAGGATGGTTGTTAAGTTGGAAGCTGAACCTTTGGCCCAGTCTGAGGTCCTGAGTGCTGTGGAACAGGTTTTCATTGAGGATGTGTCTGTACATTGCTGAATTCAGCTTTCCCTCAACCCCAACTAGTCTTCTAGTCCCTGCTGCTGAAAAACACCCCGTGGCATGATGCTGCCACCACCATGCTTCACTGTTGAGATGGTATTGAGCAGGTCATGAGCAGCACCTGGTTTCCTCCAGACCAATACTTATTTATGGATGCATTTTGGTCATGCTATATGTTTATGTATACGCTACCTGTATATATATGTCATTCATTACTCAATACACGTATGCAACACCACCTGTCTCATTTAATTTTTTCACTGCTACCAATCCACTGCTTCACTCAAACCGTCAAATAAGAAGAGGGCGCCCAAAGGGCGTTTTTGACTTGGAATGAGGTTACATCAAAGATGTACCTCCATCCTGTATTCAGATAATGAAAAGGAAGACATTTTCATTATCCAAAAAAGGGATGGAGGTACATCTTTGATGTAACCTCATTCAAAGTCCCAAATGCCCTTTGGGCGCCCTCTTCTTCTTTTTACGGTTTCCTCCAGACATAACGTTTAGAGTTGAGGCCAAACCGTTCAATCTTCAGACCAGAGAATCTTGTCTCTCACTGGCTTAGAGTCCTTTATCCTCTTTTTTTTTACAAACTCCAATTGGCCTTTCATGTGTTTGCACTGAGGAGAGGCTTCCGTCGGGCCAATCAGGGCCATTTTTAAGGCAGGGCAAAAGGGGCAGCTGCCCTAGGCCCTGTCATTGTTGTGGGGCCCAAAGCAGCTGCCTCATACTTGCCAACCATTCCAGTTTAAATTCCCTTGTCCTTTGACGTTTTAGTCCTGTGCTGTGTCCCGATATCTCAGTGTGAAGTGATGCTACTAATGCTGCCCAGCTCTGCCCTATTGTTGTGTATGGCTGACTCACCTGCAGACCCTGCGTTTACATGTAAATGACCTTCATTCATATGTAAATAGCTGTGGCATTCATATGTAAATAGCTGTGGCATTCATATGTAAATAGCTGAGGCCGGTGGCATTGATATGTAAATAAAGGTGACATTCATATATATCATGCCCCCCTGCAGTGAGGAGAAGACATGCTCTAACCTATAGGAACCAGTGAGCACTATTACTGTACACTAATCTCTAGCAACCAATCAACAAGCAGAACTCGTGTGCTGTAACCTCTAGCAACTAATCAGTGAGCCGTAATGTGTGCTGTAACCTCTAGCAACCAGTCAGTAATGATATGCTGTAACCTCTGGCAACCCGCTGCCGATCTGATACAGTAAACTAATTTTAAGTCTACCTGCTATTTATGGTATGTCTCAGAGAAGGCAGAGAGCGAAATTGCATGGGGGAGGGGGACCCCAAGAAAATGTTTGCCCCGGGTCCAGTCAATGTTAAAGGCAGCCCTGGGGCCAATCTGCCATAAAGCCCAGATCGGTGGAGGGCTGCAGTGCTGGTTGTCCTTCTGGAACTTTGTCCCATCTCCACACAGTATCTCTGGAGCTCAAGCAGAGTGACCATCAGGTTCTTGGTCACCACTCTTACTAAGGGCCTTCTCCCTCCGACTGCTCAGTTTAGCCGGGTGACCAGCCTTTGGAAGAGTCCTGGTTGTGCCAAACATCTTCCACTTGAGAATTATGGGGGCCACGGTGCTCTTGGGAACCTTTGGTGCAGCAGAATTTTTTTTGTAGCCTTTCCCAGGGTGGGCCTTGCAATAATCCCGTCTCTAAGCTCTGCAGGCAGTTCCTTTGACCTCATGGTTTTTACTCTGATACAGCATGCATTGCCAGCTATGAGGCCTTTTATAGAGGTGCATGCCTTTCCAAATCATGCTCAATCAATTTACATATTTTAATTAGGTGGACTCCAATCAAGGTGTAGAAACATCTCAGCAAGAGAAATGTGAGGCACCTGAGCGAAATTTCAAGCGTTGTTGCAAAGGGTCTGAATACTTACGCTAATGTGATATTTAAGTTTTTCCTTTTCAATAAATCCACAGACATTTCTAAAATTCTGTTTTCACTTTGTCATTATGGGGCACCGAGTGTAGATTATTGACAAAAAAAAAAAAGAAGAATTTAACTACTTGACCTTTGGAAGATTTATCCTCCTTAACCACTTCCCACCCGGCCAATGCACATATACGGCTGGGTGGGAGCCGTCTACTCCTGATAGGACGTTCAGGAACGTCCATTAGGAGGAGCGGGATCACGCCCGCGCAGCGACGCGATCCCGATGCGCCAGTGTCACCCAGACACGGCGCATCTCAGATCGGCAGGAGGGCTCTGTGATTGGCCCTCCTGGATCACATGACGGCCGTGTACAATCACGGCCGTCATGTGATGTAAACAAACAGCCGGTTGCTAGGCAATCGGCTCCTCCTCTCCTCCCACAGAAGTCATCGCTGAGGAGAGGAGAGCAGATCGCTGCAGCCGGCTGATGATCAGTGAGTATGAGCTGTTTTTTACAGCTTTTTACTCACTGATCACTAGTCTAGTGTACACACAAATCACCACACAGTATAAACACACCACACAGTATAAACACAATGTCCCCACACATGTCCCCAAAACATACATGTCCCCAAATAATAAAAACACATGTCCCTAATAATAAAAACATGTCCCCCACATATGTCCCACTAAAATCACATGTCCCAATGATTATCTGCACACATATGTACGTGATCACCTGCACACATATGTACATGATCATTTGCGTACATATGTCCGTGATCACACAAACCAATTATTATACACTTAACGGATTTTTTTTTACCAAAAACATGTAGCAGAATACATTTTGGCTTAAATTTATCACAAAATTTGATTTTATTGGATTTCTTTTAAAATAGCTTATATCGCAAAAAATAAAAAACGGAGTCGTGAATAAATACCACCAAAATAAAGCTCTATTTGTGCGAACAAAATGATAAAAATTTCATTTGGGTACAGTGTAGCATGACTGCGCAATTGTCACTGAAAGCGCTAGAGCGCTGAAAACTGAAAATTGGGCTGGGAAGGAAGGCGGCGAAAGTGCCCTGTATTGAAGTGGTTAATGACCAGGCCATTTTTTGCGATTCGGCACTGTGTTATTTAAACTGCCATTTGCGCTATATCTATAGGAATCTGTAAATTGCCATTACTAAATATTTCTAAAGGTGCCTTTTGTTTTTTCTTTTTTTTATATTTAATAATAATAAAAAAGAATTTTTAATATAAGGGTGAAGTTCCTTTTAAACATAAGCTCTGGAAGGTTTACCCCCCCCCCCCCCCATTTATGCCGCACCCAAATAAAACTGATGTTCTTTTTTCTCCACAAATAGAGCTTTCTTTTGGTGGTATTTGATCACCTCTGAAGTTTTTATTTTTTAGGCTATAAACACAAAAAGACGTCAATTAAAAAAATAAATCTATTTTTTACTTTCTGCTATAAAACATATCCAATAAAAAAAAATGTAAAAAAAATCGAATTTCTTCATAAATTTAGGCCAATGTGTATTCTGCAAAAAATATTTTTGGTAAAAAAATCCCAATAAGTGTATATTGATTGGTTTCCACAAAAGTTATTGCGTCTACAATCTAGGGCAGTGACGGTGAACCTTGGCACCCCAGATGTTTTGGAACTACATTTCCCATGATGCTCAACTACACTGCAGAGTACATGAGCATCATGGGAAACGTAGTTCCAAAAACATCTGGGGTGCCAAGGTTCACCATCACTGTACTAATGACACTGGCTAGGAAGAGGTTAAACTTTAGGGGCAATCAAAGGGTTAATTGTGTGCCTAGCCAGTGTTTTTCTAAACTGTGGGAGGGGCTTTTACTAGGGGAAGACAAGGATCCTTGTCCCTTTGCAGGAACACAGGACCCATGCCTTCCCTCCTGTCAGACTGCCATTCTGCCTCTCTGCTCAGTAGGTGCCAGTGGACCTCGAGTGTGTGTAACAGGGGAGGCCCATCCATTAGGGGCACCCGGGCACTGCCCCCCCCCCCCCCCCCACCCTCCCCATCCCCTATATGCATAACAGAATAGCAGTACATTATAGCAGTTATTAATAGCAGTACATTACAGTATTGCAACAGTTTACAAAGAACATTGATTCATTCCTATCAATTCCAGAAGTAGCCTACACCCCCCTCTTGCAGTCATGCCAGCAGTACTTACTCCACTTTAGGGCAATTCATCCTACCAGGTCACCCACCTCCCCCACCCATCAGCTTAACTAACAGGCCACGCCTGCTGTCAGCCTGATTTCAGTCTTCAGCTGGCGTGCAGTAAAAGAGTTTAACAATGTAAGTCAAGACAACAGCTGAACCGAAACAAGATTTTGAAGGTTGCTTTCCTCTATTTGCCTTAAGTCAGGCGCTCGTTAGATAACGGGGGTTACAGCTGATCATGAAGTGTTTGCTTTGAACATCAGGCTCTGTACGTTTTTTTTTTTCTTTTTTTCTCTTTCATATCTGCTGTAATTCTGTTTTCAAGATGAAAGAGTGCCGGCTGTACGCTGGAGATGGGCTTTATTTGGAGCAGCGAAGCGGGATGCTTACAGACTACGGCATTTTAAACTTGTCAGCAAACTCAATCATGTTTGGCTGGGCTGCTCAGAGCGACTGTCAGGGCAAGAAAGGGACAATCACCTCCATTTGCTTTAACTGATGCTAGGTACAGCTGACAGTGCCTGGCCGGGGCTCTCACCGCGTGATCGCAGTTCTGTGTAAAGACGCCATCGTTTTATGACACAGAACATTGCGGACACGTCCTGTGACAGCTACAGCCTCTTCACAATTGTGTTTGTGAAAGGGAAACTCTGCTCGTTTTACTAAACCCAGGAGCCTGCAGTCACTATATCTGATCTCCCACAGTACACAGAACATGGAGATGCAATAGTTTCACTAACTATAAATTGCTAGATACCTTTTCTCATCAGCAGTATATAGCAGTCTTGTGACTTCTATCAGCGTCTGGTTAAAGCTTGTAGGAGGAGTTTTCATTCTCCTCTGACTGTCCTGTGAGGCTGCAGGGCCCCTGACCCTCTGTCTGGACAGTGCTGATTGGCCCTGTGCTGATCACATGCACCCTCCCAAGTAAAAGAAAAAAAAAAAAAAAACTCTCTAGCAATGCACACCAAACTGAGCATGTGCAGCTTGTCCCCTAGTCTCTGTTCTATCAGGAGATGGATTGGGGACAGTGGAAGAAGGGGAGGATCAAGGAAGACAGGATCAAACAGCCTTTTTACACAATGTAGAGGATTAACCCCTTGGGTTCCACAGTGAGTATAACAAGCATGCTTTACTGTATATACAGACTGATTTTAATGTGGGTAACACTAACTACTAAACAAACCTGTTTGCCATCCAGGGACAATGCACATTTATGCATTACAGGAACGCATGCTACATGCATTGACGTGTTGCGGTAGCTTTCATTTTAAATAGCCCCCCCCCAAAGCACTAAGACAACCCACCTACATTTAAACATTCTGAAATGCAAAGCAAAGCACCATAATGTATTGGAATAAAATAATGGCGACACATCCGATTTTTTGGGACATTTCCGTGTTTCAATGGGCTGCCTTAAAGCTGAACTCCGGGTACAGCAAACTTGATTTAAATATATTGCTCAATAGCCACAAAGGATATAAATCCGCTTTATGTGCACCAAATTCCTTTACAAATGCAGTTATTACATTGTAAAGGTAGTAGTGACATCATCACTGTGCTGTACATGGCCTGTGCAGAGAGCAGAGCTGTGGGAGGGACTCAGCAGGCTCCACCCACCACAGGCTGCCTGCATAAACTACAGGAGGGGCGGAGACAAGACCAGTCACCCTGCACAAGGAGAGAGACCAGCAGTGAGTGGTGGGAGGGACCAAGCAGGCTCCGCCCGCTACAGGCTGTGTGCAGAAAACTACAGGAGGGGGCGGAGACAAGACCAGTCACCCTGCACCAGAAGGGTGAGCAGTGAGCGGTCTTTATTACAGGAAGCTCCTGCACAGAGGGAAATTCTCACACTGGATTACTGCACAGATCTAGAAGAAATACACAAAGCACACCAAGATTCAAGTAAGAATACACATGAGCAATGTACATAGGCAATATTTGCTTATCCCAGATAATGTGACGCACCTTGACGTAATGTGCATAGTTTAAGGTTACTGGGCAGCGTCCCTTCCTGGATATGTGTATATCTTTGATCCTCCAGTAGTTAGATCTCCCTGCTACTGTATAATTGCCACCTCTGATCCTTCTACGTTGAAGGTTTACATTTTAATAAGAATATAAAAATTGTAGAATAAAATTAACAAATGATACTGGAAAAAAACAATTATTCTCCTCTTTTTTTCCCATATTCTATGTTGCTTTGCCTTTAAAATACATTATTTAATTATTATATTACTTTATTACATTATTCATTCAATAACACCACATCTCTGATGTGATGGGGGACCTTTGACATGTAATGCCGCGTACACACGAGCGGACTGTATGGCGTACCTAGTCCGTCATACAATCCGACGGACAGTCCGTCATACTTTCGACTGAACGGACTTGACCACACACGGATACCCAAACAGTCCGTCGAAAGCTTGCGCGATGACGTGTACAGCACGTACGACGGGACTAGAAATAGGAAGTCCAATACACAGCAATGCACCCTTCCGCCGTGTAAATCCTTTCTGAGCATGCGCCATTCTTAGTCCGTCGAACTAGCCTACTGACGAGCGGATTGACCGCTGAAACCAAAGTACAACGGACAGAATTTCGAAAAATCCGAAATACTTAGTACACCAGACTGCACGCTGAAAAAGTCCGCTGAAGCCCACACACGAGCGGACTGTCCGCTGAAATGTGTTTCGACGGACTAAGTACGCCATACAGTCCGCCCGTGTGTACGCGGCATTAGAGGGTAACTTTGATGTGATGGGAGACCTCTGACATGAAGGAGGGTCCTCTGATGTGATGGGAGACCTCTGACATGAAGGAGGGTCCTCTGATGTGATGGGAGACCTCTGACATGAAGGAGGGTCCTCTGATGTGATGGGAGACCTCTGACATGAAGGAGGGTCCTCTGATGTGATGGGGGACCTCTGACATAAAGGAGGGTCCTCTGATGTGACGGGAGACCTCTGACATAAAGGAGGGTCCTCTGATGTGATGGGGGACCTCTGACATAAAGGAGGGTCCTCTGATGTGACGGGAGACCTCTGACATAAAGGAGGGTCCTCTGATGTGATGGGGGACCTCTGACATAAAGGAGGGTCCTCTGATGTGACGGGAGACCTCTGATATTAAAGAGGGACCTCTGATGTGAAGAGGGGGCCTCTGGCATTAAAGGAAGGGACCTCTGTTGTAATAGGAGGACCTCTGACATGAAGGAGGGTCCTCTGATGGGATGAGGGGGACCTCTGACTTTAAAGGGGGGGCCTCTCATGTGAAGGGGGGCTCTGGTATTAAAGGAAGGGACCTCTGTTGTAATGGAAGGACCTCTGACATGAAGGGGTGACCTCTGATGTGAAGGGAAGACTTCTAAGTTGGAGGGGAGACCTCTGATGTTTAGGGGGGCTTTCTGATGTGAAGTGGGACCTCTGACATGAAGAGGAGACCTCTGGCATTAAAGGGAGGGACCTCTGTTGTGATGTGAGGACCTCTAAGTTGGAGGGGAGACCTCTGATGTGAAGGGGGGCTTCTGATGTGAAGGGGGGCTTTCTGACCTGAAGGGTGGACCTCTGACATAAAAAGGGGGGACCTCTGTTATGATGGGAGGACCTCTGATGTGATGGGGGCCTCTGACTTGAAGAGGAGACCTCTGACATTAAAGGGAGGGACCTCTGTTGTGATGGGAGGACCTCTAAGTTGGAGGGGAGACCTCTGACGTGAAGGCGGCCTTCTGATGTGAAGGAGGGCCTTCTGACCTGAAAGGTGGACCTCTGACATAAAAGGGGCGGACCTATGTTATGATGGGAGGATCTCTGACGTGATGAGGGCCTCTGACTTGAAGAGGAGACCTCTGACATGAAAGAAGGGGACCTCTGATGTGAAGGAGGGACCGCTGATGTTAAAGGAAGGGACCTCTGCTGTGATGGGAGGACCTCTGGCATGATGGGGGGCCTCTGATGTGATGGGAGCCTCTGACATGATGGGGGGACCTCTGACATAATGGGGGCCTCTGATGTAAAGAGGAGACCTCCAACATGAAAGGGGGGACCTCTAAGGTGAAGGGGGATCGCTGACATAAAGGGGGACCTATGATTTGATGGGGGGGGGCCTCTGATTTGCAGAGGGGCTTTCATTTCATCAAGGTGGTTGTGTGCATTGTCCCAGGCTCAGGTTTCCCATTGATATGCAACATTTACATTTTTACATTGTGGACTGATTTTGAATACTTTTACTTTTAAAGGATGCCACAAAAAAGGTTGAGAAACACCGGCCTATAGTCTCCATCAGAAGTCCATGTGACATGGTGAAAACACAAGAGTTTGAAGACAGTAGTCATCTTGTAACAGGAAGTGCCTGAACATGGCCATGGGGCAGGATCACCAAGGAATTATTAAAACTAGAGTAAGGCTGGGTTCATAATTGAAGCGGATGCAGCTGACGTCAGGGGTCCGGTGCGTCCCTGTTCTCCATTTCAGGGATAAATCAGGCCTGAATTTTTTGCTTGAATTCAGACCTGAAACGGAGCCAAAGACGCACAGGACTGCTGTGCAATTCGCTCCGCAGCCGCTCCTGAGATGTGTGAACCGGGAGCTGGTCACAATCTCCCGTCGTGTGAATTGGATGTGATTGGCACTCGTGTGAACCCAACCTTAAACAAGATTGAAAACAGCTGCTGAAAAAACATTAAACACATTTAAAGCTTATATGAGATTTTGGTGATTATTACATCTACCTTAAAGGGTTAAAAAGGACCCTCAATTTCTCTCCTCAGCAATGCTGATGGGAGTTCCTGTCTATACAAGACCCATCACTGTGGACCTTCCCAGGAGATCTCAAGTGTCTACGATTGTGCGAGGGACTCCGCTGACATGACGCCAACCATTTGTTTGCTGACTTTCACCAAACAGACGTCACGCTTCTAAAATGTACACACCAAACGCACACACAATTCACGGAGGAATCCCTGCTCTTTGCGCATGGCATACCATTAAACCTACAGCCCACCTTGACATAAATCGAGGGCCTGCAGACACTTGTCCATGTGGACGTTTGACGTAGACTGATGGAATTCTGCCACTGGAAACAAACCATGGAGCTATGGAGCAATTTTTACATTTCTCTTATGGGTCTGTTTATTCAGCAATAACTTTTACATTACTTAACCCCTCCCTGCCTGCCCGGACCTCTCATTAAAAAGTCCTGAACACCCGGTGGTATGGGAAGGATCGGCGATCATGTGACAACTGTGATTGGCTGTCACTGTGGTCACATGATTGGGATCTGATCTCGCTGGCGATTGACTGTTAGTGGGTACTAAGTGCTGTCTTCGACAGCTCGGTCCCTGTGCTGAGATTGCACAGTGATGAAGGAATGTGTTAACACTACACAACACCTCCTACTCATCTCCATAACAGGTGGAGGTGTTTTGCAGTCCTCCAGGACTGCAAAGGACAATGCTAACTGATATAGCCAAACCAAAAAAACTGCGCTGGAGGTTTGAAGATACAAAAAAACTCCCGAAAACATGCATACAGGAAAGCCCCTAGCTGACATAACATTATGTTCATGTTATATAAGACGAGCGGCTCCATGCTGCCTCTGATGACGTCGTATCTGACAAAACACGGTGGGTGGAGCCGGAGGTTGTGAAGTCACTGCGTGTCGTGGAACTTGGAATTGTGGGAGTTGTGGTTTCTTTATAGGATGCTGTATACAGCATATTGGTGTGCTTTTATCTGTAGTAATAAAGCTTTTCGTGTCGCTCTTCTCTTTATGCTTTCCTTCGGACTGAGGGGTCCCTGGTGAAAGTTGGAGATGTAAACTGCCGAGTTTTTAGTGCCATTTCTCTTAAAGTGATACTAACCAAGCGCTGTTTGAATCCTCTTGTAAGAGTCACACGTCCTCTGGTAAGCCTGTGTGTGTGATTTGGTGGAAGACATGGGGTCCTTCACATGTGAGTTTAATCACCTTGTTTTCCTTGGATATGTGCATTATTGACTTTCATACCGTGGATATTCAAATTATTATTATCAATTAGGGCCAGGTACACCACTCCCCATATTGCTTTTTATGAACTGTGATCACTTTTATTCATATTGGTTTTTATAAATTAAAACCTGCCATTTTTTTATCTACACCATCGAAGCATATATTTTTTCTTTTCTTTGCATGTCTGTGGAGTAGAGCTGCACAATTAATCGGCAAGAATCGTTATCGCGATCTTGACTAAAGTGTTTCACAATTCTTTCTATGCAAAGAATTCTCTCTGCTCTTCTGAAGCCACAGACATCAAAAGAAATGTAGAGAAAAACTGGGCAGTCTGGCAAGAATCACAACATTCTTTATCAGTTAAACTTAAGTATAAACATTGTAACAATTTGTCAATGGAATAGACTTTGGTGTGTAAGTGAAAAAAGTTTAATCACAAATGCCGCGTACACACGGGCGGACTGTATGGCGTACTTAGTCCATCAAAACACATTTCAGCGGACAGTCCGCTCGTGTGTGGGCTTCAGCTGACTTTTTCAGCATGCAGTCCGGCGTACTAAGTATTTCGGATTTTCCGCAATTCTGTCCGTCGTACTTTGGTTTCAGCGGACAGTACGGTCGTCAGTGTGCTAGTTGGACGGACTAAGAATGGCGCATGCCCAGAAAGGATTTACACGGCGGAAGGGTGCTTTGCTGTGTATTGGACTTCCTATTTCTAGTCCCGTCGTACGTGCTGTACACGTCATCGCGCAAGCTTTAGACGGACTGTTTGGGTATCCGTGTGTGGTCAAGTCCGTTCAGTGGAAAGTATGACGGACTGTCCGTCGGATTGTATGACGGACTAAGTACGCCATACAATCCGCTCGTGTGTACGCGGCATTAGGCTCCGTTCACACAGGGGCGACTTGTCCAGGCGACTTCGCCGCCTGACAAGTCGCGCTCCATTCTGTACTATGGAACCGTTCTAATAGGAGCGACTCAAGTCGCTCCGACTTAGAAAAAAGGTTCTTGTACTACTTTTGGGGCGACTTCAGGCGACTTGCATTGACTTCTATACAGAAGTCGTTTTGCAAGTCGCCGCTGAAGTCGTTTGCAGGTCGCGTCTGTGAGTCGCGCTGCAAGTCGTGCCGCCCCTGTGTGAACGGCGCCTAAACCTTTTTCTGTCATTTGTTGGTTTCAAGTTAAAATATTTTTTTTTTGCTGGAAAACTACTTAGAACCCCCAAACATTATATATATATATATATATATATATATATATATATATATATATATATATATAAAAATATGTGTGTGTGTATATATATATATATATATATATATATATATATATATATATATATATATATATATATATATATATATATATATATATATATATTATATATTTTTTTTTTTTTTTATAGACACCCTCAAGAATAAAATGGTGGTTGTTGCAATATTTTATGTCACACTGTATTTGTGCAGCGGTCTTTCAAATGCAATTTTTTGGGGAAAAAATAACTTTAATGAATTAAAAAAAAAAAAAAAAAAAAACGAACCAACCAGTAAAGTTAGGCCATTTTTTTGGATAATGTGAAATTTTTTATGTCGCAAGAATTGTGATCTTTTTATTCTAAGCAAATAAATTGTGATTCCCATTTTGGCCAGAATCGTGCAGCTCTACTGTGGAGGAAAGTTTTTTTTTTTTTTGGGTGCTTACTACCCTTCTAAGGGGTATTGTCCATCCTTTTCCTTGGATCTTTCGCCAATATCATTTGCCCACTGATCCACTCACACGATTGGATTTGGACGTTCGATCCATCATCATTGGTCCATTGGTTAACCTTTGGAGAACAGTGGGGTGCATTTCACATCTTCCACGATTCCTGTGACGGTCTGGTCCTCCTGCCGATGGTTTTAACCTATTCCTGATTGGCTCGTTGTCGCTGACAGTCGGGTCCAACGACTCTGGTAAGCGTGCAGCCAGGGGCGGACTGACAACTCATGGGGCCCCCGGGCAATAGGAGATTATGGGGCCCCCAGGCAATCAGAGATTATGGGGCCACACAGTAGACACAAACACACACACACAGTATACAATCACACAGTATACACAGACATGTTTTTTATTGGCTGAGAAGGTACTGGAGAGGTGGGGCAGCTATAATCTCAGATTTTTAGACCAAAAGGATGTCGGTAAGGGACATTTCAGAGATAGATGAAAAAAAAAAACACAGATTTTTGCATACTGTCCCTGGTTTTACTGAGGCTGGCAACCCTGATGGGGCCCCCTAGTGGCATGGGGCCCTCGGGCAGTGCCCGAGTGGCCCAATGGTCAGTCCGCCCCTGCGTGCATATGTCATACTACATGCTCAAAAGAAATCTCCATGTGATGGTATACACGGCCTTGTGACATCTTCACCGAGATATTCTATCACTTCCATGATGGACACTTTCATTTTATTTCATTGTGTTACATTTGTGGACTTTTGAATTTGTTTTCACTTTTCCCCTTCAGGGTGCACATTACTGAGTGATTTATATATTGCATCAGTTTGATTATTTAGCGCTACTCTTTACTTTCATCACTTTTTGAATTTTCATCACATTCGTGGGTAGCTGCTTACCTCTTTTGTCCTTTTTTTTGGGTAGGCGCAATTATTATTTTTATTACATATTCAAATTATGAACTTCTATAGCGCAGGAGGAGCACATATTGCACCGGATAGTCACGGGCTCATTTGAGATATTGTCAAATGCTAACTGATAGCAGTCCAGAGGAAGAGAGCACAGGAAGTTATCAGTTCACAGGATTTCTAGCTGGGTGAAGTTATTATTTTTTTTTCACTTGTTTAACAAATATAACAAACTGCTTTTAACCACTTCCCAACCAGCCAACAGTTGCCCCCCACTCATGTGCATTGCACAATCTGTGGACAACTTTGTGGGAACAGTTTGGGGATGGCTCCTTCCTGTTCCAACACGACTGAGCACCAGTGCATAAAGGTCCATAAAGACATGGATGAGCGAGTTTGGAGTGTAGGAACTTTACTGGCCTGCACAGAGTCCTGACCTCAACCCGATTGAACACCTTTGGGATGAATTAGAGCGGAGACTGCAAGCCAGGCCTTCTCATCCAACATCAGTGCCTGACCCCTCACAAATGCGCTTTTGGAAGAATGGTCAAACATTCCCATAGACACACTCCTAAACCTTGTGGACGGCCTTCCCAGAAGAGTTGAAGCTGTTATAGCTGCAAAGGGTGGGCCATCTCAATATTGAACCCTACAGACTAAGACTGGGATGCCATTAAATTTCACGTGCGTGTAAAGGCAGGCACCCCAATACTTTTTTTAATATATACAGTCCAGGGATATGCAATTAGCGGACCTCCAGCTGTTGCAAAACTACAAGTCCCATCATGCCTCTGCCTCTGGGTGTCATGCTTGTGGCTGTCAGAGTCTTGCTATGCCTCATGGGACTTGTAGTTCTGCAACAGCTGGAGGTCTGCTAATTGCATATGCCTGATATACACTATACCAGTGATGGCGAACCTTGGCACCCCAGATGTTTTGGAACTACATTTCCCATGATGCTCATACACTCTACATGGGAAATGTAGTTCCAAAACATCTGGGGTGCCAAGGTTCTCCATCACTGCACTATACTGTAGTTTGTAGACTCTATAACTTTCACACAGACTAAATAATAATAAACACTAATTTGGGTAATTTTTACCAAAGAAATGTAGCATGCTACATTGTGGCCTACATTTATGAAGAAAGATTATTTGTTTGAAAAAATTTATAACAGAAAATAAGAAAAACATATTTTGTGTTCAACATTTCTCAGTATTTTTTCATCTATATAGCAAAAAAAATAAAAAATAAACTGTAGTGATTAAATACCACCAATAGAAAGCTCTACTTGTGCGGAAAAATGATATAAATTTCATTTAGATACATTGCTGCATGACCGCGCAAAGACCAGTGATAGTAGCATAGTACTGAAAAGCAAAAAAAATGCCCTGGTCATGAAGGGGGTAAAATCTTCCGAAGGTCAAGTGGTTAATGGTATATTTAACCCCCTTTTCTGACAGAGTGGTTCTAATAATCAATAATATAATTATATCATTATATAATCAATAATATTAATAATTATAATTAAAAAAAATTTTTTAGGCCTGAAGATTTCTTAAAACCTCCAAAACATTTAGTATTTTCTGAAAGCAGAGACCCTGGAGATTTAAATAGTGCTAGTTCCAATTCTCGTTTTACAGAATATTAGCGCAATGGTTTCTCAAGCTAAAAATTTCAGTAAGAAAAAACACACTAAAGTGAATTTTAGGGCATACAAACGCAACGTGTTACCTGATTTTTGATAGAATACAAAAGATGAGGTTGTGTTGAGTAAATTGATACCCAACATGTCAAGCCTTCGATACCCTACATTTTCTACAGGTGACACTTTAAAGTTAATTGTGAATAATGTCCCTAGAATTATTTATTTTATTCCGATGTGCGCGGCGATATGTACCATGTGTAGTATAATCACATACAGGCGCTACTGACGCCCGTTTTTATGTTTGTATATACATGTATGTGTGAGAGGGGGGTTCACAATTTTTGGGGAGGGGTTTAACTGCATTGCATAACATTATGCTTTACCTTTGCAGGGAAACAAAGAGGAAGTAAGCCCATCAGGGTTTACTTCCTCTTTAATAAACAATATATACAGTATCTCACAAAAATAAGTACACCCTATACATATAGCGGGCCTTTATTTGATGGTAAATATTAAAGGATATGTCCTGATTGTTTTATTGTCATAGGAAAACTGGCCCAAAATAGCTACAGTATCTCACAAAAGTGAGTACACCCCTCACATTTTTGTAAATATTTTATTCTATTTTTTCATGTGACAACACTGAAGAAATTACGCTTTGCTACAATGTATAGTAGTGAGTGTACAGCTTGTATAACAGTGTAAATTTGCTGTCCCCTCAAAATAACTCAACACAGCCATTAATGTCTAAACAGCTGGCAACAAAAGTGAGTACACCCCTAAGTGAAAATTTCCAAATTGGGCCCAATTAGCCATTTTCCCTCCCTGGTGTCATGTGACTCGTTAGTGTTACAAGGTCTCAGGGGTGAATGGGGAGCAGGTGTGTAAAATTTGGTGTCATCACTCTCTCTCTCTCTCATACTGGTCACTACAAGTTCAACATGGCACCTCATGGCAAAGAACTCTCTGAGGATCTGAAAAAAAGAATTGTTGCTCTACATAAAGATGGCCTAGGCCAGTGATGGCGAACCTTGGCACCCCAGATGTTTTGGAACTACATTTCCCATGATGCTCCACTACACTGCAGAGTGCATGAGCATCATGGAAAATATAGTTCCAAAACATCTGGGGTGCCAAGGTTCGCCATCACTGGCCTAGGCTATAAGAAGATTGCCAAGACCCTGAAACTGAGCTGCAGCACGGTGGCCAAGACCATACAGCGGTTTAACAGGACAGGTTCCACTCAGAACAGGCCTCACCATGGTTGACCAAAGAAGTTGAGTGCACATGCTCAGCGTCATATCCAGAGGTTGTCTTTGGGAAATAGACGTATGAGTGCTGCCAGCATTGCTGCAGGGGTTGAAGGGGTGGGGGGGGGTCAGCCTGTCAGTGCTCAGACCATACGCCGCACACTGCATCAAATTGGTCTGCATGGCTGTTGTCCCAGAAGGAATAGTTTTTGTTGAAGACAAACAGACTAAGGACATGGGTTACTGGAACCTTGTCCTGTGGTCTGATGAGACCAAGATAAATTTTTTTGGTTCAGATGGTGTCAGGCGTGTGTGGCGGCAACCAGGTGAGGAGTACAAATATAAGTGTGTCTTGTCTACAGTCATGCATGGTGGTGGGAGTGTCATGGTCTGGGGCTGCATGAGTGCTGCCGGCACTGGGGAGCTACAGTTCATTGAGGGAACCATGAATGCCAACATGTACTGTGACATACTGAAGCAGAGCATGATCCCCTCCCTTCAGAGACTGGGCCGCAGGGCAGTATTCCAACATGATAATGACCCCAAACACACCTCCAAGATGACCACTGCCTTGCTAAAGAAGCTGAGGGTAAAGGTGATGGACTGGCCAAGCATGTCTCCAGACCTAAACCCTATTGAGCATCTGTGGGGCATTCTCAAACGGAAGGTGGAGGAGCACAAGGTCTCTAACATCCACCAGCTCTGTGATGTCATCATGGAGGAGTGGAAGAGGACTCCAGTGACAACCTGTGAAGCTCTGGCGAATTCCATGCCCAAGGGGGTTAAGGCAGTGCTGGAAAATAATGGTGGCCACACAAAATATTGACACTTTGAGCCCAATTTGGACATTTTCACTTAGGGGTGTACTCACTTTTGTTGCCAGCGGTTTAGACATTAATGGCTGTGTGTTGAGTTATTTTGAGGGGACGGCAAATTTACACTGTTATACAAGCTGTACACTCACTACTTTACATTGTAGACAAGTTTCATTTCTTCAGTGTTGTCACATGAAAAGATAGAAGAAAATATTTACAAACATGTGAGGGGTGTACTTACTTTTGTGAGATAATATATATGAGGATTTTATTGTCACATGATAAATGTGTACGTTCTCCTCCACAGTCACTTATCATCACGTACTACAGCATCACTTCCTCTGCCAGTGACAGTTACTATCTTAGGAAACGTGCTGTTGGCTCTTTTATAGCTGGAAAGGAGAAGTGAAGAAACAATGGGACTTGTGTAAGAAAATGTCAGTATAATAACCGTGGCACCCAATAAATATTTCTATACAGTGTACAATGTCACCCTCCAACATCGCTGCGATGCCGCATTAACAACTGAGATTTTGCAGCAGTTGGCGAATGTAAAAGCGAGAGGGCGGCCATAGAAAAGATTCATCTCATCACATTGGGCACATGTGGTAGGGGACACTCTCTGGAGGGGCGCATTTCTCTGTTTTCCTAGTGAAATAAAATTCAAATTTAAAGCCGATTTAATGCCAATTACAAAAATCTTATCTACGCATTAACATGTTATTGTCATTTTAACCCCTTTGTGACCAGAGATTTTTCTTTTAGGTTTACACACCCAGTTACACTTAGTTTAACAGGTGCTGGTATGTGTCAGTGGATTTGACAAAACTCGAATGTTGCTGAATAACAGCGGGTATGAGAACTAGGAACACACGCAGGTGCACATTCATAGCTCTCTGCTGCAAGGATAAAGCCCAACTCAGGGAAACTTGAAAATGATCTCATGCACTGTTGCTGCACCCATACTGCAAGGGTTATTTGCTCCTTTAAGTTTAGGGGGCTTATTAAGCCCTTCCTGCCAAGCGTACTCATATATGTGGGTTCATGGAAGAGAGTCTTTATCCGTGGGGGTTGCATTAATGCACTACTGTGTTTGAGCTGAGAACGCGGTTCAAAGCACGCTCCCAGCACACTGACCGAGCTGTCACAGATGGCTCCAGGTCTCAAACTAATGATGGGGAAATGGGAGGAGCGGTTACCAATCACCTGATTGCTGTGCTAGCTTCTGACTGGCTATTACAATAATCAGTCAATGAACAGCCCACCCTGGTGTTTTTTTTTTCTCCTCCAAGAAACATTCAGGTGGATATACTAAAGGCAAATGGGTCCTATTGAGTTCCAATGGAAGGCATGATCCTATGGTGGAACGATCCTGTGGTGTGGTCCTATTGACTTCCAATGGAAGACATGGTCTTATGGTGGAATGGTCCTGTAGTGTAGTCCTATTGACTTCCAACGGAAGGTGTGGTCCTATGATGTAACAGTCCTGTGGTGTGGTCCTATTAACTTCCAAAGGAAGGCGTGGTCCTATGGTGGAATGGTCCTTTGGTGTAGTCCTATTGACTTCCAATGGAAGGCATGGTCCTATGGTGTAACAGTCCTGTGGTGTGGTGTGGTCCTATTGACTTCCAATGGAAGGCGTGGTCCTATGGTGGAAGGGTTTTGTGGTGTGGTCCTATGGTGGAATGGTCCTGTGGTGTAGTACTATTGACTTCCAATGGAAGGCGTGGTCCTATGGTGTAACAGTCCTGTGGTGTGGTCCTTTTGACTTCCAATGGAAGGCGTGGTCCAATGGTGGAATGGTTTTTTGGTGTGGTCCTATTGACTTCCAATGGAAGGCGTGGTCCTATGGTGGAATAGTTTTGTGGTGTGGTCCTATTGACTTTCAATGGAAGACATGGTCCTGTAGTGGAACGGTCCTATTGTGTGGTCCTACTGACTTCCAATGGAAGGCTTAGTCCTATGGTGGAATGGTCCTGTGGTGTGGTCTTATTGACTTCCAATGGAAGGCGTTATGGTGGAACGGTTTTGTGGTGTGATCCTGTTGACTTCCAATGAAAGGTGTGGTCCTGTGGTGGAACGGTCCTGTGGTGTGGTCCTATTGACTTCCAATGGAAGGCGTGCTCCTATGATGGAATGATCCTGTGGTGTGGTCCTATGATGGAATGATCCTGTGGTGTGGTCCTATGATGGAATGATCCTGTGGTGTGGTCCTATGATGGAATGATCCTGTGGTGTGGTCCTATGATGGAATGATCCTGTGGTGTGGTCCTATGATGGAATGATCCTGTGGTGTGGTCCTATGATGGAATGATCCTGTGGTGTGGTCCTATGATGGAATGATCCTGTGGTGTGGTCCTATGATGGAATGATCCTGTGGTGTGGTCCTATGATGGAATGATCCTGTGGTGTGGTTCTATGATGGAATGATCCTGTGGTGTGGTCCTATGATGGAATGATCCTGTGGTGTGGTCTTATGATGGAATGATCCTGTGGTGTGGTCCTATGATGGAATGATCCTGTGGTGTGGTCCTATGATGGAATGATCCTGTGGTGTGGTCCTATGATGGAATGATCCTGTGGTGTGGTTCTATGATGGAATGATCCTGTGGTGTGGTTCTATTTTTTGACTGCCCCTTTGCCCCCTGTTTGAATTCCGCCTAAATGTTAATTAATCTAAAATGGGAAGTTCCACTTGATGTCCTCCTCCCCCCTCCTCTACCACATATGACACATTATATTTATTTTAGGGAGCAGGTACCTGCCTAGGTGATCTGAGCAAAAGTTTGCCCCCCCCCCCCCCTTTCTCTTTGCTTACAGCCTTCTGGGAAATGTCACAGGTCTCAGGAGACTGTAGGACCATTCACAAAGCACAACATAGCATGCACAGTGGGAAGCCGGCTGTGAAGCCATAAGGAATAAACATGCCGGCGCCGGGGACCCGACCCGCAGGACCCGCAGGACCCGCAGGCGTGCAAAGATCTGGCCCGGGTGAGGACGGGCGCTGGATCCCTGGACAGGTAAGCATCCTTTTTATCCAAAGTCAGCATCTACAGTATAGGTAGCTGCTACCTTTTTAACTTTTCTTTTCTAGGGTGAAGAACCTCTTTAGCTGCAGCAGAAGAAAGTTGTGTCTCTTGCTCTTCCAGACAGGGCTGTGTTGAGTGGCAGAGCTGTGTAAATCTCAGGACTGGATAGACAGACATATTAATCCTTTGGCAGCTCTGTACCATCTGAGGCCAGTCACTTCACTGGGTATATGGAACGGTTTACAACCACTTTAAGCTCTTCTTCCTGGCTAGCCAAAGGAGCTCTTGAACGTGTCTAGTGTGCATGCAGCCATGTGGGCTAATCACTGCCGCTGGGTGTAAAAAGGTGTAAAAACCTTCATCACACGTATTTATAAGGCCGACAGACATAAAGCAACAATGCTGTACAGACTACAACAACCAAAGTGGGCCGGGATTCCTGGAGCCAGAGCTGAAATCTGATTGGTTAGTAGAAGTTCCCGCACGTGGCCCTTTTCTTTACATTACCAGACCCACCAATACCAGCCTGCCCCTCCCCCACAAGCTGAAATTTTGTTTTCGATCTTATCAGAACACAACATTTGGACCCAGCGGGGCTAATCTGTATTTCCATGGCTATGGCCACAGAGCTTGCCAGGGAACATTCCGCCGCAGCATTGATGTCACGCCGATTGTAATGACGTCAGGACGGGAGAGTGCAGCAAGCTGGACCGGCTGATAAGAGGCAGAAAGTTGACGAAAAGAAAGAATCTTTTTCTGAAATGGACAATTTAAAGGGGAATCCCAGTTCTAAAAAATAAAAAGGTGCAATAGCTACCACTTCTTAAAGCGGAGGTCCACCCTAAAGTGGACCTTCCGCTCATTGGAACCCCCCCTCCCTTTCAGGGGGGAGGGGGGTGCAGGTACCTGTACAGTACAGGTATCTGCACCCACTTCCGGGATAGCTCTCTGCGGAAAGGGGCGTAGATCTACGCCCCTTTCCGAAAGTCCCCCGCTGCCTGCTGGGAAACACACAGATCCCAGAGGCAGCGGGGTCCATCCTTATTGCGCAGCGCGACTCGCGCATGCGCAGTAGGGAACCGGGAAATGAAGCCGAAAGGCTCCACTTCCTGATTCCCATACCCAAGATGGCGGCGGCAGCACCCGAGAGACGATCGAGAGATCGGCTTCGGGTGCCGACATTGCGAGCGCGCTGGGCGGGTAAGTGTCCTTATTTTAAAAGTCAGCAGCTGCAGTATTTGTAGCTGCTGGCTTTTAAAAAAAAAAAAAAACGGCGGAACTCCCGGCGGACTCCCGCTTTAACCACTTGACCTCCAGAAGGTTTACCCCCCCCAATGACCAGGCCATTTTTTGCGATACGGCACTGCGTTACTTTATCTGACAATTGCGCGGCCGCGCGACGCTGTACCCAAATAAAATGTATGGTTGTTTGTTTGTTTTTTCCCATAAATAGAGCTTTCTTTTGGTGGTTTTTGATCTCCTCTGCGTTTTTATTTTTTTTGCGCAAAAAAAAACAAAAAACAATATTTTTTACTTTCAGGTAATAGCTGCAGAGAATGATTTGATGGCGGTGGCTCGGGGACAGTTAGGTGGGTGTGGGATAGGCTTCCCTGAATAAATGAGTTTTCTTAACTATAATAACTGTTTGTACCAGTATAAATATGTATTGTCTTTGATAGCATTTTTTTTAAAATTATCTCTTATGTTACAATGCATCCCTTTTTAGAGTTCCTCCCTTTGTACTCCCCCAGAAGAAGACCTCGACTTATAAGGTCGAAACGCGTCGGGTTTGGGGTTCATAGTATGATTATTTTCTGTACATCATGCTATATTTTTCTATGTGTATTCACACGGCTGTATTATCATGTACATGTTTTAGCTTCATGTTCAGAGCTCATGTTTTACTACATCAATGTCCTCTTTTTGTAATTTTGCCTAATAAAATCTATATACTCTAAGTTAAATTTCCACTGCGCCGCCTAGGGCATCAGCGGTAAAGCAGGGCTATTTTTTAGCGCCCCCTACATCTCAAAATGTTGGGAGGTATGGAAGTAGTGAAAGATAATACTTCTTTATAGTGAATGATAGCATGAAAACCTGAATACGCTTTATAGTTTATTTGTTAACAAGTGCAAGAAGTAATGGGATACACGAAGAAGTAAAGTGGAAAACTCATTTAAACCTGCATAGACAAGCACAGAGATAACGACATCAACATAAGGTATGTAATGAAAACAGAAGGGACAGTGGCCTGGTGTGGTGGAGCAGAAGAGCTTACAATCTTTGGCACTGGAGACAATCAGGAACACAACGCCCTTCTTAGCGCACTGAGCTGACAAATGACTGTACACCGGCGGCTGCTTGGCAGAAAAACCAGCAAGACTGCCCAAATCCACAAATCACAATGACAGGAAAAGTACTGCGAGTGAAGGGAGACAACCAGGTTTATGTAGTCATCTGTATCCATATGTGTGTGTGATATCCCATAATACCAACATCTATACATCATATGTGTGATATCCCATAATACCAATATCTATACATTGTATGTGTGATATCCCATAATACCAACATCTATACATCATATGTGTGATATCCCATAATACCAATATCTATACATCATATGTGTGATATCCCATAATACCAATATCTATACATTGTATATGCCGGAAGGCATGGATAATATTTACATACATGTCATCCAATGTCTAACTTGGCCCTAGTATATGTATGAATGTGAGCTAGGGACCTTAGAGTGCAAGCTCCTGAGGATAGGGACTGATGTGATTGTACAATATATATATATATATACACAAAGCAATGTGTAAAGTGATGGCCGTATATAAGTACCTGTAATAAATAAATACTCATCATTCACACAAACCTATCTATCCATCTTCAGTATCTGTCTCTAGATTTTTGTTTTTCTTTCTCTTTTGCTTTCTTCTACATCTATACCTATCATTCCGGATCCGACTCTCACCACTAATCTAACCTTCAATCGTTTATTTTATTATTCAAGTAACAAGATAATGTCCTAGAAAGTACATCCCATGAACAATAAAGCTTATAAATGTGAAACGAAGAATCTGAATGTCCTTCCATCATCAGGATATGCAGGAATACACCGCAACACATTCCACTGAGAAATTTCAGCATAAAATATATTTGGTGGAAATAGTGCTCACCGCAAATCTATCTATCTATCTATCTATCTATCTATCTATATATTGTTCTTTCTCCCACATCTATACCTATCAGCCAAAATATATTGGACACTTAATATTTGCATCTCTCTCTCTCTCTCTATCATTCTATCTATCTATCTATCTACAGAATATCTCTCACTCTAGTTCTTTCTTCCACATCTATAATTATCATTCCGGATCTTAAGCTGGCCATACATTGTGCAATTTTCTTTTAGATTTACCAAAACCATATAATATGAGGTCAAACCTGAACACTTTCAATTTGTATGCAATCAGGCAGGCTCTCACACTACATAGTTAAAGGTAAATCTAAAGGAAATTGAATAAGAAAATTGTACAATGTATGGCCAGCTTGACACTCATCACAAATCTATAGGTTATATCTATCTATCTATCTATCTATATGCAGGGTTTCACTCACTCTAAATATTGATCTTTCTTTTACTCTCTCTCCCAGATCTATACCCATCAGCCAATATAGATTGGACACTTAATATTTGCAGCTATCTATCTATCTATCTATCTATCTATCTATCTATCTATCTATCTACAGGATATCTCTCTCTATATATATATTGATTGTTCTCCCAGATCTATACCTATCAGCCAATATATATTGGACATCTATCTATCATTCTATCTATCTACAGGATATCTCTCACTCTGTATATTGTTCTTTCTTCCACATCTATACTTATCATTCCGGATCTTAGGCTGGCCATACATTGTGCAATTTTCCTTTTAGATTTGCCAAAACCATATAATATGAGGTCAAACCTGAACACGTTCAATTTGTATGCAATCAGGCAGGCCCTCACACTACATAGTTAAAGGTAAATCTAAATTAAATTGAATAAGAAAATTGTACAATGTATGGCCAGCTTGACACTCACCCCAAATCTATACATTCTACCTATCTATTTCTATCGATCTATTCATCTATCTATATGCAGAGTTTCGCTCACTCTAAATATTGATCTTTCTTTTACTCTTTCTCCCAGATCTATACTCATCAGCTAATATAGATTGGACACTTAAGATTTGCATCTATCTATCTATCTATCTATCTATCTATCTATCTATCTATCTATCTATCTATATTATCTCTATCTATCTATCTATCTATCTATCTATCTATCTATATTATCTCTATCTATCTATCTATCTATATTATCTCTATCTATCTATCTATCTATCTATCTATCTATTCTCTGTAGGCTCTCTATGTCTGAATGGATTTCTGACCAGCTCTTGGTGTAAGGTGCACTTGCTGCAGAAATGACAATAAATGCCTAAATATCCTCTTTGAAGACTGACCTAGTAATACAATATACAATGTATAAATCCTGGGAAATATGTATTTCTTATACGGAAGGATGGAGGGAAATAAAGAAAAATTATATATATATATATGATCTTATGTTACATATATGATCTCTAATTCCTCCTGTATTGTATTGTAAGTATAATATCTGCCTCATGTTGTAAAGCACTGCACAAACTGTTGGCGCTATATAAATCCTGTATAATAATAATATATATATATACACACACACACACACACACACAACAGATAGATGTTTATAAAGCACACACACACATATATACAGTATTTGGAGTTTCATTCTGTTCCATATGTTGTAAAACACATTGAATATAGATAAAATACATTGAAATACTTACCATATCCACGAGTGGCGTCGGCTGGGAAATTCTTTAACCGTCAGCATGGCTGCTTTGGCCCAGGGATGCCCCGTACATACCACCCGTGTCCACAGCTCAAGCTCGCTGCCCCATGCGGGGTGGGTGGGTTTTCCTCTAATGCACCCCCCCCTTCTCCCCGATCGAATCACTTATCCGGCTCCAGCAAGATAATCATTCACTTTTAGTGGCTACATTGAACTTGGCGTCTCCCCCCCCCCCCCCCCACAACCGGCCAACCCGCGGAGACAAAAGTGATCTCGGTGCCCACTTGGCGTCAGCCGGAGCAGAAGGTCGCGCTGCCTCTCCTAATCTGTTCTGCACAAATCCTTTTCTGTTGACTGCCTAAGAAGTTTAAAAAGAATTCCGAGAGCGTGTTTTCAAACAGCCTTTGTTTCTTTTTCCAGGTACAAGCCTTGAAAGTAAAGAACAAGACACATTTTTGAGGTCATCTGCCAAAGTCCACATGACGGAGATTAAGCAGGCGAATTTTTCGTTGCTGCGCTCCTCATTATGTCGGGAGTGCAGCCGCACGTCCTGTTTGACTAGTTCTAGTTTGTTGAACCTATTGAATGGAGGCTCGGGAACACCTAACACACCGGATCATATTTCCTGAATGACAAACGTATAGCTCAGCCCGTCGCCGGGAGCTGGCCCTAAGAAGCTATACTCAACGCCTAAGCCACAAAGATCCGTTTGAAAGCAAACGTGAAACTATCTGTTGAAAAGCGATTAGCCATTTCCAAACGACTTTCGCTTGAAGTACTTTTTAAGTAACTCTTTCACTGCCCGACATCACAGTGCTTCCTGTATGGGCTCTTCTGTTATATTAAAGCTGAACTCCGGGATAAGAAAGCATTGTCTGATTGCATTCATCATGTGTATTCTTCCTGAATCTTGGTGATCTTTGTGTATTTCTTCCAGATCTGTGCATTAATCCAGTGTGAGACTTTCCCTCTGTGCAGGAGATTCCTGTAATAAAGACCGCTCACTGCTGCTCTCTCTCCTTGTGCAGGGTGACTGGTCTTGACTCCGCCCCCTCCTGCTGTTTTCTGCAGGCAGCCTGTAGTGAGTGGAGCCTGCTGGGCCCCTCCCACAGCTCTGCTCTCTCTCTCCTTGAGCTGGTTGACCAGTCTTGTCTCAGCCCCCTCCTGTAGTTTTCTGCAAGCAGCTTGTAGTGGGTGGAGCCTGCTGTGTCCCTCCTGCCAATTACTGCTGCTCTCTCTCCTTGTGCAGGGTGACTGGTCTTGTCTCCGCCCCCCCTTCTGTAATTTCCTGCAGGCGGTCTGTAATGGGCAGAGCCTGCTGGGCCCCTCCCACAGCTCTGTTCCCAGTCTTGTCTCCACCCTCTTCTGTAGTTTCCTGCAGGCAGCTTGTAGTGGGGGGAGCCTGCTGTGTCCCTCCTGCCAATTACTGCTGCTCTCTCTACTTGTGCAGGGTGACTGGTCTTGTCTCCGCCCCCCTCCTGTTATTTCCTGCAGGCGGTCTGTAATGGGCAGAGCCTGCTGGGCCCCTCCCACAGCTCTGTTCCCAGTCTTGTCTTCACATTCTTCTGTAGTTTCCTGCAGGCAGCTTGAAGTGGGTGGAGCCTGCTGTGTCCCTCCTGCCAATTACTGCTGCTCTCTCTCCTTGTGCAGGGTGACTGGTCTTGTCTCAGCCCCCTCCTGTAATTTTCTGCAGGCACCCTGTGGTGGGTGGAACCTGCTGCCCACCCCCCTCTCTCTCCTTATGCAGCAGGATTGGTCTGGTCTCCACCACCTCCTGTGATTTCCTGCAGGCAGTCTGTAATGGATGGAGCCTGCTGGGCCCCTCCCACAGCTCTGCTCCCAGTCTTGTCTCTATCCCCCTCCTGTAGTTTCCTGCAGGCAGCTTGTAGTGGGTGGAGCCTGCTGGGACCCTCCTGCCAATTACTGCTGCACTTCTCCCTCTCCTTGTGCAGGGTGACTGGTCTTGTCTCTGCCCCTCCTGTAATTTTCTGCAGGCAGCCTGTAGTAGGTGGGACCTGCTGCCCCCCCCCCCCCCCCCCCCCCACAGCTCTGCTCCCTCTCCTTATGCAGCAGGATTGGTCTGGTCTCCACCACCTCCTGTGACTTCCTGCAGGCAGTCTGTAATGGGTGAAGCCTGCTGGGCCCCTCCCACAGCTCTGCTCCCAGTCTTGTCTCCACCCCCCTCTTGTAGTTTCCTGCAAGTAGCTTGTGGTGGGTGGAGCCTGCTGGGTCCCTCCTACCAGTTACTGCTGCTCTCTCTCCTTATGCAGGGTGACTGGTCTTGTCTCCACCCCCTCCTGTAATTTTCTGCAGGCACCCTGTGGTGGGTGGAACCTGCTGGGCCCCTCCCACAGCTCTGCTCTCTCTCTCCTTGTGCAGGGCCAGTGGTCTGGTCTCCACCACCTCCTGTGATTTCCTGCAGGCATTCTGTAATGGGTGGAGCCTTCTAGGCCCCTCGCGCATGCACAGTAGGAAACAGGCTGTGAAGCCGCAAAGCTTCACTTTCTGTTCCCCTTACTAGAGGTGCCGGTGCCTGCAACTGAAGCCGACTGAAGAATTGGCTCAGGTGTCGGACATCGGGTGATCCCTGGACAGGTAAGTGTCCTTATATTAAAAGTCAGCAGCTACAGTATTTGTAGCTTATTTGTAGCTGCTGACTTTTAAGCTTTTCTCAAGGAGCCTGGAGATCCTCTTTAAGGTAAAAGAAAAACCTTCTGCATGCAGTGCCCCCCCCCCCCCCCCCCCCCAATGCTTACCTGAGCCCGACCTTGATCCAACGCTGTGCACAAGGCTCTCTCTGCTCCTTCCCTCTTCATTGGCTCCCACTGCTGTCAATCACAGTCTGTTAGGAGGGAGCAGGGGGCGGGGCCAAGCCATGCACTTTGTGTCTATGGACACACAGAGCCAGCTCAGTAGCGAGCATGCACGAGTGCCCCCTGTAGCAAGCACCTTGCTATGGGGGAACTTGGCAAAGTGGAGGAGCCGTGGTTATTGGGGGGGGGGGGGTCCAAGAAAAGGAGGTTCAGGGCTGCTGTGTGCAAAACTGGAACAAGTATGTTTGTTATTTTAAAAAAATTACCAAAAATAGAGCAGTGTTCACTCCCACTCGCCACAGTCCGGCACCCCTAAAGTTGGAAGGACAGTAAACTTGGCCTTGGTTTAAAAAGTTTGGTGACCCCTGGTCTATATAATGTCAGAACTTTAGACTGAGGGAGAAGATGCTGTGGGGACCGGTCTAGCAGAGGGTTAGGTAAGTAGATCTTCTATATTTGCATAAAGACCACTCTAGGTAATGCCCACATGTGAGCCTCAATGGTTAAAAGACCTGGAAATCAATGGATAAAAGGGACAGGCCAGGGACAGTCAAGCTGGCGAGGAAAGAGATAGATGATGCTGGATGTCTTCCAGCCAGGAAATGAGGTTGGCTCGATCTGGCTTGCTGTAGCTTCCAAAACACATGGTGAGAAGCTCACAGTGTGCAGTGAAATCAGAGTACAGATCTTACAATCTTAGTACAGAAGAGGAGCCTGTACAACAACTGTGCAAGACTGAAGGGAAGGTTGGGTGTCAGCTTTAAGATGGCAAAAGAATTACTGCCCCGTATATCTCTGTGACCCTAGGCTGAAGCCCATATATCCCGTCCCCAAACCCATACCAGGCAACATCCATGTCCCATGCCAAGGATCTAACAGAGCTTGCTTTCTCTTTAAACAAATAACTACTATAAGTAGCCGCTTCAAGTTTCATCTCTAAAGAGGAAGTCTGATTATGCAAACCTCTTCTCTGCCAGGCTGCAGTTTATTCAGACGCCAAGTGGAGATTGTTTGCATATAATAAAAAAAAAATGTTCCTATAAGCCTCAAAATACCCGCCTGCTGAATGAATACACCTTATCGGAGATAAGCTTCCCTTTCACTGCGCTTCTCTATGAGAAATGTAGAAACGTCTCTTTTGTTTGTCAACACCAGAGATAGAAAGGAGTTCTACATTTCGCGCTATTGAAAACACAACTCCGGCCAACGCGATTCTCATTGTGGATGGAGCGGGGAAGGGGTTAGAGCCACTGCTAGGTGTCTATTGATAGAACATGGGTGGCTGGGGCACAGGATTCATCAAAGGTATATTGTTGAAGAAGGTGAATCTAAGGGCTCGTTCACGTAGTGGTTGGGGGACAGGTGGTAAAACCACACAGCTGAGCCATGTTTTAACCCCCAAACTGTTTTCTCTTTAGCTGCAGAGGAAGTATGCATGTATGCAAGTTTGTATACCATGTATGCATGGCAAGAATTACACCCCCTGTCCCTTCTGGGGGGTGTAGCTCCTTCCGAGTACAACCCATTGAAGTGAACGGGACTGCAAGTGCACCATAGCAGCGTGCAATACACACAGTTGTAGTACGCAAGTGTGGCGACCAATGGGTTAAAGCAGGGAGGTGAGGAGGTGATGCAACGGGGTTGATTTACTAAAGGTAAATAGACTGTGCACTTTGCAAAGTGCGGTTGCTACCGAGCTTCGCATTGCAAAGAATATGTGACGAGGCTTCACTTTGCAAAGAGTACCCAATCACGCGCAAAGAAAAAAAAAAAACAGCATTTTTGCTTGCCCATGATTGGATGATGGAAGTCAGCAGAGCTTCCCTTTATTTTACTAAGCTTTGTAGCACCTGCTTTTTGCAAAGTGCACACTCTATTTGCCTTTAGTAAATGCCTCCCTCCCCACCTGTTAAATGCTCTCTGAAGATCACAGCAAATGTAAATGAGCCCTTACTCACTTAGGTTAGCTTCACACATGTTAAATCCCCTTTTAATGCGTGTTATTTTACATTAGCTGATGCGCATCTTTAAAATCAGGCGTCCCTTTAACCGGTTCCCGACCGGCGCACCCCTAAGTACGTCAGCAGAATGGCATGGCTGGGAAAATGGGCGTACCTGTACGTCCCTTTAAATTTGCCTCTGTGCCACCGCGTGCGCACCACTAGCGGCACGCGCTGGCCGGGATCTCTGTGATTCAGACTGATCGCCGCAGGGATACCCAAAGGGCCCGGTATGGTTTGGGGGGGAGGGGGGGGACGCCGTTTTTTTAAACAATTTTATTTTTATTTCAATGGTATTTTATTTCCGGCAATTTAAATGTCAATTTTTTTTCTTTTTATAAATATAAATTTTGCTGCAGTAGGTTCTATACAGAGTAAAGATGCTCCAATTTACAGGCAGACTAAGGGGACCCCGCAGGCACTATATTTAAGTGAATTTTATCATTTTTATTGTTTCACTTTAATCATCATTAAAACCACTGCTTCTGTAAAAAAAAACAATCCTTTTCTAAAAAAATATTTGCAATTTATACATGTCCCCCAGGGCATTACTCATACCCTTTTTATGGCCAATAACTTGCATATAAGCCTTCAAAATGGGGACTTTTTTCCATTGACCTCTAGGGGCCTCAAAACACATGAAAATGACCTGAGACATTTTCAAAAACGCGCTGCAGTGCACCAATGTGGGCAGGCTCTATATACAGCTTTTGACGATACGTGCACGTCCTGTATTATAAACACAAATATATGAATGGGGCCTCTGGACTTAATGGCTTTTGGTGAGGCTCCTCTCTGTACAAACAGGGAACTCCTAACCAGGGGTGGACTGACAACTCATGGGGCCCCCGGGCAATAGTAGATTATGGGGCCCCCGGGCAATCAGACATTATGGGGCCACACAGTATACACAGACATGTTTCTATTGGCTGAGAAGGTACTGGAGGGGTGGGGCAGCTATAATCTCTGGCTTTTTAGACCAAAAGGATGTCGGTTGGGAAATTTCAGAGACAGATGTAAAAAAAACACAGATTTTTACATATTTTCCGTGGTTTTACGGAGACTGGCAACCTTGATGGGGCCCCCTAGTGGAACGGGGCCCTCGGGCAGTGCCCGAGTGGCCCAATGGTCAGTCCGCCCCTGCTCCTAACTGGGGGGAGGGGCAGATTTTGGAAAGTCCCATGATAGCACTGACACAACGAACCGTGGGTCCAGAATCCTTTAATATTGGTCTTCTTGATAATGATACCACTAACGCGTTTCAGAATGACAAAATCTCCCCATTTTCTCAGGGCAGCCAAAGCAAAATGCTAAATTGCACAAAAAGTTGTGAATACACACAATCCTCAAATCTTACACTCAACTGAATATGTTATGTATGTTAACACTCATTATTACATGTGCGAGAAAACAAATAAATATATTAACAAAACCTATTCTCATCCAAAAAAATAAATGCGAAGAAAAACATATATGAATTTTATGATCACTTCCTGTGAAAGGGGAACCAGACACGAGTACATTTTGGTAGAGCCGGGAAGGTTGAGAACTTCTGTTATTATTGCTGCCTGTGGCTTCCTGTCCTGGTGGTAACCACCCCCAACATTTCATGTACGGGAGGTCACAGGGTGACAGAAAGTGGGAGAAGAATCTTCCTAGTCTTCAAAACTATAAAAAAATCAATACATCATTTTTTTTTTATATATATATATATATATATATATATATATATATATATATATATATATATATATATATATATATACGCTGTATATAATTATTGCTTTTGGGAGAACGTCTTCTCAGAAGTCCAGGTGACATCACCCACCTTCACCTGGCTTCCAGATCTTGGGCATCAAGCCACAAATCCTGGTGGAATCACATAGAATAGCCCTACAGAACCAAATGGGGGGGTATTCAATAGAGCCATCATTCAGCACACAGCTAGCCAGCTGGGGTGACCTGTCTCCTCAACAGAGAGGAAAAAACTGCTGATACAACAGTTAGCTGGCATCATTTCCTGATGATTATTAGATCTAGGAGTTGGGCGCTGCTTGAAGAATTGCCATAGCAATAAAGCTGGGGCACTGACTTTAAAAAAATATATAAAATGTATTTATCTTATGCTTAAATAAGAATGGGAGGATGGGACAATGTCTCTCTGTCTGGAATGACCACCAAGGCAACCGTTGGGGGGCTGACTCAACTCACCAGCGAACCCTGTCCAGCTGGCCATCAGATAAGACCTCACATTCCGACACTACGTTCTTACACAGAGCTATGGCCTCCCATTAAAAATGTGTGTTGCAGCACTTAATATACAGTACAGTAAGTCCATCTGTACAAATGCATGTTGATGCTGCCATTAAAGTCCACCTAATACACCTTCCTGTGATGGTGTGGTAACTATGCTGCACTGCTGCTGAGATCAGAGCAGAGTTGTCACTCTCGTATAGGCTGTGCCTGCTTGCACTACAGCAGGCATGTACTGGCCATTGGGACTACAGGGAGTTTCCCGGTGGGCCGATGGCTCAGTGGGCCGGTATCAGTGACAAAGTAATGGCTGCGCGGCTCGCCCTCAACTTCACGCAGTGATGAGAGAAAGATGAGGAGAATACGTGAAATAATAAAAGAGGTTAGCGAGGACTCCTTATGTTATGCAACTTATGTTTTTTTGAATATAGTTTTATATACTGTTTTTGTGCTTGCTTGAAAAATTAAAGTTATTCAAATTAAATTATGCATACTAGCTCATTATGCCTTTGCCTTACAGGGTGTGCTTTTTTTCAAAACTAATTTTGCCTTTACTTCCTCTTTAACACACACGATGACAAAATCTCTTCTCCTCGGCTCAAATACAATACAATACAACACCCTTCTCACTCAGTACTCAGGAATGCACTTTGCCAGTAATCCAACCTCCGGCACAAAATGAATCAGCTGATTGGACTGTAAGATTTACTCTGAGTTGACCTTCTGTTTCATTAGAGCTTTAGCAGATGAACGAATCATGTCGAATTCATTCGTTATTTTTGCTATAATTTCTTTCGTATTAGTTGAAACTCGTTATTTTTTTCATCCGAAAGATGCAAATAATCAGCCGAATTTCGATTCTTTACAAACATATTGCACATGTCTACTGGCCACTTAGCACCACATCTACCACCTGTGCACACCTCTCACCTGTCTACACCTATCACCACATCTATCACCACATCTGGCACCTGTCCACCTATAACCACATCTGGCATCTGTCCACCCAGGTCCACATCTAGCACAGGGCCACCTATCACCACATCTAGCATTTGTCCACCTAGAACCACATCTAGCACCTGTCCACTTACCTAGGACCACATCTATCACGACATCTGGCATCTGTCCACCCAGGTCCACATCTAGCACAGGGCCACCTATCACCACATCTAGCATTTGTCCACCTAGAACCATATCTAGCACCCGTCCACCTAGAACCACATCTAGCACCTGTCCACCTACCTAGGACCACATCTAGCATCTGACTATATATCACCACATCGACCATCTATCACCACATCTAGCACCTGGTCCCCTTTACCACATCCAGCACCTGGCCCCCTCTCTGTCAATATCACCTCATCTAGCACCTGGCCCCCTATCACCACATCTAGCACCTGGCCCCCTATCACCACATCTAGCACCTGTCCCCCTATCACCACATCTAGCACCTGGCCCCCTATCACCACATCTAGCACCTGGCCCCCTATCACCACATCTAGCACCTGTCCACCTATCACCACATCTAGCACCTGGCCCCCTATCACCACATCTACCACCTGGCCCCCTATCACCACATCTACCACCTGGCCCCCTATCACCACATCTACCACCTGGCCCCCTATCACCACATCTAGCACCTGGCCCCCTATCGCCACATCTACCACCTGACCACCTATCACCACATCTAGCACCTGACCACCTATCACCACATCTAGCACCTGACCACCTATCACCACATCTAGCACCTGACCACCTATCACCACATCTAGCACCTGACCACCTATCACCACATCTAGCACCTGGCCACCTATCACCACATCTAGCACCTGGCCCCCTATCACCACATCCAGCACCTGGCCCCCTCTCTGTCAATATCACCTCATCTAGCACCTGGCCCCCTATAACCACATCTAGCACCTGGCCACCTATCACCACATCTACCACCTGACCACCTATCGCCACATCTACCACCTGACCACCTATCACCACATCTAGAACCTGTCCACCTATCACCATATCTAGCACCTGACCACCTATCACCACATCTAGCACCTGTCCACCAATCACCACATCTACCACCTGACCACCTATCACCACATCTACCACCTGACCACCTATCACCACATCTAGCACCTGTCCACCTATCACCATATCTACCACCTGACCACCTATCACCACATCTAGCACCTGTCCACCTATCGCCACATCTAGCACCTGACCACATATCGCCACATCTAGCACCTGTCCACCTATCGCCACATCTAGCACCTGGCCCCCTATAACCACATCTAGCAGCTGTCCACCTATCGCCACATCTAGCACCTGGCCCCTATCACCACATCTACCACCTGACCACCTATCGCCACATCTAGCACCTGTCCACCTATCGCCACATCTAGCACCTGGCCCCCTATCGCCACATCTAGCACCTGGCCCCTATCACCACATCTACCACCTGACCACCTATCGCCACATCTAGCACCTGTCCACCTATCGCCACATCTAGCACCTGGCCCCCTATAACCACATCTAGCAGCTGTCCACCTATCGCCACATCTAGCACCTGTCCACCTATCGCCACATCTAGCACCTGGCCCCCTATAACCACATCTAGCACCTGGCCCCCTATCACCACATCTAGCACCTGGCCACCTATCACCACATCTACCACTTGTCCCCCTATCACCACATCTAGCACCTGTCCCCCTATCACCACATCTAGCACCTGACCACCTATCACCACATCTAGCACCTGTCCCCCTATCACCACATCTACCACCTGGCCCCCTATCACCACATCTACCACTTGTCCCCCTATCACCACATCTACCACCTGTCCCCCTATCACCACATCTAGCACCTGACCACCTATCACCACATCTACCACCTGGCCCCCTATCACCACATCTACCACCTGTCCCCATATCACCACATCTACCACCTGACCACCTATCACCACATCTACCACCTGACCACCTATCACCACATCTACCACCTGGCCCCCTATCACCACATCTAGCATCTGTCCCCCTATCACCACATCTAGCACCTGTCCCCCTATCACCACATCTAGCACCTGACCACCTATCACCACATCTAGCACCTGGCCCCCTATCACCACATCTACCACCTGGCCCCCTATCACCACATCTACCACCTGACCACCTATCACCACATCTACCACCTGACCACCTATCACCACATCTACCACCTGACCACCTATCACCACATCTAGCACCTGTCCCCCTATCACCACATCTAGCACCTGTCCCCCTATCACCACATCTAGCACCTGTCCCCCTATCACCACATCTAGCACCTGACCACCTATCACCTCATCTAGCACCTGGCCCCCTATCACCACATCTACCACCTGGCCCCCTATCACCACATCTACCACTTGTCCCCCTATCACCACATCTACCACCTGTCCCCCTATCACCACATCTAGCACCTGTCCCCCTATCACCACATCTAGCACCTGACCACCTATCACCACATCTACCACCTGGCCCCCTATCACCACATCTACCACCTGTCCCCCTATCACCACATCTACCACCTGGCCCCCTATCACCACATCTACCACCTGGCCCCCTATCACCACATCTACCACCTGGCCCCCTATCACCACATCTACCACTTGTCCCCCTATCACCACATCTAGCACCTGACCACCTATCACCACATCTAGCACCTGTCCCCCTATCACCACATCTAGCACCTGACCACCTATCACCACATCTAGCACCTGGCCCCCTATCACCACATCTACCACCTGGCCCCCTATCACCACATCTACCACCTGGCCCCCTATCACCACATCTACCACCTGTCCCCCTATCACCACATCTACCACCTGACCACCTATCACCACATCTAGCACCTGTCCCCCTATCACCACATCTAGCACCTGACCACCTATCACCACATCTAGCACCTGGCCCCCTATCACCACATCTACCACCTGACCACCTATCACCACATCTACCACCTGACCACCTATCACCACATCTAGCACCTGACCACCTATCACCACATCTACCACCTGTCCCCCTATCACCACATCTACCACCTGACCACCTATCACCACATCTACCACCTGACCACCTATCACCACATCTACCACCTGTCCCCCTATCACCACATCTACCACCTGACCACCTATCACCACATCTACCACCTGACCACCTATCACCACATCTACCACCTGTCCCCCTATCACCACATCTACCACCTGACCACCTATCACATCTACCACCTGACCACCTATCACCACATCTACCACCTGACCACCTATCACCACATCTACCACCTGGCCCCCTATCACCACATCTACCACCTGTCCCCCTATCACCACATCTACCACCTGACCACCTATCACCACATCTACCACCTGACCACCTATCACCACATCTACCACCTGACCACCTATCACCACATCTACCACCTGGCCCCCTATCACCACATCTACCACCTGGCCCCCTATCACCACATCTACCACATCTACCACCTGACCACCTATCACCACATCTAGCACCTGTCCCCCTATCACCACATCTAGCACCTGTCCCCCTATCACCACATCTAGCACCTGACCACCTATCACCACATCTAGCACCTGGCCCCCTATCACCACATCTACCACCTGGCCCCCTATCACCACATCTACCACTTGTCCCCCTATCACCACATCTACCACCTGTCCCCCTATCACCACATCTAGCACCTGTCCACCTATCACCACATCTACCACCTGGCCCCCTATCACCACATCTACCACCTGTCCCCCTATCACCACATCTACCACCTGTCCCCCTATCACCACATCTAGCACCTGACCACCTATCACCACATCTACCACCTGGCCCCCTATCACCACATCTACCACCTGGCCCCCTATCACCACATCTACCACCTGTCCCCCTATCACCACATCTACCACCTGACCACCTATCACCACATCTACCACCTGACCACCTATCACCACATCTACCACCTGACCACCTATCACCATATCTAGCACCTGGGCACCTATCGCCACATCTACCACCTGTCCATCTTGCTTTCTGGATTTCAAGAAAAATGCTGTCATTTCCAAGGCGGCTGGCTCACATCTCTGTTTGCTGTGCTTTTTAAAGGGAATCTCTAAAAGGACCATTCACACCTACATGTGTGTGTTAGCAAGCATGTTACAACTCGCACGCATAGGTGTGAATGGGCCCTGACACACAAAGTGGCAGCGCAGAATGGCAGGAATAAAATAGCGAGATACGAGAATAACTGGGAATGGGTGGGGGTGGGGGTGGGGGGGATGATGGATGTCAGCGGCAGAGTGACACAAGTAGGCCAAAGGACACTAACGCCTGTTAAGTAAACCTCTAGCCAAACAGGCTACAGAACAGGTTTGTAAAGCACACAAAATAATCTATACATTGTGTTCATATGACTGCTGTCAGATGTACAAATCCGGATTAAAAATGAGAAGGGAAGGAGATAATGCCTCTCCTATGACATCATCAGTCCTGGGAAACATTTTAATATCAAGGGTGCAACCCTGATGTCATGCGGTGGGCGGCGGCCCTGGTCTCTCAGGTGTGATAAAGAGACACCAGACTGACACAAAGGAAGTTTCTATAACAAACAGATACATTTGTTAAAGGGCCATTTTCACACCTACAGTATAGCTATGGAGTCACGACTGTTTATGTTGTACATCACTGCATGTGTTACAAGTGTTTATCTATATACTTTGGGTGCGTTTATGTTCTTGTCTTATACAAAGTCAATGAGAAACATTCCAAAGAGATTGTCCGTTGTACACAAACACACATTTGGTTCACAATACAAAAAGACCACCTGATCAGTTACAGTTTTTTTGCAATTGGACCGTTTAAAGTGTGTAAGTAAGTGCGCATACAGCGCCTTCAAAAAAAGTATTCACACCCCTTGGAATTTTCCACATTTTCGTCATGTTACAACCAAAAACATGAATGTATTTTATGTGATCGACCAACACAAAGTGGCACATAATTGTGACGTGGAAGGAAAATGATAAATGGTTTTCAACATTTTTTACAAATAAATATGTGAAAAGTGTGGTGTGCATTTGTATTCAGCCCCCTTTACTCTGATACCCCGAACTAAAATCCAGTGGACCCAATTGCCTTCAGAAATCACCTAATTAGTAAATAGAGTCCACCTGTGTGTAATTTAATCTCAATATAAATACAGCTGTTCTGTGAAGCCCTCAGAGGTTTGTTGTAAGGCTGGATTCACACCTATGGCAGTTTTAGTGCTTTTTGCATTTTGCAGATTTGCACTATAGTCCATTTAACATAATTTCCTATGGAACACGTTCTGTAGTGCAAATCTGCAAAATGCAAAAAGCACAAAAAATGCATAGGTGTGAATCCAGCCTAAGTGAACAAACAGCATCATGAAGGCCAAGGAACACACCAGACAGGTCAGGGATGAAGTTGTGGAGAACAAATGTTCGATGGAGCATACGCACGGTTGGACTTTCCGCCAACAAGCACACATCCAACATTTGTTGTCGGAAAATCCGATTGTGTGTATTGTGCATTAGTGCTAGTTCACACCGGACGCAGTTCCGTGCGCTTATTTTCTGCACTAAAAATGCATGCACAGTGTTTTCCATGTATTCCAATGGCTCTAGTTCACACCATGCAGTCAGTTTCCAGTCAGTTTCTGGTGCAGAAACTGACCCGGAACTGACTGTATTGGTGCAGAAAAAAAACTGAACTGCATCTGGTGTGAACTGGCCCTTAGAAAACCTTATTGAATAAACAGCATCATGAAGGCCAAGGAACACACCAGAAAGGTCAGGGATAAAGTTGTGGAGAAGTATAAAGCAGGGTTAGGTTATAAAAAAAATATCCCAAGCTTTGAACATCTCACGGAGCTCTGTTCAATCCATCATCCGAAAATGGAAAGAGTATGGCACAACTGCAAACCTACCAAGACATGGCCGTCCACCTAAACTGACCGGCCGGGCAAGGAGAGCATTATCCAGAGAAGCAGCCAAGAGGCCCATGGTAACTCTGGAGGAGCTGCAGAGATCCACAGCTCAGGGGGGAGAATCTGTCCACAGGACAACTATTAGTCGTCTCTCCACAAACCTCCCAACATTTTGAGATGGGAATGAGGGACGCCTACTAACAAATGTATGTAGCCATAGAACACGCCCCCTTAAAGGAGAATTAACAAAAAAAGGTTAATTAAATCCACAAGGACTTTTTTTTTACCACTACTATACCATTATACTGGCTTTCAAAATGTACAAATAGAGCAATTTAGAATATAGATTAAAGGTTTAGAACTGGGAAAAACTTTTAGAAAGAAAAAAAGTGCATTTTATATACAACTATATGGATCAGACCAAAATGAGGGACAATTGAGGGGGGGGGGGCGATGGCCAGAGGAACATTGCTCCAAATCAGGGACAGTAAGAGTGACAAGAAGAAAGCCATTGGTGAAAGAAAGCCATAAGAAGCCCAATTTGTGAGAAGCCATGTGGGGGACACAGCAAACATGTGGAAGAAGGTGCTCTGGTCAGATGAGACCAAAATTGAACTATTCGTCTTAAAGCAAAATGATATGTGTGGCAGAAAACTAACACGGCACATCACCCTGAACACACCATCCCCACCGTGAAACATGGTGGTGGCAGCATTATGTTGTGGGGATGCTTTTCTTCAGCAGGGACATGGAAGCCAGTCAAAGTCCAGACCTAAATCCAATTGAGACTCTGTGGCAAGAATTGAAAATTGCTGTTCAGAGACGCTCTCCATCCAATCTGACAGAGCTTGAGCTATTTTACAAAGAATGGGCAAAAATAGCCCCTCTCTAGATGTGCAAAGCTGGTAGAGACATCCCCAAAAAAAGACTTGTAGCTGTAATTGCAGAGAAAGGCGGTTCTACAAAGTATTGACTCCGGGGGGCGCCATACAAAAGTACCCCACACTTTTCACATATTTATTTGTAAAAAACTTTGAAAACCATTTATCATTTTCCTTCCACTTCACAATTATGTGGCACTCTGTGTTGGTCTATCACATAAAATCCCAATAAAATACATTCACATTTTTGGTTGTAACATGACAAAATGTGGAAAATTCCAAGGTGTATGAATACTTTTTCAAGGAACCGTATTGTTGCTGGAGGGGATCTACAGCATTTTTCTGTGGCATTCTATCCTTACGGGGGGGGGGGGGGGGTCAATTGTTGCTGGAAGAGATCTACTGTTTAGGGAAAGGTCCACTGTTGCTGGCTGTTGGGAGATCTGTTGTTGCTGGGGGGTTGTCTATTGTTGCTGGCTGTGGGGGGATCTATTTTATTTGCTGTTATCATTATCAAATTCCATACAAATTACTTAGCACTACACAATTATACTTGGCTCTCTATTCTCTAAAAGGGGTTGTACTGGGAGCTGGGTAAGAGGTGCAGCAAAGGGTTGGTGCCCAGAGGTGGGTAGGGGCAGAACCAAGGGTCATTGATTGGAGGTGGGTAGGGACAGAACCAAGGGTCATTGATTGGAGGTGGGTAGGGACGGAACCAGGGGTCATTGCTTGGAGGTGGGTAGGGGTGGAACCAAGGGTCATTGCTTGGAGGTGGGTAGGGATGGAACCAAGGGTCATTGCTTGGAGGTGGGTAGGGATGGAACCAAGGGTCATTGCTTGGAGGTGGGTAGGGGCAGAACCAAGGGTCATTGCTTGGAGGTGGGTAGGGACAGAACCAAGGGTCATTGCTTGGAGGTGGGTAGGGATGGAACCAAGGGTCGTTGCTTGGAGGTGGGTAGGGGGCGGAGACATGAAGTGACCTAAAAGTGCGGTCGTACGTCATCATGTTCAAATCCGTCGGACTGGTGTGATTGTATGTAGACAAGTCCGTTTCGGCGGAACTCCGTCAAAAGTCCGATTTGGTCGGAAAATATGACCGTGTGTATGCTCCATCTGACTTTTGCTGGCCGAATTTCGGCCAGCAAAAGATTGAGAGCGGGTTTTCAATTTTTCAGTCAGAAAAAGTTCAGATCGGAAATTCCGATCGTCTGTACAAATTCCGACGCTCAAAATTCCTACGCATGCTCGGAAACAATTTGACGCATGCTCGGAAACATTGAACTTCATTTTCTCGGCTTGTCGTAGTGTTGTACGTCACCGCGTTCTTGACGGTCAAAACTTCAGAGAACTTTTGTGTGACCGTGTGTATGCAAGGCAAGCTGGAGCGGAATCCCAACGGAATTCTGTCGGAAAAACCATCAGAGCTTTTTCCGACCAAAATTTCCGATCGTGTGTATCCGGCATAACTGACACTTTTTTTGGAACCAGTGACACTAATACAGCGATCAGTGCTAAAAATATGCACTGTCACTGTGCTAATGACACTGCCTGAAAAGGGGGTTAATATTAGGGGTGGTCAAAGGCTTAACTAGCCAGTATTTTTTTTACTGTGTGTGAGGTGCTTTTACTAAGGGTCCATAGACACACTCCTAAACCTTGTGGACGGCCTTCCCAGAAGAGTTGAAGTTGTTATAGCTGCAAAGGGTGGGCCAACTCAATATTGAACCCTACGGACTAAGACTGGCATGCCATTAAAGTTCATGTGCGTGTAAAGGCAGGTGTCCCAATACTTTTGAAAATATAGTGTGGATTTGGAGATTCGTCAGCTCTTGATTTTTACCCATAATCCTTCCTTATAGAGAACACAGGGCTTGTGCTGCATAGGATCCGGCCCACCGATTGCCCCCAGGGGCCACACTCAAGCAAACCTCTCCCGTCTGCTTCCAGAACATTGTGACATCTTGATCACACATTGAGGTTGTGACAACATCTTGTTACTTTGGTGACTGCGAGGCATCTCTGTGTTACACAAGCAATTATGTTGGTGTGTTTTGTGAAGATTGTGCAACCGACGTTCCTGTTTTCTATATTGTATTGCACTAAATTGGCGTCTTGGGTATACATTTAAATAGCGGCGGAGGTAAAGGCTGTATTTTCGATGTCATAAGGAAAGAAAACTAGTTATTATGTCACTGGGAAGTGTGATGTATATTGTTAGTAAAGCCACATACGCCACAGAAAGAGAATTCGGAAAAACATACATCGTGTATCGCGGTGGCTCATGTCAGGAATTAACCCCAACACAGCCAACTGCATAATATGGAACAATGCTTTCGTGAATGGGGCGGCCATAATTACATGGCTGACAACATTTTAAAACCAGTTTAGGCGCTGAATCTCGAAACTGCTTTTTATGAAAAAACAAGAATCAGCACTGATTCTGAACGGCAAAATACACGAGTACAACACGGATCTAGGAACTGCGTCAGCTGCTAAAGGATTCTGTTCAGCCAGTTTTGTGCTCCAAGATCCCCTTCCAGACAGCACAGCATGAGTAAAAGCAGTGTGACAACACTGAAGAAATGACACTTGTCTACAATGTAAAGTAGTGAGTGTACAGCTTGTATAACAGTGTAAATTTGTTGTCCCCTCAAAATAACTCAACACACAGCCATTGATGTCTAAACCGCTGGCAACAAAAGTGAGTACACCCCAAAGTGAAAATGTCCAAATTGGGCCCAAAGTGTCAATATTTTGTGTGGTCACCATTATTTTCCAGCACTGCCTTCACCCTCTTGGGCATGGAGTTCACCAGAGCTTCACAGGTTGTCACTGGAGTCCTCTTCCCCTCCTCCATGATGACATCACAGAGCTGGTGGATGTTAGAGACCTTGCGCTCCTCCACCTTCCGTTTGAGGATGCCCCACAGATGCTCAATAGGGTTTAGGTCTGGAGATATGCATGGCCAGTCCATCACCTTTACCCTCAGCTTCTTTAGCAAGGCAGTGGTCGTCTTGGAGGTGTGTTTGGGGTCGTTATCATGTTGGAATACTGCCCTGCGGCCCAGTCTCTGAAGGGAGGGGATCATGCTCTGCTTCAGTATGTCACAGTACATGTTGGCATTCATGGTTCCCTCAATGATCTGTAGCTCCCCAGTGCCGGCAGCACTCATGCAGCCCCAGACCATGACACTCCCACCACCATGCTTGACTGTAGGCAATACACACTTGTCTTTGTACTCCTCACCTGGTTGCCCCCACACACGCTTGTCATCATCTGACACCAAATAAGTTTATCTTGGTCTCATCAGACCACAGGACGTGGTTCCAGTAATCCATGTCCTCAGGGCCATCTTTAATATTGATTAGACCCGGGGCAAACATTTTCTTGGGGGCCCCCTCCCCCCATGCAACTTCACTCTCCACCTTCTCTGAGACATACAATAAATAGCAGCTAGACTTAAAATCAGTTTACTGTATCAGATCAGGCCATGATTCCGATTGGTTGCCAGAGGTTACAGCATATCATTACTGCTTACTGACTGGTTGCTAGAGGTTACAGCACACATTAAGGCTCACTAATTAGTTGATAAAGGTTATAGCACATGATTTCTACTTGTTGATTGGTTGCTAGAGATTACTGTACAGTAATACTGCTCACTGGTTGCAGCACATCTTCTCCTCACTGCAGGGGGGCATGATATACATATGAATGCCACCTTTATTTACATATCAATGCCATCGGCCTCAGATATTTACTTATGAATGTCGCTGATATTTACATATGGATTACATTTATTTATATGTAAACACAGGGTCTGCAGGTGAGTCATTTTTACACAACAATAAGGCAGAGCTGGGCAGCATTAGTAGCAGCACTTCACACTGAGATATCCGGACACAGCACAGGTCTAAAAATTCAAGGGACAAGGGAATTTAAACTGGAATGGTTGGCAAGTATGAGGCAGCTGCTTTGGACCCCAGAACAATGACAGGGCCCAGGGCAGCTGCCCCTTTTGCCCTGCCTTAAAGACGGCCCTGCATGTCCTTAGTCTGCTTGTCTTTTTTCAGACGGAATTTCCTATCAAGCTTGGCTTGCATACACATGCTTGTGTGTACGGGGCATAAGTGTACCGTCTGTCCTACTGTTGTAAAGCGCTGCGCTAACTGTTGGCGCTGTATAAATTCTGTATAATAATAATAACTTGTAAGGTTTACATCATTGTCAAGGACTGCTAGAGTGACAGTTGGCCGGTGAAGGTCTGCCCTAAGCCATTGGGCAGAGAGGCTGCCTTACAAGACTGTTGCCTTATTCCTGCAATTCTACCGGCTCATACCTCCAGCCTGACACTTGTGTATGTACATCTGTTCCTCCTCACATTTTCATCATTCTGTCCCCGCGTTCTCGCAGCGCACGCAAAGCAGACAGAAAAGGAACGGGGCGATGATGATGGAGAGTATGCAAACACCGGGCAGTTTATATCCAGTGCATGTAAATGTTCCTCCTGCAGATACAAAATACAAACATCCTATTCAAAGCCTGCAGAGTTAACTCTTTATGTGCCCCGTGGAAGGTATGTTGTGTGCGGAACAGAGGAAGTTATGATTCCTAGGGGTTTAGAAAAACGTAGGCACTGATATTAACTAGAAAAAGAGTGAATAAAACCCTTTAGTAGTTCACTTCTGCAATTGGTGAGCTCGAGCTAGCTGGACTTGGTCCAAGTATGGGCCATCACGCAACACACCAAATAAGTTGTATTTAGAATTACAGTAAAACTTTGGATTGACGGTAACTTGGTCTGAGAGTGTTTTGCAAGACAAGCAATATTTTTAAATAAATTTTGACTTGATATACAAGTGGCGTCACGTCACAACTGAGTATAAAAGAGAAGAGAGGCGCCTCTAAGTGTAGCAATATGGTTACATTTAATGAAGGTACAACATTTAGCAGCTCACATGGTTGAAGTATGCAGGTTTTTCGTCACATATGGCGACCCATCGCCTTAGGCCATGGAAGTGACGATCCGCTGAGAAATTTGGCACTGCGCATGCGTAACTTGCCGATATGCGTTTCAAACGTTTTTACGACAATACGGAGCAGCGAAACCGTCAGATAATGTCACAGAAGTGACGTTACAGACAAGATCTTCTTCTGTATAATTAATGATTGTAAGCAGGGCTGGACTTACCATTGGGCTTGACTGGGCTCAAGCCCATGGGCCCCGCCCAATAGGGGGCCCCACGGGCCCCACCGAGATACATAGCCGAGTGTAATCGGCTCCGCTCCTCTCACAGTTACGCCCAGTCCCGCCCTATGATGGACATAACACAGGGACTGGGTGTGAATGTGAGCCGAGCTGACTACACTCGGCTACTCTCCGACCCTTAGCCCCCGAGAGCTGACAAGAGCCGCTGAGAGGACCCGAGAGCCACCGAGATAAAGAAGACTATGTATCTCGGCAGCTCCATTTGTAAACTTCAAGACTGCAATGACAAGGCTGCAAATGACACTGACAAGGCTGCAGATGGACACTGATCAGACTGCATTGATGGGCATTTAAATGTAATTTTTCTCCTTAAACTTCCCTCCTAAAAGTTTTTTTTCCTTAAAATTCCCTACTAAACTTGGGGTGCGTGTTACATGCCAATAAATACAGTATTGTATAAAAGGTAGGGCCCGAAAGTGACCCAAGCCCAGGGGCCCCCACCACCCTAAGTCCTGCCCTGATTGTAAGACAACACTTTGCGACAGGGCCCCTCGCTGGCTCGCTTCGCTCGCCACGCTTCGGGTACGGCCTCGCTTCGCTTGGCATAATTATAATCTGACTCTATGGGGGTTATTTACTAAAGGAAAATCCACTTTGCACTACTAAAAGTGCACTTGGAAGTAAAGTCGCTGTAGATCCGAGGGGGGCATGCAAGGAAAATAAAAAACAGCATTTTAGCTTGCACGTGATTGGATGATAAAATCAGCAGAGCTTCCCCTCATTTCAGATCTACCCCTTAGATTTACAGCGACTGCACTTCCAAGTGCTCTTTCAGTGCACTTTCAAGTTTACTTACATTGCAAAGTGGATTTGCCTTTCATAAATAACCCCCCATGTTCACTTGGATGGTGGGGCTTGAACCTGGACCTAGGGGTGGAGCCATATAATAACTGCGCAAGCGCAGTTCAACGTCAGTTCCGTCACACTATCTGACGGATTTAGTGTGCTGTTTTGTCATAAAAGTGTTGGAACACATATGGCGGCTTCACGCATGCGCACTCCAGCGGGTAGCCAAATGTGATGGGTCGCCATATGTGATGATACACGGGCATCCAGGGTAACGCTGTCCACATAGACCATCCTCTGCACCACCATCAATGTCATCCCTTCCAAGCTGCAAGCCTTGCTTTCAGATCGCTCTACTGCAGGGTAGTCTTCCCGGTCGTGATTGTAGACTGACAGCGGTGAGAGCCGGCGGTGCGGAGGACGGTCTGTGTGGACAGCTTTACCCCGGATGCCTGCATAATTAGATGTGCCTCTTTTAATCATCAACCATGTGAGTTGCTAAATGTTGTAACTTCATTAAATGTAACCATATTGCTACACTTAGAGGCGCCTCTCTTATATTTTATACTCTGTAGCTCCTGCTGGATTTTTCTTCTATTCCCCCTGTGGAGGAGGCTTCCATTTGTGGATGGACATTTTATGGTTACACAACAGATCACATTGCTATAATCTTCTTATATGGACTATAAACTGAAGGATTTATGAATAAATGGTTGTGGAACGAATCATCTGAGTTTCCATTATTTCTTATGGGGAAATTTGCTTTGATATAAGAGTACTTTGGATTACAAGCGTGGTTTCCGGAACAAATTATGCTTGTAATCCAAGGTTTTACTATATGTTAAAACTTAAAGCATTTGTTAACCCCCAAAAAATATGGATCCTGCTCCTTTAAAGCATTTTATACAGCATAGTGCTTGCACTGTTTAATTTGGACCCCTATAACACCTACAAAACCTGGCTGATCCTGACAGTTTCTCTCCGCCACTATGTAAACTGACCACAGTAATTATAGCTGCCGAGCCCTGGCACCGTGGTCAGTTTATGTGCCTCCATCATCTGCAGCCTGCTCTTCTGTGTCATCCCCCACATCAGTCTGTCCCCCAGTATAATCCCCACTCCACATTAGTCTGTGTCCAGGAATCATTCCACCACATCAGTCTGTCCCCCAGGATAATCCCCACCCCACATCAGTGTGTACCCCAGTTAAAGCATCCCCATTACCAATATAATTAAAAGCACTAGAAACTGACAGGAAGGGAGAGGGGCATAGGAGGACTGGTGCTGCGGGGCTGCCACCAATTTGTCCGGATTTCAGGTGGACTGAAATCCGGACACAGGATTTAAAACCAGGACTGTCCGGGTGAATCCCAGACAGGTGGCAACACTAGTCCTGCAGCCTCATAGGACAGTCAGGGGAGAATGAAAACTCCCCCTACAAGCTTTAACCAGACACTGATAGAAGTCTGCTCTAACTGCCGATGAGAAAAGGTATCAGTTTATATTTACGAAAATAATTGCATTTCCATGTCCCGTGTACTGTGGGAGACCAGATAAAGTGAATGCAGAGTCCTGGGTTTAGTGACACTTTAAGAAATATGGCACTCAAGTCCTTCCATGTTCATACAGCATTCTTTCCAGGTTTGCGCGCTCCAGTTGTTTGAGTGTCCGGGCTGCGTTGACGTCACTCCCATGCATGCTGGAGTCACTTTTGCGTCATGGCGCTCTGTACTCAATGCCACACTCTGTGTGCCTTGAATGCAGAGCATCACTGTGCACACTCACACTGTGACATCATTGGCAACTGCCAATGTGAATATCTCCTAAATGGTGCACTTTTAGGAGACATTCATTGTACTTACAGGTAAACTTTATTGAAAGCCTACCTGTAGGTCCAAGTTTAAAGTGGTAGTTTACTATCACTTTAAGACCCCTTTCACACTGAAGCAGTTTTCAGACGTTTTAGCGCTAGAAATAGCGCCTATAAAGTACCTGAAAACTGCCTCAAAACTGCCTCCTATTCATTGCAATGGGTGCTTTTACGCCTGGCCGGTGCGCTTGTGGGACGTTAGAAAAAGTCCTGCAAGCAGCATCTTTGGGGCGGTTCGGGAGTGCTGTATGCAGGCTCTGCCCATTGCAATGAATGGGCAGCACTACCAAAGCACCCGAAAAGTAATTCGGAAGCACCACAGCACAGGAGTTTTTAACCCCTTTTATAGGGTTAAAAGCACCCCGCTAGCGGCTGAAAAGCGCCACTTAAACAGCAGTAAAGCTCCCCTAATACGAGGGGCCCTTTACCACGAACACACGGGTGGCCCCAGTGTGAAAGGAGTCTTAAACAGTGGGAGGCCTCCCTTCCTTTTCCTAAATTTTGATGGCTTCTGTATTTAGCCGTTAGCCTGGAGTTCAGGTTTAACCTTACTTTCCCAATAACAGTCTGCACAGAACCTCAATCCTGCAAGTTGCGTCTCTATCAGAGACTCAGGTTAGGAAATTTGTGGGAAGAAACGGTGGCTGGTAATGTAATACTTCTACCTTCAAACCAATCCCCTGAGAAAATAAAAGGAGTTTATATAGGAGAACAAAAGCAGACGGCTTGGACATACCGTGCCGGAGAATTGCATTGTGTTATTGCCAATTTAGGCCGTGTTGTGTCATTCCGAACACATTAGGAAAATCAGAGGGGCCAAACAGAGTTCTATAAAAATTCGGAGAGCTCACATTCTGAAATACAATGAGCAGGCAACTTTCCGGCATATTGCGCTGTTGCAAAGTCGATTAACAGACCCCCCCTGAAGCGTCGGAGGAAAACATCTTGACCTGCAATTAGTGTCCTTGTGGAAACAATTTTATATTTCAAATAGGCGACATACTGTTTGCGCTTTATGTTAAGTAAAATCGTGACGAGTTCAGCTCAAATCACAATGTACTCTTTCCCTGCAAGCACTGAATAAACCATTCTGCGGATTGTAATATGGCCATTTCAAAGGTGGTAGAGCAGGGCCCTTGGCAAGGGGTGCCCCGATCTGACCCGTTTATACTCAACAATGGAATAATGACCTTAATAAAAGATAAATGGTCCTTCAGAGTGACTTGTTACTTTATGTTCCAAATATTCTGCACACGTTCCAAGTTGTGGAGCTAATTTTCAGAAGGTATGGGGGCCCAGCAAATAGGGATAACTAGACCTGTGGGGGAGCTCATGGGGCTCATTAAAGCTGAGCTGCTAGGAGTTTCTGTATTTATAGCAGTATTGCAAACCACCACCCCGTTGCTACATTCAGTTGTTGACTTCTACCTATGTAAGCAGTCCTGTTTAAGTTGGCCACAGACGACTACATTTTTGTTCAAATATTTGTGCAGAAATTAATTCAGAAAAATCGTTCGTCAGAACATTACCATCAACTAATTACGCTCAGAAGCCCCTAAAATTTCGTCCAGGCCGGCTACTAGGATGGAATCCCAGATGTATCAAACAGATTTCATTAAAATACATAGAATTCTTCCTGAATGAAAACAACATTCATAGTTATGTAGCACCCTCTAGCTAGTGTGCTGTGCTAGTTGTACAGTATATAGTTGGCTGTCAGTGTAGGTAAATGCGTTTGGCTGAGAGCCAAGCCTGAGTTGAATCTGGGTCAGGGTTGAGTAACTCAGGGAGGCTGGATGACTCAGCAAAGCAGCATTTCTGGTGCCTCCCCCTGTTTTCTGGAAACTTGGAGAAGCTTCAAGATGCAGTGGGTGGAGCCTACGAGGAGCTGCTCAGCAAATTTATGAGGGCCCCAGCCAATTCCCAGCAAATGGACCGGCAGGGGGCAGGCCACCCCATAAATGGGCATGAGTCATGCCAGCAGGGGTAGTTGAGTGGAAGATGGAGTGCTAAGGAGGCTGTCGGAGGCCTTCGCAGAGTGACCCCTAATCTGGGGTGGGGGGGTGACCTTGGGCCTGGGGCTCAGGTGCTGGAAGGATTCCCCACAACACACGGAGTGAGCCGGGTGGACTGGTGAGTGTCAGTCTGGGAGGACTGTGGCGAGAGTGTCAGTCTGGGAGGACTGTGGAGAAGTTAGTGAAATGGGCAACTGCAGCCAGGTTGGTTGGCAGTGCCTGAAGAGGTGGTGCTGGGATCAGTGACCACAAAGAGGAAATGCTGGAAAAGTGTGAACTGTGTCACCCTAAGTATAGGGGCTGCGAGTCCCTGCCTGCAATGGGTCTTCCCAACAAAATTGCTACCGGGTGATCCCTTCTCCCACCCAAGTTACAAATAAAATGCAAAAACCCAAATATCCCGATCTGGTCTTTGAGTAACGAACAAGCGGGAGTAAGGGTGGAACAAGTGGGAGCTCCTAGAAAACAAGCTAATGTGAAACGGAGTTTGACACCCCTGATGTAGTGCAAGTGCCTGCCCGACTGCATACAAATTGAAAGTATTTAGGTTTGAACTTATATTATATGGTTTTCGGAAATCTAAAGGAAGATTGTACAAGGGAATTGTATAATTTATGGCCAGCCTTAGCAAGGAGGCTCAGATCTGCCCTGCTTATACTCAGTAGTGGAATAATGACCTTATTAAAAAATAAATGGTCCTCATAGTGACTTGTTACTTACTTTATGTTCCAAATACTCTGCACACTTGCCAAATTCTGAAGCTTCTATTCAGAATGTATGGGAACCCAACAAATAGTGCAAACTAGACGTGCTGAGGTGCTCATGGACTGCTATAGGGAGCACTGACAACGTTGGGCTTTGCCCGTGACTGGAGGAGGAAGTTATATGGAGACCTGCAATGATATACTGCCCCAGCCACAGCAGTTGTAACCATGAAAACTGCTAAAATGAGGTCTTTCTGTAGAATTTGTTGGGGTGTTGCTTGTGTGCCTGTGTATTGCTCCATGTGCAATATAATGTTGCATGTGAGGATTTACTCACTCTAGCTTCTAGCGGGTCATACAGAGGTTTGAGCGCGTCGGGAATGCGGCTAGGTTGCGATTTCCATGCTCCAGCTGTCACTGTTTTGGAAACAAACCCGCACCAGCACGCGCTTGGACCTCATCAGGCTGGGAATGCATGGCACCATTGTTCTGGTGGTAATAAAAACCTGTTTATGCTTTTGTGAGAAATAGCAAACCGGTTGTCTGAGCCCCGTTTACACAAAAATAAAATTGTTTCATTACCAAATGTTTTCATCATGATGGCTCTCTTTCGCGTGTCATGTAATGAAGTATTATGTATTATTGGCATATGATATAATAGGCCAATTATTGTGTACCGCAATCAAGTCTGCAGACATGGTCTGTACAAAGCATAAGTGGCGTCACTCAGAACCACCAACCAGAGAAACCAACATTGTTTCAGTTGAAGCTCAACTCTGGGCATATTTTTTATATTCTAATGAATATGATATAATGCTCCAAGAGTTGTAAAAAAAATAAATAAATAAAAAGCAGTTTTAACTGCAATACTCACCTTATCTCCAGCACTGTCCCCTGCAGTAATCTTGTTCCCCACTAGATGTCCTCAGTCTTGAATGATGCTGGGCGCCATTCAACCCTGAAGCCTGGGGACATCTTTTAAGCTTAGCGTCACCATGGCACTCTGTGCTTACAATGATGCAGAAAGCAATGCTCTCATCACATACGGTAGGGGGGCTCAGAGTGGGGCTTTTAAGCTCAGGTTTACACAACAAACCATCAGCCCTAGCCACTTAACCCAATCTATTCCACCACTGCTCTAGTGACCAGTGACAGAGAAGATCTCAGGCTGAAAGAGATCAACACTGGAGGAGGCCACCACTGTTATGGAGAAGTAACCTAAATGGTCAAAAGTATGTGACTATGTGAGTATCAGGCCTACCTATATAGTCAAAAGTATGTGACTATGTGAGTATCAGGCCTACTTATATAGTCAAAAGTATGTGGACTTAGCTTCAAATGATCGAGTTGTTAACATTTAAGAGCTCTGTTAATGCTACAGAATATAAAGACATTTTAGGCAATTTTACACTCAATTAAACACAGTTTTACACAAAGGCCTGACCCCAACCCTATCGAAATCATGTGCAAAACCTTCCCAGAAGCATAGAAGGTGTTATAGTTGCAAAGGGACCAACTCCATATTAATTATAAAGATAAAAAACCGCGCTAATCAACACTGGGTGTTGGATAGACAAAAAGCAATAGGTTCAGGACAAATGCTATGTATATATATAATTCTAGGTTGCTGCCCCCCACAAAAAGATCCAACAGAGTTCAGTTTTATGGAAGCAAGTGGTCAAAATAGATGCTGAAGTCCAACACGCTAATAGACTAGCATAGTGCGCATGGACACATTTGATAACTAACAGCTTCTAGTGCATAGAGCCTAAAAGAAGATCATCCACAAGGTACAAATGGAATCTCTTTTTGGACACGAATGATCATAAAATAACGGGTCAAGAAGCTGGATATCGTCAGATTTGATCTAAAGGCGAATTACCCCTGCAGGGGTGAATTCTTTTGGTGAGTGGGGTACCTTGCGGGGGAGCACGGAAGTCACTTTGAGGATTGCACAAGAAGCACTAAAGTCACTGTATGAACATTTACTGTTGGATTTGCACTACTGAAGACTTTTTGGATAGTTGGACATTAATTTTTATTTTTATTTTTTTATTTGTATTTTTATATATTTTTTATTTGTATGTGTATTTTCATTTTTATTTTTTATTTTTTGAGGGTCATTATAACACATTTTCTATTTTGCTTTTTTCACAGATGTATTTTTTAGCACATATGTTTGAGATTTTTCGATTTTGGATATGAATTGTGTCATATAATTTGCTGTTTTCATATAGTTCTTGGTTTTTTTCACTTGCACTTTTTAATGCACTTTCACTTATATATATATATATTTATTAGAGTTTGTATTTTTATATTCATTTCTCACATTCAGTAATTGGAGTATATTTCCATAGTCTTTTTTCAGCTGACAGACCATTGGGTTAACCACATCTTAGCACCAATGCGATTTTAAGGATAAATCGCACTTAGTACGATTTTTTCTATTCGGTGTTTTCTCTTCATAGGATCTATTTATGATTTGTTCGGGATTATATTGAGGTTTCAAAATAAGATCCCAAATAATCACACTTTTTATTGTCATATTTGAGTCGCATTAGGGAATCTGTGCGATTGTATGCGACTTCTGGTAGAAGCTGCTTGTATGTTCTTTTTTAGTTTGGACTGAAATAAGTGGGTTTTAAAGGATCTATTGCCTTCCGTAAGGAGGATTTATCTTCATTTAGGTGCGATTGGATACATGAAAACTATTAGTGGTGAAATAGATTATTCTTATTTGACTTTTTGGCATTTTTCAATTTTCTTTTTTTAAAAACATATCCGTTTCATTAATGAGAGTCAATATCTGTTCATGCTAAATAGGTAGCGCCAGTTACCCCGGTTGTGAGATTCTTTTTATTAACTCCATATTAATGGCCATAGTTTCATCCAACTATTCTATGCAGGTGAGACGCTAGGAAGTTACACGGAAACTGGATTTCTGCAGGATCAACAGGTAGCATTCTGTACTTGCAAACATGTACAGCCTTGGCCAAAAGTTTTGAAAATTACACAAATTTTAATTTTCACAAAGTCTGTTGCTTCAGTTTTTATAACGGCAATTTGCATATACTCCAGAATGTTATGAAGATCGATCAGATGAATTGCAATTGATTGCAAATACTCTCTTTGCCATGAATACTTTTTTACATCCCATTAAAAACCATTTCCACTACATTTGTAAAGAAGGCTTCAGGGGGCCCAACAAAAACCAGCAAGCGCCAGGACCGTCTCCTACAGTTCAATCAGCTGCGGGATCGGGGCACCGCCAGCGAAGAGCTTGCTCAGGAATGGCAGCAGGCAGGTGTGAGCACAACGCCACGCACAGCGAGGAGAAGACTTTTGGAGGGTGGCCTGGTCTCAAGAAGGGCAGCAAAGAAACTACTTCTCTCTAGCAAAATCGGGGACAGACTGATATTCTGCAAAAGGTACAGAGATTGGACTGCTGAGGACTGGGGTAAAGTCATTTTCTCTGATGAATCCCCCTTTCCGATTGTTTGAGATATAAAGGAAAAAACCTTGTCTGGGGAAGAAAAGGTGAGCGCTACCATCAGTCCTGGGTCATGCCAACAGTAGCGCATCCTGAGACCATTCATGTGTGGGGTTGCTTCTCAGCCAGGGGAGTGGGCTCACTCACAATTTTGCCTGAGAACACGGCCATGAATAAAGAATAGTGCAAAAACATCTCCGAGAGCAACTTCTCCCAACCATCCAAGAACAGTTTGGTGAGGAACAATGCCTTTTCCAGCATGGTGGAGCACCTTGCCAGAAGGCAAAAGTGACACCTAAGTGGGTTGGGGAACAAAACATGAAAATTTTGGGTCCATGGCCAGGAAACTCCCCAGACCTTAATCCCATTGAGAACTTGTGGTCATGAGGAGGGTGAGCAAGAAAAAACCCACAAATTCTGACAAACGCCAAGTATTGATTAGGCAAGAATGGGCCGGTATCAGTCAGGATGTGGCCCAGAAGTTGATTGACAGCATGCCAGGGAGAATTGCAGAGGTCTTGAAAAAGAAGGGTCAGCACTGCAAATATTGACTCTTTGCATACATTTTATGTGATTGCCAATAAAAGCCTTTGATACTTATGAAATGTTTGTAATTATACTTCAGTATACCATAGAAGCATCTGACAGAAGATGTAAAAACACTGAAGCAGCAGACTTTGTGAAAATTAAGATTTGTATCAGTCTCAAAAATTTTGGTCATGACTGGACTTAGTCTGAAGAAAAAGAAAACAAAGCTAAGAAATTGCTAGCTTCAACATATTGCATTTTTGTTCTCGGGTTTAGATATTCTTTAAGCTGATCAATTTTACATGTATATTCAAAAAGAAGAAGAAATAAAAGACTATTGTTATTCTTTAAGTCGGGGTATGCAATTTTTTGAGCACAGTGTGTTTCAAAGAAACGGAGCGTGCCGATTTTATAACACAAAAAAATGTCAACACCTTTCCCTTCTCCTTCCCTCTTCCTTCCATTTTGGATTACACAGACCCACATATGCACAATTCTTGCATATATTTTCAAACATACTTTTGATTTCAGTTATTTTTATCTTTCAGTGCCTCCCATGTCCACCGTGGGGGGATTACCCAGACAGGGTGCCTCAAACTTGTGCCGCCCGTTATCCTCCTTTTGGGTCCCCAATGGTAAGCCATGCCCGACTATAACACTCCAAATGACCAGATTACTCATATCGATGTAAATTGTACCTTTTTTTACTATATGTGACTATATAACTATAAGGTTGTATCTCTTTATAGATGTTTAAGGTTAACTTCTCCTGAAGAAGCACATTTTTTTGTGAAACATGTTGAGGATCACGCTTGGACCTACATCTTTTGTTTCCCCACTATATTGTGGGGTTCACATCTCTTGTTTGTTCTACTTGTAATAATATGCAATAACTATTTTACATATGGTTGTATTAGCCCTTGTACACACGGTCAGAGATTCCGACGGAATGTGTCCTATCGGACCATTTTGTCGGATATTCCGACTGTGTGTGGTCTCCATCGGACTGTTCTGTTCGGACTCCATATGTTCTGAATATCAGTTTTCCAACTTGTCCGTAAAATTTTACCGACAAAATGCTCCGATCGGACATACTCCGATCATGTGTAGCCTACTCCGACGGACAAAGTGCCACGCATGCTCAGATCAAATTCCTAGACCAAAGCTATTGGCTACTAACCTGAACGTAGTCCTGTCGTAACGAAATAACGTCATCACGTTATGTACAATCGGATTTTCCGACAACTTTGTCCGACCGTGTGTATGCAACAGTTTCGGACAAAATCCGTCGGACAAAATCCAACGGATTCGGTTGTCAGAATGTCCGACCGTGTGTACAAGGGCTCAAATGTTTTTAAATTTTTGTTTCTTTTCAATAAATTAATAATTTTATACTTACATTGTCCATTCCCTGGGTACCGAGATAGTCCATAACAATCTCTGGTGTCGTGGGGCATTATTTTGGAATAGCCCCTGACACCCCCCTTTTCATCATCACTGTACCTCCCTGCACATCTGCTCCACCTCCGTATCCCCATGCTCTTCTGTCTCACTACTGAATTACATTCTGTCCTAACACTGAACCCATCTGCTCATCTGCCCCCACCACTGTAACACACTTTCTCATCTGCCCCACCGATGTACCTCCTACACATCTGTCTGACCTTTGTAACCCCCTGCTTATCTATCCCACCAATACACCTCCTTTCACATGTGTCCCACTGCTCTACCCCCCTGCTTTTCTGTCCCACCACTGAACCCCCTTCTCATCTGCCCCATCACTGTACCCCCCAGCTCTTCTGTCCCACTGCTGAACCCCCTTCTTATCTCTTCCACCACTGTACCTTCCTGCACATCTGCCACACTGCTGTACCCTCCCGCTCTTCTGTCCCACCTCTGAACCCCTTCTGCTCATTTTCCCCACCGCTGTACCCTCCTGATCTTCTATCCCACCTCTGAACCCCTCCTGCTCATCTTCTCCACCGCTGTAACTAGGGGCGGACTGACCATTTGGCCACTCGGGCACTGCCCGAGGGCCCCCGGGCCCACTAGGGGGCCCCATCAGGGTTGCCAGCCTCAGTAAAACCAGGGACAATATGTCAAAATCTGTGGGGTTTTTTTACATCTGTCTCTGAAATGTCCCTTACCGACCATACTTTTGGTCTAAAAATCCTGAGATTATAGCTGCCCCACCTCTCCAGTACCTTCTCAGCCAATAGAAACATGTCTGTGTATACTGTGTGTGCATGTATGTGTATACTGTGTGATTGTATACTGTGTGGCCCCATAATCTGCCTGGGGGCCCCATAATCTCCTATTGCCCGGGGGCCCCATGAGTTGTCAGTCCGCCCCTGGCTGTATCCTCCTGCTCATCTGCTCCACCGCTGTACCCTCTGCGCCACAGCAAAAGTTGGGTGTGATTTTCATTGCACTGAATACTGGCTGTGGCTTAATGGGACACAGAGCGCCGGGGGTTCAGTAGTAAGTGACGCAAAGGTTCAGGAATAATTTCATCAAAGTTCCCAGAAGCTCAACAGTAATTCCACAAACTGTCACCTGATTGGTTTTCTCAATCACAGTGAAATCCCTTCTTTCTGAGATTGGTAGTGGCAACCAAGAGAGTCATCTTCCTCCAGATGGTGGACGGGGCTAGCAGGACCGTAATTGGCTTTAGCAGTGGCCAATGACAGTTCTCTTCATCCCGCAAACAGGAAACCCCCCTCCCCAGCAGAACTGCACCCAATCTCATCCCCATCACAAGAGCTGACGATCGCAGCTACAGGAAAGTTAGAGAACCAGACAATGATTCCCATCTTTTACAATATGTGGGGGGCGCAGTGCCTCCCCCTCAGTGTGGTGTGAGAAATTCAGAAATTGGAATGCATTCGTGTCTCACTGACACTTCCCTGCGATGCTCTGCTGATGGGGAGGGGAGTTGAGTGCCGGCAAAAGAGGCTTTGCGTGCCGCTCACGGCACCAGTGCCGGGGGGTTGCCTGCCCCTGATTTAAGTGCTAAGATCTATTACTCTGCATTTTTATTTAAAAGCTGAAGATGCCTTTTAATCTGTTTACTGTTTGCACAGGAACACGTGAAAGCTCTTGCCTAAACGACAAGCAGAGAAGTCTGTTTATATTAGGCTTGAATAAATGTCATTGTAATATAATAAAATCTTTTATAGCCGTGGCCCCGTTTTACTGGCAGTCATGTTTTAATTGGATCACATTTTACTAGGTACATACCCTGTGGAGTGGCAGGATCTAACTGAAAAATAAATACAAACAGAACAGGGTCAGGTACAACACTCAGCTCTGTAATAAAGAAGAATGCTGTCTGTTTGGAAAGTAGGAGGGTATTGTTTAAAGGAAAGGAGAAGAGTTCCTAACCCGTTTTTTTTTTTCTGGTAAACATTTACAAGTAAAAAAATAAATAAAAATGATGTCTAAAGTTATCTTTTATATCGAAAAAACAGAGAGTGAGGACATTAAAGTCAGGAAAAGAAGATAAAGGAAAGGTAGGAGAAAAATGGGGAGGAGGGGAGAAGAGAGGAGAAGAGAAAAGAGGAGAGAGGAGAGTAGAGGAGAAGAGACGAGAAGAGGAGAAAAGGAAAGAGGAGAGGGGAGAAGAGAGGAGAAAAGAGAAGATAGTAGAAGGAAAGAGAGAAGAGGAGAGGAGAAGATAGGAGAAAAGAGAGGAGAAGAGGAGAGGAGAGATGAGGGGAAAGGAGGAGAGTAGAGTTGAAAGGAAGAAAAAGGGAGATGAGACAAAGAAGAAGAGGAGAGATAAAAAGAAGAAGAATAGCGAGATAAGAAGAAGAGGGAAGCAAGAGGGGGCGATTAAAGAGAAGAGTGAAGATGAGGGGAGCAGAGGAGAGGAAACATAAGGAGAGAAGAGGAAAGGAAGGATGAGAGGGGAGCCGGGGCGGCCCGTATATTAAGGGCGCACGGGAGCCACCCCCCTCCCCCCCGTCACCCACCGCTTTCCCTATGCATGCGTCCGGCCCCTTTCAGGACACCCGACCATGGATTCCAATGTGGAGTGGTTGTTTTTTTGAAGCACCTATTAGAGCCGCAGGCTTCACTATAGGGTGGGCTCAGGTCGCAGAGAGTGCGCTCCGATCCCACCCTGCTGTGTTACAACAGCGAATGAACATTCGCTGTTGTAACACTGATCCTCCTCCCGGCCAATCAGGAAGATGGCTTTGACACCGGTCACCCGATTGCCCGAAAGGACAGGCGATCCTAATGGATGCCTAGGAGGAGAAGGGGAGGAGCTGGAAGATTTTTGATTAATGTACCTTATTAATAGGTTGCACTTTATTAGTTTATGGTTTACTGAGTTTTATTTTCATTAGTGAATGCTCTGTAGATATTGTTTGAGGATTTGAGGCACATTAGTGAGGTGGATTAGAGCAGAAACTCACTATATTTGTTCATGATCAGCAATAGCCTGCCTATTGCCTGATGTTCTTAAACTGTCAGGATCCATAAACCAGATGGAGACAGAAAGTGCACTTAAAATCACACAAATTGGCTAAAATAACACAGTTCAGGAACATAGTGAAAAAAATCCAGGGTTTGGATGCCAGAGCAGGTAATCAGACAAGCTGGGGTCAGGAAACCAGAAGTCAGCATAGTCAGAAGCAAAAATCAGGAACAGGAATCGGAAGGGACGTCAGCCAGGCCCAGTCATACACATACGAAGCACCTGTAAACCACGCAAGGGCAAGGAGGAAATGAGCTAAGCTGCTTAAATAGCAAAATGCCTGGCTGTAGGCTGGACTAATAAGGCAGATTAATGGTAACCAAGTGAGTCAATGTGGTAACAACGAGTGGCTGGTAATTAACCCACTAGTTGGCAAAAATGACACAGCTCAGGAACATATTGAAAAAAAAAAGCCAGGGTTTGGATGCCAGAGTGGGTAATCAGACAAGCTGGGGTCAGGAAACCAAAAGTCAGCATAGTCAGAAGCAAAAATCCGGAACAGGAATCGGAAGGGATGTCAGCCAGGCCAAGTCATGCACAGGAGCACAGTAAGGAAGCACTTATAGACCACGCAAGGGCAAGGAGGAAATGAAATAAGCTACTTAAATTGCAAAAAAAATGGCTGGCTGTAGGCTGGACTAATGAGGCAGATTAATGGTAAGCAGGTGAGTCAATGTGGTAACAACGAGTGTCTGGTAATTAACCCACAGCTTCCCAGCACTGAAAGAAAAGAGCTGCTTGTTAAGTAACAGGAGCCCAGCCCTGACAAAAACTTTCCCACTCTTCAAAAAATTTGTTTTGTCTGTGTCCCCATTAGAGAGATTTTCCATTTCCTGTTATGGTGCTGGCTACCCAAATCCCCTCTAAGCCCCTGTACACACGGTCGGAGATTTCGACAACCAAATCCGTCGGATTTTCTCTGTTGGATTTTGTCCGTCGGATCTTGTCCGAAACTGTTGCATACACATGGTTGGACTAAGTTGTCGAAAAATCCGATCTTTCAGAACGTGATGACGTAATTTCGTTACGATGGGACTACATTCAGGCTAGTAGCCAATAGCTTTGATGTAGGAATTTGATCTGAGCATGCGTGGCACTTGGTCCGATCAAAATTCGCTACACATGATCGGAGTATGTCCGACCGGCCCAGTTGGTCGGGAAATATTTCCAACATGTTGTAAAATTGGGTCCTACGGATATTCCGACGGAATCAGTCCGATGCATACCACACACAGTCGGATTATCCGACAACACGGTCCGATAGGACACATTCCGACGGATTCTCCGACCGTGTGTACAAGGGCTAAGATAGCTGTCACTGGAACAAGTGCCCCCTCTGGTGACCATTAGTTGAAGTTGGGCTTTAACAAATTTCCAAAACTGGAGCCTAACCTCAAATTTTCAAGCCCCAATTGTATCAGAGCGTGCGCAATATTTAGAGAATTATGGGATGCCATGTAGGGATGCGGCCACCAGACTCTGGATTTGAAGATGGGAAATGGCGAGGACTACATGAGCAAAGGCAGGAAAATGTCTGAAAATTGTCAGAATGGGAGAAAAATAAGTTTCAACCACAGACATGAACACACGCCTGGGATTCTAATAAGTGCTCCCCTATGTGCATAATTAGCATGAAGGTAATTAGATGATAATTCCGGGCAGCGTCTTGTGTTGACATCCTCTGCTATGCGCTGATTGTCCTACGGGCTGCCAGCCCCGCTCTCCGAGCTCATCAGACTTCCAGCGCTGTCTACTTTTCTCATCCAGAATTCTATAATCTGCCTGGAATTCATTGTACGGAAAGGCTCGATTCGTTCTGAAAGCCAAAGGCCTGTCCTCGTGAGCCTCTAAACACCACGTCTGTCTGAGTGCTGCTGTGTTCCCTGCCCCGGGGGCGCAGCATGTACAAAGTGTCTACCATAGAGACAGCTGTTCTCTGAACTGGATGTCAATACTCACTGACACTTCGCTTAGAAGTGGACGGGTCAAAAATGCGGCCAGCAATGTCCATGCACTGAGCAAAGCTTTCGTGACTATCATCACCTCTATCACCCTCTATCACCCAGCTGTTCTGCTAATGAACAATTTCACACGCTGCACTTGGCACCCGAGAAACCCAGATGTAGCCGGAAGGAAGGAAAAAAGAACAGGAGAGGAGAGGAAAAAAGGAAAAAAAAAAAAGAAGGGAGATGAAAAATGAAAAGGAGAGGAAAGAAGTGGGAAATGGAAAAGGAGAGCAAAACTGGGAAGAGGGGAAAGGCAAAAGAAGAGTAAAAGCAGAAAAAAAGTAAAGGAAAACATTAAAGGAAGAGGAAAAGGTGATGGAAAAGGGAAATGAAATGAGTGGAACAGAAAAAAAGGAAAAGCAAATAGAAGAGAGGACATAATAGAGACAAAATTAGAGGAGAGCAGAGAGAGGACAGGAAAAGAAAGGAAGAGGTAAAAGAGCGAGGAGAGGGTAGAATTGAAGAGGAATGAAGACAGGACAGGAGAAGAATGGAGAGAAGTGGAGGAAAAAAAGATAAGCAAAGGAAAAAATAGGAGTGTAAATTAGATAAAACAAGAAAAGGAAAGGAGAGGGATGAAGAAGAGAAATGAGAAGAGATAAAAGGAGAGGAAGAAGACAAATGGCAAGAGGAGATAAAAGCATAAGAGAGGAGAGATAAAGGAAGAGAAGATAAGAGATGGAGATGAGAGGAGAGAACAGGGGAGGGAAGAATACAAAAGGAGAGATGGGAGGATAGTAGAGGAAGGAAAAGGAGAAGAGAGGAGAGGAAGGAAGAGGAGAAGTGAGTAAAGGAAGAGGACAGGATAGGAGAGGAAGAGAAAAAAAAAACAAAGGAGATGGGAGGACAGGAGACATAAAAGAAAGGAGAGGGAAGAAGAGGAGAAATTGGGAGAAAGAATAGGAGAGGGTAGAATACAAGGGAAGAGATGAGAGGAGAGAGGAATGAAGAAATGAGGAGAGAGTAGATAAAACCACAGAATAAGAGATGAAAGAAGAGAAGAGATGAACAGAGAGTAAAAGGACAGGAGAGGGAAGAAGACAAAAGGAGAGATTGGAGGATAGTAGAGGAAGGAAGAAGAGAAGAAAGGGGAGGAAGAAGTGAGGAGAAGAAGGAAGAGGAGAAGAGAGGAGAGGAAAGGAAGAGGAGAAGAGAGGAGAGGAAAGGAAGAGAAGAAAAGGAGACAAACAGGAGAATAAAGGAGCAGGAGAAGAGAGGAAGAGAACAGAACAGAAAAAAGCAAAGGTGGTGGGAGGACAGGAGAGGAAAGACAAAAAGGAAAGTAGAGGGGCGAAGAGGAGAAATGGGAGGAGAGAATCGGAGAGGGAAGAAGGCAAGAGGAGAGATGAGAGGAATGGAGCGAAGAGGAGAAGAAAAAGGAATGAGGAGAGGAAAAGAAGGAGGAATGAAGAGATAAGGAGAGGAGAAGAGAAGAAAAAAAAAAGCAAAGGAGATGGTAGGACAAGAGAGAAAAAAAAGGAAAGGAGAGGAATGATGAGGAGAAATTAGAGGAGATAATAGTAGAGGAAGAATATATGAGGAGAGAGTAGATAAAACCAAAGGAGAGGAGAGATTAAAGAAGAGAAGATAAGAGATGAACCCAAAGGACATGAAAGGAAAGAAGACAAAAGTGAGATATTGGAGGATAGTAAAGGAAGGAAGAGGAGAAGAAGAGGAGAGGAAGAGGAGAAAAAAGGAAGAGGAGAAGTGAGGAAGAAGCAAAGGTGATGGAGGACAGGAGAGGAAAGATGGAAAGACGAAAAGGAAAGGAGAGGGATGATGAGGAGAAATGAGAGGAGATAATAGTAGAGGAAGAAAATATGAGAGTGAGAGAGTAGATAAAATCAAAGGAGAGATTAAAGAAGAGAAGATAAGAGATGAACCCAGAGGAAAGGAAAGAAGACAAAAAGGAGATATTGGAGTATGGTAGAGGAAGGAAGAGGAGAATAGAGGAGAGGAAGGAAGAGGAGAAGAAAGGAAGAGGAGAAGAGAGGAAGAAGCAAAGGTAATGGAAGGACAGGAGAGGAAAGACAAAAAGCAAAGGAGAGTGGCGACGAGGAGAAATGGGAGGAGAGAATAGGAGAGGGAAGAAGACAAGAGGAGAGATGAGAGGATAGGAGAGATGAGAGGATGGGGGGGGGAATGAATAAATAAAGAGAGAGAAATAGAGAAATGAGGCGAGGAGAGAGGAATGAAGAGATGAGGAGAGGAAAGGTGAGGTGAGGAGAGCAAAAAGTAATGGAGAGGGGAGGACAGGAGAAGAAAGAAGAAAAGGAAAGGAGAGGGTGAAGGGGAGAAATGGGAGGATAGAATAGGAGGGGGAAGAAGAGAAGAGACGATATGAGAGTATAGGAGAGATGAGGGGATATGAGATGAAATGAGAGGAGAGAGGAATGAAGAGATGAGGGGAGGAGAGAGGAATGAAGAGATTGATGAAGAGGAGAGGAGAGGAGAAAAGGTGAGGGGCGAAACGAGAGAAGAAGACACAGGAGGAAAGCAGGAATCAGATTGAAAAAGAAAAACAAGACAAGGGAGAGAAGGAGAGGCAGAAGAGGAGAGAGGAGAAAGCAAAATAGAAACAGGCCAGTAAATCAGGAATGCAGCCAATTCTCCCAGATCATTAACAGAGTAGATTCTTTAGAGAACTGTTCATGTCAGAGAAGAGCTGGGATCTGTTACTTTGTACACAATTTAGGTAGGTCATATTAATACATTGTTTTTGGAAATTCGAAAAGGAAATTGGACAAAGGTTGTACAATCAGATTGTGACCTCTATGGTAAGCGGATGACCTCTACTGAGCATAGTCAGGCCTAGCATGAGACTCATCTACAATATCAGTTTCCATAGCGAGTGAGATGAGATGAGATGGCACGTGCCATGACGGCATTCTTTTCGGCACAGAATTTTGCTTCAGATCTATTACAACACACCAGTTGGCCAGCAAATGTTGAGACAAAATGACCACCACTGGAGGACGCAGTTGACAATTGTAACTTGTCTTCTATGGCTCCGGCAGAATGACGTCTTGTGCGTCTTGTTTTCCTGACTTAAAAAAGTCCCACGCTTATTTTTCCTCACAGTGGAAGAAAATATTGTATTTCATTACAATTTCCATGCTGACCCCATAACCTGTGTCTTATTTTTGGCTCCGAAGCAATAATTCCTGGCATGGGGGACTTCACCATGAAAGAACCTCTTGCCCCGTGTCGTGTCGAGGTCTCCTGTCGCTGGGAGATTAACACTGTTGCTAGGCAACGTGGCATAACCTTGCCCCAGATTTTCTATCCATTATGAACCAGTCCATAAGGGAAGCGAAGACTAAAATACGCATCTGTAGGACATGATTACTGATAGACTATGGGTGGGCTGGAGAACTGCTGAACCCATCGTATGGGGGATTGGCTGATTTGTAGCTCCACAGCAGTTATAATACTACAAAACCCCTATATATATCATAAGCAAATACGGCTGCCCCATGTCCACACCAGGTCCAGGAACACCAACACAGTCCAAAGAAATATAAGAAACTGTTATGCCGCGTACACACGAGCGGATTGTATGGCGTACTTAGTCCGTCATACAATCCGACGGACAGTCCGTCGTACTTTCCACTGAACAGACTTGACCACACACGGATACACAAACAGTCCGTCGAAAGCTTGCGCGATGACGTGTACAGCACGTACGACGGGACTAGAAATAGGAAGTCCAAGACACAGCAAAGCACCCTTCCGCCGTGTAAATCCTTTCTGGGCATGCGCCATTCTTAGTCCGTTGAACTAGCATACTGACGACCGTATTGTACGCTGAAACCAAAGTACGACGGACAGAATTTCGAAAAAACCGAAATACTTAGTACTCCGGACTGCACGCTGAAAAAGTCAGCTGAAGCCCACACACGAGCGGATTGTCCGCTGAAATGTGTTTCGACGGACTAAGTACGCCATACAATCCGCCCGTGTGTACGCGGCATTAGATGGTTTAACTCCCCGGGATGTATCAAAAAATGACATATCAGTTTTGGGTGGAATGACCCTTGAACCCAGCCTTGATCTATGAAGGACATAACCTCCAATTCTCTTTTTTTCCAACCTGTTATAAGATAATCTCCAAACCCCTCCAGTTACCCATAAAATGACGTGACAAGGTTTTTGGAGTAAAATGGCCTCACGGCCTTTTATTAACAATTAACGTAATTTAAATGAATACAATTTTTTAAATAACCATCAACCAAACCTCTCTATATACTTTGGGGGTCTTCAAGGGCAACGACACACAACTTGGTCACTGAGAACAACTTCTTTTAAACTTTAGGCCACCAATCACAAGCCACTGACTCAGAAATGGTACTCAACATTCGCAGTGACCTATATTTTTACCCCTTCCTGGTTAACCCCTCGTTAACTGGAAGGTGCCTGAGAACCCCATACCACAGATGGGTCCCAACCATTTTATATATATATACCAGCCATCTTATCTTCCTCCAAAGACCCACCGCTGCCGGGCAGTCCTAACAGCCCCCCTGAAATACAGAACAAACATCGGAAGGGTGGGTGGGGATCTTCTTCCCCTCCGCTCTCGACTGACGTCACTTCCTCCTTCTCCTCCACCTTTTTCCTCAGGATGCCTCCCGGCTCCAGACCACCCCCCTTTCCTTAAAGGGGACAACTATCTACATTACACCCTGCCTGTCCTATGTTCAGCCCTGTCATGCCGTTGTCCTATCATATAGAGTCCCCCATCGGATAGTGTCCGCTGTGTACTGCGCATGTGCAGTGAACACAGATTCCGAAAATAGCCGAAGATGAACGGCGCCTGCGTCGTGAGTCCAGGTTATAGCCCCACCATCCAAATGGACATAGAGTTGGAATATAAAAGATCCGAGTGCAGTGAGGCCGAGCCCGAAGTGTGGCGAGCAAAGCGAGCCCGCGAGGGGCCCTCTAATTTTGCCAGCCCTATGTCCACTTGGATGGTGGGGCTACCACATCCACTCACGGCGCAGGTGCCATTCGTCTTTGGAGATTTTCCAAAGCTTCTTCTGCAGTGCTTGCACAGTACGGGGCGAACAGTATATGATTGCAGGACACTATATGCCAGAACACTGGCCCTCCAACCATTTCTTTTGTTCTTTTAACTCCGGGACTCCCTTTCTCAAACTTTTAAACACAGAGGAACCCTTCAAATAACTTTCCGGTCTCAAGGAACCCCTGCTAAAACCTATTATATCTACAACTCATGATACATTAATATGATGGTCAGTGGGAAGAATGCTCCTTATGCTTGTGGTCATTGGGAAGAATTACCTCCTTACAGAGGGCTAAAAAGATCAACGGTGTCAGTGGGACCTTATCTGAGAGGCAGAAATTGCTCATTGCTCAAGGAACCCCTAGCAACCTCTGGAGAAACCCTGTTTTAACCTCTTACAGCCCATCCCCAACATCCCTTTAATAGGGTCTTCTCTCTGGCAGACAGGAAGAATTGGTGGATCACGTGACCGATGTGATCGGCTGTCATAGGGGGTCACATGATCAGTGGTCCCGCTGGCTACCAATCAATAGCAAACAACAGGAGCTGTCTTTGACAGCTTGGCCACTCTGCTGGGAGCGTGCAGTGAGAAAGCTCTCCCGCCCACGGACACATATTTGCCGTGTTAACCACTTGTCTACCAAGGTACGTTTAAAAACATATGGTAGATAAGTTGTTGAATGAAGCTCAACTCAGCTGCTAGAGAAGGGCTTAAAGTTATTGTAAAGTTTTGCTTTTTTTTTTTTAAGTTAAAAATAGAAAACGTCATACTTACCTGCTCTGTTGCAGTGGATTTGCACAGAGCAGCCGTAATCCTCCTCTTCTCATGTCCCTCTTCGGCGCTCCTGGCCCCTCCCTCCTGTTGAGTGCCCCCACAGCGAGCAGCTTGCTATGGGGGCACCCGAGCCGATGGCACCGCGCTGCTGTCTTCTTAGCCACTGAGGAGGGGAGTCCCGGGCAGCCAAGACAATCTTACAACATTGATGGATCTAGATGGACTTCAGGTAGGTATTAGAGGGGCTGTGGTACACAGAAGGCTTTTTATTTGAATGTATAGAATGCATTAAGATTAAAAAAAAAAACCTTCTGCCTTTACAATCACTTTAAGCTGTGTAAGAGGCCCCAAAGTTTTCTGATCCCTGCCCTGATCCCATGCCAGCCAATGAAGATGGCTGAAACCCAACACACAGGATAATATGCTGATGCCGCCGAGGGAGTGTTGGGAAGGTGAGTCTCCTCCCTTTAGTTCCACTTTAAGATACAATCATAATTAACTATTGTCATTTATTGATTGTATCTTTGTCGCCACATAGTCCATATAATGTCTCCATATAATCTCATTGTTTGATCAATTGATATACAATCATATTCATGAACAAAGTATATCAGTGCTGCCGATCATTGCAAGACAATCGTTCATTTTCTGCCCTGGCTGATCCAAAGCAAGTCAAAATCAATCAGTAGGGAAGTTCAACGTTTTATGGATTCGCTCGTTTTGATCGTATCGGATAATAAAACTGAAGCATGTATGGCCACCATAATTGTGCATTTTTTTAGGGAACAACCGTATTTGAAATACTTTAGCTTCTCTGTAATACAACATTTGGAAACCCAAACATTAAAAATATAAAACATAATAACAAATATAATAATATGTATTTATTTTTAATTTTTTTAATTACTATTATTATTATTATTATTATTATTATTGCATCCATTTCATGCGCTTCTGGAAGAATGGTTAAACATTCCCATAGACACACTCCTAAACCTTGTGGACGGCCTTCCCAGAAGAGTTGAAGCTGCAAAGGGTGGACCAACTCCATATTGAACCCTACGGACTAAGACTGGGATGCCATCAAAGCTCATGTGCGTGTAAAGGCAGGTGTCCCAATACTTTTGACAATGTAATGTACAGTATTGCATTACCTTGTTTCTCAGATTGAATGCCCCCCATTGCACTAAAAGGCATAGTTAGTGTATTGCATTCTATTACATCATTTTAAAAAAAATCAGATTTTCAGGACATTTTGATGCATTGGTAGCTCATTATCTTCAGTGGGCTGCCTTAAGGCCCATATATACAGTGCCTTGCGAAAGTATTCGGCCCCCTTGAACTTTTCAACCTTTTGCCACATTTCAGGCTTCAAACATAAAGATATAACATTTTTATTTTTTGTGAAGAATCACCAACAAGTGGGACACAATTGTGAAGTGGAACGAAATCTATTGGATAATTTAAACTTTTTTTGGCAAATAAAAAACTGAAAAGTAAAAAAAGAAAAAAAAAAAAAAAAAACTGAAAAGTGGTGCGTGCAAAATTATTCGGCCCCTTTACTTTCAGTGCAGCAAACTCCCTCCAGAAGTTCAGCGAGGATCTCTGAATGATCCAATGTTGTCCTAAATGACTGATGGTGATAAATAGAATCCACCTGTGTATAATCAAGTCTCTGTATAAATGCACCTGCTCTGTGATAGTCTCAGGGTTCTGTTGAAAGCACAGAGAGCATCATGAAGACCAAGGAACACACCAGGCAGGTCCATAATACTGTTGTGGAGAAGTTTAAAGCCAGATTTGGATACAAAAAGATTTCCCAAGCTTTAAACATCCCAAGGAGCACTGTGCAAGCGATCATTTTTAAATAGAAGGAGTATCAGACCACTGCAAATCTACCAAGACGTGGCCGTCCCTCTAAACTTTCAGCTCAGACAAGGAGAAGACTGATCAGAGATGCAGCCAAGAGGCCCATGATCACTCTGGATGAACTGCAGAGAACTACAGCTGAGGTGGGAGAGTCTGTCCATAGGACAACAATCAGTCGTACACTGCACAAATCTGGCCTTTATGGAAGAGTGGCAAGAAGAAAGTCATTTCTCAAAAATATCCATAAAAAGTCTCATCTAAAGTTTGCCACAAGCCACCTGGGAGACACACCAAACATGTGGAAGAAGGTGCTCTGGTCAGATGAAACCAAAATCCAACTTTTTGCCCACAATGCAAAACAATATGTTTGGCGTAAAAGCAACACAGCTCATCACCCTCAACACACCATCCCCACTGTCATACATGGTGGTGGCAGCATCATGGTTTGGGCCTGCTTTTCTTCAGCAGGGACAGGGAAGATGGTTAAAATTGAGGGGAAGATGGATGCAGCCAAATACAGGACCATTCTGGATGAAAACCTGTTGGAGTCTGCAAAAGACCTGAAACTGGGACGGAGATTTATCTTCCAACAAGACAATGATCCCAAACATACAGCAAAATCTACAAAGGAATGGTTCACAAATAAACGTATCCAGGTGTTAGAATGGCCAAGTCAAAATCCAGACCTGAATCCAATCGAGAATCTGTGGAAAGAGCTGAAAACTGCTGTTCACAAACGCTCTCCATCCAACCTCACTGAGCTCGAGCTGTTTTGCAAGGAAGAATGGGCAAGAATTTCAGTCTCTCGATGTGCAAAACTGATAGAGACATACCCCAAGCGACTTGCAGCTGTAATCGCAGCAAAAGGTGGCTCTACAAAGTATTAACGCAAGGTGGCCGAATAATTTTGCACGCCCCACTTTTCATTTTTTTATTAGTTAAAAAAGTTTCAAAAATCCAATAGATTTAGTTCCACTTCACAATTGTGTCCCACTTGTTGGTGATTCTTCACAAAAAATAAAAATGTTATATCTTTATGTTTGAAGCCTGAAATGTGGCAAAAGGTTGAAAAGTTCAAGGGGGCGAATACTTTCGCAAGGCACTGTATATATATATATATATATCAACACATACATACATAGAAATACACACATATACATACATATATATATATATATATATATATATATATATATATATATATATATATATATATATTTATGGGCCTTAAGGCAGCCCACTGAAGATAATGAAATGCCAATGCATCAAAATGTCCTGAAAATCCGATTTAGTTTTTTATATATATATATATATATATATATATATATATATATATATGGGCCTTATGGCACCCCACTGAAAATAATGAGCTATATACACACATAGGGGATTATTTACGAAAGGCAAATCCACTTTGCACTACAAGGGAACTGGAAGTGCAGTCGCTATAAATCTAAGGGGTAGACCTGAAATGAGGGGAAGCTCTGCTGATTTTATCATCCAATCATGTGCAAGCTAAAATGCTGTTTTTTATTTTCCTTGCATGTCCCCCTCGGATCTACAGCGACTCAACTTCCAAGTGCACTTTCAGTGCAAAGTGGAATTGCCTTTAGTAAATAACCCCCATAGTACACACTTTTGTGAGCCGTCAAACTCAAAAACACAAAAAAACAAAAAAAAAAACAAAAACAAAAAATAAATACTAGGAAATAGCTGCCAGCACTCTCAACACTTCCTCAAAATGTGACAATATGAACATATATACCCAATGTGTGGCGCTAGAAAATATATACACTATACTAAAACTCTAAAATTATGTAATAAATAAACAGATAATAAGATATTATGTAAAATAATCCCAATTATAGTCCAAGTGCTCAGTAATAGATGAATAAAGCGCAAGTGCTCAGTGTGTATATGCACAGTCCTCAATATTGATAAGCAAGAAAAAGTCCATAAACATGTCAAAGAAAAAAAAAGAAAAAGGAAAAAAGAAAAAGTCAAACACATGGTGTCTTCATGCAATGTGCAGCAGCACTCTCCCCGCCTTAAAGTGGTGTTGCCACCAAAAAAAATAAATAGTTAAGAATTCTTAAAAAAAGAAATAATTGGAAATAAATATTTTTTTTACTCACCTCTAAATGCCTGTTGCTAGGGGGTCCCTCGTAGTCTGCCTCCTTCATTGCCCGGGCTGGTGACATTACTTCTCCTCGAGCCGCACAGTCATCTGGGACCTGTCACGTGTCCCAGATGACTGTGCATGCGCAGTGGGTGCCTGGCTGTGAAGCCACAGCCAGGTGCCCACAGTACATATGACGGCGCCGCGAGTGGAGCGGGGAACGAGGGGGGGCTTCGTTCCCCCCGCATCTCTGGACCCTGGGGCAGGTAAGTATCAGATTATTAAAAGTCAGCAGCTGCAGTATTTGTAGCTGCTGACTTTTATTTTTGTTAGGGGGCACCCCACTTTAAGACCCCTTTCACACGGGCGTCATCCGTTCAGTCAGATTTTTGCTAAGGAAAAAATAAACAGCGTTTTTTGTCCTTTTCTGTTTTTTTTTTTTCTCAATTAACTTTTTATTCTTTTAAACAATGCATTACACTTCATGCTGTACTGCGTCACATTAGCTCAACAAGAAAGTAAATGAGCAGTCACTAGGGGCCTCCCGCCCATTGGCCCACCACAGGGAGGTTTTTTTTTTTTTTTTTAAATGCGTATGTTAAAGCTTTTTTCACATACGTCCTCTCCTGTTTTTTTTTTTAAATAAAAGAAAAATGCAAACTTGTTCCATTTAAAAAAAAAAAAAACGGACGTGAACAGAAACGGATGTAAATGGGTGATGTTTGTTTACATACGTTTGCCCATAGGAATGCATTGCTGTCCGTTTTTCATCCGTCAATAGACAGATGAAATAAAAGACAGACGGAACAAACGCGCGAAAGGCGCCTCACATAACCCACATTGCAAAAAAAAATGTAAGTGGGCCCCCCCCCCCCCCGAAAAAGGCAACAAATATATAATTCTGCCTGAAACCCCCCCGACCTCCCCAGCCCATGGACAGGTCAGCCCTCTGCGCCCATCGCCGTCATCTCTAATATCACCGGAGAACAGACTCTTACAATTTACTAGACATCCTAGAATCGGTGGCGACAATGGAATTTTCTTAAAAAAAAAAAAAAAAAAACGCAAGAGAAAGCTTCCGTTTCCATAGCAACAAACCCCTGTCACCTCCGCCGCTTAGAATCTTAAGCAAATGACAAATTTGTAGCCCGTCCCTCAGATCGGTCTATTTTATGAAGCTAAATTGTTTGCCGGCTTTTCTGGTTAACTTTGAAAATTGTGCTTTTAACAAAAGATGGAAAAAACAAATAAAAAATACAACGCAAAAAAAAAAAAGGGAGGATGGGCTTAGATACTAATTATGTCTGGTGATGGGAAGGGGGAGGAATTTTTCAGCCGACGTATTAAACCGTATTATAATGAATTGGTATTATGTACTATCCACATTTCTTATGATTAGAAAAATACACGCTGTAAAAAAAAAAAAAAAAAAAAAAATAATTATACCCACAATGCTTTGGTTGGGTGGTTGGGGAACCATCGCTCTACCTCTGTGGGGCTTATTTCAAGAATAGGGGCACATTACCTGCTTAAGGATCACCCCACATACATATACTGCGGCAGGGTGCCCCTTTAGCGCGCAACCACGTTCCTGTACGTGATTTTTTTCTTCCGGGTCTGTCTCCGGCGACCAGCTCATGCTGTGATTGGACAATAAATTATTTATTTCTTTTTTTGTTTATAGCGCAAAAAATAAAAACCGCAGAGGTGATCAAATACCACCAAAAGAAAGCTCTATTTGTGGGGAAAAAGTGACATTGATTTTATTTTGGTACAACGTCGCACGACCACGCATTTGTCAGGAAAATTTATGCAGTGCCGTATCGCAAAAAATGGCCTGGTCAATAAGGGGGTTAATCCTCCCAGGGCTGAAGTGGTTAAAGTGGGACCAAACCGCTGAATGCATTGGCTGCCCTGCTACTGTTTTCCACTCCGCCATATTTAAAACACGTGCGCATATGTGCCACCAGTGTCTTCTAGGCGTCTAGCACTAGACATTGTTGGTGTCAGTGGAAGGAATAGTGTCCATTGTTGGTGTCAGTGGACAGAATAGTGCCCATTGTTGGTGTCAGTGGGAGGAATAGTGCCCATTGTTGGTGTCAGTGGGAGGAATAGTGCCCATTGTTGGTGTCAGTGGGAGGAATAGTGCCCATTTTTGGTGTCAGTGGGAGGAATAGTGCTAATTGTTGGTGTCAGTGGGAGGAATAGTGCCTATTGTTGGTGTCAGTGGAAGGAATAGTGCCCATTGTTGGTGTCAGTGGAAGGAATAGTGCCCATTGTTGGTGTCAGTGGAAGGAATGATGCCCATTGTTGGTGTCAGTGGAAGGAATAGTGCCCATTATTGGTGTCAGTGGCAGGAATTATGCCTCAAGGGCCAGATAAAGTCAAGCCTTAGGGCCGCAGCTTGGAAACCACTGATATATAGCATGGATTCCAATGGCTGTCATTCACACCACTGTAGTGCGTTCTGGTGATTCTTTCTGCATGGAATGCATTTGGAATTCAAAAAAAAAACACATAAAAAAAAAAAACGGAGTGCATCAAAATGCATCAAAAATGCACCAGAATGCATTAAAGCAAAAAGCAAAATGAAAAAGCAAACAGGCAAAACAAAGAGAGAGAGGAAAAAACGCATTGGAACATCGTATTGAAAACTATTGTATTGAAAAGACACACCCACCGCCGCGCACCCTTAAATGAGAATTGTATATATATATAAATTATGCATTAAACCCACAAGGGCTTTTTTTACCACTACTTTTCCTTTATATTTTAAAATTTACAAATGAAGCAATTTAGAATTTGGATGAAAGGTTTAGCACTGAAAACACTTTTTGAAAGATAAAAAGTGCATTTTATATACAACTATATAGATCAGACCAAAATGAGGGACAAATGAGTGACTTTCTTCCAAATCAGGGACATTTGAGAACAATGCAACCCGGATTTTGGGGAAGTGGGCTGGCCATCAGACTGAGGACATCTAGTGGAGAAAAAAAGAACTGTGGGGCAAGTCTTTGGATTGAAGGTGAATATTGCAGCCAAATGTGTTTTTTATTTATTTTTTCATCTTTTTTTCATTTTTATTTTGTGATTTTAGGCAAGGGCTCTGGTCCGGTCGGGGGCAGAGGCTGTTTAGGAATAGAATAGACACCTGTGCTTCTTTTTATTCTGCTTATCCATGGCTGAACTCCTGCCCGTCTCCGGATCTTTTATCTTCCATACGATTCTCCCCATCAATTACCCATCTGAGTTGCACTATAAATAGAGGCTGGCAGGTAAAATACGGTAAATGTAGAATCTTCCAAGGCTTGTACAGCCTCGCTGCTGAAGGGAAGACGCACGCTATGTAAAAAGATTTTGTGTTTTATATCGACGATGTGAAATGTTCTTTCTGCTTCTATAGCTGATCCTAAATAAGGATTAAATTTTTTAGAAAAGTCTTTGGTTTCCTTCCTGTAAATCGCTGTGAAAGATCTCCTTCTCTTTGTGCCGAGTGGTGGAGGGCGGTGGAGGGCGGTGGAGGGAGGCCTGGTTGAGCTCAGTACAGCAAGGATCAGGCTCATTATTTCAGATGATTACAGGTATGTGATCTGTTACAGACCTGAAATCAATCACCAAAGGAGTGACTTTTATGGCTTCAGGCAGACGATTGAGTGGGCAGATAGTCTAGGTGGGTAGAGGGCTAATGAATGGTACTGCTGGCTATGGCAGGGGGGGCGATGATAGCTGAACTCCGGTCTTCCAGGCTAGCACAATTATACAGGTTCCTCTCCTGGACTGAAATCGATCATTCTGATTTCACTGCACACTGAGAGCTTCTCACAATGTGCATTGACCACCTGGCCTTTGAAAGATTTACCCCCCTTCATGACCAGGCCATTTTTTGCCCCTTTTATGACCAGGCCATTTTTTGCCCCCATCATGATCAGGCCATTTTTTGCCCCCATCATGACCAGGCCATTTTTTGCCCCCATCATGACCAAGCCATTTTTTGCCCCCATCATAACCAGACCATTTTTTGCCCCCATCATGACCAGGCCATTTTTTGCCCCCTTTATGACCAAGCCATTTTTTGCCCCCTTTATGACCAGGCCATTTTTGCCCCCGTTATGACCAGGCCATTTTTTGCCCCCTTTATGACCAGGCCATTTTTTGCCCCCTTCATGACCAGGCCATTTTTTGCCCCCTTCATGACCAGGCCATTTTTTCCCCCCTTTATGACCAGGCCATTTTTTGCCCCCATCGTGACCAGGCCATTTTTTGCCCCCTTTATGACCAGGCCATTTTTTGCCCCCATCATGACCAGGCCATATTTTGCCCCCATCATGACCAAGCCATTTTTTGCCCCCTTCATGACCAGGCAATTTTTTGCCCCCATCATGACCAGGCCATTTTTTGCCCCCTTCATGACCAGGCCATTTTTTTGCCCCCTTCATGACCAGGCCATTTTTGCCCCCTTTATGGACAGGCCATTTTTTGCCCCCATCATGACCAGGCCATTTTTTGCCCCCATCATGACCAGGCCATTTTTTGCCCCCTTCGTGACCAGGCCATTTTTTTGCCCCCTTCATGACCAGGCCATTTTTTGCCCCCTTCATGACCAGGCCATTTTTTGCCCCCTTCATGACCAGGCCATTTTTTGCGATATACAGCACTGCGTTATTTTAACTGACAAATGCGCGACGCTGTACCCAAATAAAATTTATGTGATTTTTTTTCCCTCTAATAATTTGGTGGTATTTTATCACCTCTGCGTTTGTTATTTTGTGCGCTATAAACAAAAAAACAGACCACCAATTTTGAAAAATATTTTTTACTTTCTGCTATAAAACATATCAAACAAAAAAAAATTTAAAACATCAATTTTCTTAATAAAAATAGGGCAATATGTATTCTGCTACATGTTTTTGGCAAAAAAAATAAATTCACAATAAGTGTATATTGATTGGTTTGCGCAAAAGTTGTAGTGTTTACAAACTATGGGATATATACTGGAATTTTTATTTATTTATACTAGTAATAGCGGCAATCAGCAACTTATAGTGGGACTGCGATATTTTGCGGCAGACAATCTGACACTCACACTTTGCAAATTTACACTGTTATACAAGCTGTACACTCACTACTTTACATTGTAGCAAAGTGTCATTTCTTCAGTGTTGTCACATGAAAAGATGAACAACAAAAATGTGAGGGGTGTACTATATATTATATATATATATATATATATATATATATATATATATATATATATATATATATATATATATATATATATATATATATATATATATATATATATATATATATATATGATTCTGCGCAGAGTGGCCACCCTGTAGCAGTGGAGCTACAATAGGGCAGTTGTTTAATGGTTAAAAGCCACTGTAAGTCCTGCTGTAGGACATCCAGCAGCATCTACCTCTTTCCTCTCCAGCCTGTCTGTCCAGAGCCATTGGCAGGAGTGGGAGCCATTGGCTCCTGCTGCTGTCAGTCAAACTCCTATGAGGACAGAGCAGGTCTAAGCTGTGCTGTGTGTGTCTATGCATGCACAAAGCCCAGCAGGTGCCCCCGGGGGCACATGTAGGGGAGGGGAAGCCAGGACCACGAGAGGGGGAGCCTACAAGAGGAGGTTGGGGGTAATATCATTGTACAGAGCAAGTATAACATGTTTGAAGTGGGGTGCCCCCTAAAAAAAAAAAAAAAAATTGAAGTCAGCAGCTACAAATACTGCAGCTGCTGACTTTTAATAATCGGACACTCACCTGTCCCAGGATCCAGTGATGCAGGGGAACGAAGCCCCCCCCCCCCCCATTCCGTTCGCAGCGCCGGCATTCTTACTGTGGGCACCCGGCGCATGCGCGAGCGGCGCAGGGCGCAGTGATACGCCGCACAGTCATCTGGGACACGTGACAGGTCCCAGATGGCTGTGCAGCACGAGGGGAAGTGATGTCACCAGCCCGGGCGTTGAAGAAGGCAGACTACGAGGGACCCCCTAGCAACAGGTATTTAGAGGTGAGTAAAAAAAAAATTTCCAATTATTTTTTTTTCTTTTCTTTATGAATTTGAAGCTTTTTTTTTTGGTGGCAACACCACTTTAATATTTTAGGTAAAAATAAAATTATTATCCTTTAGAACCACTTTAATTTTTGCACTTATTAAACCGATGTAACAAAATACTTCTAGTTATATAGTCAACTGATCAAAAAGGAGCAAATAAGATAAATTCATAGTGAGGGCTTGCAATAATTACATTGTTATTAGGCATCTGGATGCTGGAGCTGGGAGACAGCAAAATAGTTGAATGTAACTTCCAAGCCATAAAAAGTAAGTAAACCTAATAAGGGGGAATCATTGCAGGACCTTAAAGCAGAATTCTAGCAAAAATTAACAAGATAAAAAAAAAACAAAAAAAAAAAAAACAGTTTTTGCTGTGATACTCGCCTCCAATCCAAAGATCTCCCCCACGGAACTTTTTCTTTGTCACTAGATGTCCTCAGTCTGATGGCTGGCATCATTCAACCCACTTCCCCTGAGCCCAGGTCATCCTGGACCTGCCCCCCAGCCTGGCCCCATGCTCCCCCCCTATATACCTGGAAAGGAGGAGCATTTGGGACAGATGCATATAGAGGAACCGATCTCTCCATTTTTCTCCTTCAGCCGCTGAGAGGGAGAGGAGGAGAAGCGGGCATTCAACTAACCTTCCAGCATGTCTTTGGATTTTGAGTGGAAACCCCACACGGACAGAAAACATGCAAAATCCAGGGAAGTAGTACTATGGTTGGGATTTGAACCGATGACCCCAGTGTTGCTAGGGTGAAAGTTCTAACCACTTAGCTGCCCACATGTGTATACGATCCGATTGGCTCCTTGTGCTGCTTCTTCCTCTTGCACTCCAGCCCTGCTGTACAAGAGGCTGATACTGGGTCACATTCAGGTACTTACACTGCTTGTATTTAGAAAAATCAATGTAATGATCTATTGATTTTTACAGTGCCGCACACATTTTTTATCTTTTACATCTGCCATAGAGTTCGATTTTAAGACCGAAATTTTACTATGAGTGTCGTTGTGAACTGGTTCTCTTTAAAAAACAAAAAACAAAAAAATAAAACCCCCAAAAAACAGATTTGTTATTTTTGCCTGTCTTATAAGTGTCTTCCATGGAAAGCCAGGGAGGTAATTGGCGAGTAATAGCATCTCATTAGCATACAGCAGTTTGGCAGCAGGTCCCCGAGTGTTCCAACTGATAAGGTATCTATGGTAACCGTGCAGCGCGGTGCTGACGGAACACCGAGGAAGGAGTAATCATCTGGACGCGCGGAGGGACCGTGTCCTGAAACCCTGCAAATGTTCATTATCATTGCAGGAGAGGTAAAAAAATGTAAGCGGGGGTCAAAATGGTCAGCGCTAAAACGTTACTTATCGGGGGGGGGGGGGGCTTCTGCTGTTAGAGGTTTACAACAACAGGGGGCGTGCCCTGAAAGATGGAACTTCATCCACGTTTTCTCAATTTCCTATTTGGCCCTGAGAATGATCCACAATAAAATGTTTAAAAGGTGAACACAAGCTACAGAAACTTTTCATTTAAATACATTCTTCAACAGCTACAAAGGATACACGCCCACTTTGTTTGCATCAAATGCCCTGGCAAGCCCAGATATTACTTTTTTAAATGTAGCAGTGACATCATCACTGTGCTGTACATAGCCCGTGCAGACAACAGATCTATGGGAGGGGCTAAGCAGGCTCCACCTACTACAGGCTGCCTGCAAAAAAAACTACAGGAGGGGGGGCTGAGACAAGACCAGTCACCCCGCACAAGGAGAGAGAGCAGAGCTGTGGGAGGGACCCAACAGGCTCCACCCACTACAGGCTGCCTGCAGAAAATGACAGGAGAGGGGCGGAGACAAGACCAATCACCCTGCACAAGAGGAGAGAGAGCAGCAGTGAGTGATGGGAGGGACCCAGCAGGCTCCACCCACTACAGGCTGCCTGCAGAAACTACAGGAGGGGGGCGGAGACAAGACCAGTCCCCCCTGCACAAGGAGAGAGAGCAGCAGTGAGCGGTCTTTATTACAGGAAGGGAAAGTCTCACACTGGATTACTGCACAGATCTGGAAGAAATACACAAAGATCACTGAGATTCAACAAGAATACACATGACAAATTTGATTATCCCAGAGTTCAGCTTTAAATTATAACTAAAGGCAAAACTTTTTTTTTTGTAGTTTTGGATAGAGTGCAGTTTGTATTGCTGTCTGTGTCCCGGTTATAGGAGACTCACCCTCTCTATTTGTCCTTATCATTGAAAGTGAAATTAAAAGAAAATCCCAAATTTTGGGTTGTCACCAGAAAAGTAATGGAGGGGAAATCTTCCAATGGGGACACTAGCTCTGGTGACCTGGGGCCCCCGAGGAATTCCCTTAATTTGCAGGAATTTCCCCACGTCCTGTTTGGCTATGGGAAGGAAGTGAAGGGAAATCTACACAATGGGACTGCACCGATCTGGACTTTGCCGTTGGCAGCAATAAGCTCTGATTTGCCATGCGTTTTGACATGTCAAATCAGCCTGATGTGAACGGGGGCTACAAAAAAAAAAGACCCTCTATGGGGCAGTAATTGCATTCTCCGCTCCTGTTGGGGAGATTTCCCCTTACTTCCTGTATCAATGACACCTGTAACCAAGACAGGAAGCGAAAGAGAATTTCTCAGCAATAGAAACAGCTGTAAGTAGAGTGGGAACTCCAAGCACACAGCTAAACTGTTTTACTTGCCAAAGAACCTGAAGAAGATTCTGTTCAGCTGGTCTTGTGATTCTGGCACCCTCTTTAGATGGCACCGCCATCTCCTGGACCTGTCTGCAGACTATGCTGGGATAAAGAGGAGGAGCCCTAGGTCATCCCGGTATGCTCTTTCCTCCTGTAAGCATGCACCTTCAGCATCAGACTGACAGCACCGTGCAAATCAGCTAATCCCTGTTTGGCTCAGAGTTATGACCCTCCCCCCCCAATATGAATAGTTCTGTGCAGAACATAACAGGAAGCTAATGCCAAAATAAATTCAGGTGCTTAAAAATATTAGTATTTCTTTCTTTTCTATTTTATTCAATTAATTAAATAAATTTTTTTAACCCCTTAGCGACCTTCAAGGGTTTTTTAGATGTCAGGAGGCGGGGTCTATGATCATGTGACCGCTGTGATTATCTGTCATGGCAGTCACATGATCGGTAAGCTTTCCATTAGCCTCTAGGAGCGCACAGGGTGCGCACTCTTGGCACAGCTGTGTTGGCAACGTGGTACGCAAATATACGGCAGCTCTGCGCCAAGGCCCACCCTTTTTTTCTGCCACCGTCTTCAGACTGATGCTCAGTATCATTCAAACCCATTTCATCTGAACCCAGGTCATCCCGGACGAGCCCCCAACCAGTGACAGGACAGTGAAAGGAGGAGCAGCACAGAAATTAGCTCACCTCTGTGTCACTCCGCTCTCTGCTCCGGCTTTGTGTGCTGCTTCTTTCCTGCTCTACAGGGCTGGTATCAGGTCACATTCAGGTACTTAAAGTGGTGTTGCCACCAAAAAAATAAAACTACTTAAAATTCGTCAAAAAAAAAAAAAAAAAAATAATTGGCAAAAAAAAAAATTTTTACTCACCTCTAAATACCGGTTGCTAGGGGGTCCCTCGTAGTCTGCCTTCTTAATTGCCCGGGCTGGTGACATCACTTCCCCTCGCGCCGCACATTCACCTGGGACCTGTCACGTGTCCCAGGTGACTGTACGGCGTATCACGGCGCCCTGCGCCGCTCGCGCATGCGCAGTGGGTGCCCGGCTGTGAAGCCACAGCCGGGTGCCCACAGTATGCATGACGGCGCCGCGAGCGGAGCGGGGAGCGAGGGGGGGGCTTCGTTCCCCCGCATCGCTGGACCCTGGGGCAGGTAAGTGTCCGATTATTAAAAGCCAGCAGCTGCAGTATTTGTAGCTGCTGACTTTTAATTTTTTTTTTTAGGGGGTACCCCACTTTAAGCTGCTTGTATTTAAAACCACATTTAATGGTGTATTAATAAATACAGAGCTGCGTTATTTGTGTCTTTTATTTGGAGTTCAGTCCTAAAAGTCGCCCTTTGTTATCACTGTCTTTACATGCATCTCGGTGACAGCTGTGTTCCAGACTGGGTGAGACAAGGTCTTGGAGGGGGTCACCATCCTGGAGCAGACGATGCAAACAACGTTACCTTCTTCGACAAATCTGATCGTTTGTCTGCCATGGGCTCCTGTCTGCTCCTCCCCTCCACACATCGGGACTGAGATTTACGAGGATTGAATTAAAATGGAAAACACAGCGTGAATAAAAGAGGCGCCGGGACAGTGGGTTGCTAAGCGGCGAGCGAGTTTCCTTGGAGGTGAAGACGCTGCCAAAGAGGAGGTCATTCATCTAGAAGACGACACGTTTGCAAACCTCATTAGGACAATACTTCTCCTGCCTGCAAAATGAAGCCACTCCAGGAAGGAGAGCTGAGATTTCACAAACGGAGATTCATCAACAAAACAATTAGATTGAAAAAGTGCCATTTAAGTCCACTTATTGATTCCGTAAAACATTTTTTTTTTTTTAATTCCTAAATCTGACCATACACTATACAATTTGATTGTACAATTTCACTTAGGTCTAAGATTTATCATCAACTATGTAGTACAAGGGCCTGCTTGACTGGATACAAATAGAATGGCTCTGACCATCTCTTGTATCATGTTCGCAGCCTCTGACTATCTCTTGTATCATGTCCACAGTCTCTGACATCTCTTGTATCACGTCTGCAGTCTCTGACCATCTCTTGTATCTTGTCTGGAGTCTCTGACCATCTATTGTATCATGTCCTCAGTCTCTGACCATCTCCTGTATCATGCCTGCAGTCTCTGACCATCTCCTGTATCATGCCTGCAGTCTCTGATCATCTCTTGTATCATGTCCACCAGTGGTCATCAACCCTGTCCTCAGGGCCCACTAACAGGCCAGGTTTTACGTATTACCTTGGGGAGATGCAGACTAGAATACTGCAATCACTGAGCAGCAAATGATATCACCTGTGATGTATTTTAGTTATCTTGCAAACCTGGCCTGTTAGTGTGCCCTGAGGACAGGGTTGATGACCACTGCTATACGCAGTCTCTGAACATCTATTGTATCTTGCTTGAAGTCTCTGACCATCTCTTGTATCCTGTCCACAGTCTCTGACCATCTCTTGTATCATGTCTGCAGTCCCTGACCATCTCTTGTATCATGCCTGCAGCCTTTGACCATCTCTTGTATCATGCCTGCAGTGTCTAACAATCTCTTGTATCATGTCTGCACTCTCTGACCATCTCTTGTATCATGCCTTCACTCTCTAACCATCTCTTGTATCATGCCGTAGTCTGTGACCATATCTTGTATCATGTCCTTAGTCTTTGACCATCTCTTGCATCATGCCTGAAGTCTCTGACCATCTCTTGTATCATGACTGCACTCTCTGACCATCTCTTGTATCATGCCTGTAGTCTCTGACCATCTCTTGTATCATGCCTGCAGCCTTTGACCATCTCTTGTATCATGCCTGCAGTGTCTAACAATCTCTTGTATCATGTCTGCACTCTCTGACCATCTCTTGTATCATGTCTGCAGTCTGTGACCACCTCCTGTGTCATGCCTGCAGTCTCTGACCATCTCTTGTATCATGTCTTCAATCTTTGACCATCTCTTGTATCATGCATGCACTCTCTGACCATCTCTTGTATAATATCTTCAGTCTCTGACCATCTCCTGTATCATGTCTTCAATCTTTGACCATCTCTTGTATCATGCATGCACTCTCTGACCATCTCTTGTATAATATCTTCAGTCTCTGACCATCTCTTGTTTAATATCCTCAGTCTCTGACCATCTCTTGTATCAAGCATGCAATCTCTGACCATCCCCTTCTATCATTCTCAGTCTCCTTCAAATCTCCAGATTCCTAGTTTTTGTTGCTGTGATCTGACTTCCTGTCAGAGGGTGGCTTTATTCATTCTCCATGGTCCCATTGTATGTAGGGACGTAGCCACCTTCTCTTGCTTGCTCCCAAAATAGACTATGGGATTTGTAGTGTACATAGAGCATGTACATGACCACAACTAACATGCACTGCTAGTTCCAAACAAATGGAAGCAAGCAGGAAAATGAGAGGTTCTGGAGCTCACAGAGGACATTGCAAAGAGGCAGAAAAACACAGTAAGAAACAATTTCATAAAAAATAGATTACAGGGCCATTAAGGAGAGGATTGTTTTCAGAGAATAAGGATATCATTAGAAGATGCTACATAAGCCTTCCACATTGCCGCATTGAGCAGGAAAGCCTGTAGGTGGAATGAACAGCTTCTAAGAGGCAAGATTCCATTTAGAGGATGACACAGTTGGCCAACTCCAGTAATGTTTAGTTGACTGCTGTGGAGAAATGTTTGTCGCTTCTTCTCTCCTCTGGTATAATGAGACACCCTGAGCTTTCTAGGCCAATTTACTGTTTAACCAGGTGATGTGTGCCATGCACTCTCAGACCTTCCCCCTCACCACCACCAGGGGGAGTATGAGGTTTAACTGCACACCTGCGGAGACCGGGGACCAGTATATCACATTATGCACAGAACACGCAGTCTGAGGATTCTTCTAGCACTACTTACTGAAGTCCTGGGGAAGCGCAGACATTTCTGTTATATCCTGGTATTATTTTATTCTGAAAAGGAATGTACCATTTTCTTTTTCCATACATTTTTAAAATATACCTGTTACTATATGTAAAGCATTGTTTTTTTTTTGTTTTGTTTTTAATGAATTATCAGTTCTATAAATATGAAATATTACACATGAATATTCAATTCTTACCTTTTGCAGCCAGCAGGTGGCAGACTCAAGACAAGGGCCTCAATTTACAGGAGTTTGGAAAACAGAGGAGAGATCAGATTACACACAGAGCTTGAACTGAAAGCGGAGCTCCACCCATTTAAAAGTCAGCAGCTACAAAAAGTGTAGCTGCTGACTTTTAATAACCAGACACTCACCTGTCCCAGGGTCCAGCGAGGCGGGCGTACGAATCCCCGCTCCTCTCCCCCTCCTCTCCGAGGGGCCGGCATTCTAACTGTGGGCGCTCAGCTGTAGCGTCACAGCCGGGTGTGCACTGCACATGTGCAAGCCATGCTGCGAATGGCCGGGCAATCTGGGACCTGTGACGTGTCCCAGAAGATTGCAGGGGGGGGGGGGGGGGAGATGTGAACTCCCTTCCATCGGCGCGGAGCCCCAGGAGGAAGTGGGAGCTGGGTACCCAGAAAAACAGGGTACCCGCTCCTCCCCCAAAAAAATGACATGCCAGGTCACCTGCACTTAAAGTGGAAGTTCCATTTTTAGGTGGAACGCCACTTTAAAGCACTTAAAAGTGAAAGTGAAGCTAATCTGTCTCTCCCTGCCCTCCTCCAACATATTTTTTGGGGGTGGGGTGGGGTAGCATGAACTTTTTTTCTGTGCATCTGCACACATCCTGGACCTTGGCAGCGTGGAAGAAGGGCGGGGGAGGGAATGGATGGGGTCATGATGTTCCACTTTAGACTCCTGACTTGGCTGAAGTTGGACTTCACAAATAAACAAGATTGGACCTCAATCCATAATGAAAGCACCATCTGCCTTTGCTAGCCTACTTTCACAGTGAGTACGGCTTACTTAGTTTTTAACTTTTTCTTTTTTTACGCTCTCTATACTTCCCTTGTCGTACCCAGGGCCGCTGATAGAAATCATGGGACCCGTACAGCCTACCTGACGGGGCCCCCCTTCAGCTCCACCCTTGGTCCCTCCTTTAGCCCCACCCCTGGCCCTTCCCCAGATGCCATATTGTGCTGCAGACAGTGGCACCAATGCCATACTGCCCATCAATGCCATATTGTGCTGCAGACAGTGCCACCCATACCGCCGATGGCAAAGTGCCATTGGCAGCGTGGGTGGCACTGTCTGCAGCACATTACGGCATTTGCGGCATGGATGGCACTGTCTACAGCACAATATGGCATTGGCAGCATGGGTGGCACTGTCTGCAGCACAATATGGCATTGGCGGCATGGGTGACACTGTCTGCAGCACATTACGGCATTGGCGGCATGGGTGGCACGGTCTCTGCAGGCAGCACATGATACCTGCAGACAGTGCCACCCATGCCACTAATGCCATAATGGGCTGCAGACAGTACCACCCATGCCATATTGTGCTGTAGACAGTGCCACCCATGCTGCCAATGGCATAATGGCATGGGTGGCACTGTCTCTGCAGGCAGCACATGCGTTATGGCATTAGCGTCATGGATGGCACTATCTGCAGCACATTATGGCATTGGCTGCATGGGCGGCACGGTCTCTGCAGGCAGCACATGCGTTATGGCCCATAATGCATGTGCTGCCTGCAGAGACCTGCCACCCATGACGCCAATGCCATATTCTGCTGTAACAGTGCCACCCATGCCGCATGCGTTATTGCCCATAACGCATGTGCTACCTGCAGACAGTGCCACCCATGCTGCCAATGGCATAATGCCAGGGAAGGCAATATAGAGGATGCGCTGGCCGGAACTTGAGCCAGCATGAGGAGCGGGCGCGGAGAGGACATTCTTCCGTGTCCGAAATAGAAAAAATAGTCCCTCCCCCTGCCTATTTAGCTATCTGCATAAAAAAACAAAATGTAAAAAGAACGGCAAGGGGTGGGGGAGCGTGTCCAGTTGGTTTGGTGTACTCAGACAGATAGTGTTCAGTCAAGGTGGCTGGGGGATTTTTTTTTTTTTAACATTAAAGCGGGATTCCACTGTCTTGATCGTTTTTTTTTTTTGCATACTGACAATCATTATTATAATTAAATCTAACACTTACTTTTTCGTTTTTTCCATCCAGCAGCATGCTTTTTTGTCATTAAAAAAGATTTTATAAAACCGTCTCCTGACGGTTGTCATTTTGCCTGTGGGCATGTGAAGCCCACAGGCATCCTCTTCCGGGAGAGTGCGCTGATAAAAGACCAGCATGCACCACCCGTTCGATTAGATCTCGCGCATGCGCAGTCAGCGCTATATCGAGCGCCGTTGTAGTGTCATATTTTGCTGCCTGTTGGAACGCACGGCGCGAGTGTTTGGAACGCATCGCGCATGCGCAGTACGCAATTTCTGGCGGCAACGTCACTTCCGCAGCATCCTGTGATAGGCAGCAAAATATGACACTACACCCTCGGTGATGCCCAAGGCATCCTGGGAAATGGTGACATACTTCTCCCAGGAGCCTTAGCGAGCCGGGCTGCCGAGGGAAGTGACGTTTTTAGCCCGGGCAATGGAAGAGGCAGATTTCGTGGGACCACCTAGCAACCGCAAGAAATAGGTAAGTAAAAAATTTTTTATTATCCAATTAATTTTATTAAGACCCTTTGCTGCACATACAAGTTAGGTTATATTTTTGGTGGCAACACCCCTTTAATTAGGTCTCTGTTCAGGTTGCCCGGGCCCCTCTGCTGGCCGGGCCCAGTACAACAGGGCCAGTTGTACTGGCCTATCAGCGGCCCTGGTCGTACCACTTAGGTTATACCTATGATTTTGGCACCTTGCTCCCTCTACTCCTATACCCCCTTCCCATTATATTAGATAGTAGATACCATTGGCGTTTGCCTACCCTACTGGTGAGCTTGCTATCTACTAAACTCTTCCTTTTCTTCTTTTTCCTTTTCTATTTCTGCATTTTTTGTCTACGTCTTTTTCTTTTTCTTTTACTGCATCTTTTTTTCTCTTTTTTTTTTTTTCTGCATTTTTCTTACTACATTTTATTGTATTTACAGACCCCCTTTTGCTCCTCTTAGTGGGGGAAATTTATAATGTCTGACTGCTTACGGTCCCCATATGTTGCACGGAGTTGGGTTGTGTGTCCGGCTACGCCTGCGTGTGCCCTGCTGAGTTGAGTCTGATGTCCCGCTGGAAGATACCATTAATATGCACCTGATGTTTTGTACACGATGATTACTTGTAAGTGTGCATTTTGATCTGGCCATATTATGGTCCATATGTTAACCCTACTTATTGAATTTTGTATTGACGGTTTCTTTATTGTATCTGTAGATTTTATGCACCCTTTTCTTCCCCCCTGAAGAAGGAAAATGCAAAACATTTTCAGAAACGCGTTAGGTTCGGGTTTAGCTGTGAACACCTTGAAGCCTGTTGGGCCATTATTCCATCCTGGCCTCTGTGCTCCAGCCCACCTTACGAGTTCTGTTCTTGTTTTGTTATTTTATAATCATGCTATGCTCTTATGTATTTTATTGTCCCCTCTTGGAAAATATTTTTATATCTCATGCTCGCCTTCAGGACTTCTCCAGAGCCTCTCCCATCCTCTGGAACTCCCTGTCCCGGTATATCCATTCAGCCCCTAACCTGACCACCTTTTAGGAGATCCCTGAAAACTCACTAATTCAGGGAAGCCTACCCCATATCCACCTAACAACTGTCCCTGAGCCACCCCCATCTAATCATTCCCCACATCTATTACCTTTTGTACTACCCCCTCCCTTTAGAATGTAAGCTCTACGAGCCGGGCCCTCCTGTCCCTTCTGTATTGAACTGTACTGTAATTGTGCTGTCCCCCCTCTACATTGTAAAGCACTGCGTAAACTGTTGCCGCTATATAAATCATGTATAATAATAATAATAACTATGTGACGAATAAACTTTGTTATATTTTATACCTTGTGTTACTTTTTCACACTCCCCTAACCTGCCTATAAAGTCCACGCTGGGGCAATTTCCTTCTTAATTGCTAGCCCACTTTAAGCTTGACAAAGTTGCATACAGTAAGTCCCCGACATACAAATAGGTTCCGTTCCCGAGAGCACGTTCGTAAGTCCAATATGTTTGTAAGTCCAACAAAGTACCCAACCAACACAAGCGGCTGAATAAATTACTATAATAGGTTTATAACACATTTAACACAAATAACACATGTAATAAAAGGATGAAATGAAGATACTCTATACAATAAGCACACAGAAGCACAACCACTTGTAGAGGATGAACGCATAAGAATGGAATTCAGAAATAGGAACTCACATGATTGGACATACCAACGCATGTTCGCAGCTTGAAAGTTCGTATGTAGGGGACTAACTGTATTTAATTATAACCTCCTCATAAGATAGTATCTGGTCCCATCCAGGGTTTCTAGAGACTTCCCAAATTATTCCTCGGATTTCTTTAGGGGATTCACACCTACACTGTTTTAATAAAATGTATTGTTTCTAAGTTAAACTCTGTTGGTTGAATTTCTGTGTTGTAATTATTGTTCGGGTTGTGTTGCACTCCTGAGGTGGAGTTCCCTGATAAGTAATGCCCCATACACACGTTCGGATTTTCCAATGGAAAATGTGCGATCGGATCCTGTTGTCGGAAAATCCGACGTGTGTGGGCTCCATCTGACTTTTTCTCTTGGAATTTCCAACACACAAAGTTTGAGAGCAGGATCTAAAATTTTCCGACAACAAGATCCGATAGTTTAAATTCCGATCGTGTGTAGACAATTCCGACGGACAAAGTGCCACGCATGCTCAGAATAGACTAAGCCCTTGTACACACGGTCGGAGAATCCGTTGGAATGTGTCCTATCGGACCGTGTTGTCGGATAATCCGACTGTGTGTGGTATGCATCGGACTGATTCCGTCGGAATATCCGTCGGACCCAGATTTCCAACTTGTTGGAAATATTTTCCGACCAACTGGTTTGATCGGACATACTCCGATCATGTGTAGAGAATTTTGATCGGACAAAGTGCCACGCATGCTCAGATCAAATTCCTACACCAAAGCTATTGGCTACTAGCCTGAACGTAGTCTCATCGTAACGAAATTACGTCATCACATTCTGAAAGATCGGATTTTTAGTCCGACCGTGTGTATGCAACAGTTTCGGACAAGATCCGACGGACAAAATCCGACGGATTTGGTTGTCGAAATCTCCGACCGTGCGTACAGGGGCTTAGAGGGGATTTGGGTAGCCAGCGCCATAACAGGAAATGGGAAATTTCTCTAATGGGGACACAGACAAAACACATTTTTTGAAGAGTGGGAAAGTTTTTGTCAGGGCTGGGCTCCTGTTACAGGGGCTTAGAAGAGACGAAAGCTATTGGCCACTGGCCTCTTTATAGTCCCATTGTACTTGTTTTACGTCACCTTGTTCTGAACGATTGGATTTTCCGACAACTTCATGCGACCGTGGGTATGCAAGACAAGTTTGGACCAACATCTGTTGGAAAAAATCCCATGGATTTTGTTGTCGGAATGTCTGACCGTGTGTATGGGGCATAAGGGTTACCACTGCTTGGAAGGTTTTCCTGGGCTTTTTGGAGAGAACCTCCCACTGCTGGGGCAAACATATATAAAGGGAGGGAACCACTTCTCGCGGGCAGCAACCTCTGTTAGTAAGTCGGTTCAAGGAGGTTCAATTCCAGGTTAATCGGTCCAAGGAACACCTCTCCAATAAACATGTGATTTATTATTTCCCGCTTAACCACCCGTTGCAGGAGCCCAGTAAGGTTTTCAGGGGTATTGACTTCTGTTTCTCATCTAAAGGGCTTCCTCACCTACTAAGGTGTGACCACCTTAAGGGGCAAGGGCACGAATTGGCACTTGTAATTGAAGGACTTGCACAGGAATGTGTGTTGGAAATATCCAAGTTGAACTGTTCATTTGTATTTGTACTTCTTCAAATTTTTTCTAATTCATCTCAAAGGTGTACTAGCGGGATGAGGTCAGGACTCGGTGCAGGCCAGTTAAGTTCCTCCTCCCCACCAAACTCGCTCATGCATGTCTTTATGGACTTTGCTTTGTGCACTGGTGTGCAGTCATGTTGGAGCAGGTAGGGGCCACAAAGTTAGGCGTATGAAATTATCCAAAATGTCTTGGTATGCTGACGCCTTAAGAATTCCCTTCACTGGAACTAGGGGGCCAATCCCAACCCCTGAAAAACAACCCCACACCATAATCCTCCCTCCACCAAATAATTTGGAGGGGTGGCCCAATACATTTGGCAATATAGTGTGGATAAGCGAGTTTGGGGTGGAGGAACTTAACTGGTCCTGACCTCAACCCGATAGAACACCTTTAGGATGAATTAGAGTGGAGATTGGGTTAACACCATACGGGGACGTGCCTCCCTCTAGTCATAACAGGATCTTATTCTCACAGCCCAAAATAGGCAGGACACATACTCCAAAACCTGAAAGTTGTGGACTCTATTTGTATATTCAGACGAGGGCCAGGTCCTCAGAGGAGGTATCTCTGATGCCTAAAAACATGCAAATCAGCCCTACATTTTACTATTTATGCAATGTGACATATCTGCTGGAAAACAAGGTAACCGAAAAGCCCCATGGATCCATGTTCATGGGACACCCCCCCCCCCCTGCTACCCCTAACCCTCCTATTTCCCCTCCCCCCTTTCCACATCACCATCTACTTTCTCTCTACCCACTCTCTAAACTACCTCTATCTTCTTCTACTCTTCAATACTTAGAAAAAGAAAAGGGATTGAGCCCATAGGACTACAACGTACCCACATTTCACACCTCAAGAATACAGATAAGTCCTTACAGGCAGGGCAGGACTTAGGGTGGTGGGGGCCCCTGGGCTTGAGTCACTTTCGGGCCCTACCTTCTATACATTATCGTATTTATCGGCTTATAACACGCGCTGGAGTATAACACGCACCCCAAGTTTAGGAGGGAAGTTTAAGGAAAAAAACTTACATTTAAATTCCCATCAATACAGCTTTATCAGTGTCCATCTGCAGCCTTGTCCAGTGTCATTGCAGCCTTGTCATTTGCAGCTTTGTCATTTGCAGCCTTGTCATTGCAGTCTTGAAGTTTAAAAATGGCGCTGCTGAGATACAGAGTCCTGCGGCTCTCGGGTCCTCTCGGCGGCTCTCGGGTCCTCTCGGCGGCTCTGGGGTCCTCTCGGCGGCTAAGGGTCCTCTCGTAGTCCTGAGCGGAGTCGAGAGTAGCCGAGTGTACTCGGCTCGGCTCATAGTCATGCCCAGTCCCTGTGCTATGTCAATCATTGGGCAGGACTGGGCATGACTGTGAGGGGAGCCGAGCCCAGTACCCTCGGCTATGTATCTCGGCGGGGCCTGCGGGGCCCCCTATTGAGTGGGGCCCATGGGCTTGAGCCCAGTCAAGCCCAATGGTAAGTCCAGCCCTGCTTACAGGGCAGGGAGGTACATGGTAGACCTGCAAGAATTGTATAGCTAGAAAATGTGATCTAGACTCGGATAGTGATGCCCTCACATTCACTATACTCTCCCTGCCTGGATCAGCGCAAACTGAGATAAGATGTACCATCATACATGTCTTAGTCATGTAGCTCCTGTTTTTGTATTTGTATTCCTGTTTCCTTTACTGTATTGTTATATTGTGGTCCCTGTGGACCTCTCTCCCAGAAAAAAAAAAAGATTTCCTGCTGATTTTTTCTTTTAGATTTACCAAAACCATGTAGTGTAAGGGCCGGCCTGATTGCATACAAATTGAAACTCCAAAAGTTTGACCTCGTATTATATGGTTTTGGTTAATCGGAAGGAAAAAATCAGCAGAAAATCTGATAGTGTGTATGGGGCTTTAGAGTGGAGACTGCGAGCCAGGCCTTCTCGTCCAACATCAGTGCCTGACCTCACAAATGCGCTTCTGGAAGAATGGTCAATCATTCCCATAGACACACTCCTGGACCTTGTGGACGGCCTTCCCAGAAGAGTTGAAGCTGTTATAGCTGCATAGGGTGGGCCAACTCAATATTGAACCCTACGGACTTAGCCCTTGTACACACGGTCAGAGATTCCGACAACCAAATCCGTTATTCCGACGGATTAATTCCGGAAGAGGTCTGGAAGTGATGTTGCATACACATGGTCGGAACTAAATTGTCAGAAAATCCGATAGTTCAGAACGTGATGACGTTATTTCGTTACGACGGGACTACGTTCAGGCTGGTAGCCAATAGCTTTGGTATAGGAATTTGATCTGAGCATGCGTGGCACTTTGTCCGTCGGATTAGGCTACACATGATCAGAGTATGTCCGATCGGAGCATTTTGTAGTAAAATTTTACCGGCAAGTTGGAAAAGTTGGTCCGTCGGATATTCCGACGGAAACAGTCCGATGCAGACCACACACAGTCGGAATATCCGACAAATCGGTCCGATAGGAAACATTCTGATGGAATCTCGGACGGTGTGTACAAGGGCTAAGACTGGGATGCCATTTAAGTTCATCTGTGTGTGTAAAGGCAGGCGTCCCAATACTTTTGGCAATATAGTGTATACTGGTTTTCCTCCAAGCGCTGTTCTCCATATCGGTTGTATGTATAGTTAGGTCTTGTTATTCTTATCATACAACACCGGTGGCCCATTTGGACCAACGCTGCCTTACAGGCTACTCCATAATTGTTTTGCTCTATTGAATTGAATGACTTCATGCCATTATACTTTATACTTTAAGTTACAAGAATGCCGTTTGATGTTAATGTATCCTCCACTATTGTCCTTTGTCACCTACATGTGGCCATTCTTCTTCTGTATCGTACATATTTGTTTTTTTTTGAAAAAAGCATGACAACATTAATAAAATTCAACTGATCAAAATATTGGATGCCAATAGAGATCTCTCGGTAGCTTGCTTTGGGTGGCTCAGAAATATCCCCGGGTACAAATTTTAACTTTTTAGGGAGACAAAAAAAAAAAATCTTTAGCTACATTTTTTCCTTGGCCTATCGAAGGCCCCACACGATGGGCACAGGTAGGGCACAGAATTGAGGCGATGGAGGAAACAGTTAATTCTGCCACAGCTGGAGATGCCAACATCACACCAAAGCTCATTTTCCCTTCAAAAGCAACTTCTGCATCGACTGAAAAAATCCCCATTATCTGCCTTAATTCATCCTGCTGAAATTACCATCAGACAGCTGTTTAGAGCCCGACAGAGATGGCGGGTTGTCAGCGCCAGACAAAATATATTGTGATCAAAGGAGCCGCTAATTGTGTTTTTTTAAGGAGCAGAATTATCATCTGTTTGAACTATTTGAAACTAATTAACATTGGTCCATATTTTTTTTTTTTTTTTTAGGGTGGGAGGGGGGTCTTTACTTTTGTCTTAGCGCAAATGTTTTATTACCAAGCTGAGTGGCCACAGGAAGGTGGGCGATGAGGTGGCACTTGGCTGCTGTTTCGTTGATTCGGAATGAATATACTGTATATACACCCACCGGTCACTTTATTAGATACACCTGTTGGTAACACAAATTGCTAATCAGCCAATCAAATGGCAGCAACTCAATATATTTAGGCATCTAGACGCGTTGAAGACGACTTGCTGAAGTTCAAACCGAGCATCAGAATGGGGAAGAAAGGGGATTTAAGTGACTTTGAACATGGCGTGGTTGTTGGTGCCAGACGGGCTGGTCTGAGTATTTCAAATACTGCTGATTTACTGTGATTTTCACACACAACCCTCTCTGCAATATACAACCATCATAGAAAGGCAACAGTAACTCAAATAACCCATGGAGGCTGCTGCTCAAAATGTTTGGGGTGCAAACAAACAAAAAATTCTGAAAAAAACCCCATCAATTGCAGCCTTACTGTGCCCATTAAACGCAGCCACTGTGCCCATCAAACGCTGCCACTGTGCTCATCAAACGCTGCCACTGTGCCCATCAAATGCTCCCACTGTGCCATCAAATGCTCCCACCAGGGGTGGACTGACCATTCAGGTACTCGGGCACTGCCTGAGGGCCCCATGCCACTAAGGGGCCCCATCAGGGTTGCCAACCTCAATAAAACCAGGGACAGTATGTAAAAATCTGTTTTTTTTAAATCCCGAGATTATAGCTGCCCCGCCTCTCCAGTATGTGTATTCTCTGTGTGTATACTCCGTGTCTGTGTGTGTATACTGTATGTGTGTGTGTATACTGTGTGGCCCCATAATCTATTGCCCGGGGGCCCCATAATCTCCTATTGCCTGGGGGCCCCCCATAATCTCCTATTGCCCAGGGGCCCCATAATCTTCTATTGCCCAGGAGCCCCATAATCTTCTATTGCCGGGGGCCCCGTGAGTTGTCAGTCCGACCCTGGCTCCCGTGCCCATGAAATGCTGCCACTGTTCCTGTTCTCTACCCAGCACTTACCCTGTCTCGGTGAGGCAGCAGGTGACGGCGGCGAGCAGTGTCCTCCATGCTCCTCTATGTCCTCGAAGTCTTCTCCCGTCCTCTCCTCCTGATAGGTGTCCAATCATTTCAGCCAATCAGGTGACGGCTAACAAACCCGAGCACCTGATTGGCGGAGAGGCGGTTCAGTGTTAGGAAAGCGAATATTAATTTGCTTTTCTAACACAGCTGAGTGAACTGCGAGCGTCAAACATGGCGCTCACTGTTCACCTTTTTTTGATGCCTATTGGAGTCTATGGCTCTAATCATGTGTTTCTAACATCATCAGAGTTGGTGGTCTTTCAAAGTCCCATTTAGGGGGTATTTCTCTTTGTTCTACTAATCAGTGCTGCCTATGATTGCCCATTTGTGCTGCCAATCAGTGCCTTCTCATCAGCGCTGTCTATTGGTGTCACCTATCAGTGCACATCAGTGCCGCCTATCAGTGCCCTTCAGTGACGCCTATCTGTGCCGGCTTTTACTGCCCATAAGTGTCTCCTATCAGTGCCCTTCAATGCTGCCTATCAGTGCCCATCAGTGCCACATATCAGTGCAGCTTCATCAGTGCCACCTCATCCTTTGCCCTGCTGACCTCATCCTATGTCCCGCTGACCCCGTCCTCTGCTCCATTGACCACATACTGTATGTGGCACTTGGACGAATCGTATCTCAGGGTCTGATGAGGAAGCCGCAGCTGTTCACTGTGAAACGGCTGCAGCTTCCTCATCAGACCCTGAGATAAGAACGGTATACCACGGCTGGGGTGGGACAAATTTAGATGAGGGGGGCGCCCGATTTTAGTCTTGCCTAGGGCAGCACAAAACCAAAATACGCCAAGTGCTCCCGCGTCCCACAAGTTGTAAAGTACACCTTTAATAAAGCAACAAAAATGTCATTTGCAGCAGCGGGGCACCTGGCTGCCTGTTCTTCTGAGTTCAATCAATACCAACTTTTCTAATAACAGATGGTCGGCCTGCTGGATGGCAGCCCTTTAATTCACTTTCCACAGGCACATCTCGGTGCTTTTTTATACAGCCACATTGTGCGTCTATTGACAGTGCCGCATAAGCACAGCTTTCCACGCTGGACAGACACAAAGGAGAAAGTATTTTTAACATGCAGCACTATTTCTGTTTTGTGTTGCAGAAATGACAGAAATATTGGAAATTTCCTACAGTGAAGTGGGTTGCGATTGTGTAACTAGCCAGGTGCCTAAGGTCCCTCTGTTCCGGGGGGGGGGGGGGGGGGGGGGGAAGTGTAGGAGTGAACAGTGGTTTTGGCATTTGTGTTAATCTTTATTATTTTTGTTAACTTGCGTATTGCAGCTGCTCACTGTGCTCTGCTCCTGTCTAAATCTGAAACCTACTTATATTTTGCTTTCCCTGCTTCTCCCTCATCAACGTGCTAATCACATTTTTAAATAAAACCTTTTCCGTTTCCATTACAGACCTTATTTTAGACTTGGTGATGTCATTACTGGGTCTCTGTGCTTCTCTGTGCAATGCAGGCAAATCACGGCTGGTGGGAGGGGCCAGAAGGATGCTATACATAGCTTTTTGAAAACATCACAGCGCCCGGCCTCAGTACTCTTCTCAAGAGCCCTCAGCCCTGATGCAAGTAGGGTTAGGGGTTATGCAAATATCAAAAAAATGCCCTGATGGGTGGAGGTCAGTCTGGCAGAGTGGCAGTTCCTGGTCAGGCTGTATTTGCATGCAAACCACCCAAGGTAACGCCCACAGAAGATGCTGAGCCCCCCAGGATTGAAACTGAAATCCAATGAATGAAATGGGTGGGCCAGGGATAGATGGGGAGGAAAGGTCTAGATCAGGGGTCTCCAAATGTTCAAAACAATGGGCCACTTTACTGCCCTTCACTTTAAGGGGGACGGGCAAGGGCCAGTGGGAGTAGAAAATGTTCTGGCATCCAGTGGGAGTGAACAATGCCCTATCTTTGGTGTCAGTGGAGGAATAGTGACCCATGGTTGGTGTCAATAGAAGGAATTATACCCCATAGTTGGTGCCAGTGGGAAGAATTGTGTCCTTTTGATGGTATCAGTGGGAGGAATAGTGGACCATCCTTGGTATCAATGGAAGGAATTGTGCCCCATCGTTGGTGTCAATGGAAAGAATTATGCCCCATCCTTGGTGTCAGTGGAAGGAATTGTGCCCCATTGTTGGTGTCAATAGAAGGAATTATGCCCCCTTGTTGGTGCCAGTGGGAAGAATTGTGTCCTTTTGATGGTATCAGTGGGAGGAATAGTGGCCCATCCTTGGTATCAATGGAAGGAATTATGCCCCATCGTTGGTGTCAATGGAGGGAATTGTGCCCCATCAGTGGTGGTGACAGCGAGAGGAATTATGCCCTTTTCATGGTGTCTGTAGGACTAGTGCCTCACTATTGGTGTTAGCAACAGGAATTATGGATGGAATAGTACCCCAAGGGCCATATAAAGACAAGCAGTGTCACATCCGGCCTCCGGGCCGCAGTTTAGAGACCGCTTTTCCTGTGGTGTTGTGAAACACACTTGAAAACTTAACACTCAGTGCAAAGAAAAAGTGCACAGGGTGTACACATGGTCATCCTCCGAAGAGAAGGGACTTTTGCCCTGATCCCCAGGAGCACAAGGCTAGGGACTACGTTACTCACTGACCCACCTAGCCGAAACCAGGCAGACCCCGTCCTCTGGGGAGGTCTGCCGAAACAGACCAACCAAGTACTAGGTGGGAGACCTCATGGGAGGGGGAAAACCCGGGCATGTGCCCTCACTCCACGACTTTCAGGGGAGGCCCAAGGACCTACACCCTACTAATCGTGAGGTGAGAAAGTGCATAAAGTGAAGTGACACATATATACAAAAAAAGGGGAGAGGGGAAGTGGATAAGTGCTTCTGTCATAGTGAATACCATGGAAGGCCCTTCAGCCAGGAATAAAAAAATTCCTCTGTTCCTAGCCAAAATGGCCGGCCCTAGAGTTTATGAGTGTATATGCTGCAGTGACCTTGAGCCGCTCTGTGGGCATTATGGCACCCCTGGACTGCCACCCCAGGGGTACATACACCATAGGCTTCTTTCACAACCCAGCCCTCCACTAGATCAGTGCCTCTCCATCCCTACCAGGAAGGCATCAGAACTTAGAGAGCTTAGGGAGAGCCTTGCCCACAACCGGGACAAGCCTGGTACCCTAGGCCAGAATCAACCCAGGAGGAAAAAGGCCCTTCCACCGCCCCCACCGCTCCCACCTAATTACATCAGGGAAATACTGACTCCCCAAACTGGCAAAGGGAGTCAGGGTTTTTTCCCAAACAACTGAAAGCACAGATACCACACTGATCTTAGCCAAAAGGCTGAGAAGTGAAAACCAGCTTGTGTTAAAGGGACATCAGCTTTGATTATCAGTGCAGTCCCAACAGTGCCCACCGGTGCTGCCAATCAGTGCCCTTTAGTGCTGCCAATCACTGCACACCAGTGCCCCCTCCTCAGTGTCACCTATCAGTCCCATCTATCAGTGTCCATCAGTGCCTCCTCCTCAGTGTTGCCTATCAGTGACACCTATCTGTGCCCATCAGTGCCGCCTATCAGGGCCACCTCATCAATGCCTCCTCATCAGTTCCTACCAGTGCCACCTCATCAATGGCTCCTCATCAGTTCCCACCAGTGCCATCTCATCAATGCCTCCTCATCAGTTCCCACCAGTGCCATCTCATCAATACCTCCTCATCAGTTCCCACCAATGCCACCTCATCAATGGCTCCTCATCAGTTCCCACCAGTGCCATCTCATCAATGCCTCCTTATCAGTTCCCACCAGTGCCACCTTATCAATGCCTCCTCATCAGTGCCCACCAGTGCCATCTCATCAATGCCTCCTCATCAGTTCCCACCAGTGCCATCTCATCAATGCCTCCTTATCAGTTCCCACCAGTGCCATCTCATCAATGCCTCCTCATCAGTTCCCACCAGTGCCACCTTATCCATGCCTCCTTATCAGTGCCCATCAGTGCTACCTATTAGTGCCCATCAGTGTCTCTCAGTGCCCATCAGTGCAGTCTCATCAGCGAAGGAGAAAAATTAGCTGTTTGCAAAATTTTATAACAAACTATTAAACATTTTATTTTTTTCCCCCCAAATTTTCAGTCTTTTTTCGTTTGTTAAGCAAAAAAATAAAAAGCCCAGTTGTAATTAAATGCCCCCAAAAGAAAGCTCTATTTGTTTAAAAAAAAATGATAAAAATGTCATATGGGTACAGTGTAGCATGATATCAAATTGTAACAGCGCTGAAAACTAAAAATTGGCCTGGGCAGGAAGGGGGGGGGGGGGGGGGGGGGAGGGGGGTGAAAGTGCCCGGTAGGCAAGCTCTTAAAAAACAAAAAATAATTGCAATGTACGTCTGCTTTAAATTCGCACGTCAAGTAATTACTTGCACCCCACTAACCTGAAGTTGGCAGTGACCCCTGAGCAGCAGATAAAGGCTCCCAGCGGGATGTGTGTAGTTATTAACGGTACAGAGATTAGCTATCATAGCGCAGCGTCTCTCTCTGTGATGTGCACAATGCCATCCTCACATCACGCCGTCGCACAGAGCAGTACGATTGGCCTGACCTTTCCGCGGCGCGCTTTTGTGGGAATTGCTGTCAGTGCGAGGCATTCACATGTGTCCTGTCTGTGTAGCTAGAACCCCACTGACGGCCAGCAACCGGTAATTCACATTTCCCGGCTTTGTACTGTCCTGACAACGTTCACCTTATTATGTCCGAACGGATAATAAGCTACGTGAAAAAGGCACGAGGGAAGATCTAACCGTCAGAAGGTCGAACTGAACGATTGTCTTCATCAGCACAAAAAAAAAAAAAGCAGATTTCCAGGGGCCAGAATACTTACCTACCTTGTATAAAAGTTTTATTGTGATAGAGTAGAAGGGAACATCTGTGTTTTCCTGCTGTCCCTTTTCTCAGGAATCCAAAGTGGCATGTTGTTGCATATATGGTGCTAACAGGTCCTGGTCTCCAGGTTGGCTCATTGGCAATAGCTGACAGGATACCAAAGTAACGCACCAAAGCTAGTGACCATTAAACATAGTATTTTCTCAAACCACTCTATTTTTGATGAATGAATAACATTCAACGTGGAGAGGAAAGAGTCTAATAACATTCAATTTTGCCCCTAGCCACACAAATTTACATGTAGTTTCACAGGGCAAATAGTACTGAAAGTTTTTATAAATACACCCCTAAGCCTCGGTTCACACTAGAATGTGGTGCAGGAAACCCGCCAACCATTCGCAGTTCCCACACCCTATTCAATTCGCACTGCCCTTGCGATCTGCAGCGGGTGTCAGTGCAGTCTTAAGGACAAGGCAAATTCAAGTGGGATACAAAATGCGTTTGCCTGCATGCAGGGCCGCCATCAGGGAAGGACAGCCAATGCACATGTAGGTTGTCCAGGCATTCCTAGGGGCCCAAGCCCCAACCAACAAGTTAGTAGAAAGTACAACTCGTTGGTACAGGCCCGGGAGCCCAAACCAGTGAGTTGTTAACTTACTGTATAGTAACAGCTAGGGCTTTTTTTCTGGAAGAACATGCCAGAATGGTGTTCCGGCACTTCCGCCAGAGACAGTGAGGGAGAAGCATTCTCAGTATACTATTGCTTTAGCAGGGCATCCGTAGAGTGAGCCATTGCAGCTTACTTAGTTCTAGCTGCAGCCAGAGAGAGAGGAAGGCGGAGTGATGTCATCTGAACTCCAATTCTCCCTGCAGACCAGATGCTGGTTTGGGCACCAGTTGCAGCTCAGAGTTGTGCTGTGTGTAGCCTGACTGACTGCTCATGTGGACTGGAGACATGTTGTTATACATCACATTTGTGGTAAATTGATTGATAATGTTGCTGGATGTGGACCTGTGCTGTGACTGGCTCTTTACTGGATTGGGCTGTGACTTTCTCTTTGTTGTATTGAGCTGTCTCTTTGCTATATGGGGATGTCTCTTTGCTGGATTTGGATGTCTCTTTACTGATTATATGGGAATGTCTCTGCTGGATTGGGCCATCTCTTTGCTGGACTGGGATGTCTCTTTGCTGAATATATGGGAATGTCTCTACTGGATTGGGCTGTCTCTTTGTTGGATCGGGCTGTCTCTTTGCTGGATGGGAAAGTCTCTTTACTGGATTTGAATGTCTCTTTCCTGAATATATGGGAATGTCAGCTGGATTGGGCCGTCTCTTTGCTGGATTGGGATGTCTCTTTGCTGGATGTATGGGAATGTCTCTGCTGGATTGGGCCGTCTCTTTGTTGGATTGGGATGTCTCTTTGCTGGATGTATGGGAATGTCTCTGCTGGATTGGGCCGTCTCTTTGTTGGATTGGGATGTCTCTTTGCTATATGGGGACGTCTTTTTTCTGAATATATGGGAATGTCTCTGCTGGATTGGGCAGTCTCTTTGCTGAATTGGGATGTCTCTTTGCTTAATATATGGGGCTGGTGAATGTTGGTGGTCAGGCTCGGGGGACCCATGGCTAAAGCTGTGTAAGGGACCCCAACATTTCTGATGGGTGCCCTGCCTGCACGGGATCGCATGGTACAAAATTGCCATTCGATCCGGTTGCAGAGCGTTCCCAGAATGCTGCATTTAGTACTATGGTGCGGATTGACCCAGAGAACTCAATGGCTTGAAGGGAGGGATTCCCCTCTGTCAACAGTGTGTTGATGGGGGAATCAAGCTAATTTCTTTCCTGCGGCCTGTGGTTGCAGGAAAGAAATTCGCTCCATCTATGGCCGGCCTTAGTGTGAAATCTCATCCACTTCTAAAGGGAAGCAGACACTGCAGTTTTTCACATTAGAACCCTGCGATTGCTCAGGTGATGATAACATAGGCAGACCTTATCATGTTGAGGAAGGGATTGGTCACAACTTCTCCAAAAAAATAAAAAATATTAATTTGAAAAAAAAAAAGTTTGCTTAAACCCTGGCACTGTGTATAGTTTATGTAGAAGGGATTGTTTCTTTCCTAACAAAACCAGAAAGCCATTTTATTTACCGCAGCCCATGGGAAAAGCTGCGATTCTGCTTGCGGTCACGATGGAGTTGTAAACAATGCTGTGTGTTTGTGAACATTCCACAGACTTTACATAACCAGACCCAGCTGTCCATATAGAACTAAGAAATAAAAGGGATTGTTTCCCACTGGCCACAGGGGGGCGCTGTAAGATCCAGCCCAGTAAGAAAAAATAAGGTAACAAAGTATAATGAGATGGGAATCATTTTTCTGCTCTGCCCAACATCATAAAGGGGGAAATCCTTTCAGTTCAGCCAAATTCTGAGCCATGTATGGGCAGGAAAGTTGTACAGAAGCCGATCTACCGATCAACTTCTTATTTTCCCGCTCAATCAGTGCTGCAGACTATATCCGGCAGCACTGATCAGTGTATTCTGACGGCAGGAAAGGCTCCCCATTGTCAGAATACAATAGCTCAGTGGAGAGGATCGAAAACCTGGACGGGGAAATGGGTCCGTTTGTTCAATCTGCTGGTTGTTCTATGGGGTTGTCTTGGGGTTCATACACAGAAACACTCCTAAACACTACTAATATCTTTTATTGAGTATTTTTTTAGCAAAAACGCTAATAAAACGCTAAGTGCAGGTTCACACTGGGGGCGACCCGTCAGGCGACTTAGCCGCCTGACAAGTGGAACCGTTCTAATGGGAGCGACTCAAGTTGCTCTGACTTAGAAAAAGTTTCCTGTACTACTTGGGGGCGACTTTGGAGCAGCTTGCATTGACTTCTATGAAAGAAGTTGTTTGCAAGTCGCTCTGTGCGGGGCGGTTTCAGGGTCGGACTTTGAAGCCCCTCCAGTGTGAACCGGCACTAACTCTTCTAAACGCTCCTAAAACGTTCCTAAAACGCTGCTACAAAAAGATATCACCAGAGTTTTTAACCATTTTGTTTAGCTTAAAAAACCCCACTACTGTACATAGAGCCACGTTTACGGTTTCTAAAGCATTGACTTTTTCTTATATATATATATATATATATATATATACAATTGTTTGTTTTTACCTTTTTTTTTTATCCTTTTTTTGCATCTTGGTGCTGCTGATCTCCTCCAGCTTCTTTAAGCTGCTTCCTGTCTCCATGCACTGGCTCCAATGTCAGCTGCACATCATTTCTCTGCACCGGTTTTATGGTGGTGACAATGGTGGACCATGCCTGTGCAATAAGTGCTGGGATGGCTGCTTCATATTTTCACCGGGGGAGGAGACATGGGACAGGGTGACAACGGCAAAGTGTAAAAATGGAATATAATCATTAGATGTGGTGACTGCATTTGTTTTCCTTCTTTGGATTTGGAGGTGCCAGTAAACGCCCTTCCTCGGTTCGCGCTGACAGGGAAAGCCGATCGGCAGGGGGGGTCTGCACTGAAAATCAGCACATTGATCAGCGCAGTCCCCATTAGAGGTGCCCATCAGCTGCCAATCAGTGCCCATCAGCTGCCAGTCTGTGCCCTATCACTAACGCCAGTCAGTTGCCATAAATGTGCCAATCAGTGCCCATAAATGTGCCAGTGGCCCATCAGTAATGCTTGTCAGTGCCCTTTAGATGCCAGCCAGTAATGCCTGTCAGTAGCTCCTCATCGGTGCTGCCATCCAGTGCCATCTATTATTGCCCATCAGTGCCACCTATCATTGCCCATCAGTTGTGCCTATCAGTGCCCATCAGGTGTGCCTATCAGCGCTGCATATCAGTGTAACCTAAAGGTGCCCATCAGTGCTGCATATCAGTGCTGCCTATCAGTGCCCATCAATTTCTCCTCATCGGTGCTGCCATCCAGTGCCATCTATCATTGCCCATCAGTGCCACCTATCAGTGCCCATCAGTTGTGCCTATCAGTGCCCATAAGTTGCGCTTATCAGCGCTGCATATCAGTGTAACGTAAAGGTGCCCATCAGTGCTGCATATCAGTGCTGCCTATCAGTGCCCATCAATTCCTCCTCATCTGTGCTGCCATCCAGTGCCATCTATCATTGCCCATCAGTGCCACCTATCAGTGCCCATCAGTTGTGCCTATCAGCGCTGCATATCAGTGTAACCTATTGGTGCCCATCAGTGCTGCATATCAGTGCCCATCAATTCTACATATCAGTGCCCATCAATTCTACATATCAGTGCCTCCTCATCAGTGCCACTTCATCAGTGCCATCTTATCAGTGCCCATCAGTGCCACCTCATCAGTGCCATCTTATCAGTGCCCATCAGTCCTGCCTCATCAGTGCCCATTAGTGAAGGAGAAAACAAAATGTTATAACAGAAACGAAGAAAAACGTTTTTTCCAAAAATTTCAGACTTTTTTAGTTTGTTTAGCAAAAAATAAAAACCCCAGTGGTGATCAAATACCGCCAAAAGGAAAGCTCTATCTGTGAAAAAAATGTCATTTGGGAACAGCGTTACATAACCGCGCAATTGTCATTCAAAGTGTCTCAATGCTGAAAGCTCTCCTGGGCAGAAGGGGGGAAAGTGCCCGGTATTGAAGTGGTTAATCACTTTTCAGTAAACCGTTTTTTCTTCCTTTTGGGATAAAGGTTTTACATGCATAAATAAAAGCTGATCATTGTAAGCACCCCTGTGTTAAGTGGTTTGTATCAGACTTACTGACTTGCTGGCTAGATGAAAATAGAATAAGGAAAGCCTAATAAAAGAAAACGAATGCAGCCGTCACATCTAAGAATTGGTAAACTGCAATATAATAAATGTTTGCTTCCGGGTTCATATCATTTTAATGTCATTTAGTTACAGATTACATCTATTTACTGAGAAGTATTAGCTGCAATGCATAGCGGTGGGAACGTCTTGAGTGACACAAGACCGGCACACAAGGCGTTAATGATGTTGGTGTCACGGAGAGGACACCACCGATAGAAGCTGGAAATTGCGCCTGGGAGTTCGGCACTCTGCACCCCTCTGTGAGCGCCTCCTTCACCACGCCGAGATCTGAAGGCAGCGGCGCCAGGAATAGCAGCAAAAATTGGGTCAGCATCATCCCACAATTGGCACCGATAGAACAATGTGAGATGCCTCATTACTGGAGGAGACACAATATGGAGATCAATACGCCTCTTGTGTCTCCCAACATTCCCATGTCAGCAGAAAATCCTCATTGTGCCCCAATCAACGCAATATCAAAATCAATTTACTCCGAGTTTTGTTTGGAAATGACCGATTACATTTCCCAGCCGCCTCTTCTTTCAGCTGAATAACGTTTCGGCTCTTCTCGTCTTAAAAAATAGAAAGTGATGATTGGGGGACGTTTCTCGGCCAAATCGATTGCAGATTTATCAATTTAGTCATTGGGGGAGAGGAGACTCATCCGTCTGCTCATTTAAGCGGCATGAAAAAGCTGTTCAGGAATGGATTAAAAATCTTTAAAATTTTTCTATGTTGTATTTGTGATTTCTTTGCCTGTGTATGATCGTTATTTATGTACTGTCCCTTTAATATATATCCCTTCATTTCCCTATCCCAACTTCCATTGTTATCAGTAAATCAACCCCAATGTATCCATCTACAGCGCTACATATACAATGTTTCCATCTACAGCGCTACACATACAATGTATCCATCTACAGCGCTACATATACAATGTATCCATCCACAGCGCTACACATACAATGTATCCATCTACAACGCTACATATACAATGTATCCATCTACAGCGCTACATATACAATGTATCCATCTACAGCGCTACACATACAATGTATCCATCTACAGCGCTACATATACAATGTATCCATCTACAACGCTACATATACAATGTATCCATCTACAGCGCTACATATACAATGTATCCATCTACAGCGCTACATATACAATGTATCCATCTACAGCGCTACATATACAATGTATCCATCCACAGCGCTACACATACAATGTATCCATCTACAGCGCTACATATACAATGTATCCATCTACAGCGCTACATATACAATGTATCCATCTACAGCGCTACACATACAATGTATCCATCTACAGCGCTACATATACAATGTATCCATCTACAACGCTACATATACAATGTATCCATCTACAGCGCTACATATACAATGTATCCATCTACAGCGCTACATATACAATGTATCCATCTACAGCGCTACATATACAATGTATCCATCCACAGCGCTACACATACAATGTATCCATCTACAGCGCTACATATACAATGTATCCATCTACAGCGCTACATATACAATGTATCCATCTACAGCGCTACACATACAATGTATCCATCTACAGCGCTACATATACAATGTATCCATCTACAACGCTACATATACAATGTATCCATCTACAGCGCTACATATACAATGTATCCATCCACAGCGCTACACATACAATGTATCCATCTACAACGCTACATATACAATGTATCCATCTACAGCGCTACATATACAATGTATCCATCTACAGCGCTACACATACAATGTATCCATCTACAGCGCTACATATACAATGTATCCATCTACAACGCTACATATACAATGTATCCATCTACAGCGCTACATATACAATGTATCCATCTACAGCGCTACATATACAATGTATCCATCTACAGCGCTACATATACAATGTATCCATCCACAGCGCTACACATACAATGTATCCATCTACAGCGCTACATATACAATGTATCCATCTACAGCTCTACATATACAATGTATCCATCTACAGCGCTACACATACAATGTATCCATCTACAGCGCTACATATACAATGTATCCATCCACAGCGCTACACATACAATGTATCCATCTACAGCGCTACATATACAATGTATCCATCTACAGCGCTACATATACAATGTATCCATCTACAGCGCTACATATACAATGTATCCAGCTACAGCGCTACATATACAATGTATCCATCTACAGCGCTACATATACAATGTATCCATCCACAGCGCTACATATACAATGTATCCATCCACAGGGCTACATATACAATGTATCCATCTACAGCGCTACATACACAATGTATCCATCTACAGCGCTACATACACAGTGTATCCATCTACAACGCTACATACACAATGTATCCATCTACAGCGCTACATATACAGTGTATCCATCTACAGCGCTACATATACAATGCATCCATCTACAGCGCTACAGATACAATGCATCCATCTACAGCGCTACATATACAATGCATCCATCTACAGCGCTACATATACAATGCATCCATCTACAGCGCTACATATACAATGCATCCATCTACAGCGCTACAGATACAATGCATCCATCTACAGCGCTACATATACAATGCATCCATCTACAGCGCTACATATACAATGCATCCATCTACAGCGCTACATATACAATGTATCCATCTACAGCGCTACATATACAATGTATCCATCCACAGCGCTACATATACAATGTATCCATCTACAGCGCTACATATACAATGTATCCATCTACAGCGCTACATATACAATGTTTCCATCTACAGCGCTACATATACAATGTATCCATCTACAACGCTACATATACAATGTATCCATCTACAGCGCTACATATACAATGTTTCCATCTACAGCGCTACATATACAATGTATCCATCTACAGCGCTACATATACAATGTATCTATCTACAGCGCTACATATACAATGTATCCATCTACAGCGCTACACATACAATGTATCCATCTACAGCGCTACACATACAATGTGTCCATCTACAGCGCTACATATACAATGTATCCATCTACAGCGCTACATATACAATGTATCCATCTACAGCGCTACAGATACAATGTATCCATCGACAGTGCTACATATACAATGTATCCATCGACAGTGCTACATATACAATGTATCCATCCACAGCGCTACATATACAATGTATCCATCCACAGCGCTACATATACAATGTATCCATCGACAGTGCTACATATACAATGTATCCATCCACAGCGCTACATATACAATGTATCCATCCACAGTGCTACATATACAATGTATCCATCTACAGCGCTACATATACAATGTATCCATCTACAGCGCTAAAGTTACAATACATTTTGTATTTATTTATTTAATAATAATCCATCGACAGTGCCACAGTTCCAATGTATATCCATCCACAGTACTATAGTTACACTGTATACATCCCAGCACTACAGTTACAACCAGTGTTGGCCGGTCCATAAGGGGTGCCGCCCCCCTAGTTTGGATAAATCTAACCATAGAACAATTTATTTTTAAATAATTAATAATATGACTCGCATTTTTTAACATCTTAACATTAAAAATCAATCATTCTTTGTGTGTGGCAGTGCAGGGCGCCGGACTAATTTCTATTAGTTTCGTTGTTCTTTTACAAGCATGTGATTAGAGCCTTAGGCTCTAATTGGCTTATAAAAAGGTTGTCCTTGGGGTGCAGAGCACTTCCTTCCACTTGTGATATTAGCGATGCAATATTCGCCATTAGTTTCCGGCTTCTTGTCCCGGCCAATCAGGAAAAGAGGCTGAAGATTTGTAACTCGGAAAGAAGAGTGGGTTAACATGGAAGCCACGGCACTGGGTATCAGGGGAGCTGAGACCGCTGGATGGCTCCATTTGTATGGTGAGTGCAGACCTGGAGGGTTTTTTTTGCGGCCCCCCACCCAATTTTTTTTAGCACCAGCTGCCACTGGTTACAATTTTTTTTTTGAAAGCCCATGGCATGCGAAACACATTCAAAAACATCACCCAGTGCCAAAAAAATGTGCACACACATAAGGAGTGAAACACAAAAAGGTGCAACGGGTGTACACAAGCCCTCTACAATCAGAGAGCCTTGCCCTGGTCCCCCAGGGCATGAGGCTCCAGACGGGGTTCTTTACATTTGCTCCATCTGGTCGAAACCAGACGGACCCCTTTCTCTGGAGGGTCTGCTGAAACAGACCCACCCAAGTACTCGGTAGGGCTCCCCTAAAGGGAGACCCCATGAGAGAGGACAAACTGAGCCAGAAGGCCATGTCCACCCCCTCCCAACACTTCCAGGGCAGGCCCGAGGACCTACACCCTACCAGTCACACGTGCAAAAACCGTGGACAAACATAAAAATATAAAAAAGTGTCACAACAAAGGGTTTAAATAAAAGAAAGTGGGGGAGAAGGAAGTGGAGAGGAGAGTGAAAAGTGGTCATTGTGTGAAACAATGACCAGGCCCTCCAGCCAAGAATAAAAAATTCCTCCGGTCCCAGCCAAAAGGCTCAGCCCAAGAGGCAGGTGAGAAAAAAGCGCGTGACATGGTGCAGTGACCGTGGTGCCATAAACCAAAGTGACCCTCACTCACAGTGATTGTACGGCACCCCTGGAGTGGACATACATACACCATAGGCTTTCTTTCCAACTCTGGCCCACAACCAGGCCGGCACAGCTGCCACCCCTACCAGGAAGGCCTGGAGCTCTGAGAGTTTAGGTAAAGCCCCTACTCATAGCCCTTGTACACACGGTCGGATAATCTGTCGGATTGCGTCTTATCGGACCGTGTCGTCGGATAATCCGACTGTGTGTGGTATGCGGACTGATTCCATCCGAATCTCCGTCCGACCCAATTTTCCAACATGTTGGAAATATTTCCCGACCAACTGGGCCGGTCGGACCTAATCCGATCATGTGTAGAGCATTTTCATCGGACCAAGTGCCACGCATGCTCAGATCAAATTCCTACATCAAAGCTATTGGCTACTAGCCTGAACGTAGTCCCATCGTAACGAAATTACGTCATCACGTTCTGAATGATTGGATTTTTCGCCAACTTGGTCCGACCGTGTGTATGCAACAGTTTCGGACAAGATCCGACGGATATAATCCGACAGATTTGGTTGTGGAAATCTCGGACCGTGTGTACAGGGGCATAGGCTCAACCACCACTCCTGCCTAATTATATCCGGGAAATACTAACCGCTCCCCCCCCCCCGGTGCTAAAGGGGAGCCAGTGTTCTTTCCTGAAAAACTGCCAGGAAAAGAGACCACACAGATCTAGGCCAGGGACCCGACCCTTCAGCCAGACCCGATGCAGCACCCAACCTCACCAGGAAAACCCTTCCAGTTGGCTCAGACTCAACCATTGATCGGCCCCCAGTTACTGTTGGGTGGCTCGATGTAGTCCCTGCTGAAACTGCCCCTTCCAGGTACAATTACACCATTGGATTTGCATAGCTTTCCCCTTTGGGAGTAGCACAGCGCCTCCTCTGGCAACTGATAAGAACAGATACTACACTTGATCTTAGCCAAAAGGCCGAGATCCACTGGTTACAACGTCTCCATCCTCGATGCTATGACTTCAACGTATGCATCAGAGTGCTACAGTCAGATAATTCATGCAGCAGGGGGAGACGGAGAGTGGTGCACATATGGTGAGACCCAGCTAACTGGATTTTGCAGATCATTACCCTCCCCCTACAAGAAGTGGACAGCGTTGTCTCGTGTATGACAAGAGCTGCAATGAGTCTGAAGATATCACATTGCTATTTATATTCTGTGAACTTTACTGAGCCGGCTGTCTGAATAATGAAATCACTGCCTACCTGTCTTCCCTGCAATATCCATCTCTGTACAGAAGAATAGAATGCAAACCAGAATTGTACAAAAAGGAAAGTAGAATCATTAACATGAATAGGTGAACTTTGCAGTTCTTTGCAGCATTAATAAAATGGGCCTGTCCTTGTGTGTTGGTAGAAAGCATTAGTAACAGCCTTGTAGCTATGGATAAATAAAGAGTAATTGAAGTGCTGGAAATAGCGCTGCTCCACTTTTCTAGCCCTGTGGTTTCTAATGCATCTCCTCCAATCCTCCTCTGTAGAGATTACGGCACCTGATGCCTAGGTTTTCATTGTATGACCAATACTGAAGGGAGCCTTGAGCAGCATTTTCTCCATGTCGGGTATTTTACCTTTCCAAATACTCTTTATTTATTCTATTAGTTTGATTGGAGATCAGGTTTAAGAAAATCTGCTTTGTGTCCTTTCCAACTTTTTGTGTTACCTGCCTTAGTGTCAGGGGCAGACTGACCATTGGGCCACTCGGGCACTGCCCGAGGGCCCTATGCCACTAGGGGGCCCCATCAGGGCTGCCAACCTCAGTAAAACCAGGGACAGTATGTAAAAATGTGTGTTTTTTTTACATCTGTCTCTGAAATGTTCCTTACCGACATCCTTTTGGTCTAAAAATCCCAAGATTATAGCTGCCCCACCTCTCCAGTATTGTGTGTGTGTGTTTGTATATACTGTCTGGCCTCATGATCTCTGATTGCCTGGGGGCCCCATAATCTCCTATTGCCCAGGGGGCCCCATGAGTTGTCAGTCCGCCCCTGCTTAGTGTCACTAGTTATAAAGCAGTGATGTTACCAGGCTCTAGGTAATCAATAGGCTACATTCTCAGTGATGTCACCGCTCTCTAGTGAGTGGATAGGCTGCATTCTCAGTGATGTCACTGGTCTCTAATGAATGGATAGGCTGCATTCTCAGTGATGTCACTGGTCTCTAATGAATGGATACCTGTATCTCTGTGATATCACCATTCTCTAGTGAAGGGATAGGCTGCATTCTCAGTGATGTCACTGGTCTCTAGTGAGTGGATAGGCTCCATTCTCAGTGATGTCACTGGTCTCTATGAATGGATAGGCTGCATTCTCAGTGATGTGACAGGATTCCAGTGAATGAATAGGCTACATTCTCGGTGATGTCACAGGATTCCAGTGAATGGATAGGCTACATTCTTGGTGATGTCACAGGATTCCAATGAATGGATAGGCTACATTCTTGGTGATGTCACAGGATTCCAGTGAATGGATAGGCTACATTCTCAGAGATGTCACTGGTCCCTGGTGAATGGATAGTCTGCACTTTAGGTAACCTCGCTGGTCTCTGGTGAATATTAGCTTTCACATATAAAAGAATCTGTAGATCTGCAATTTGCATGAACAGGCTGAAAATCGTCTACTAAAATTACCTGTCCCTCTATAAGAGTAATATTGATGGGCACAGCAGGCCAGCTGCAGGGTGAGATAGCGCCATGAACTCTATCTGTACGTCTGCGACATTTCCCTATGAAGCCGCTTTCTGCAGCAATCACTTCTATTTCCCCAGCATCTCCCTCTGAAATGACTCACACTGAGCAGAACGCAGACACAGCAAAATACTCCGAAATGCGCCGACTGAGCTTATCATTTCCTTTCATTCCGTACACCCCACCAATCGTGTCCTTATTCAGAAAAAGATCATTTAGAAGTCTGCAAAAGTGCAAACTGTGTATGTTCCAACTTTGTGGAGGCCGTCTCTCCCTGCAAATCCAGACCCCATTTTTAGGGGGGAGGGGATGAGGATCACCGTGGAGGACCAGATGCGGTGAATTTCTAGTGCAAGAGTGGACTGGTTGGTTATAGTACCCCAGTTTATTTTTATTTTTTTTTATAGAATTATATTTAGAAGGATTTTTGTACCTTATCCCAAATGTATTAAAGTGATATTCATCACAGGTCCACATTGATGCAGATTGGCATGCGATTTGACTTGTTAAATCGCATGGCAAATCGACAGCTACTGCCGGCAATAGCACCGTCCGAATCGGTGCAACGTCATCTTTGTGGCACCGCACCGATTCAGAAAAAGTAGTTTCTGTACTACTTTTGGCGACTTTGGGTGTGATTTCAATAGACATGTGTGCAGGAACCCGCACAGAAGTCTCTGAAATCGCCCCCGAAGTTGGGCTGACATGCGGGAATGAAATTGTGCGAGTTCAGCCAAACATGATTTCAATCCCGCAGCAGTGTGAACCTGGGCTAAAGTCTAGTTTTTTTTTTTTTTTTTTTTAAATAACAAACATGTTATAATTACCTCCTCTGTGTAGTGGTTTTGCACAGAGCAGCCCAGATCCTCCTCTTCTCGGGGCCCTCGCTGGTGCTCCTGGCCCCTCCCTCCTGCCGAGTGCCCCCACAGCAAGCAGCGTGATATATGGACACCCGAGCCACGGCTCTGTGTGTCTAATGAGACACAGAGGTGCGGCTCAGCCCCCCCCCCCTCTCCTCATTGGCTCACTGACTTTGATTGACAGCGGTGGGAGCCAATGGCTCAGAGCGATTCTCATTGGTCAGCACGGTCATGTGACCAATTCCCGTTTACCATTACAAGCATTTTTATGCTGTCTGGGATGTTTATTGCATTTTTCAGAAGATTGCTGCATGCTGCAATTTTTACAGTATGCCCCAGCGTCCCTTTACTTAAAGTGGTTGTAAAGGCAGAAGATTTTTTTTTTTTATCTTAATGCATTCTGTACATTAAGACAAAAAGCCTTCTGTGTGCAGCAGATCCCCTAATTACTTACCCGAGCTCCCTCTCTGTCCACGAGTGTTTTAGCCGTCCAATATAATCCTGATTGCAGTGGTGGCTGGAGGACAAGCAGGAAGACAATAGTGAATATTCATTTGCTATTGAGACACAAGTGGATGGGATCGGGGAGCAGTGCTCTGCATCCCAGAGCCCACCCTTTTTAAAAAGCCAATTAGAGCCTCAGGCTCTAATCATAGTCTCTAATCATGCGCTAAAAAAAACCCAAAAAACAATTGGAATCCATGCGTCTGGCACCCCGCATGTAGATTAGGGACTGGGTGCATGGATTATGGGGGGCGGTGCCCCTGCGCCTCCTATGGAGCGGCCGCCACTGCCTGATTGGCTGAGAAAAAGCAGCGGCACCATTGGCTCCCATTGCTTTCAATCAAATTCAGCTAGCCAATCAGGGGGGAGAGGGGGCGGGGGCGGGGCCGGGCTCAGTGTCTGAATGTGACTCAGCTCCGGTGTGTCCCCATAGCGAACTGCTTGCTGCAGGGGCACTGAACAGAAGGGAGGGGCCAGGATCACAGACATGGGAATCGAGAAGAGGAGGATCCAGGCTGCTCTGTGTAAAACTATTACACAGAGCAGGGAAGTATTACATGTTTGTTATTTTTATAGGAAAAAAAACGAGACTTTACAATCACTTTAAAGTGATTGTAAACGAATAACCTTGTAAATAACCCATTCTGTTTAAAATATAAATGAAAGACAAGTATTTTTGTATAGAAAAAAATAATAATTATAAATATATTTTTTCCCTTTTTTTTTATAAGTGATCACATTTCTTCTGCTATCAGCTGCATAAGACCTGGAGGAGAGAAGAAGCAGCAGCACACTGAGCTTGCCAATGAATAGCTGTGCAAGGGAGGCATATCAGGACAAGTCTGATCATTGGAGGAAAGCATGCTGACATCTCAGCACAGCTAGCGAACTGACCACAGTGTGCTCTCCTGCTTAGTGTGGTCAGTTTTTAATAGGAAAGCAGAGGGACTGGCAGGAACACCAGGAATTTCACATAAAGGAAACAATACAAAGAGAACAGGAGACTTTCTCATACAAGTACATGGTACAGCAGCCACATATCGGGAATAAGATGTTTTAACATTGGGGGACAAGACGGACTTCCCCATCATATGAACATTCAATGACATGATCATTGTGCTGGGAGCACACAGTGAGCACGCTCTCAGCACAGAAAGGGAATAGGCTGCCCTCGGTGCAATGAAACGTGAGCGGGAGTTACTCTTTAACCTCTTGGCACCGGCTGCAGGCAAATATGCGACCTCTCGGTGGGTGGGCCTTGACGGCAAGTGGCCGCGCTATTAATACAAATTCAGCTGTGCCGAGAGTGCATGATCTGCAGGTTCTTAGCACAGTTTCTGGCGGCTAATGTAAAGTTCAACGGATCGGGAGCTCTCCAGTCATGTGACCGCCCTGACAGCCAATCACAGCGGTCACATGATCGTAAACCCCACCTCCCGGAATCCTAAACCCAGTGGCGGCTGGAGGGTTTTTCTTGTGGGGGGGGGGGGGGCAAACACAGAACACCCCCCCCCCCCGGCAGAGTGGCATGGTATTGAAATAGCTCCCCCCCACTGGGCGGTCCGGCACTTACCTACAGGGCTGTGGTGTCATCTCCTGCTCTCCTGGAGTGCGGACAGCGGCCGCAGCGGCTACGGTGTCCCCTCCTCCATCAATTGTCTCCTCTTCCGCCAAAGCGGATCGCCTTTCGCTTTGGCCAATCAGGAAACAGGTCTCACCTGCCTCCTGAGTGGCGGGAGGAACTTTAGTGTGAAAATAGCGAAAACTTATTTGCTACGGTCACACAACTGGGTGACTCTCAGAGTGCAGTGCCCTCTCCGAGGGCACCTTTTTTTGATGCCTATTAGAGCCTCTTCCTCTAATCAGGTGCTTCAAAAAAACACCAACCCCGCATTGACATCCATGGTCCGGCGCCACTGATATGTAAATCAACGCATGGATAGGGGAGGCGCCGCCCATGCGCCCTCTATGCACAGGCCGCCGCTGCCTAAACCCCTTAAAGGGCCGCGAGGTGCAGACTCCGTGGGGTTAAGAGCAGAAACGGGTAGGAATCTGCAAACAACGTATGTACATAGATCACCCGCGGGGATTGCTTTTTTGTCTAGGTAGGATGAAGTTCCTTTTTATTATAGCACTGTTGGTACACAGGAGATAAGTTGTCATTTTTTATCACTTTTATGTGTGTTTTTGCACTGATGACACAAATTGAGATATTCATATTTGTTTGCTGCTGTATCTGGAATCTATATATAAAGCTACTGTATGCCCCGTCCTTGTATTTTGTATTACCGCACTGACAGGTATACAGAAGTCGTATTTTCCCCTTTAAATAACAATCAGTTTGATTGTTCTCCAATGACAAGCTAGTTAGCAGCCTCTCTCTGTGTCAGAGCATTATCCGCTAACTGGGTAATCGCTTGCCATTGTGTCGGTGGTACGATTGTTATATTGTTGGAATATAAATATTGTGTTTACTCTCTGCAAGACAAGATGCCGCCGAGTTTTTCCCACTGCTGCGTTTGTCGCCGTGTGAGGGAAAATAATTGGACCTTCCCACTCCTCCCAGGGGAAGTATACAGAGGCATTGTCAGGGGAGGCGATGTACGGCGATGACATCAAAGTGTCTAAGCTGAGGCTACATTCTGCTTTATATAAATAGATCCAGGCGTCTGATGATTTCTCCTTCTTATTTTTTTTTTTTTTACAAAGGAAGATGGCATTTAGGTTGGCGGGCTAAAAAAGTTATTTTTTTTAATCCGAGAATCCTCGAGAAATATTCTTGCAGTTCATTTGTAAGTCAAGTTATATAAGGTTTGGTCCTTGAGATTGGGGGTGGATATATATATATATATATATATATATATATATATATATATATATATATATATAAGTATTCCTGTTACTAATTGACGGCAAGCTACGCTCACACTAGAACACGGTGCGGGAAACCTGGGTTCTGTGCGTGTTTCCCACACTACATTTAAAATGCACTGTGAAGGGGTTTCTAGGTACTTCAGGTACGTGACAGACCATCCAAGCGTTAATATTTCAGACCTCACGAAGACCCCCGGTACCGTGAGACACTTCAATGAACACAAGATACAAGAAGTAAGTTAAAATAAAAATGCCTGCTTCATTGGGCGTATATACAGCTTATATTTGTATATATTTGTGTATATTTGTGTATTCAGCTTACCAATCACAATAGTAGAGGGGGGAGTGGTTAGTAAAGGAATATATTGATATCACGTATATCATTAAACAAGTCAGCAATATATGGATATACAGGTCTATAACCCCTAAAAACATAGTCAACATAAGGTTAGAAAAGTGAATAGGCCACCTGGCCATGACTCATAAGTCATGCATCCTGTCCCTTGGCCCCGCTGCAATCTGCAGAGGGTGTCAATGTTAAGCTATTTTCTAAATGGAAATGTATTGAGTTGAATATCAGCACCACATCCTGGAGTAAAGTATACAAAAAAGGGAAATAAAGTTGGGACTTTGCAGGTTCTAAAAACCTCCCCTTTGAATAACTAGTCGTATACCATTTAAAAATCTAACATTCTTTTATTAGATTAGTTAAAATGTGTCTCAAAAGGCATAAGACACTACATTAAAACATAATGTACCAGCATCATACTGCTAAGCCCCATACACTCCCCCGTGTCTCCAAAATGTAAATACCCTACAGCATTTGTGCTCAACCTGTGGCCCTCCAGCTGTTGCGGAACTACAAGTCCCATCATGCGTCTGCCTTTTGGGAGTCATGCTTGTAACTGTCAGCAGCTTGCAATGCCTCATGGGACTTGTAGTTCTGCAGCCACTGGAGGGCCACAGGTTGAGCACCCATCCCCTACAGTATCTAATTAGATATAACATTAATATCAAGAATTATAACAGTCTGGGGAAATAAGAACCAAGGAGTCAACCACAACCCAACATGTTTTGCCTTGTCGGCTTCTTCAGGGTTTTTGATGGAGGGCAGATGGGTAAGTAGAGATGATTAAGTATATATTGGTTCTGGAGTACCCAATAAGGGCATAAAAGACACTTTCCCCCCCAAGCACGATATGTGAATCAGATGTCTGTCCAAACACCAAACGGGCAAGCAGATTAGCCCAAAAGAGGAGGGACCCTCACCAGAATGAGCCAATAGAAGACCCAATGCACAGGAATTGACATTTGCTGTCGACATTCAAAAATCAGGCACTAAAAGGCAGTGTCAGATCAATTTAGGAGTGCAGGGCTAAGATAAGCTTCCATGACCAAGATGAAAAGCACTGTATCAAAATCTTGTTTTCCTACAAGAAAATTCCTCTTGTTCTCTTCTGTCATGTTACAACCAAAAACGTAAATGTATTTTAAATGAAAAAAGGTAAATACCGTGCTCCTTACAAAGTTAATTTTAACTAAACACAAACTTAAAGCAGCAGCTAATATATGGAATACACACATATAACACTAGAAAACGAAAGAGATAGCTGCGCTGACAATGACACCACTGGTAATAAACCAGTGCTAAATAAATGAAATATATATATATATATATATATATATATATATATATATATATATATATATATATATATAAAGTGCCAACATAAATTGAGTGCTTAAATGAATAAAAGTCCATATAAATGTGAGGATGAAAAAAAATATATAAATGAAAAGTAAATGTGAACCTAACAAAAATCAAATATTCTATAAAGTCCCAATTATCAACAGAGAAATCGTGATAAAATCATGCAATCTTCTGTCACCAATAAGTGCTGATCACCGTGAGGAATAAGCGCTTACCAGAGGCAAGCAACAAACAGCTTGCGTCTAAACACCCCGCCAGGGTATTGTTTTTAGAGGAGCCGGGATAAACAACTCAGAGGGCATCAAACTGAAACCAGCGTAGTGTATTACTGGTTTAATGTATAAAATGTAAAAAGCAGTTAAAAACATAGAAGTACAATTAGCGTAAACAGCCGGCCGGCTTGAGAGCACCTATTCACTCAGAAGGTCCAATGTGATGACGTCAGCACGTCCTGTCCCCCCGACACGTGTTTCGTCATAAGATGACATTGGCTGGGGTACCCCAGACGACGTCATCCTATGACGAAATGCGCGTCGGGTGGACCCCAGACGACATCATCCTATGACGAAACAGGCGTCGGGTGGACAGGACATGCTGACGTCATCACGTTGGACCTTCTGAACGAACGGGCGAGGTGGACCTACCTACAAGCATTGCTCGTGTACCCGTACCAATATGGGCTAAGCTTACTTATGACCATCTAAATGTGGGTGTTTATTTTTAAACATTTTTTTATTAAATACTACTTTTAAACGGTATCACACTATGCAAGTTTCTTTCATTATATTATGCATAGTACATGGTTACAGAACATCTGTCCTCTACATGAAATTACGGTATACATCTTCTGCATTCCATTGATGCCTTGGCTCGTAGATGTTGACTAAGGGATGACATCGATGGCGGTGCTGAGAATTGTCTATGTGGACATTTTTACTCCGGATGCCTGCATACTTAGATGTGCCTGTTTTAATTAATCAACCATGAGAGTTTCTAAATTTTGTACCTTCATTAAATGTAACTAGTGATGGACGAACGTTTCGCCCGGCGGTCGTTTCGCGGCGAATTTCCGACATTCGCGGTCCGCACGTTCGAACGCCTTTTTCCGTCGTTCGCCGCGGCGGACTTACGTGTTTAATGTATACAAGAACTTTAACCTTTGGTGACACGTTTATCATGTGATACAGGACAGCCAATTGAGACATGACAGCACATGGACACTTGTACATTCCCCCTAACCTATAAATACACCCGATCCGGTGGCCATTTTACATTCTTTCTTCTGTTACGATAGGGACAGGTTCCTGTGTGGAGTAGGGAGAGATAAACCACTAGCTATTTGGTACACAAAAGTTCTTTTCAGGACTGGTATAGGTGTTAGGTGTTGATAGGTTTGCTGTGCTGCTGATTCTTGCAGCAGCCTGAGTGTCTTTTGTTAGTTTAGAGAAAGGGAAAGGACGGTGTATGCTACAGGGACAGCCAGATTAGTCTTTCATCATCATCATCATCATCATCATCATCATTAGCTGTTACTATCAAGGTCCACAAAAGAGCTGTTCCAGTAACCACTAATCGTTCTCTTTTTTTGCCAATTTGTATAGGGACAGGAAGGAAGCAGTGTTGTCAGGCAGTGAGGGTAATTTTAAAGACTTGCTGTTATTATTAGTTCCACAAAGGTTCTTTTCAGGACTGGTATCAGTGGTACAGTAATAGGCTTGTACATGTATAATATTCTTTCTTCCAAATATAGAAAGGATATTATACTTGACTGCTGCCCTTCTGCTGCAGTCTGCTAAACATTCACAACTCACTTGTTCCACAAAAGTTCTTATAAGGACTGGTAACTTGGTATAGGGTGCTACGGTACATAGGCTTGAGTGCGGTACAGTCTGCTGTTCTGTAAGGACCGCTATCGGTCCACAATAGATAGGGTTGACGTGCACCACTGCTGACCGCTGCCCTATACTGCAGCAGTCCTTCAGCGGTATAGGGACTGACGTACAGTCTGCTAATCACTAACACACAACCTGCTTGTTCCACAAAAGTTCTTATAAGGACTGGTAACTTGGTATAGGGTGCTACGGTACATAGGCTTGAGTGCGGTACAGTCTGCTGTTCTGTAAGGACCGCTATCGGTCCACAATAGATAGGGTTGACGTGCACCACTGCTGACCGCTGCCCTATACTGCAGCAGTCCTTCAGCGGTATAGGGACTGACGTACAGTCTGCTAAACACTAATACACAACCTGCTTGGTCCACAAAAGTTCTTATAAGGACTGGTAACTTGGTATAGGGTGCTACGGTACATAGGCTTGAGTGCGGTACAGTCTGCTGTTCTGTAAGGACCGCTATAGGTCCACAATAGATAGGGTTGACGTGCACCACTGCTGACCGCTCACCTATACTGCAGCAGTCCTTCAGCGGTATAGGGACTGACGTACAGTCTGCTAATCACTAACACACAACCTGCTTGTTCCACAAAAGTTCTTATAAGGACTGGTAACTTGGTATAGGGTGCTACGGTACATAGGCTTGAGTGCGGTACAGTCTGCTGTTCTGTAAGGACCGCTATCGGTCCACAATAGATAGGGTTGACGTGCACCACTGCTGACCGCTGCCCTATACTGCAGCAGTCCTTCAGCGGTATAGGGACTGACGTACAGTCTGCTAAACACTAATACACAACCTGCTTGGTCCACAAAAGTTCTTATAAGGACTGGTAACTTGGTATAGGGTGCTACGGTACATAGGCTTGAGTGCGGTACAGTCTGCTGTTCTGTAAGGACCGCTATCGGTCCACAATAGATAGGGTTGACGTGCACCACTGCTGACCGCTCACCTATACTGCAGCAGTCCTTCAGCGGTATAGGGACTGACGTACAGTCTGCTAATCACTAACACACAACCTGCTTGTTCCACAAAAGTTCTTATAAGGACTGGTAACTTGGTATAGGGTGCTACGGTACATAGGCTTGAGTGCGGTACAGTCTGCTGTTCTGTAAGGACCGCTATCGGTCCACAATAGATAGGGTTGACGTGCACCACTGCTGACCGCTGCCCTATACTGCAGCAGTCCTTCAGCGGTATAGGGACTGACGTACAGTCTGCTAAACACTAATACACAACCTGCTTGGTCCACAAAAGTTCTTATAAGGACTGGTAACTTGGTATAGGGTGCTACGGTACATAGGCTTGAGTGCGGTACAGTCTGCTGTTCTGTAAGGACCGCTATCGGTCCACAATAGATAGGGTTGACGTGCACCACTGCTGACCGCTCACCTATACTGCAGCAGTCCTTCAGCGGTATAGGGACTGACGTACAGTCTGCTAATCACTAACACACAACCTGCTTGTTCCACAAAAGTTCTTATAAGGACTGGTAACTTGGTATAGGGTGCTACGGTACATAGGCTTGAGTGCGGTACAGTCTGCTGTTCTGTAAGGACCGCTATCGGTCCACAATAGATAGGGTTGACGTGCACCACTGCTGACCGCTGCCCTATACTGCAGCAGTCCTTCAGCGGTATAGGGACTGACGTACAGTCTGCTAAACACTAATACACAACCTGCTTGGTCCACAAAAGTTCTTATAAGGACTGGTAACTTGGTATAGGGTGCTACGGTACATAGGCTTGAGTGCGGTACAGTCTGCTGTTCTGTAAGGACCGCTATCGGTCCACAATAGATAGGGTTGACGTGCACCACTGCTGACCGCTCACCTATACTGCAGCAGTCCTTCAGCGGTATAGGGACTGACGTACAGTCTGCTAATCACTAACACACAACCTGCTTGTTCCACAAAAGTTCTTATAAGGACTGGTAACTTGGTATAGGGTGCTACGGTACATAGGCTTGAGTGCGGTACAGTCTGCTGTTCTGTAAGGACCGCTATCGGTCCACAATAGATAGGGTTGACGTGCACCACTGCTGACCGCTGCCCTATACTGCAGCAGTCCTTCAGCGGTATAGGGACTGACGTACAGTCTGCTAAACACTAATACACAACCTGCTTGGTCCACAAAAGTTCTTATAAGGACTGGTAACTTGGTATAGGGTGCTACGGTACATAGGCTTGAGTGCGGTACAGTCTGCTGTTCTGTAAGGACCGCTATCGGTCCACAATAGATAGGGTTGACGTGCACCACTGCTGACCGCTGCCCTATACTGCAGCAGTCCTTCATCGGTATAGGGACTAAGAGTTTTGTCACAGGGTCATTTAAAAAATGACAGGCAGAGGAAGAGGCAGGCCCTTCCGCAGGGGTGGTAGGGGTAGGGCAGGAGCAACAGGCTTGAGCCAAAGTGGGAAGTTGCAGAAGGTGCGTTCAATTACTTTAAAGGATGCACCAGACTTGGTTGAGTGGCTCGCTCAGCCTTACTCTTCTGCACCCTCCTCATCCTCTCGATCTGCACCCTCTTCTTCACTCTCTGCTATGTGCACCCCCAAAGACACTACCACCAACAACACGACCACCACCACCACCACCACATACCTTCCGCTTGAGTCACTGGAATTATTTTCCGATCCATATCAAGAGGACATTTCTGATGCGCAGCCACTCTTGGTATTGGATCAGGAAGAGGAGGTAGCAACAAGCGCTACTCAGCAGTCTGACGCCAGTACCCAGATCAGCCCAAGGAGGAGGTTGGTCCCCGGTGTTGCTGCCTACTCCGAGATCTCTACTTATAGCGGTGGGGAAGGTGACGTTGATGATGACGTGTCTAGTGATGTCACGTGGGTGCCCACAAGAGAGGAAGAGGAGGGGAGTTCAGAGGGAGATATGGACCAGCAGATAGGGAGGAGAAGCAGCAATGACTTACATTGCACAGCAGGGACAAAGCAGACTGCAAATGTATCAGGAGCGAGTCATCGACCATGTACGGTCACATCTGGCGCTCCCAGGACACCGGCACATGGCTCCGCAGTGTGGGCTTTTTTTAACGTGTCCGCTGCTGACAATAGCGTTGCCATCTGCAATCTTTGCAGTCAACGCGTTAGTCGCGGTAAGCCCAATACTCACCTAGGGACGACCGCCTTAAGAAGGCACATGAGCAGCCATCACCGAGCCCAGTGGGAGCAACGGAACACACAAAGCCACACTGCAGGCTCTCACCGTCCAGCCTCGTCTTCTACTTCTCCTTCTCCTCTCTCCTCACAATTGTCCTCCACTCCACCTTCCATCACGCCAAGCTCACATTTTTCTGCAAAAAGGCAGGCTTCCGTGGGCCTAATGTTTGAGCGTAAAAAAATGATGACGCCGGATAACCCTCTTGCCCAACGGTTGGCGGCTGGCTTGTCAGAACTCATAGCCCGCCAACTACTGCCATATAAACTGGTGGACTCGGAGGCCTTTCGCAAATTTGTGGCCATTGGAACACCACAATGGAAGGTCCCAGGAAGGAAGTATTTCTCAGAGAAGGGCATCCCAGAGCTATATGGCCATGTTCAGCGGCAAGTGAATGTATCTCTGGCACACAGTGTCGGTGCCAAGATACATCTGACCACAGACACGTGGTCTAGCAAACACGGGCAGGGAAGGTATATCAGTTTTACTGCCCACTGGGTGAACCTTCTGACGGCCGTCAAGCATGTAACCCGTGGCACCCGTGTAGATTTGGTTTTACCGCCACGGATTGCATGCAGGCCTGACTCTTCTTCTCCTCCTCCTACTCCATCCTCCTCCCTCTCCTCCTCAGCTGCCTCCTCCTTTTCCGCTGCTAGCGTCTCTTCCACTGCACCGCCCAAGCTCCCCAGAACCTATTCCACATGCCAGGTGAGACGTTGCCATGCCGTGCTGCGTCTGTTGTGCCTGGAAGCAAAGAGCCACACTGGCCCGGCACTCCTTTCAGCTTTGCGTTCACAGGCAGATGAGTGGCTAACACCGCTCAATTTGACAGTTGGTAAAGTGGTGTGTGACAACGGTGCCAATCTGCTTAGCGCATTGAAACAGGGCAAAATCACGCACGTGCCGTGCATGGCACACGTCTTAAACTTGGTCGTGCAGCGATTCCTTGTCAAATACCCTGGGGTCCAGGACATCTTGCGGCAGGCAAGGAAAATCTCGGCCCATTTCAGAAGATCTTACACGGCCATGGCTCGCCTTGCTGACATTCAGCGGCGACACCATCTGCCGGTCAGACGTCTTATTTGCGATTGCCCGACGCGATGGAACTCAACCTTCTATATGCTTGATAGGCTGCTCCAGCAGAAACGTGCAGTTAACGTCTACCTGTATGAACTCTGCGAAAGAAACGGTTCTGGGGAGCTGGGTTTTTTTTCACCGCGCCAGTGGCTGCTCATGCGCGACACATGCAGACTTCTGCGGCCATTTGAGGAGATCACCAAACTGGTCAGTCGCAGCCATGGCGCCATCAGTGACATGGTACCTTATGCCTTCTTTCTGGAGCGTGCATTGCGTCGTGTCATTGATCAGGCTGTGGAGGAGCAGGAGCGGGAAGATGAGGAAGTCGCAATGCTGGATGAATTCCCAGGGGGGGCTACTCTATCTGAGACAAGTCAACAACAGGAGTCTGATGAGGAGTCAGAGGAGGATGGTGCCGGGGCGGATGAGCAGGAGCAAGAAGAGCATGCTTTAAACCTTTCTGGGATCCCTGTTGTGCGAGGATGGGGAGAGGAGAATGAAGAGGACGACATTATCCTGGATGATGAGCAGGAGCCAGGCCACCACACCGCTTCCACTTTAGTGCAAATGGGGGCCTTCATGCTCCAGTGTTTTAATAGGGACCCCCGTATAAAAAGCATGAGGGTCAAGGACCAGTACTGGGTGGCAACGTACTTAGACCCCCGGTACAAACACAAAATGGCGGAAATGTTACCGCCGTCGCAGAGGGCTGTCAGAATGCAGCACTTCCAGGCCTTGCTTCGAGAAATGCTGCATTCTGCTTTTGCGTGCGCTGGCAGAGGAGCAATTCCCACTCCCAGAGAAGGATTTGCGGGTACCAATCCAACAGCGCCTGCAAGAAGAGGCCGGTTTGAAGATGTGTTGGTGACTTCGGATATGAGGTCATTCTTTCAGCCGACCCATCGACAGGTGTCATCCGGATCCAGCATCAGGGAACGCCTAGACCGTCAGGTGTCCGACTACATTGGGTTAACGGCCGATGTGGACGCTCTGAGGAGTGATGAACCCCTAGACTACTGGGTGGGCAGGCTTGACCTCTGGCCAGAGCTTGCCCAATTTGCAATCGAACTGTTGGCTTGCCCCTCATCCAGTGTCCTGTCCGAAAGGACGTTCAGCGCAGCAGGGGGGATTGTGACCGATAAGCGTACTCGCCTAGCTCACCACAGTGTTAACTACCTCACATTTCTAAAAATGAATGAGGCATGGATCTCGGAGGAATTCAACACATGTGACCAGTAGACCATGTATATGTCTATAAACTATTTTTTTAATCAAGCACACAGACCTTCTTAATTCATTTGGCTCACTTCCTTGACCCAAAAAAGCACACCGTACTATATGCCCCTACCCTCCTCTTTGAAGAGGTTGAGCGGTGTCATATTTCTACTGGGGCTGCTTATGATATCCCTGTGCTGTGCTGACTTCCTCCTGGGGGTTCTTATTATGAAGGGATCACACTATCCCTGTGCTGTGCTGACTTCCTCCTGGGGGTTCTTATTATGAGGGGATCACACCATCCCTGTGCTGTGCTGACTTCCTCCTGGGGCTGCTTACGGTGCTGCTGTCAGTGCTGTATGTCACGGTGCTGCTGTCAGCGCTGTATGTCACGGTGCTGCTGTCAGCGCTGTATGTCACGGTGCTGCTGTCAGCGCTGTATGTCACGGTGCTGCTGTCAGCGCTGTATGTCACGGTGCTGCTGTCAGCGCTGTATGTCACGGTGCTGCTGTCAGCGCTGTATGTCACGGTGCTGCTGTCAGCGCTGTATGTCACGGTGCTGCTGTCAGCGCTGTATGTCACGGTGCTGCTGTCAGCGCTGTATGTCACGGTGCTGCTGTCAGCGCTGTATGTCACGGTGCTGCTGTCAGCGCTGTATGTCACGGTGCTGCTGTCAGCGCTGTATGTCACGGTGCTGCTGTCAGCGCTGTATGTCACGGTGCTGCTGTCAGTGCTCTGTATTACGGTGCTGCTGTCAGATGCCTCTATCACGGTGCATGTGTCATTCCGGTATGTCACGCTGCTGGTGATCATCTCCTGCACCCTCTTCTTTGCCTACCCTGGTCCCTGACCTTCCCTCTCCTCCATTGCCTTCATTAGCTCCATAGTCCTGAATTGTTAGAACAATTTCCCAAATAAAATAAAAATGCTTGTAGTTATCGATCCCAAATTCACCTCATACATGTATTATGTCATTGTCCAGATGGTGGGACTACGTTTTACCCCCTAATAATTACCACGTGGCCGCAAATTCGACATGAAGGTTTGCAAAGTTCGCCTCCCATTGAAGTCAATGGGGCCCGCGGCGAACGTTCGGTTTCGCGAACGTTTGGGTCCGTTCGCATTTCGCGTTCGCGAAACGTCCCGTCGGAAGTTCGTCCATCACTAAATGTAACCATATTGCTACACTTAGAGGCGCCTCTCTTCTCTTTTATACTGAGGTGTGATATGACGCTACTTGTATATCAAGTCAAAATTTTTAAAAAAATTCAAAAATCTAAATTTAGAATTTTAAATTCGTGAGAAAATTTGATTTTTTACATTTCTTTTATTGAAAGTGTTTTATAGCAGAGAGTAAAAAATATTGTATCTTTTCTAAATTGTCGGTCTTTGTTTGTTCATAGCATAAAAAAAACGTAGTGGTGATCAAATACCACTAAAAGGAGGCTCTATTTGTGGGAAACAAATTACATAAATGTGATTTATGTACAGCGTCGTTTGACAGTTAAAGTAACGCAGTGTCGCATAAAAAAAATGGCCTGGTCAGAAGGGAGGGGGGGGGGGGGCAGAGTATATCTTCCAGAGTTCAAGTGGTTATTATAGACCACATGGCCTAAATTTGTGAGAAAAATGTGATATTTTGAAAAATTTTATTGGATGTGTTTTATAGCAGAAAGTAAAAAATATTGTTTATTTTCTAAATTGTCAGTCTTTTTTCTCAAACCAAAGTATTACTGTACTAATAAAAACAATGATCCTTATAGCCGAAGCCCTTGTACACACGGTCGGAGATTCCGATGGAATGTGTCCTATCGGACCGTTTTGTCGGATATTCCGACTGTGTGTGGTATGCATCGGACTGTTTCCGTCTGAATATCCGTTGGACCAAATTTTCCAACTTGCTGGAAATATTTTCCGACAAACTGCTCTGATCGGACATACTCTGATCATGTGTAGAGAATTCCAATCGGACAAAGTGCCACGCATGCTAAGGATCAAATTCCTACATCAAAGCTATTGGCTACTAGCGTGAACGTAGTCTCGTCGTAACGAAATAACGTCATCACGTTCTGAAAGATCGGATTTTCCGACAACTTTGTCCGACCGTGTGTATGCAACAGTTTCGGACAAGATCCGTGGGACAAAATCCGACGGATTTGGTTGTCGGAATCTCTGACCGTGTGTACAAGGGCTTAGAAGCAGCACAGTGGTGTAGTGGGTAGCAATCTCTCCTAGTAGTAAAAAGGGTCACTGGTTTGAATCCCAACAATGACACCCCCTGCCTGGAGTTCGCATGTTCTCCCTGTGCCTGCGTGGGTTTACTCCAGTTTCCTCCCACACTCCAAAGACATGCTGGTAGGTTAAAGTGGTTGTTAAACCCTTACAGACCACTTTTACCTACAGGTATGCCTAGATTAAGGCTTACCTGTAAGAGCAGGAAATATCCCCTAAACCTACACGGTTTAGGAGATATTTGTAAAAGACAGGCACCGCTGTGTACGGCGCATGTGGCCCGTAGAAAGCGGCGCGCAGGCGCACTGAGCATGCCGCTACTAACGGCGATCATGCCGTTAGTGGCGGCTCCCACCCGCATGCGCAGGAGTGAGGTCATCACGGCTGGAGCCACGATACCCGGAAGTCACTCCAGGATAAATGGCGGCGTCGGAGGAGAAGAACGAGGGTCACTTCGGGGGGCTTCCAGCTCAGGTAAGTTATACTAGCTCATTATGCCTTTGCCTTGCATGGTGTATTTTTTTTTTTTTTTACTTTACTTCCTCTTTAATTGGCTTCTGTCTAAAATTGCCCCATGTTGGCCCATATGAATGTGAGTTAGGGGCCTTAGATTGTAAGCTCCTTGAGGGTAGGGACTGATATGAATGTACAATGTATATATAAAGCGCTGCATAAATTGCCTGCGCCATATAAGTACCATAAATAATACATCATCAAAGTAAATGCTGCACTTATTCTCCCCTTCCATATAGAAACTGTCCTCCTATTTTTGTCCTCCGAGAAGGTTGCAGCATCTGCTTGGCTATATTAAAGTATCCTATAATTTACGTTAAAATCTTCTGGCAGCGGCCCCACAATTATCCAGCACACAGTGTTCGGCATTTACATTTTGTGCCAATTTGGGGGTATAATTAACATTGTTGAGCAGCCAGTTGAGACAAATTAACATTGTTGATCAGCCAACAAATTGGCCAACACTCACAACCCAGTCCGTAACAGAACGCAAACATTTGCAGCCTTCATCTGGGACGAAGCCGGACCAGACGGGTTCAGATCTCCAGCTTCAAACAAGTAGCAAAGCCGATAGACCAACGTGATTCCCCGAAATGAAAGACAATCCATGGCAGATAAGCTCCAAACTTTGAAAGGAGAAGGGCTTAGGAAATGTTGGAGGCGCTTCGTTCACATACTAATGCCGCGTACAGGGGCGGACTGACAACTCATGGGGCCCCCCAGGCAATAGGAGATTATGGGGCCCCCAGGCAATCAGAGATTATGGAGCCACACAGTATACACACACACAGTATACAATCACACAGTATACAATCACACAGTATACAATCACACAGTATACACAGACATGTTTCTATTGGCTGAGAAGGTACTGGAGAGGTGGGGCAGCTATAATCTCGGGATTTTTAGACCAAAAGGATGTCGGTAAGGGATTTTTTCATTTCAGAGACAGATGTAAATAAAACATACATTTTTACATACTGTCCCTGGTTTACTGAGGCTGGCAACCCTGATGGGGCCCCCTAGTGGCACAGGGCCCTCGGGCAGCGCCCCAGTGGCCAAATGGTCAGTCCGCCCCTGGCCGCGCACACACCACCGGACTTTCCGGCAGAAAAGGTTCCGACGGTCTTCCCAACAGAGTTCCAACCGAACGGACTTACCCACACACGAATGGACCAAAGTCCGTTCGTTTTGAACGTGATGACGTACAACGGGACTAGAAAAAGGAAGTTCAATAGCCAGTAGCCAATAGCTGCCCTTACGTTGTATTTGGTCCGTCGGACTAGCACACAGAGGAACGGTGGCGTGGAGAATGCGATTCCAAATCATCAGACAGCTTTCTATTACCTGGAGTGTTGAAGTACAGGTCTATAGTAACCACGTGAACTCTGGCAGATTTACCCCTTCTTCCTGACCAGGCCATTTATTTGCGACACTACGTTACTTTAACTCTCGTACGACGCTAAACATAAATCACATTTATGTCATTTTTTTTCCCACAAAAAGAGCCTCCTTTTAGTGGTATTTGATCACTACTGCTTTTTTTTTTTTTTTATGATATAAAGAAAAAAAAATGACTGAATTTAGAAAATAAACAATATTTTTTACTTTCTGCTATAAAACACGTCCAATACATTTAAAAAGAAAAATCAAATTTTCTCCCAAATTTAGGCCAATATGTGTTCTGCCACACATTTTTGGTAAAAAAAAAAATTCCAATGAGCATATAGTGATTGGTTTGCGTAAAAGTTATAGCGTCTACAAACCATGGTATATACAGAGCCTTGCAAAAAGTATTCAAACCCCTTGAAATCTTCCACATTTTGTCATGTTACAACCAAAAAACATAAATGTATTTTATTGGGATTTTATGTGATAGACCAACACAAAGTGGCACATTATTGTGAAGTGGAAGGAAAATGATAAATGGCTTTGAAATTGTTTTACAAATAAATATGTGATAAGTGTGGTGTACATTTGTATGGCGCCCCCCGGAGTCAATAATTTGTAGAACCCCCTTTCTCTGCAATTACAGCTGCAAGTCTTTTTGGGGATGTCTCTACCAGCTTTGCACATCTAGAGAGGGACATTTCTGCCCATTCTTCTTCTTTGCAAAATATCTCGAGCTCTGTCAGATTGGATGGAGAGCGTCTGTGAACAGCAATTTTCAAGTCTTGCCACAGATTGTCAATTAGATTTAGGTCTGGACTTTGGACCATTCTAACACATGAATATGCTTTGATCTAAACCATTCCATTGTAGCTCTGGCTGTATGTTTCGGGTTGTAGTCCTGCTGGAAGGTGAACCTCCACCCCAGTCTCAAGTCTTTTGCAGATTCTAACAGGTTGTCTTCTAAGATTGTCCTGTATTTGGCTTCATCCATCTTCCCATCAACTCTGACCAGCCTCCCTGTCCCTGCTGAAGAAAAGCATCCCTACCACATGATGCTGCCACCACCATGTTTCACGGTGGGGATGGTGTGTTCAGGGTGATGTGCAGTGTTAGTTTTCCGCCACACATAGCGCTTTGCTTTTAGGCCAAAAAGTTAAATTTTGGTCTCATCTGACCAGAGCACCTTCTTCCACATGTTTGCTGTGTCCCCCACATGGCTTCTCACAAACTACAAACAGAACTTCTTATGGGATTACTTCTTACTTCTTCATGGGATTTTCTTTTGAATGAATTTTCAAAGATTTCAAACAAGCTTCTTTCACGTTATCATTACAGGGTATTGTTTGTAGAATTTAGAGTAAAATAATGAATTTAATCCATTTTGGAATAAGGCTGTAACATAACAAAATGTGGGCAAAGTGAAGCACTGTGAATACTTTCCGGATGCACTGTAGTAGATCTGACAGCCTACCTATATCTCTGTACAGGAGTCCCTTAACCGCTTCATAACTTACACAGATATACTATACGTATGTACAGATTAACGTACCTGTTCATTTCCCTTTAAGAGGCGGCTTGCAGGCGCTCTGTAGGCGTGATCGTGGGTCCCGCGGACTCGATGTCCGTGGGGATACCCGCGATCGTCTCACGGTGAGGAAGAACGGGAAATTGCTAATGTAAACAAGCATCTGCCTGTTCTGCCTAATGAAACGGACACTGATCACCGCTCCCTGTAATCGGGAACGGTGATCAGTGACGTGCCACACACAGCCCCCCCCCCCCCCACAGTTAGAATAACTCCCTAGGACACACCTATCCCCTTGATCGCCCCCTAGTGGTTAACCCCTTCACTGACAGTCACATTTTTAAAGTAATCAATGCAATTTTTTAGCACTCATCGCTGTATAAAATGTGAATGGTCCCAAAATGTGTCAAAATTGTCCGCCATGTCCGCCATAATGTCGCAGTCACGATAAAAATCGCTGGTCGCTGCCATAACTAGTGAAAAAAAAATATCAATAAAAATTCCACAAAACTATCCCCTATTTTGTAGACGCTATAACGTTTGTGCAAACCAATCAATATACGCGTATTGCGATTTTTTTTTTTTTACCAAAAATATGTGGAAGAATACGTATCGGCCTAAACTGAGGAAAAAAAATCTTTTTTTTTGTATATTTTTTGGGGATATTTATTATAGCAAAAAGTAAAAAATAATGCGTTTTTTTCAAAATTGTCACTATTTTTGTTTATAGCGCAAAAAATAGCAAAAACAGCGGTGATCAAATACCACCAAAAGAAAGCTCTATTTGAGGGAAAGAAAGGAAATCAGTTTTGTTTGGGAGTCACGTCGCACAACCGCACAATTGTCAGTTAAAGCGACGCAGTGCCGAATCGCAAAAAGTGCTCTGGTCAGGAAGGGGGGAAAAATCCTTCCGGGGCTGAAGCGGTTAAAAAAATAAACCCATCATTTCACTGGTTGATGCCGCTCTAGCTGTCTTCCAGTTCTTCTCCGCCTGGCCCCCGAGCCTTTCCTAACTTTCAGCATCACTTAAAGCAGAAACTCTGAAAGTTCACCGCAACCTTCCAGATCCGCCACGGAGCGCCCCGACACCGTCATTATTCTCGACAGACATGAAGCAGGAGCAACCGGAGCCATTCCGGCAAACCCTGTCCTCCTGAACATCCATCACCAGGACAGCCGCTACACCTCCGCAGATGGTTTGACTGGCCTTAAAATAATATTTGAGTCAGAGTGACAAAAGTTATTCTTTCGCTGAATTCTTTTACTTCCTTAAGCAGGAAAGATTGAAATAAAGGTATGAGTAATGGTGACGGGTAAGTAAATATTAGCCTGGGGGAATTAAAATAGAAAAGTAAAAAGCATTAAAGCAGAACTCCAGCCTTCCCTTCAGTCTTGCACAGTTGTACCGACTCCTTCTCCTGGGCTGAAATCACTCTGATTTCACTGCACACTGCGAGCGTCTCACAGTGTGCATTAGAAGCTGCAGCAAATTAGAGTCAGCTCTATTTCCTGCCTGGAGGAAGTCTGCCCTGCTTGGCCTGTCCCTTTCATTTATTAGATTTATTTATTAGAGGGAGACTCAGCATCAACTGTAGGTGCTAGGGTGGGCTGCATGCAAATATAGTAGTACCTTGGATTACGAGTTTAATCCGTTCCAGAAGAATGCTTGTAATCCAAAGCACTCGTATATCAAAGAAAGTTAGGGTAGGAATCGATGAAAACTCAAATAATTTGTTCCACAGCCACTGCTAGTCTATGCAGTACCGCATGTGGCCAGAGATGGGGGGCGCCAGAGACACTTGGAAACACTTATAGAGGCTCTCAGACCACTCTGGGAACAGAGCAGCTCCAAGTGTCTCTGAGCCGCTCTGAGTATTACTGGCACCCCTCGCACCTCTGGCCAAATGCGGTACTGCGTACCTCAGATGCTTGAATCCTGCTTGTCTTGTGAGACAACACTCGCAAACCGAGTAAGGATTTAAAAAAGAAAAAAAATCGTATAGCGAAACGCTCATAAACCACGTTACTCGCAATCTGAAGTTTTACTGTACAGCCTGCCTAGGAACATCGACTCCTTCAAACTGACATCCACCCATCAAGGCAATTTGATATTCGCATAGCTGCTCCCAAGAGCATGCTTCCAGCGGGGCTGAGGGCTCCTGAGAGGAAAACTGTGATGTTTTCAAGAAGCTATGTACAGTCCCTCCCACCAGCCACGATCGGCTGGCATTGCATGGCGAAGCACAGAGTATATATAAGGTATGAAATGAAAAAAGAAAAGGCATTTTGATGAAGGGGCAGGGCTGGTACAGGGATTTTTGACACCCTAGGCGAGACCTTATTTTGCTGCCCCCTGGCTCCACCCCTGACCCCACCTTCTTTTCCCTGCCCATGTATACTCCACCTTTTTAATGAAGCACCCATCAAATGCAGCCTTATCAGCGCCCATCAAATGCAGCCTCATCAGCGCCCATCAAATGCAGCCTCATCAGTGCCCATCAAATGCAGCCTCATCAGTGCCCATCAAATGCAGCCTACCAGCGTCCATCAAATGCAGTCTCATCAGCACCCATCAAATGCAGCCTCATCAGTGCCCATCAAATGCAACCTAACAGGGTCCATCAAATTCAGTCTCATTAGCGCCCATCAAATGCAGCCTCATCAGCGCCCATCAAATGCAACCTACCAGCACCCATCAAATGCAGCCTCATCAGCTCCCATCAAATTCAACCTAACAGGGTCCATCAAATTCAGTCTCATCAGCGCCCATCAAATGCAGCCTACCAGCGTCCATCAAATGCAGTCTCATCAGTGCCCATCAAATGCAGCATACCAGCGTCCCTCTGGCTCCACCCCTGACCCCCCCCCTTTGCCCCACCCATGTATAACCCACCTTTTTAATGAAGCACCCCCTGAAATGCAGCCCACCAGTGCCCATCAAATGCAGCCTCATCAGTGCCCATCAGATGCAGCCTCACCAGCGCCCCTCAGATGCAGCCTCATCACCGCCCATCAGATGCAGCCTCATCAGCATCCATCAAATGCAGCCTCACCAGCGCCTATCAATGCAGCCTACCTGTGCCCATCAATGAATGTTTGCTTGCTTCCATTCATTTGGGAGTCAGTAGGAACACCAGTGGCTGGGTACCCTAGGCAGCAGTGTGCGCCCTAGGCGGCTGCCTACTTTGCCTAGCGGTAGCACCGGCCCTGTGAAGGGGAGTAGAAAGCCAGCTCCGTAAAGACATGGCTTGATGACTTTGGTGTGAAGAAACTTTGGTGTCCCCTCACAGAGCCCCGATCTCAACCCCAATGAGCACCTTTGGGATAAATTGGAACTCTGATGTGAGCCGGGTCTTCTCAACTTCGGCACCTGACCTCACACATGTTCTTTAGGACAGAATGGGCTGAAATTCACACAGACACCCAAAAATCTTGTGGAAAGAGACTCTTGTAGTCACAAAAAAAAGAGGAAAGGGAGAAGTGAAGTCTATATTAATGCCAATGGTTTTGGACAAGGGTGTCTAAGAAGCTCATATAGGTGTTGATGGTCTGGTGTCCTCAAAACTTTAGCCGTATAATATAACTCAGGGCCGCTGATAAGGCAGTACAGCCATCCCTCCTGTACTGGGCCCGGGCCCCATCAGTTAAAAAGAAGGGCCCAGGCACCTTCTGAGCAGGAGGTCCGGCTGTACTGTCTTATTGCAGACACCGAATCCTCTTTTGCCTCCCCCTGCAGCACTGCCAGCTTCTCCTCATTTTTCTCCCTCAGACTACACTGCAGGGAGAGGGGTTCTAGAACATGCGCCCCTTCAGTCTCCGGGCCCCCTGCAGGGCTGACTGCATCTCTCTTCTCTTCTCCCACCATCACACAGGGGGATGTTTCAGGATGGAGAGTGGGAGGAAGGGGGCCGGTAAATATGTCACTGTTATTGACCCCTTCCTTTCCTGAATGAAGCAGTGAGTAATCGGTACCAATCACTCTTGTGTCCATTCATCACTGAAGCATAGTAAACTGTATTTACAATGCTTCCATTTGTGAATGAGCAGGAAGCCTCATATAGCTTCATATTCATTCATTTGTGCAGCTGAGGCTGCAGAGAAATGGACTGATAAATCTATGTAAATCTGTGGACCCTCTCAGATAGGCTGTATGGGACCCTGTCATTTCTAACAGCATTCCTGATATTGCTGCATAGACTCTTCAGAGTCTGCAATTTTGTAGACACCATCACCCTAGTGATGCCCACCATGGGCTCCTTTCATTCTGTAAAGCCTCGTACGCACACGATTGGATTGTTGGCCAACAAAACCATGGACTTTTGTCCGAAGGGCATTGGCCCAAACTTGTCTTGCATACAAACGGCAAGGAATTGTCGGCCAACAAATACGAATGCAGTGGCGTACTATGTTATTTTTCAGCTCTTTAGCGCCACCCTTTGGGCTCCTTCTGCTAATTTCATGTTAGTAGAAGTTTGGTGAGTGTTGATTCGTGCTTTTCATTTCGCGCTTTTCATTTTACAGTTTTCATTCGATGCTTTTCAGTTTGCTTCTGAACGGCCGTTTGTCAGCCAGACATGTTGCGGAATCGGAGGAGATAACGTGTTATTTATTATTGGCCTTGGAGTTATTGCTTTGACATTATTTTTTTGGTAGAATAATAATGATTTGATTTGGTATATTTTCTATATTTTTGGATGCATAGAATGCACTTTTTGGTTAAGATCTATTGTCAGATATCATGTCTAATTTTATTTGTTTTGTTTTTTAATGCACAATAAAAATATAGTGGAGAATAATACTTGGCTGTGTGTTTTACTTTAAAGCGGAGGTCCACCCTAAAGTGGACCTTCCGCTCATTGGAACCCTCCCCCCCTCCGGCGCCACAAGTGGCACCTTTCAGGGGGGAGGGGGGTGCAGGCACCTGTACAGTACAGGTATCTGCACCCACTTCCGGGATAGCTCTCTGCGGAAAGGGGCGTAGATTATGCCCCTTTCCGAAAGTCCCCCGCTGCCTGCTGGGAAACACACAGATCCCAGAGGCAGCGGGTCCATCCTTATTGCGCAGCGCGACTCGCGCATGCGCAGTAGGGAACCGGGAAATGAAGCCGAAAGGCTCCACTTCCTGATTCCCATACCCAAGATGGCGGCGGCAGCACCCGAGAGACGATCGAGAGATTGGCTTCGGGTGCCGACATCGCGGGCGCGCTGGACAGGTAAGTGTCACTATTTTAAAAGTCAGCAGCTGCAGTATTTGTAGCTGCTGGCTTTTAAAAAAAAAAAAACGCGGAGTCCCGGCGGACTCCCGCTTTAAATGACAGTTTGGGAGTAGGCAGTTACATTTAAAAAAATACAATGTAACATTGACAAGGGACACCAACATAGTTATATCTTTGATCTTAAAAACTACAGGATAATGGGGTTGTGTTAAATAAAAAAAATAAAAAAAAACATAATAATACTATTCTTGATATCACTAGAAAAAAAGCCTTTGAAAATTAGTTTGCAATAACTCCATCAGTATCACCAGCAAAGCAGCTTCATTATTATCCCATTAAGGCTGGGTTCACACTGCTGCGGTGACGAAATCAGATGTGATTCGCACCGCACTGCAGTGCAAATCTCATCCGATCTCTGTACGATGCGAGTTCAGCCATACAGATAGTATACAGATAGTATGGCTGAATTTGCGTCACATCCGGCCCAAACTCGCACAGGACCCTTTTTTTTTGGTCCGCAGCAGAATCGATCCGATTCCTGTCCGAGTTTGCAGATCGCACTGCGATATGCGAACTGATCTGGGGGTGTTATTAACTTTTCACTGACACTCCCAGCAGTTCGCATAGGGCACTGTGAACTGCCGCCGGGAGGCATGTGATGCGGGAACCCGCAGCGGATTCGCAGCGTTCCCGCATCGCAGCAGTGTGAACCCAGCCTAAAGAAGAAGAGAATTGTGCTCTGCATTTCCAGATTTTTCCATAATTTGCCGCGTCACCAATGTTAATTCTCCATTACGAATGCTAGTTTACAAGACCGACCGCTTCTGGCTCGTCCTTGCTTCCGAGCATGCGTGTTTGTACTTTGGACTTTTGTCTGACGGACTTGTGTACACACGCTCGGAAAATCCGACAACACACATTTGTCCACGGAAAATTTGAAAACCTGCCATCCAACATTTGTCCGCAGAAAATCCAACAACAATTGTCCGATGGAGCGTACACACGGTCGGATTTTCCACCAACAGCCTGTCATCACACAATTCCCCTTGGAAAATCCAATTGCGTGTACGAGGCTTAAGCCTATGTAAGTACCTCCCCCTCCCATCCACCGGCCACCCCCACTTGAAGCCTGTTTTCAATCTCAGCTGTGTGCAGAGTATCCCTTATATAGATCTTCTCGGTGAAGAGCACCTAGAGCAGTGATGGCCAACCTTGGCACCCCAGATGTTTTGGAACTACTATTTCCCGTAATGTTCATCCACTCTGCAGTGTAGGTGAGCATCATTGGAAATGCAGTTCCAAAACATCTGGGGTGCCAAGGTTCACCATCACTGACCTAGAGAATTCCACGGTGGCCTTCTAGGATAAATGTCCATGTACAGCACACGGAGCCTAAATCAGGTTTTTTATCTCCCGTCTTTTTTTGTTCCCTTCTACAGTAAAGATATCACCAGACCAAAAGTCTATAAACTCCATGTCTAAACTGTAAAATTGCAAAATATCCTTTGCTCATGTAAACTAATTAAACAATTCCCTCTGCGCCCGTAAGCACCAGAAAATGCACATTAACAGCTAAAGGAGAAAAAAAAATTGCAGAGCCGCGCCGAGGATGCCTTTGCCTAAAATATAATTGCAGTTTAATAGTCGCCTCTGAGATTTGTTGGGCGGTATTGGCACTCATATTTTGGAAGCAGAGGACGGGCAGACGGCACTGAGCTGCACCCGGAGAGCTCCTAGAGGGCCCGGGAGAGAGTCAGAGCCGTATACAGGCCGCGGATGGAGGCGTCATTAAGGGAAATTCACATTTGACTATTCAATGTCGGATAATGGCTGCCAACCGGGAGCCCCGCTTTCCGAACGTGTCATTTTCTTCTCATTATTAAGCTTGTTCTGTACTGGCAAAGCTTTCATGTCCTCTGCTGAATTTTTATAACTTCTCTCTTTTTTTTTTTTAGCTGGTTTTACGCTGAATGTAACATGAACAGTTTATAAGGAGGTGTAACTTAAAGCAGCAGGGCTCCGGTGAAAGGCTTTTATTGCCGCCTGTGGTCCAGTTGAACAGATTTTTATTGCTGTGTTCCTATTGGACAGTTTTTTATTATCATGTCCCCACTGGGTAGGCACACCTCCCAACATTTTGAGATGGGGAATGAGGGACACCTACTAGCAAGCGTATGTAGGCATAGGACACGCCTCCTGCCACACCCCCTTAAAGGAGAATTAACCAAAATAAAAGGTTCATTAAATCCACAAGGGCTTTTTCACCACTAATATTTCTTTATATTGGCTTTTACAATTTGCAAATGCAGCAATTTAGATGAAAGGTTTAGCTCTGGAAAACACTTTTTGATAGATAAAAAGTGCATTTTATATACAACTATATAGATCAGACCAAAATGAGGGACAAATGAGGAGGAAAGCGGGACAGAAGGACATTGCTCCAAATCAGGGACAATCCCTCGAAATCAGGGACAGCAGGGAGCTATGGGTAGGTTTTTACTGCTGTACTTTTCCCTATTGGGTGGGTTTTTATTGCTGGCTGTGTTCCCATTGGGAACAGCAGGATTTTATTACTGTATCCTTATTGGGCAGGTTTTTATTCCAGTCCATGACACCATTGGGTAGATTTTTTTTGTGGTGTCCCCATTGGGAGGTGGCTTTTACTACCATGTTCCCAGTGGGCAGGTTTTTATTGCTGTGCCCCAATTGGGCTGTTTTTTTTGCCATATTCCCATTAAAGAGGAACTGCTGTCTGCTCACGTAATTTGTAGTAAAAACATCTTTGCCATTCTGAAGCTTCCCTCCAACCACTTTGCATATTATTTTATATATACTGTAATTCTTGCCAAATATACTGCAGAAATCTCCCTCCACTGAGTCTGGCTGCGAGAGAGAGAGAGAGAGAGAGAGAGAGCGATCTGTGCATGATATCACAAGCCTAGACTAATGGCCAGACAAGAAACATGAAGTGGACTGTATAAGGTATTTACTGGCAGAAAAAATGTTTTACTATCCAAAGTTAAAACAACAACAAGGGTAGAAGATTTAATGGATGGAAAAATGAAAAAAAAATGACTGATGTTCCACTTTAAGCAGGTTTTTATTACAATCCATGTACCCATTGGGTGTTTTTTTTTTATTGCTGTTGCTTTTATTGGGCAGGTTTTTATTCCCATCCTTGTTCCTATTGGGTGGGTTTTTATTGTGACCTGTGTTCCTACTGGGCAGGTTTTTATTACTGCGTCCCTATTGGGCAGATTTTTATTCTAGTTCATGACCCCATTGGGTGAACTTTTTATTGCTGGGTCCCCATTGGACTACTTTTTATTGCCGTTTTCACACTGGGCAGGCTTTTATTGCTATGTCCCCATTGGGCTATTTTTTTATTTTTTTTGCCGTGTTCACATAAGGCAGTTTTTTTTTCAATTCATGTACCCTTTGGGTGGGTTTTTTTTATTGCTGTGTCCTCACTGGGTAGATTTTTATTCCCATCCTTGTTTCATTTGGGTTTGTTTTTATTGCTGTCCATGTTCCCACTGGGTAGGTTTTTATTACTGTGTCCCTATTGGGCAGGTTTTTATTCTGATTCATGACCCCATTGGGTAGATTTTTTTTATTGCTGTGTCATCACTAGGCAGGTTTTTGTTGCTGTGTCCCCATTGGACTGTTTTTTATTGCCATGTTCACATAGGGCAGGCTTTTATTCCAATCCATGTCCCCAGGGGGTAGTTTTTTTTATTGATGTGTCCCTATTGGGCAGGTTTTTATTCCAGTCCATGTCCCTATTGAGCGGATTTTCATAGCTGTGTGCTCACTGGGCAGGTTTTATGTTGCCGTGTGCCCATTGGGCGGGCTTTTATTGCCTTGATTCCTATTGGGTATGTTTTTTTTCCAATCTATGTCTCCCATTGGGTAAGTTGTTTATATTGCTGGATCCTCATTGGGAAGGTTTGTATTGCTGCATCCTTTATGGACAGATTTGTATTGCTGTGTCCCCATTGGCAAAGTAATTTTGTTTTTTGCTGTCCATGTGTTGTTATCCCACTGGGCAGGTTTTTATTGCTGACCTTGTCTCAATTGGTCAGATTTTTATTGCTGTACACCCTCTGGTCTTTTTTTTTATAGTTAGCTGTGTCCCAATCGGTGAAGGCTTTATTGTTGTCCATGTTCCCATTGGCCAGCTGTTTTCTTCTAATAAATGTCCCCATTGGGCAGGTTTTTATTCCAATGTATGTCACCATTGGGCAGGTTTTTATTGCTACCATGTCCTCATTGGGCAGGTTTTTATCCTCATTGGACAGGTTTTTATTGTTGTGTGTGTCCCCATTGGGCAGGAATTTTCGCTCTCTGTGTTGCAATGGGGCAAATTTATATGGCTGTCTGTGTTAGTGTTGAGCAGGGACTTTTGGCATGCCCTGTCTACATTTGGTGCATTCTTCCACCTCCTGTCCGGGCAGCATGATCAGCTGTCGCTACCTAATGCAGAGGACATACAGAAGCATAAAATGGAATAAGAAGTGCTTTGGCTTGACTGCTATTTCAGAGTTTCATATGGAATACAGTGAGTGATAGCATTAATAACTGTCTCTTGCACAATGGATGCAAGCTGTAATTTTGGCAGCCCCCCCATTGCAACCAATCTTACTAACCTATAAACACATATTTTACAATGTATGCTCAGGATTTATATTTTCCCTCTCGGCCAACTGTCTGTCTTCCTCTCTCATTCACCAATAATGATCTAGAAGTTAGTGCCAGCCAAGTGTTGGCCATTTTATGTAGGATATTCTATATAAATTGACCAACACCAAAACTGGACGCAGAAAGGGTGGAATAGACTCAACATTCAACTAAGACATCACTCTTGGTTGGACTGACCCTTTATTAAAGCCAGCGTGGCACACTTAGAAACCTTACAGCCCTGGTGCCCAATCTGCTGCCCAAGAGCCACATGCAGCCCCTTTTTTTGCTTCCCAAGCGGCCTTAACAAATAAGCAATCGAAATGTTGATTTTGTAAAGGGGATGTAATAGAAAAAATCTTTATCTGGGTAATATAACATGTCCTCTGTCTCTTGAAGCACATTTCCAGTCTCCAACGACACCTGTATCTTGTGTGTAGTCTCCGACTATTTCCTCTTATAAGTCTGCAGTCTCTGACCGTCTCCTGTAGCATTGTGTTTACTGTATATATATATATATATATATATATATATATATATATATATATATATAAAATGCCCCTTGGAGATGTCAAGGGCCATAGTTGAAGTTCCTTATACCTTATAAGTTGACAACCACTGTCCCACAGTGCCTGTTTTCCACTAGTCTTGTTATGCCGTGTACACATGACCGGACTAGGTACGACGATCTTCCCGACGGACTTTCGGCGGACTTCCGACGGAATTTCCAAATGAACGGACTTACATCCCTTCTTACATCAGTGTTCCCATCAGATTCCCCCTTTTATCTGTGTACCTATCAGGTACCACCTTACAACACTCACCCCATCAGTATCCCCTCTTACATCAGTGTTCCTATCAAAATCTCCCCTTACATTAGGTTCCTCATCAGAGTCCACCTTACATCAGTGTTCCCATCAGATTCTCCCTTTTATCTGTGTCCCCGTCAGGTACCACCTTACATCACTGTCCCCATCAGTATCCCCTCTTACTTACATCAGTGTTCCCAACAGAATCCCCCCTTACATTAGGGTCCCCATCACAGTCCCCCTTACATCAGTATTCCCCTCAGTGTGATGCATACATCAGGACCAGTGGCGGCTGGTGAAGTTTTTGGATGGGGGGGCGCCAGACCCCGCCCATCATGACCCCGCCCACCATTTTGGCCCCTCCCACTTCTCATAAAACACGCCCCTTATGTAATCGGAAAAAAAATTTGACGTGGGTTCCCCCTCCGAGAGCATACCAGGCCCTTAGGTCTGGTATGGATTCCAAGGGGAACCCCCTACGCCGAAAAAACGGCGTGGGGTTCCCCCCCAGATCCACACCAGACCCTTATCCGAGCACGCTACCCGGCCGGCCAGGAAAGGGGGTGGGGACGAGCGGGCGGCCCCCCCCCTCCTGAGCCGTACCAGGCCGCGTGCCCTCAACATGGGGGGGTGCCTTGGGGGAGGGGGGGCGTGCGGCCCCCCCACCCCAAAGCACCTTGTCCCCATGTTGATGAGGACAAGGGCCTCTTCCCGACAACCCTGGCCGTTGGTTGTCGGGGTCTGCGGGCAGGGGGCTTATCGGAATCCGGGAGCCCCCTTTAATAAGGGGGCCCCCGGATACCGGCCCCCCACCCTATGTGAATGAGTATGGGGTACAATGTACCCCTACCCATTCACCTGTGAAAAAAAGTACAAAAAAAAAACACAACACAGGGTTAAAATATTTTATTGCACAGCTCCGGGGGTCTTCCGTCTTCGGGGGTCTTCTCGCCGGACTCCTCCGCTATGTGTGTGTAGCTCTTTTGCTAGCGGAGGAGTCCGGCTGTCTTCCTCCCCGCCGCCGGCCTCTTCTCCCGACTTCGGGGGTCTTGTCCCCCTCTTCGGTTCTTCTGCCGGGCCACCGCGCCTTCTTATAGCTCTTTTACAGGCGGTGGCCCGGTCTTCTGCCGCCGCCGCCGCCGCCGCCCGTTCTTCTTCTTCTTCTTCTTCTTCTCCTTCTTCTCCAGGAGATGTTGCCTCGACGATCTCCCTGGCCGGAATGCCAGGGACGCGCTGTGCTGCCACTTATATAGGGACAATGGGGCGGTGTCACATGGGTTGATGTCACATGGGTTGGTCACATGGGTTGATGACATCAACCCATGTGACCAACCCATGTGACATCAACCCATGTGACACCGCCCCATTGTCCCTATATAAGTGGCAGCACAGCGCGTCCCTGGCATTCCGGCCAGGGAGATCGTCGAGGCAACATCTCCTGGAGAAGAAGGAGAAGAAGAAGAAGAAGAAGAACGGGCGGCGGCAGCGGCGGCGGCGGCGGCGGCGGCAGAAGACCGGGCCACCGCCTGTAAAAGAGCTATAAGAAGGCGCGGTGGCCCGGCAGAAGAACCGAAGAGGGGGACAAGACCCCCGAAGTCGGGAGAAGAGGCCGGCGGCGGGGAGGAAGAAAGCCGGACTCCTCCGCTAGCAAAAGAGCTACACACACATAGCGGAGGAGTCCGGCGAGAAGACCCCCGAAGACGGAAGACCCCCGGAGCTGTGCAATAAAATATTTTAACCCTGTGTTGTGTTTTTTTTTTGTACTTTTTTTCACAGGTGAATGGGTAGGGGTACATTGTACCCCATACTCATTCACATAGGGTGGGGGGCCGGTATCCGGGGGCCCCCTTATTAAAGGGGGCTCCCGGATTCCGATAAGCCCCCCGCCCGCAGACCCCGACAACCAACGGCCAGGGTTGTCGGGAAGAGGCCCTTGTCCTCATCAACATGGGGACAAGGTGCTTTGGGGTGGGGGGGCCGCACGCCCCCCCTCCCCCAAGGCACCCCCCCATGTTGAGGGCACGCGGCCTGGTACGGCTCAGGAGGGGGGGGGGCGCCCGCTCGTCCCCACCCCCTTTCCTGGCCGGCCGGGTAGCGTGCTCCGATAAGGGTCTGGTGTGGATCTGGGGGGGAACCCCACGCCGTTTTTTCGGCGTAGGGGGTTCCCCTTGGAATCCATACCAGACCTAAGGGCCTGGTATGCTCTCGGAGGGGGAACCCACGTCAAATTTTTTTTCAGAAATTTGGCATGGAGTTCCCCCCTTCAGAGCTCATTCTCTGATTGGCCACGGCAAAAGTCGCCTGGCCTGGGGAAACCTTTCTGGCTGTGAAAGCTTTTTGCATTCATTCAGCTAAATGCACGAACATTCTCCACAAAGTAGAGGCTAGAAAGCCTTTATGCGGTGACTCACCTCTCACTGTCTGGCAGCTCCGCTCGGGCTAAGGAACGGAGCTGCCTACGTCACTTCCGGGTTTCGTGAAGCAGCCGAAAGCCGGAAGTGACTGCCTGTCTAAGAGTGACAATGCTCCCGCCCGTAGAATCACAGTGATTTTACGGGCGGAAGCTAGTCGGCGTTCTGCTGTGCGCCGCAAGGCGGGTTTTTAACCCGCAAATGAAGCGCCATGAATGCAATCTTGTGATTGCATGGACGTGGCGCTTCTCATAGTGCACTGTGACCGGCGCCACAGTACACTATGTTAAATTGTTAAATGACATTTTTTTTTTTTTTTTTTAAATGTCTTAAAGGGCCCGTTTTTTTTTTTTACTTTTTTTTTAACTTTTTTTTTTTTTTTTTTTTTTTTTACTTTTTTTTTTTTTTTACACCTAGGGAGAGGGGGGGGCGGCGCCCGGGCGCCCCCTATGGGCGGGCCGCCACTGATCAGGACCACCTCTGAGTCCTCCCTTATTTCTGTGTCCCCATAAGAATCCCCCTTTACATCTGTGTCCACATCAGAATCCCCCTGTACATCTGTGTCCCCATCAGAGTGTCCCTTTACATCAGGATTCCCATTACAATCCCCCTTTACATCAGGATCCCCATCACAGCCCCCCTTACATCAGTGTCCCCATCAGAATCCCCCCTTACATCAGTGTTCCCATTACAGTTCCCTTTTATCTGCGTCCCCATCAGGGACCACCTTACATCAGAGTGCCCTCTTACAACAGGTCCCCCATCTGTGTCCCCATTAGAGCCCCCCCCCCTTATATCTTTGTCCCCATCAGAGACCACCTTACATAAGTGTGTCCATCAGAATCACCTTTCACATCAGTGTTCCCATCAGAATCTCCCCTTACATTATGGTCCTTATCAGTGTCCCCCTCACATCAGTGTCCCCATCAGAGTCCCCCTTACATCAGTGTTTCCATCAGAGTCCCCCTCACATCTATGTCCCCATTAGAGTCCCCCTTACATCAGTGTTTCCATCAGAGTCCTCTTTACATCAAGGTCCCCATCAGAGTCCCCCTTTACATTCATGTCCCCATCAAGCCCAATACATACTATCAGATTTTCTGCTGATTTTTTTCCTTTGGATTTACCAAAACCATATAATATGAGGTCAAACCTTAGAAGTTTTCATTTGTATGCAATTAGGCCGGTCCTTGCACTACATGGTTTTGGTAAATCTCAAAAATCTGCAGAAAATCTGATTGCGTGCATGGGGCTTTAAAGTTCCTCTTACATCAATTCACCATCAGAATCCCCTCTTACATCACTGTCCTCATTAGAATCCCCTCTTACATCACTGTCCTCATTAGAATCCCCTCTTACATCACTGTCCTCATCAGAATCCCCTCTTACATCCGTGTCTCAATCAGAGTGCCCCCTAGATCAGTGTCCCTATCAGAGTCTCCCATAGTGCTGTAGTTTAGCTTACATGGTGGGTAGCCCCCTGATTTTAGAAGAGGAGATCATAGGCAGCCTCTGTTGATCCTAATCCTCAACCAGTGAACATTGGGGATAGACCACTGACACAAGCTAGGGGCCAGATAAAATCTTGTAATGGGCCCGGGGGTGTAATATATGGAGACCCCCGCACTAAACAAAGAAGCAAATTTGCAGAGATTTTGTTCTGCTGGGAGGTCGGTCTGACCTTTCCTGACGTACACTTGCCATAATAATCTTTTCTGTAGAACAGAAGATGGCCATTTATGACACAGCGGGGGAGACATGGATTTTCCTTAGTAATAACAATTTAACATAGCACTTCCTTTCCATCTTATATCACAGGCAGCGGTTGCTAGGGACAAGCCGTTTTTTTCCTGCATATCTCTGCAAGTTTCCTCTAATAATTAAGGCTCGACTCTGCAAACAGCAGTTTAATATCCTGCTTGACGGAGGCCAGGTGCTGCTCTGAGCATATCTCAGCCTGATATGAAAAATTGGGAGTGTTTACGATTTGAAACATTACATCTGTGCCTGTCTTACAGTGATATACTGTATGTTCATTCATTACCTATTCGGTGTCTGCTTCCTGCTTAGTTATAATGCACAATGGTTACCCTTCAGGAAAGCCATAGACATTCAAGAGTTCTCTACACATTGGAGAAAAATCTTTTGTATAAATGATCTTTCCATTAACAATAGCGATCTTTCACACTAAGAAGGTTGTTCATTCACAAATTCACAAGCAGCAGCAAGGCCACATAATACTGAAACGATCGACTGTGTGCGATACTTTTTCCTCTTCTCCCTCCTGCCAGCATTTATCTGCTGTAGGAGGAAAATGCAGATCATTCCTGTAAATGCCACTGCCCTACTGACATCGTCCACTGCTCCACTGACACCGTCCACTGCCCTACTGACACCGTCCACTGCCCTACTGACACCGTCCACTGCTCCACTGACACCGTCCACTGCCCTACTGACACCGTCCACTGCCCTACTGACACCGTCCACTGCTCCACTGACACCGTCCACTGCTTCACTGACACCGTTCACTGCCCTACTGACACCGTCCACTGCTCCACTGACACCGTCCACTGCTCCACTGACACCGTCCACTGCTCCACTGACACCGTCCACTGCCCTACTGACACCATCCACTGCTCCACTGACACCGTCCACTGCTTCACTGACACCGTCCACTGCTCCACTGACACCGTCCACTGCCCTACTGACACCGTCCACTGCCCTACTGACACCGTCCACTGCCCTACTGACACCGTCCACTGCTCCACTGACACCGTCCACTGCTCCACTGACACCATCCACTGCTCCACTGACACCGTCCACTGCTCCACTGACACCATCCACTGCTCCACTGACACCGTCCACCGCTCTACTGACACTGTCCACTGCTCTACTGACACTGTCCACCACTTTACTGACACCGTCCACCGCCCTATTGACACCATCCACCGCTCTACCGACACCATCCACTGACACCATCCACTGCTCCACTGACACATCCACTGCTCCACTGACACGTCCACTGCTCTACTGACACCATCCACTGCTCCTCTGACACCATCCACTGCTCCTCTGACACCGTCCACTGCTCTCCTGACACCGTCCACTGCCCTACTGACACCGTCCACTGCCCTACTGACACCATCCACTGCCCTACAGACACCATCCACTGTTCTACAGACACCGTCCTCTGCCCTACTGACCCCTTCCACTGCTCTGACACCGTCCACTGTTCTAATGACTGACACTGTCCACTGCCCTTCTGACATGCCCACTGCCCTACTGACACCGTCCACTGCCCTACTGACACCCTCCACTGCCCTACTGACACCCTCCACTGCCCTACTGACACCGTCCACTGCCCTACTGACACCGTCCACTGCCCTACTGACACCGTCCACTGCCCTACCGACACCATCCACTGCTCTACTGACACCATCCACTGTTCTACTGACTGACATTGTCCACTGCCCTTCTGACATGTCCACTGCTCTACTGACACCGCCCACTGCCCTACTGATGCCATCCTCTGCCCTACTGATACCATCCATTGTTGTACTAACTGACACCATTCACTGTCCAACTGACATGTCCACTGCTCTACAGGCACCATCCTCTGCCCCACTGACACCATCCACTGTTCTACTGACACTGTCCACTGCCCCACCGACACCGTCCCTTGTTCTACTGACCCCATCCACTACCCTACAGACATGTTCACTGTTCTACTGACTGATACCATCCACTGCCCTACTGACATGTCCACTGCTCTACTGACACCATCCTCTGCCCTAATGATACCATCCACTGTTCTACTGACTGACACCATCCAATGTTCTCCTGACTGACACTGTCCACTGTCCTACAGACGTGCCCATTGTTCAAGAAACTGAAACTATCCACTACCCTACTGACGTGTCCACTGCTCTACAGACACCATCCTCTGCCCTACTGACACCGCATCCACTGCCCTACTGACACCGCCCCCTGTTCTACTGACTGACACCGTCCACTGCCCTACTGACATGTCCTCTGTTCTACCGACTGACACCATCCACTGCCCGGGCTACTGACATGTCCACTGCTCTACTGACATCATCCTCTACCCTACTGAAACCATCCACTGCCCTACTGACACTGTGCCCTGTTCCACTGACTGGCACCGTCCACTTTCCCTACTGACAGGTCCACTGTTTGTTCTACTGACTGACACTGTCCGCTGCACTTCTGACACCATCCTCTGCCCTACTGATACCGTCCTCTACCCTACTGACTGACACAGTCCATTGCCCTACCTACACCAACCTCTGCCCTACTGACACCATCCTCTGCCCTACTGATTGACACTGCCCACTGCCCTACATACATCAACCTCTGCCTTACTGACATGCCCACTGCTCTGCTGACACCGTCCACCGTCCTACTGACACCGTCCACTGCCCCGCTGACACCACCCACTGCCCTACTGACACCGTCCACTCCCCTACTGACACCAACCTCTGCCATACTGATTGATACTGTCCACTGCCCCACTGACACCAACCTCTGCCATACTGATTGATACTGTCCACTGCCCTACATACATCAACCTCTGGCCTAATGACACACCTACTGCTCTACTAACACCATCCACTGCCCTACTGACATGCCCACTGCTCTGCTGACACCATCCACTGCCCTACTGACACCGTCCACTGCCCTACTGACACCAACGTCTGCCATACTGATTGATACTGTCCACTGCCCTACATACATCAACCTCTGGCCTAATGACATGCCCACTACTCTGCTGACACCATCCACTGCCCCACTAAGACCGTCCTCTACCCTACTGACACCGTCCATTGCTATACTGATACCAACCACTGCCCTACTGACATGCCCACTGCTCTTTAATATATGGACTGTTACACATTTTTATCAAATTGTCAAATATTCATATAGCTAAGTATAATCTTTGCTATAAAATCACGTAGGCCACCTCACCTTTCAAATTCCATAATTAAAATTTCCATACAATGGATAAGGCGGATCAAACATCACAATAAAATTATATATGAAATTGATAACTAAGCCGGAATTTGTTAAAAAAAACAACCAAAAAAAACCTGTATGACAAACACTGTCCATCATCCATAACTGACACATTTATTTTATTTGTTTCCCTAGATGCTTTTTTTTTTTCTTTTTTTTCTCTTTTTTTTTTTGAGAGGGGGGTTGGGTTTGCGGAATAATCTGAAACCATTTTCATTAAAAATAAATGATCATGTCAGAGGTTTTTTTGAAAACCTTTGTGCCTGTGTATGAATTATATATATTTTTAATTATTTCATTAGCACTTGAAGTGAGCTTGTCCATACGAAAATATAAAAGTTGCCATTGCAGCTTCCTTTCCAGTTTCATGGGTCAATTTACATAAAATCCAGATACATTTCCTTTCTTGGAATCGACCTCATTCACTCTCATTTTTCAGCATGCATCTGAAGTTTCTGAAGTCTCTCTGCACGCTGTGGGCGAATTCTGATGTATGCAAATGAGGATTTTAGGTTAAAGCCTAATTTGCATGTGGTAAGGAGCAAGTGGAATTAAGTAAGAAAGGTCTTTCATGGGAATGAGCCGCAGATTACTTCTAAAATGAATGATTTGTTGTGTGAAAACAGAAAATGTTATAGAACCCTTCAAACCAGTGCATGTTCGCTATATTATGCATTGCATTAAAATTCAAATTCATTCAACACATGACAGCAGACAAAAGAAAAGTCTTCTTTATTTTTTTAATAGTGCCCACCCTCCACAAGTCCTTGTATTATTTTAGTAGTCCCATCATCCACAAGTCCCTGTATTATTTTAAAAGTACCCACCGTCTACAAGTCCCTGTATTATTTTAATAGTGCCCACCCTCCACAAGTCCCTGTATTATTTTAATAGTGCCCACCATCCACAAGTCCTGTATTATTTAAATAGTGCTCATCTTCCACAAGTCCCTGTATTATTTTAATAGGGCCCACCCGCCACAAGTCCCTGCATTATTTTAATAGTGTCCATCCTCCACAAGTCCCTGTATTATTTTAATAGTGCCCACCCTCCACAAGTTCCTGTATTATTTTAATAGTGCCCACCCTACACAAGTCCCTGTATTATTTTAATAGTGCCCACCCTACACAAGTCCCTGTATTATTTTAATAGTGCCACACTCCACAAGTCCCTGTATTATTTTAATAGTGTCCACCCTCCACAAGTCCCTGTATTATTTTAATAGAGTCCACCCTCCACAAGTCCCTGTATTATTTTAATAGTGCCCACCCTACACAAGTCCCTGTATTATTTTAATAGTGCCCACACTCCACAGGTCCCTGTATTATTTTAATAGTTTCCACCCTCCACTAGTCCCTGTATTATTGTAATAGTGCTTACCTTCCCCAAGTCCCTGTATTATTTTAATAGGGCCCACCCTCCACAAGTCCCTGTATTATTTTAATAGTGCTCACCATCCACAACATGCGTATTGCAGGTACGGGTGCGTTGGCACCTATTGTAGTTGTGCATTGAAGTTGATGTCATTCTAAATTAACAGCACCCCAATGCACCTACCCAGGGTAGAAGGGGGACTAAAAAGGATCAATATTAGAAAATGCCCTATTAACTGAGTAGTAATATATGAGAATGTGGTCAGGACTTGGATTTCTCATTGAAAACATCCAGATGCCAGGCAAATGGCTGAATAAATGTGATCTGTTGAATGCTCATCTTCTAATCAATTACCAGTGGTAAAGAAAACAGAGATTGGTATGTAAACCAGTAAAGTGTGCTAATACTGTTTTCCAATTTTTTAATTTGCAAGTTAAAATGTTTATATAAAGCCAAAACTTTTTATTTTATTTTTAGTTTTGGATAGAGTAGAAAATAGTTAAAAACCCAGGTGTTTGGTTTTGGTTTGCCATGAGGTTTTTGTATCTCATTTGGAAAAATGTGGAGAGAGAGAGTGCCAAGTCACAAAAAATCCAATGCATTTCAATACACCCCCTTCATCAGAGCTTGGATGCTGATAGCGAAAAATATTGGACAATACATGGTATTATAAAGGCTATTCAGCACCTAAACATTTTGGATTTTTCTTATGACTTCTTGTCGTGTGAAATAAAGCTTTACTGAACTTATACTATGGGGTGGATATTGAAGAGCACCCAGTACAAAAGTTGAAAGGTCAAAACCAACGCGTTTCAGGGGCAATGCCTCTCCCTTCCTCAGGGCTAGAGTACGGAGAAGTGGAATTTGACATAACTAATATATCTATAGCTATATTCTATAGATATATATTGTGGCACGTTGAGGACATGCCACTGTGTGATACAGCAGTTTGGGTCAGGTTTTGGAGAAAACAGGCCCAATATTGGCACAGGTATGTGCTGTTCTTTTAGGAAATACCAGATGGGAGGTCAGAGCTCCACCCTCCTGAAGGAGTCAGTGGTGCACATCTGCACCAGGCTGTCCAGGACAGGACAGGCCAAGAAGCCGAGAGACAGGGTCTCACTCAGGATCAGAGGTGCCACAAGCCAGAGGCCCAAGTTTAAGAGATAGTCCATGAGGGACCGAGCAGCTAAGAAGCTTCAAAGAAAGACACAGAGCTGAGGAGCAGTGTCTGTGCACGAACACTGGGACGTGTTTGATGATCAGGAGGACCAAAAAGGTACTACTGGTCAGGAGGATCACGAGGTACTGATTGGAGCAGTAAAGCTGCCAGAAGGCTGAATGATATGTTTATGTGTATGGACTGGGGCACCTCTGATCCTGGGTGAGACCCTGTCTCTCGGCTTTTTGGCCTGTCCTGTCCTGGACAGCCTGGTGCAGACATACACACAGTATATCATAAGAAATATACAGGAATGTGACATTAAAAACTCATCTATATTTCTAATGAGTTATATATTTTATGAATATTTTTATGAGTTTATGTCACATTCCTCTTTTCAGTACTGCTGTATATTTCTATATAATGTATATTATATATATTTTTGTATTCATTGTGTCACATTCTGCTTTTCTGTACTTTAGCCCTGAGGAAAGGGAGATATTTCCCCAGAAATGTGTTGACTTTATCTGATATCTTTGTTCAATAAACACTTTTGTGACATGAACTTTTGTACTGGACGCTCATCAATACTCATCCCGGAGTTTTGTCATCCACTGAGTGTTTTCCCGAGAGACCATCAGAGAGGTAGCAGACCAAGGTCCAGTTGCATGGCACCTTCCCTTCACATCAGCCCCTGTGACGGAGGACTGATTCCTATGATATATCCAACAATTTGAACACCTAATTTCTATTAGCCTAGTGCTGTCATACCTACACATCAGCTATTATAGACTTGTATAAGAAAATGAATTATTCCCGCGCTACCTGTGGCTATAGGGATGAGTATAATAGCTGGCGCAAACACCCAATTGGTCAACCAAAACCAACACAATGAATAGAGTAAAAATCGCTCTAGGTAGAGCTCTAGGTAGAAACTACAATTTCATCAGGGAAACCTGATGAAGTCACGTGACCGTGATGCTACGTGTTGGAACAGATAGGCACAGGGAGCGACATCAGGTTGCGAGCTCGTGGTGCTGTGTTTGTTTTTATATGTTTTAATGCGAGTACCAAACGGGCTGTTTTCCTTTAATTAATTCAAATTTCAACATACTTCACGATCTGGGCCCCCCCTTTCTTTCCTTTTATACACCGGGATTGGACCCGGAAACCTTCCCCTGTTTTTTCCATGCATTGCTGAGCTGCACAGACGAGAAACCACCAGCTATCTACTACAGGAAGGCAGAACAAAACTCTGGATAGCCGCACACCGGAAAAAGACTTAATATCCTGTGTTTTTATTGAAAGTCGTGGGTCACATCACATCAAATATTCCACAGCAAAGGAATTTTTGTACCCTTTTCCTTTGCTGTGGAATATTTGACGTGACCCACGACTTTCAATAAAACACAAGATTTTAAGTCTTTTTCCGGTGTGCGGCTATCCAGAGTTTTGTTCTGCCTACCTGCCTATTGTGCATGTATCAGCCAGCACCTGGGGCTCGTTAATAGGAAGAAGAGCTTTTGCCCTGGAGGGCTATCTTGGAGCGGTGGTTCCCTTTTTCTATCTACTACAGGAGCCTGGATTTCGTTGGATGCTATTTTTCTTTCACTATGTTACCTTACAGCGGTAAGTAAGGGGCTAACTGGAGCAGCACTTCACAGCTTCAGTCTATATCTATCTATATGGACACTATCCTCTTGGAGCACTTTTAAATTCACTTAAAGAGTTTTTTATTTGGACAATTTTAATTGCGTGCACTTTATCTACTCAATCTGAAGATTATACAGTGGTGAGAAAAAGTGTTTGCCCCCTTCCTCATTTCCTGTTCCTTTGCATGTTTGTCACACTTAAGTGTTTCGGAACATCAAACCAATTTAAACAATAGTCAAGGACAACACAAGTAAACACAAAATGCAATTTGTAAATGAAGGTGTTTATTATTAAAGGTGAAAAAAAATCCAAACCATCATGGCCCTGTGTGAAAAGGCCCTGTGTTTGCCACTTTTATCATTTGCACTTTATGTATTAGAATGTATCTAGGTCATTTACGTTATTGTTTGATTAGAATTTAGGACTTGATCTCAGGTGCGTCCACCTTTTATCTACTTTGATTTGACAAGACTTTTTATATATCAGTGTTATTTTAGTTTCTACCTAGAGCGCAACACCAATTATTGATTTTTACTCTATTATAGACTTGTACTATTACTATACTACTCTCTCCACATTCCTAATGCCGCGTACACACGACCCGAATTTCCGAGGGACTATGTCCAACGGTCTTTCCGACTGACTTTCGGCGGAGTTCCGATGGACTTTGCGAATGAACGGACTTGTCCACACACAATCACACCAAAGTCTGACGGATTCAAACGTGATGACGTAAAGACCGGACTAGAATAAGGAAGTTCATAGCCAGTAGCCAATAGCTGCCCTAGCGTCAGTTTTTGTCCATCGGACTAGCATACACACGAACGGATTTCTCGGTCCAGCGGAGTTCCGGTGGGAAAATTTAAAACATGTTCTATTTCTAAAATCCGCTGGATTTTTGGCAATCAAAGGTCGGATGGAGCCCACACGCGATCGAATTGTCCGACGGACTCGTTCCGTTGGACCTTTGCTGTCAAAAAGTCCGGTCGTGTGTACGTGGCATTAGACCAGTTGTCATCAACTCCTGTCCTCAGGGCCCACTAACAGGCCAGGTTTGCAAGATAACCAAACTACATCACAGGTGATATCATTTGCTGCTCAGTGGTTGCAGTATTCTAGTCTGCGTCTCCCCAAGGTAATACATAAAACCTGGCCGTTAGTAGATCCTGAGGACAGGGTTGATGACCACTGCCTTAGACTACTCCAGAGACCACCATTGATACCACGTGTGACAGAGAGCCACCTCTAAAATTTTGATCTAAAGCCCTATCCATTCATGTTTTGGGTTCAGCGCACCTATTGTTGAACCACTGGGGAAACCCCCCCCCCCCCCCCCCAAACCATTTCTGTCCTCCAGGCACAACAGGAAGTAGAAGGAAATCACTCAAAAATAATGGAAATTCCCTTTTAGAAAGTCACCACAAATGGTGTCCCTGTTAGAAGATTTTCCTTCTCTTCTTGGTTTGGTCAAATTTTGTGATTTTCATTCACAGGCATTTAAACCTATGATTTAAAAAAAAAATTGGCTTTGCATACTTTAAATGGTAATGCAGCCTATTGCATAACAATGTTTATGATGTCCGCCATATCTCTTCCTTGCGCTAACCACTGCAGCCTTCTGCAAACCGTTGCGCCCATGACTCGTTTAACAAATCAGCTTAATGTGCAGTTCCATCCAACACCGGCCCCTCCCCCACATGCGCCCAGAATGGCGAACACCTGCTGGGAAGTAATTTGTTGCTTGGCTCAAGTACCGCAACAACCACTCACAATTAACAAAAAAAAAAAAAAGAAGAAAAAAAATCCAAGATCACACAATTTGATATCTAATTTTACTGGCGTCTTTTCTCCTGAATGGAGATTTACTTTAATTTCTCATAAGACTCAAACCCCCCCCCCCCCCCCGCTGGCAAAAGCAATATCTTCTGCACTCAGAAAGCAGCACCCAAGCTGTGATTAGGTTGTTGTTCAAAGAACTCTGAATAGATGTGCATAATGCCTTCCCCATCTCCAGGCCCTGACCCAACTACGTCTGCTGCAAGAAAGCTATGCCAGTATTTTCCCTGCATTTCACAAATGTAGATTTGGCGAGCCAGCCGGAGCCAGCGGCTCCCAAACTAGAAATTTTAGGGACACGTGCCACTGACATCATCCACTGCAAGGAGTGTCAGAGGCTGGGGAACTGCATGGAACTTCCACTTCAAGCACTCTTTGCCCACTTACATGCCACATTTGGCATGTAATTTTGGGGGGGGGGGAGAAGGGGCTTTGTTAGGAATGGGACTTCCTGTCCCACCTCCTCCTTGCGCCCAGGGACCGCCAAGGCAACTCCTCCTTTGGCCTTAGGCGGCACCTCCCTCTAGGCGATCTCCTGTGACAGGTCCCAGGAGATCGCCTATCCACTCAGGGAGTGCAGCACAACTCGCGCATGCCCGGCCGTGAAGCCGAAAGCTGTCACGGCCGGGTGCCCAGAGTGGCAATAGAGGCAATGGCGGAGAGGAGGGGGAGAGGAGCGACACTCCATTCGGCCGCATCGCTGGACCGTGGAACAGGTAAGTGTCTGTTTATTAAAAGTCAGCAACTTCACTTTTTGTAGCTGCTGACTTTTAATACGCCTGGAACTCCACTTTAAGTGCAAGTAAACACAAAAGTGCAGCACTTATGATTAAATACAACAAAATTATACAGTGCAAACAAAGTGTCCGTGCTGAGATGGAATTCAGAATCCAACATGCGTGAACATATGGCAATTAAAAAAAAATAAATAAAAAAAAAAGACCCAAATTAAAATATCACAAGTGACTAATGATCCTGTTGTGACACAAATCATAGGTGCATCCCAAAGAAAATAAGCTTCCAGATTCAAGTCCATATATCACCATGTGAGTCACCTCAGTGCATACGAAATGGGGGCTTTACCAGACTACGGGGACCCTCATAAAGAGAAGAAGGCATTTATACACGTGCATAAGAGTCACAGGACATCCCATCCGGCCATTGCAGTTATGGCAACATGGTATGGGTCCTCAGATATCCTAGTATGTAGTATTGGGCATTGAGGCTCCATACACCGATATTACCATGAAAAAGAAAGGGCACTCTCCATAGTGCGAATCAGTAAAAAAAAAAAGCAGCAACATTTATTAACCACTTCAGCCCCGAAAGGATTTACCCCTTTCCTGACCAAGCCATTTTTTGCGATACAGTACTGCATTGCTTGAAATGACAATTGCGCGGTCATGCGACGTTGTACCCAAACAAAATTGATGTCCTTTTTTTATAACAAATAGATCTTTCTTTTGGTGGTATTTGATCACCTCTGCGGGTTTTTTTTTTGTTTTGTTTTTGCGCTACAAACAAAGGAAGAGCACCAATTTTGAAAAAAACACAATATTTTTTACTTTTTGCTATAATTAATATCCCAAAATTAAAAAAAAAAAATCTTTATCAGTTTAGGGCGATATGTATTCTTCTACATATTTTTGGTTAAAAAAAAAAATCGCAATAAGCGTATATTGATTGGTTTGCACAAAAGTTATATCGTCTACAAAATAGGGGATAGATTTATGGTATTTTTATTATTATTATTTTTTTTTTACTAATAATGGCAGCGATCTTTGGTTTTTATCGAGACTGCGACATGGCGGCGGACAGATCGGACACTTTTGATAAATTTTTGGGACTGTTGACATTTATACAGCGATCAGTGCTATAAAGATGCACTGATTGCTGTATAAATGTCACTGGCAGGGAAGGGGTTAACACTAGGTGGCGATCAAGGGGTTAAATGTGTTCCCTTACTGTGTGTTCTAACTGTGGGAGGATGGGACTGACTTGGGGAGGAGACTGATTGTTGTTTCTATATACTAGGAACACACGATCTGTCTCCTTTCCCCTGACAGGACATGGATATGTGTGTTCACACACACAAATCCCCGTTCTTGCTCTGTCAGGAGCGATCGTGTGTACCCGGCGGAGATCGTTGTCGCAGGACAAGTGCATCGCCTCCTTAGGGACATTTACCGGCCCCTTCCTTGTCTTAATTAATAGAATTAGTAATAAGTACCGATCAGTGACTCTTTTTTTTAACTATGCTTCAGTTTATGAATGAACGGAAAGCTTTGTACAGAGCTTTTCCTGTTCATTCATTCTGTGCAGCCAAAGCCGCAGAGAAAGGGACTGATGAAACTGTCCTCAGTCTCATTCTCTGTCTCAAAAGTGAGACATCAGGGGTCTATGTTTAGATATTTCACCAAAACCTCCCAATAGGGGTTCAAAAAAATATGTAAAAAAATAATAAACACTAAAATTGTAAAAATAAGTTTAAAAAAATGGTAAAAAAATTAAAAACTACTGACACCAGTGGTGGAACTACCAGGTCGCAAAGGTGGCATTCTGCCACCCTGAGGGGGGGGTGCCCTATGATCACAGGAAGGTGGCAGGACCATAATAAAGGGTCAAATAATGGTAGTAAACGACCAGAGATCAGTCTCTGGTATACACACTTGAATCTACCTCAAATTTGCATACGCTATACAGAAACCTTTGCGTGCTTGCATTGTTCTTTCCTACAAAAATACAGTAAAATAAAATGGTAAAAAAAATTATAAAAAAAATACAGCAACAAAAATTTTAAAATGACTGACACCAGTGGTGGAACTACCAGGTTCTCATTTACGACAAACAAAAACGGCAGAAAGGTGTCCCACAGTTTGAGTAAAGGGCCCTGGGATGGTAAAATAAAATTGTAAAAAAAAATAATAAAAAAATAAAGCAAAAAAAAAAAAAAAACACTGACACCAGTGGCGGAACTACCAGGGTCGCATTTACGACTGGTCTCTGGCATTCCTCCACTGCTGGGGGACCCGAAGATGGCAGGAAGGTGCCCCACAATGGGAGTAAAGGGCCCTGGGATGGTAAAATAAAATGGAAAAAAAATAATAAAAAAATAAAGCATCAAAAATAAAAAATAAATAAAAAAACACTGACACCAGTGTCAGAACTACCAGGGTCGCATTTTCGACTGGTCTCTGGCATTCCTCCACTGCTGGGGGACCCAAAGACGACAGGAAGGTGCCCCACAATGGGAGTAAAGGGCCCTGGGATGGTAAAATAAAATGGTAAAAAAAAAAATTTTTTTTAAATAAAGCAACAAAAATAAAAAAAACACTGACACCAGTGGTGGAACTACATAAAATGGTAAAAAAATAATTAAAAAATAAAGCAACAAAAAAAAAAAAAACATACACCAGTGGCGGAACTACCGGGGTCGTATTTACGTCTCTGGCATTCTTCCACTGCTGGGGGACCCGAAGATGGCAGGAAGGTGCCCCACAATGGGAGTAAAGGGCCCTGGGATGAAAAATAAATAATAAAAAAATAAAGCAACAAAAAAAAACAAAAAAAAAACACTGACACCAGTGGCGGAACTACCAGGGACGCATTTATGACTGGTCTCTGGCATTCCTCCACTGCTAGGGGACCCGAAGACGGCAGGAAGGTGCCCCACAATGGGAATAAAGGGCCCTGGGATCAGTGGAAAGGGCCCCCCCCTGGTTGGGGGCCAGGGGGCCCCTTCATGGTTTCTTGTACCGGTCTAGTTATGCCTTTGGCTGCAACTCCCGCACCGTAATGCACAATTTGTACACGTTTTACATGCTTTTTCTCTTTTTGTTACCCGATATCCTCCCTACCCTTAATTATAGACATGTAACTCAAAGCATACTAATTAAAATGTATATTGTATTTTTAGCGCACTTTAGTGAGTTTTCAATGTGCTGTGACAATGTGTTAAAGCGTGTATTTCCAGAATCATATTTTTTTGAAGCTGCAACTGCGCTGTACTATATAGTTCAATGTGAAGGGTTTCATAGGATATGTTCCCTGCGGTTTATAGGCAATGTCAATGTGCGTTGTAGCACTGTTGCAATGCACTGGTGTGAAGGGTCCGGAATGGCATTTCAGCGCGTCTTTCGCTGGTGTACCATCTGAGTGCTTCCCAACTCGCCCCATTGGCTCCTGCGAACACAGAAAATCTGCCTGTTGTTACGAGCGCATGCACACAAAACAGATTGCAAGATGCTTTCCCTGCATCAAATCTGTCATTTTGGCAGCTTTCCTTCATTAGGGAAAAAAAATAAACACAAATATGAGCGTAGCGCGCTCGTGACTTTCCAGAACGAAACTCGAAAACAACCTTTTTTTTTTTTTATTTTAGGAAGGAAAAAAAAAAAAACAAGGTACAAAATCTTCCCCTGGGGAATTTTCACAAGACGTTTTTGCTTTTGTGTTGCAATCTGATTTTCTCCATGGGAAGCGGCTCTGCAAAAAATTAATAAACGGCTTGGCGTGTTTCTCGTATTTTCTCGCATTCAAAGTGGGATCCCCTGTATGTATTTGGGGAACCTGGAGAGGGGGGAACAAGCGCGCGTGCGTTTCAGCAGCGCTGAGATAAATATTGTCACGCGGAGGGAACTGAGCCGTGCCGTGCCTTGTTTCCATGAGAACACAAAGGAATAAGTGCCGATAGACAATGGTGCAATCAGCCCAGCGCTGGCATTTATTGATTGGCAGGTGTCACTGGGTGTAATGGGCTGTTATTAAAAGACGCCCGGCTTGCGGGGGCTGCCATCGAAGACCTTCTAAAAATACCAGCTTCCTGGCTGTGGCTGGCTGCAATACAGTAGCAGCAGGAAAGTGAATTAAGAGGCGGATACCTTGCATTGGCTGACAATATATTTTGTCATGGTCATCCTGTGTCTCAGTTGGTGATACCAGGACTGGAGAAATGCGTGGAATACGAAAAAATCAGATAAGACATTTCCATAGCTCCCAACTGTCCCTGATTTTAAGGGACTGTCCCTGATTTCGAGGGACTATCCCTGATTTTGAGGGACTGTCCCTGATTTCAAGGGACTGTTCCTGATTTCAAGGGACTGTTCCTGATTTCGAGAGACTGTCCCTGATTTCAAGGGACTATCCCTGATTTCGAGGGACTGTCCCTGATTTCAAGGGACTATCCCTGATTTCGAGAGACTTTCCCTGATTTCAAGGGACTGTCCCTGATTTCAAGGGACTATCCCTGATTTCGAGGGACTGTCCCTGATTTCAAGGGACTATCCCTGATTTCGAGAGACTGTCCCTGATTTCAAGGGACTATCCCTGATTTCGAGAGACTGTCCCTGATTTCAAGGGACTATCCCTGATTTCGAGGGACTATCTCTGATTTGGAACAGAGTATCCCTCTGTCTCCCTTTTCTTCCCATTTGCCCTCATTTTGGTCTGAATTATATCTTTGTATATAAAATGCACTACTTAGCTATCCAAAAGTGTTTCCCAGTGCTAAACATTTTATCCAATTTCTAAATTCCTGCATTTGTCAATTTCAAATGCCAATATAAAGGAATAATAGTGGTAATTATAATTCTCCTGTAAGTGTCGCGTGGCAAGGGGGTGTGTCCTATGCCTACATATGTTCGCTAATAGGTGTCCCTCGTTCCCATCTCAAAAAGTTGGGAGGTATGCATTTCTCAAGGGCTGGTCCAAGTCACAAGTCTTTCCTTCTCTCTTCTGGCAGCAGCGATGGGCGGACCCTACCACTGCAGTGGACTGCACCATTTTTTGCGGTAGTCCCAGTGGGTGTGTCCAGGGCAGCCTAGGCTTAGAGAGGAAGCACATAAAATGAAGCCAGGGCAAGAACAAGGGGTGGGCAGGAGGGACAGCTGCCTTGGGCACTGTGGTATCATGTGAGGCTGGGGGGGAGGCTGTGAGGATATTGGGAGCGAATTGTGCTAGGAGGGGAGTTTTTTTCGTTGGGGGGAGATATTTGTGCAAGGGGGGAAATGTTTTTTGGGTTGGAGGATTTGTACTAGGAGGGGGGATTGGTGGGAATTTGTGCTGGGAGGGGGGATTTAGATTCTGGAGGGGGGGTTGTAAAGGGTGTACCCAGAGGGGACATTTGAGGGGTAGAAGATTCGTGCTAGGAGGGGTGATTTTCTTTGGTGGGGGGAATTTGTGTTGGGGGGAGGATTTGTGCTGGAAGGGAGGATTTCTGCAAGTGGTAGATTTGTACTTGAAGGAGAAGGAATTAGGGCATTGGTGCCCAAACGCTGTATTGCGGGTTCCCAATCCGCCATCCCCGAGCATCAGTGGGAAGATTCAAGCTGGCGCTAGAGGAAGCGGAGCCAATGTTTCCTGTATAGCGCCAGCTTCTGTCTCAGGCGGAGTGATTCAAATGTGCTCCGCCTGTAACAGTTCCCAGTGGGATACAGGAAGCATAGGCTCTGCTTTCTACTGCAACTGTATGCTTCCTCTAGCGCTGCTCCTGTCCCACTAATGGCAGGTATAGGGGATCAAGAACCAGCCACCAGTACCCAGAAATACCAGCCAGAAGTACCCAATAATACCCACAAGTACCCAGAAGTACCACCCATCAGTACCCAGAAGTACCAGCCACCAGTACCCAATAATACACACCAGTACCCAGAAGAACCAGCCAGCAGTAACAAAAAGTACCCACCAGTACACAGAAGTACCAGCCAGCAGTACCCACCAGTACCCAGAAGTACCAGCCATCACCACCCACCAATACCCAGAAGCACCACCCACCAGTACCCAAAAGTACCCACAATTACCACCCACCAGTACCCACCCAGACGTACCAGCCAGCAGTAACCACAATGTAGTTCCAGACTGGATGAGTATTACAGCAAAAAAAAAGTGGTAGTAAATATCTGAAATAAAAGCTAATGTAAAAAAAAAGAAAAGTGTTAGTAAACAGAAAAAAGGTAAGCTTATAATAAATCTTACAATGAATATCTACTAAATATGTGCCATTTACCAGATATTTACATTGGCTCTAGATGACGTCACTGTGCTGCGATGGTGATTTCCATGCCATGCGCATGCATAGGAGTAATATTATCACAGCCTGGCCATTCAAACAACTGAAGAACACGAACACCTGGAAGGAAGACCATGTGAAGATCGAAGCAACAAGAGCAATGACCCCCCCCCCAACTCTGGGTTTGTAAAGTGTATTTATATCATTTGTGGCTACTGAGGTATATATTTAACCCCTTTCCGCCGACCGCCTCCTGGCCCTTTAAGGGTACTACAAATCGGGAGGCGAAGGCGGGCCTACAGGTCATGTGACCGCTGTCATTGCCTGTCACAACAGTCACATGATTAGAAAGCTCCCGATCGCTAGCATGCATTGGCTACCATGCTGGGAGCGTGCACTCAGTAGGTAAGTTGTTTTAACAGGGCCGCATATATGCAACCACCTTAGGCGGGTGGGTGCCTGGGCACACCCTAATCCAGGGCTGGGACAAGGGGTGGGTAGAATTCCTTCTATTATAACCCTGACAGGAGTGGTGACAGCAGCATCACTACTTCTGTCAGCCCAGGACGGGAAGCGGCGAGGAGAGAGTCGGGAGGCTGTGCTCTTTCTCCCATTCCTTCTCCTATGCTCGCACATAATGAAGGGTTGGGGGGGGGGGGGGGCGCAATTTGGCACCTTTTCCCTGGAGGCGAGATATTCTTGTCCCGGCACTGCCATAATCACTATGTATGGTGCTGATTGCCCATACTACCTGGGCTTCCCCCCATGTTGCGCCTTCCCCACCTGCAGTGCTGATGGCTTGCTTCCCTCCTCTCCTTTTTCCCTTTCCCCCCAGATGCTGTGGGGGATGTTTCAGAATGGAAAGCAGGGGAAGGGGCTAGTCAATATGTAATTTAACAGCCCTTTCCTTTTATAAAAGAACACAGTGAACACACTCGCTCAATGTGTCCATTCATAACCAAATAATAGTAAACTCTTTACTATGCTTCAATTTGTGATTGCACAGGAAGCTGCTCAGCACAGAGCACTTCTCATTCATTCACTGTCCAGTGCAGCTGAGGCTGCAGAGAAAGGCATGTGTGTTTGAGCTTTGGGGTGCGCACCCTAATGCAATAGGCTGCACACACCAATGGCGGCTGTTCGGCGTTAGGGCCACATATATGTGTGCGGCCGGTGTCAAGGGATTACAATAACATTTTTGTGCCTGGAATTTAGCTTTAAAGTGGTTGTATACCCACATTTTTAACTTTTACTTACAGGAAAGCCTATAATAAGGCTTACCTGTAGGTAAAAAAAATATCTCCTAAACCTGTACGGTTTAGGAGATATTCCCCTCGGTATGCGCCGCTGACTGCAGCGGCGCATGCGCACAAGGGGTTTCTCGCCGTCAAAATCCGGCAGCGGCCGAGCGGCCGGACTGAAATCTCCCGCGCGCATGCGCGGGAGTGACGATATCGCGGCTCTGGCCACTCACAGCGCCGGAGCCGTGATACCCGGAAGAAACGCCGAGGGAGCATGTCAGCTCCCTCGGCGTGGATCGGGCCAGATGTCGGGGCCTCGTTCTAAGGTAAGTATTTCATAATGAGCTAGTATGCGGTGCATACTAGCTCATTATGCCTTTTGCTTTGCAGGTTTAAAAAAAAAAATAGAAAAAAATAAAAATAAAAAATGTGCGGGTTTACTACCGCTTTAAATGGTTTTGTGTTCTCTGTATAATTTGTTGGCACTGTAATAAAGATAATGAATACTATAACATACATTTCATTGTTTGTAAAAGTCTGCAGGGCATGCTGGGACTTGTGATCCCTAAGCAGTTGGGGTAATTGACCTTGCCCTATGCAGACAGTGGCAAGCTTGGTAAGGTTTTGGGTTAACCCATTGCTGGGAATGTATTTCACGTTGTTGGCGGATGCATCTTGTATTAAAGCTGCTCCGTTCTCAAAAGCGATTGTGATTACGGGTGCGAAGAGCGAGGATTTATATACAAAACAGGTGCGAGGTGTCATTTATACAGCCTTCCCATTCATTTACACGGCGGCTATAAGAGAACCACATTTTCATACCGTTTTGTAAATCGGGTCATTAATGTCAAGCTGCACAATTACAAATATTGATAGTAAAACAAACGCCTTTCTCTGAATGGAGAGCTTATAATCATCTGTCCTAAGTCATTTGGAAAGGATGCAATTGCAGCCTCTCACTGCAGATCTCGTGTTCTCAAGAGGAGAACTCGGGGCCACAAGTACAACCAATCAGGGAAAGGCAAGTGCCACCCAAGAGTGGCGGCAATTACCGTATGCTAAAACCAGAAAAAACAGATACTATCATAAGTGGAATTCTGGAGAAGATTGTCAGCGCAGAGGTGTGAGGATTTGGAGTGGGAGATCCTGCGGTAGGATGAGGTGAGTGTACAAAACGGAACAGTTTGGTGACGATTGTGTGTATTGTATGGATGGGTTCAGGTGAAAGTGGGAGTTTCCAGTGCAAGTATCTTCCCACCGAAGAATAGATAGTCTCAAGGGCAAAGAATCCTGGTCTAGGATAGAAAGCAAAGGATGAATATACAGGGATGGTTACTAGTAGGGTTAGTATTAATGGTATAATAATAAGGGTTACAGGGAAGGAAGTTTTTAGTATTATAAGGTGGACCAGTGTTGGGACTACAAGAAGTGTTGGGGCTACAAGAAGGGTTATTGCTAGGGCTACACAAAGGGTTATGTTTAGGGATATAAGAAGGGTTAGCGCTACAAGAAGGGTTATTGTTAGGGATAAGAGAAGGGTTACTGTTAGGCATACAAGAAGGGTTATTGTTAGGGATACAAAAAGGGTTAGGGATAAAAGAAGGGTTATTGTTAGGTATACAAGAAAGGTTAGGGCTACAAGAAGGGTTATTGGTAGGGTTACAAAAAGGGTTATTGTTAAGGCTACGAGAAGGGTTATTGTTGGGGCTACAAGAAGGGTTATTGTTAGGGATACAAGAAGGGTTATTGTTAGGGTTACATGAAGGGTTATTGCTGAAAAAATTGAGTTGGCTTTACTTGAACCTATGGTCTATAAACTGGAAAAATCGAATTGGTTTTACTTAAAAGTATAGTTCCAGACAAGTTAAGGTATGCATTCCTAACTTAAAACACTATGGTTTTAAGGTTATTGTTGGGGCTTCAAGAAGGGTTATGGTTGGGACTACAAGAAGGGTTATTGGGGCTACAAGAATGGCTATTGTTAGTGCTATAAGAAGTGTTATTGGTAGGGTTACAAAAAAGTTTATTGTTAAGGCTACAAGAAGGGTTATTGTTGGGGCTACAAGAAGGATTATTCTTAGGGATACAAGAAGGGTTATTGTTGGGGCTTTAAGAAAGGTTATTGTTGGGGCTACAAGAAGGGTTATTGTTGGGGTTACAAAAATGGTTATTGTTAGGACTACAAGAAGGGTTATTGGTAGGGATACAAGAAGGGTTAGGGCTACAAGAAGGGTTATTGGTAGGGTTACAAAAGGGGTTATTGTTAAGGCTACAAGAAGGGTTATTGTTGGGGCTACAAGAAGAGTTATTGTTAGGGATACAAGATGGGTCAGGGCTACAAGAAGGGTTATTGTTAGGTATACAAGAAAGGTTAGGGCTACAAGAAGGGTTATTGGTAGGGTTACAAAAAGGGTTATTGTTAAGGCTACGAGAAGGGTTATTGTTGGGGCTACAATAAGGGTTATTGTTAGGGATACAAGAAGGGTTATTGTTAGGGTTACAAGAAGGGTTATTGCTGGAAAAATTGAGTTGGCTTTACTTGAACCTATGGTCTATAAACTGGAAATACTGAGTTGGCTTTACTTGAACCTATGGTCTATAAACTGGAAAAATCGAATTGGTTTTACTTAAAAGTATAGTTCCAGACAAGTTAAGGGATGCATTCCTAACTTAAAACACTATGGTTTTAAGGTTATTGTTGGGGCTTCAAGAAGGGTTATTGTTAGGGATACAAGAAGGGTTATTGTTAGTATTATAAGGTGGATCAGTGTTGGGACTACAAGAAGTGTTGGGGCTACAAGAAGGGTTATTGTTAGGGATAAAAGAAGGGTTAGGGATACAAGAAGGGTTACTGTTAGGGCTACAAGAAGGGTCATTACTACACTGATAAAAATGATTCTGCTGGCTTGTAATTTCAACATAAAAATTTTATAATTTTCAACATAAAAATAAATATTAACTCATTTTCTTTGATATTTTAAGTACCGTACTTAATTTTCATTAGTTGTTAAAACACACCTTTTACATTTACAAAAATAATGATTAATATTGTTTACTCTAGACAAAACTTTTAAAGGTATGTGCATTACCATATTCTAATTGAGTTACATTTACTTAAAAAAATGATCTTTTCATTTGACTGAAATTGCGGGACACATATGTTTGCCAAACATGCAACCGCATGAGTTTTGATTCTGTATATTTTAAAGAGTTTGACGTCTTTTTGGAACTTTGAAAGCTTGCTCAAGGCAGTTCCCATACGTTTCAGGTCCATCAGGACAAAAGTGCGCCACCAGTAACAAGAATTTTTCCAAGTCACTACAAAGCCATGCAATTCCATTGAAAGGTAAGAGTGAACATTGAACAAATTATCGTTCACGTGCTTTAAAAGTTGCTTAACATACCATCCAAAATGTTTATTTTATTTGCAGATTAATATATGTATGATAAATGGACATACGTCCGTTGTATACACCTATTGCGGCAACTCACTTGTGCGCACGCAAATAAAGATAGCATTAGTTTGCACTGCATCTGTGCCGATTTGTGCTGCAAAAACGAACGTATGTACTGGTTTGGTTTCAGAGATATTGCACATTAGGGTTGATGAAACCTCTCCCGCTTTTTCCCACGAAAAAAAAAATTCTGTTTGTTTGGTTTTTGAGATATTGGACATTCAGCGTTAGATTATGTAACCTAAAGCCCCGCCCTCTTTGCACTATGTTATTACATTTCAAAACTAAATATACCATATTTATGCTGCATTGGCAGGAATAACAAGCATATTATTATAGTGTATAATATATTGGTATAGCGTATTTTTTTCATATAGCACTCTCATTTTGTATCAGAAAGAATGATTATGGTACTCATTTATGCTTTTAGCCCTAGCTACTCTGAAAACCTAAAATATACCTTTGAAGTTTTTCAGAATATCTTTTTAGAGCTAGATGTGGGGAATCTATCTTCAAAAGTTTACACTTTAACCGCTTGCCGGTCAGCCACAGTCATTATACTGCGTCAGGTCGGCTCTCCTGCGCAAACCGGCGTAGGAGTACATCGATCTTTGCACAGGAGATAGCAGGCGTGCGCGCCCACCATGTGCTGTGGGAACATGGCTGCGGGTCCGGCAGACCCGATGTCCGCCGGTGACCCACGATTGTGGTATACAGAGGCAGAACGGGGATCTGCCCATGCAAACAAGGCGATTCCCCGTTATGTCAGAGATCTTCTATTCCCAGTGATCGAGAACAGCTATCTCTGTCATGTCCCTGATAGCCCACCCCCCCCCCTACAGTTAGAACACACCCAGGGAACACACTTAACCCCTTGATCACCCCCTAGTGTTAACTCCTTCCCTGCCAGTGTCATTTATACATTGATCAGTTAATTTTTTTTGCCACTGACCAATGTAATAATGTCAATGGTCCCCAAAAAGTGTGATTTGGGGTCAGATTTGTCCGCTGCAATCCCGCATGTTGCAGTCCTGCAATATTATTGTATTTTGTTTTATACATTTGGAAAATAAGTTTTACCAGCTTATAAAAATTGAGTAAGTTACAAGTTAATATCACTTAAAACTATGTAGCTAAGTAAACAAGTAATAGGGCAGCACAGTGGTGTAGTGGTTAGCACAAATCCCGACCATGACACTACCTGCCTGGAGTTTGCATGTTCTACCCTGCGCCTGCATAGGTTTCCTCCCACACTCCAAAGACATGCTGGTAGGGAAATTGGCTCCTATGTAAATTGGCCCTAGTATGTGTATGTATGAATGTGAGTTAGGGATCTTAGATTGAAAGCTCGTTGAATGCAGGGACTGGTGTGAATGTACAACAGTTAATGTATGTGTTCCTACCTTAAACCTTTCTAGAAACTAGAAAGATTGAGTTGGCTTTACTTGAACCTATGGTCTATAAACTGGAAAAATTTAGTTGGCTTTTCTTAAACCTATGGTCTATAAACTGGAAAAATTGAGTTGGCTTTTCTTAAACCTATGGTCTATAAACTGGAAAAATTGAATCTGCTTTATTTGAAGCTTTGGTCTATAAACTGGAAAAATGATGTTGGCTTTACTTAAAACTATAGTTATGGTTATTGGGAGGATCAGTTTTAGGGTTATAATATGTGCTAGCATTGGGGGTTACAGGAAAGGTCATTTTTAAAATGACAGGATGAGTCAGTGTTAGGGTAACAGGAAGGGTCAATGTTAGGGTTATGGAAAAGGTTAGGCTTACTGGAAAGGTCAGTGTTAGGCTTAGTGCGAGAGTCAGTGTTAGGGTTATTGGGATGGTCAGGGTTAGGGTTACAGGGAGGGTCAGGGTTTAGGTTATGGGGAAGGTCAGTTTTGTAAGTTAGTGGGAGTGTCAGTAGGAGGGTCAATGTTAGGGTTACAGAAAGGGGCAGTGTTGGGGTTACAGGGAGGGTCAGTGTTTGAGCTAGTAGGAAGACCAATGTTAGGTTTACGTTCAGCGTGAATGTTTCAACATTGCATGCAAATTCGTTTTTTGTTCATAAAACTTATTTAAATTTTTATTACCGTATATACTCGAGTATAAGCCGAGATTTTCAGCCTCTTTTTTGAGGCTGAAAGTGCCCCCTCGGCTTATACTCGAGTCACCGCTGTCTGACTGCTCGATCAGCGTATCGAGCAGACAGACGGCGGACATTAAAATTCAAAAGCCGCGCCTCCTTCTCCGCCTCCGCCTGTGATAGGCGGAACACTGAATTTCCCAGCAGTCAGTGTTCCGCCTATCACGGACATCCGTTCATTCTCATACTACGGACGAGTATGAGAGGATGTCCGTGATAGGCGGAACACAGGCTGCTGGGAAATTGAGTGTTCCGCCTATCACAGGCGGAGGACGGAGGCGCAGCTTTTGAATCGTAGAATGGCCGCCGAGAAGAGCGGCGATCCATCGGCACGACACGGGACGGAGGAGGCACGGGACAGAGGAGGCACGGGACACCGGAAGGCACGGGACAGAGGAGGCACGGGACAGAGGAGGCTCGGGACGACGGCGGCTCGGGACGGAGGCTTGGGACACAGGTAGGCTGGACACACACACAAGGCTGCACGGACACACACACACACACACACACACACACACACACACACACACAGGGATGGATGGATGGATGGATACACACACACACACACACACAGGGATGGATGGATGGATGAATACACACACACACACACACACACACACACACACACAGGGATGGATGGATACACACACAGGGATGGATGGACGGACACACAGGGATGGATGGATGGATGGATGGATGGACACACACACAGGGATGGATGGACGGACACACACACAGGGATGGACGGACACACAGGGATGGACAGCCATGTCTCACCCTCGGCTTATACACGAGTCAATAAGTTTTCCAGTTTTTTGGGGGTAAATTGGGGGCCTCGGCTTATATTCGGGTCGGCCTATACTCGAGTATATACGGTACTCTAAATTTTAAATAGCCTTTTATAGTAGTCACACACCACTATCACTATACCAGGACTTGGAGATCTGACCACAGAGACACTTTATTCTATAAGTATAGCTGGTAGTATTTGGTCACATATAACTAGACATGTTTTGTAATGTTGAAGATGTTTTGTAGCTTCTCCAAGCCACTTCCTCAGCACTAGTGAGTGGCAGGAACATACCCCAGAGGTACTCTCTACAGGAGCTGCTGTCAATCAAAGAGGTGGGTTTTCTTTGACACAGGCTGTTTACTCTTGACTACAGAAATGGCATCAGGTGGGAAGACAAGGGTTTCCTAGGTATTGGACCCCGTGGTTAGTGTTGTAACCCATTGGCTAGGAGGAAGTGCAGCATGAAGGCAGGATTTTGTTTTCACCCCATTTGTAGAATAAATATACACACAGCTTCACAGGACAAATACCTATGCACATGTACAGTATATATAAAAGTCAAAAAGGTTATTCCTGGCTGTTGCCCCTCCCATTCCCTTCTATCTACAACACTGGTCCCTACTCCCTAGTAGTGCACTGACTGCTGACAGCTCTTCTGGTACCTATCCTTATACTTTATGCCAAAATCAATGACGGTACTGTCACAGATGCCAAAGAGAGAGTACATTTTGCTGTGGGGCCCAATAACCTGTGGTTACGCCCCTGGCCCTGCAGATAATTACAGTCCAGTCCCCTGCAGCCAAACGCAGCTCTGACACATGACGGAATCTGGAGAATTTCATATCAGAATTTCTGGAGAGCAATTATAAGAAATGCGCAGTAGACGCGGAGGCCATGGCTATGGCTGAAGGCGATTCTGACGCTCTCACAAATGTCAGCGAAATGCACATTAAAAGGAAAATCAATAAACAACAGAGCAGAAAGTGAGAAGCACAGCCAGGCTCCTCTCCAGTGGAGATTTGTGATGTCAGGTCATTGGGAAGAAGCAGGGAGCTGGAATGTGTGGGAGGTGCCATGTTCCTGTCCTCTATATGTCAGTCAGCTTCCTCGTCTGTCTACACGATTCTCTGTCCGCTTCCTTTATCTAAGTGATGCTTCCATTATGTCCTTTTTAAATAACACTATAGGGGCTCATGTTGACAGGCGTTCCATTTCAAACGCAGCGTTTGCTATTCAAATGCAAATGCATGGGTTTGATTGGCAAACGCAGCGTTTGACAAGAAAAAGGGTAAGTGTGACTGGCATTGCCTGCAGTTCAAATGCACCTCAATAGGACATCGTGCACCCAAAAAAATGCAACACAACACCAAGCAGGTCAACCGCAACCTCTGAACGGCCAAAAGTCAACGGGCTTTGCTGACATACATTTGACATGCGTTCCAAATGCATGTTAAAAATCAGGAAAAACAACCATTGGTGCCATTTTAAACCTCTGAAATGAAAAATGATTAAAGCATAGACTTCTATAGTGTGTACTTGCTTCTATCCAAAATACTGTGATTTCTGTCTGCTCTGTCTTGCCTTTACTACCTGCATGAGCCACTTCTGAAGTCTATGTTGACACCACACAATCCTGGGAGATGCCTGTCCCCCCTTCTGACAGTCTATGCTGACACCAGACAATCCTGGGACATGCCCGTCCCCCCTTCTGACAGTCTATGCCAGGGATGTCCAAACTTTTTTCAAAGAGGGCCAGATTTGATGAACTGAACATGCGCGAGGGCCGACCATTTTGCCTGACATTCTTTGAACCATTAAAATTCGGTCTAAGTGTGTCCATCCGAGCACTAATACACTTCCCCACAATAATTCTCTTGCCTTTGTGGCTGTGTGTGGTGAATAGATGAGCTCAAGTGTATTATTTGGATACACCATATTTATTGACGTATAACACGCACCTTCACTTTAAGAAAACTTCAGGAAAAAAAAACTTAAAATTTTAAATAAAGAACTGTGAAGCAAAACAAGGATCAGTGTCTATCTGCAGACCCACAATTGCTAGGAATGCAGCGGCCACCATTGCCAGGGATGCACCCACCATTGCCAGGGATGCACCCACCATTGCCAGGGATGCACCCACCATTGCCAGGGAATTCACCCACCATTGCCAGGGAATTCACCCACCATTGCCGGGAATTCACCCACCATTGCCGGGAATTCACTCACCATTGCCGGGAATTCACTCACCATTGCCGGGAATTCACTCACCATTGCCGGGAATTCACTCACCATTGCCGGGAATGCTGCCACCATTGCCGGGAATGCAGCCACCATTGCCGGGAATGCAGCCACCATTGCCGGGAATGCAGCCACCATTGCCGGGAATGCAGCCGCCATTGCCAGGGATTCACCCGCCATTGCCAGGGATTCACTCACCATTGCCGGGAATGCAGCCACCATTGCCGGGAATGCAGCCACCATTGCCGGGAATGCAGCCACCATTGCCAGGGATTCACCCGCCATTGCCAGGGATTCACTCCCCATTGCCGGGAATGCAGCCACCATTGCCGGGAATGCAGCCACCATTGCCAGGAATGCAGCCACCATTGCCGGGAATGCAGCCACCATTGCCAGCAATTCACTGACCATTGCCGGGAATGTAGCCACCATTGCCAGGAATGCAGGCACCATTGCCAGGAATGCACCCACCATTGCCAGGAATGCACCCACCATTGCCAGGAATGCACCCACCATTGCCAGGGATTCACCCGCCAATGCCAGGAATTCACTCACCATTGCCGGGAATGCTGCCACCATTGCCAGGAATGCATCCACCAATGCCAGAAATGCAGCCACCATTGCTAGGAATGCAGCCACCATTGCCAGGAATTTCACCCACCAGTGCCAGGAATTTCACCCACCATTGCCAGGAATTTCACCCACCATTGCCAGGCATTTCACCCACCATTGCCAGGCATTTCACCCACCATTGCCAGGAATGCAGCCACCATTGCTAGTAATTCACTCACCATTACCAGGAATGCAGCTCCACAATTGCAATTGCCAGGAATGCAGCCACCATTACCATCAGTGCAGCCATGGAGGGCAGGACGAGTGCCAAAGACATCCTACAGGAGAATCTCCTGTTTACACAACGGCCTCTTTAAGAGAAAGTCCCGCCTCCTTTGATGGACAGCACAGTCGTCCAATGGCAGAGACGGGACTTCCTATTACAGCTGCCGTGTAAACAGGAAGTTCTCCTCCTGTGTGCACGGCACTCGTCCCGCCTCCTCCCTCCGAGGCAGCCAGACTATATATCTTTTGTGGCCCCGGCGCTGGGAGATTGCCGGGGGCCACAAAAGATATATATGTTTAAACAACCAGGCGGGCCGTTCAAAACTGGACCGCGGGCCGCAATTGGCCCGCGGGCCGGACTTTGGACATGCCTGGTCTATGCTGACACCAGATAATCCCTGGAGATGCACGTCCTCCCTTCTGACAGTTTATGTTGACACCAAACAATCCTGGGAGATGCCCATCCCCCATTCCAGAACATAACAGGTGATTCACAGCCTCAGCTGTGCATGTTCCCCTATGAGACTGTGTAGAGAGGGGTGTGTCCTTTCCCTCTGCTAAGGTCTCAGATTACACTCAGCTTTCTTCTCTGAGCTGTGCAGTGTGTGACACCAGGTCCCCGCCCCCTGCCTTCTGAAGCTCAGAAATGCTGTATAAATTCTGGACTTTGAATGAACATAGAGGAGAGAGGGCTTCCACCCCAGGTCATTAAAAGAGTTATAAAGGCAGAAGGTTTTTTTATCTTAATGCATTCTATGCATTAAGAAAAAAAAAAAAAACTTTTGTGTGTAGCAGCCACCCTAGCACCCCACTAATAACTTACCTGAGCCCCATCTCTCTCCAGCAATGTCCACGAATGTCTAAGCCATCTGGGACATTCCTCCTGATTGGCTGAGACACAGCAGCGAGGCCATTGGCTCCCGCGGCTGTGAAAGTCAGTCAGCCAATCAGGGGATAGAGGGGACAGGGCCAGGTCGGGGCTCCATGTCTCCATGACACGGCTCCAGGGCCCCCATAGGAAGCTGCTGACTGTGGAGGCACTCCATAGGAGGGAGGGGCCATGAGCAGCAAAGAGGGACCCGGGAAGAGGAGGCCGCTCTGTGCAAAACTAACTGCATAGAATAGGTAAGTATAACATGTTTCTTATTTTTTGTTTAAAAAAAACAAGACTTTACAATCACTTTAAATACCACTGCTCAGCTTTTTACAAGGTGCTTCCTTTTGACTCCATTCCAATAGGTCATGATCAGCCTATCCGCAAGAAACTCCCAGGTAGCTGAACCCCATTTAGGTAGGCCCGGCCCTGGGTTAGAAGTGTGCCACTAGAGGGTGCTCTGGCTTATTCAAACTGTACGCATGTGTAGTGGGCCCTTTCTACCTTTAGCAGCAGTGGCTGAGCCCAGCATTGCTCTCTGCAGTGAGATCCCAGGTTTGCAAATCAGCTGTGCCCATTATGAAGGGTGCCCATCATCCCTGTTGAGTTTTTATTATTTACCATACCTGGCCGATGCCCGTCAGCTGAAATTCACGGTAGTAGACACCCCTACCACAGTGATCTCCACGTGGTTATGTTTCCTGCGCCAAGTGGCTGCTCTGCTGCATTCTGATCACAGGAGGTCGGTTGCTCGGCATGGGCACCATTCAGAGAATGCTTTCCATTCTCTCAATAGATGCAAGCATTCTCTTATTGAATGAGGTAGAAAGCATGACATCCCCATTTTCCTCTTGTGTAGAGTGGCCAACCTCCTTTGTTTGGAATGCACCAGGGCAGCTGCTTGGTTGGCGACCAGAAGCTAGTGGAGATCACTGAGGTAGCAATGTCTACTGCATTCATTTCCAGCTTCTAGAGCAGCCTCTCTCAACCTTTTCAACACTGAGGAAGCCTTGAAATAATTCTTCAGTCTCGGGGAACCCCTGCTAAAAATTAAAAATCTATAGCTCATGATACATTAGTGTGATGGTCAGTGGGAAGAATGGTCCTTACACTTGTGGTCATTGGGAAGAATTACCTTCTTACAGATAGCTAAAAAGGTCAATGCGTATCTTATCTAAGAGGCAGAAATTGACCAGGAACTTCTAGCAACTTCTGAAGGAACCCTACGCTTCCATGGAACCCTGGTTGAGAAACCCTGTTCTAGGGGGATCCCACAGGTATGGAATAGGCATGGGTACATCGGTCCAAGTCGGGCCAATCACATTTGGTATGAAATATCCATATCTGGAATTCTTCTTCAATTATATAATATGGAGAGTGTAACAGGAGGAGCCAGACACACACAAAGGTGATGGGAAAACCCAACACTCCCAGGTGGACAGGAGCAGAGCCAGAAACAATGGCAGAGGGATCACCACATTGGATTGTCCGAAAAACACATAACTTACACTGCCTTGGGATCAGCTCCCATGAATTTTTTTTCCCGTTTTCCAAAATGAGAGGAGATCAGATCAGAGACTTAAAGGGCCAATTCATTCTGAAAAGCCTGAGCAACATCAACCCTGCCTTTGGAGCAGTGCACTCTAATTATCCATTTTAATATCATGGTCTATTTCAGGTGATCTCATAATAAAGGTGGTGATAATAATCCTTTGTGTAGTAAACATAATCCGTGGGCTCGTGCTGTGATCTCTCAGCCCTCTATTTGGCTCGTCAAGATTTTCTCATTGTGAATACGCTCAGCGGGCAACGAGACACGAAGAATTCCGAGGCGGCTCAATGGGTGACGCCTCTCACCACTGTCATCTGTGCAGACGAAACAAATCTTCTACAGCGCAACATTGTTCAAATATGTACTATATACTGTATATTACAGAGAGTTTAATGCTCTGCTTTAAACTATTATTATTCATTGTGAGACTTCTTGTAGAATACACATTCAGATGAATAGGAGCGCTTGATAATAGGTTTTACAGAGTTCCATCCTTTCTGATGATACAGCTTTGGAAGTTTTTCATTCTATTTGAGTCACACAGTATAATGTATGTAAATCTATTGATCTATAGATAGACAGATAGATAGATACATAGATAGATACATAGATAGATACATAGATAGATACATAGATAGATAGATACATAGATAGATAGATACATAGATAGATAGATAGATACATAGATAGATAGATAGATAGATAGATAGATAGATAGATAGATAGATAGATAGATAGATAGATAGTGTACAGGCCCTGTCCCACCATCCCAAAACAAGAATTAGATTGTCGGGATGTGACTGAGTTTTTTACACTGGGCAGAGGCACTCGTCAGGGATGCCCCCCCCCCCCGTCAGGGATGCCCCCCCCAGTCGCCTTTATTATTCGCCCGTACCCCTAGCAAGCACTATTAAACAACACCCGGACATATCCAGATATCTGATTGAATCCTCCCACTTTAAACTCTGCATGTATGCCAATGATGTTATACTCTTTGTGACCCAACCCCAAAATCTCCCTACCCAATTTATTCACCATATTGTCTAAATTTGCCTCTATCTCTGGGCTTACAGTAAATGTAACGAAATCCACTACACTCCCCATTTATTTACCCTCTGCTCAGTGTGAGACACTCCGAGGATCCTTCCCATTCCAATGGTCAACTCATAAAATAAATAAATAAATAAAATAAATAAATAAAATAAAAAATCTTGGCATCTACAGCACACCACAATTGTCTTCCATGTTCGCTGCAAACTATCCAGCATGTGTGTCCCGAATTCGGAGCTTGCTTAGAATCTGGAGTTCCTACCGCATTTCATTTTTGGGGAGAGTCCCAGCAGTCAAAATGACCCTGTTACCAAAACTCTTTATCTGTTTAGAGCCCTCCCTATCACTATCCCCAAATCTGTTATTGACAAGCTACAGCAGGATGTTAATAGATTTATCTGGCAGAACAAAAGGCCCAAGTTTTCCAGACCCATTTTATATAAATCTCAATCTACAGAGGACCTAGGTCTACCAAATTTCTTAGCAGCTCGTTTTTCCCAGATAGCTCCCAGATAGCTCAGTGGAATATCCCGGATTCAAGGGTACCCTGGGTCAGGTTTGAATCCAACACCATAAGATCTTATTGCCTCCCGTATATATTATCGTTATCCTCCAAACTCTATACACAAACATACCTCCATTAACTCCATTGTAACACACTCACTCATCCTCTGGAACCTGTATAAATGTAAACTTGGCCTGATTTTATTTGCACCCCAAGGTTTGTCCTTTTTGGGAGAACCCTTATTTGCCACAGCGTTTGACCATCACGAAAGTTTCTCATGGTGGATATCCAACTCCTTGGTCACCTTAGCTGATCTCAAACTAGGAGATACATTCGCCACATTTGATCTCCTCCGCACACAAAAACAAATCCCACTTAGAGGACACTATCACTTTATACAAATAAAGCACTTTTATATCTCTCATTTTAGTCTCACCCCATCCTCCTCACCTACATCCTTCGAACAGATCTGCCGTGACACCCCCAGAAGCAAGGGCCTCATTTCAGTTCTCTACAAAACAGTGCTGGCTTCAGGTTTCTCTGGTGAGCCTCCATATAGAAGTAAATGGGAGACTGACTGCGATGAACAGTTTGCGCCAGAAGATTGGGATATAATGCTAGATAACTTATGCAAAGCTATGAAATCCTTGGCAGTTAGGGGAAATGGCCTATAAGGCATTGACTAGATCAGCCTTTCTCAACCTTTTAACCCTGGAGGAACCCCAAAAAGAGAGAGAGAGAAGAGAGAGTGAAGAGAAGGAAGAGAAGAGAAGATAGAAGAGAAGAGAGAGAGAGAGAGAGAGAAGAGAGAGAGAGAGAGAGAGGAGCGAGAGCTATAGAGCTATAGATAATAAATAATAGTTATTATTATTCAGGATTTATATAGCACCAGCAATTTACGCAGCGCTATACAATATAAAAGGGAGACAATACAGTTACAATACAATTAAATACAAGAGGATTAAGAGGGCCCTGCTCAGAAGAGCTTACAATCTAATAGGGTGGGGCAGGTGGTACAAAAGGTTATAACTGTTGGGAATGAGCTGATGGAAGTGGTAGGAGATTAGTTTGAAAAGTGATAGGCTTCCCTGAAGAGATGAGTTTTCAGGGATCGCCTGAAGGTAGCAAGAGTAGGGGATAGCCGGACCAGTGGAGGTAGCGAGTTCCAGAGGATTGGAGAGGCTCTGGAGAAATCCTGGAGACGAGCATGGGAGGAGGAGATGAGAGCTTTGAGAGTAGGAGGTCTTGAGAAGAACGGAGGGGACGATTTGGGTGATATTTGGAGACAAGATCGGTGATGTAGCTCGGGGCAGAGTTGTGAATGGCTTTGTATGTTGTGGTGAGTATTTTGAATTTAATTCGCTGGGTGATTGGGAGCCAGTGTAGGGATTGGAGGAGAGGGTTGGGAGACACTGGGCGGTTGGTAAGGTGGATAAGTCTGGCAGCAGCATTCATGATAGACTGAAGAGGAGATTGCCTATGGAGAGGCAGGCCAATGAGAAGGGAGTTGCAATAGTCAAGGCGAGAGATAACGAGGGAGTGAATGAGGAGCTTGGTGGTTTCATTTGTTAAAAGGGGGCAAATAGTTAGATAATAGATATAGAGAGACAGAAATAGACAGGTGAAAACAGGAGGCTAAAGCTAAATATATAATAAATAGATGGTAGATAATTGATAGATAAACTTACAAAAACGTTTATTATATGAAAAGGACTTCCCTGACCACTATGGGTTATTTATAGAGACACACAAAACAAGATGGCTTACATTGAGAACTTCTGTGTAAATTATAACTTGAGCTATTGAGCTCTGTAAATAACAGGCTTTTAACAACAGGTGATAAGAGACAGTTCACTGTTACACTGGGTAAAGTAAACAATCACCCTATGAAGAATTAGGAGACCCCTTCCGCCAAATCTCTGGCATATGTTTTTTTGTTATTTGCTTTGCTCTAGCTCTAGGACTTTTGTAGAGAAATACAGTATGCCCAAAAAGTCATCATCATGTAAATATTAGGAAACAAATACAGGCATACCCCACTTTTAAGTACACAATGGGGTTTATTTACTAAAGCTGGAAAGTGCAAAATCAGGCTCACTTCTGCATAGAAACCAATGAGCTTCTAATGCTGCGTACACACGACCGGACTTTTAGAGGGACTAGGTCCGACAGACTTTCGGCGGAGTTCTGACAGAGTTCTGACGGACTTTCCAAATGAACGGACTTGGCCACACACAATCACACCAAAGTCCGACGGATTCGAACGTGATGATGTACGACCGGACTAGAATAAGGAAGTTCATAGCCAGTAGCCAATAGCTGCCCTAGCGTCGGTTTTTGTCCGTCGGACTAGCATACACACGAGCGGATTTCTCGGTAGGAACTGGGTCTGGCGGAGTTCCGGCGGAAAAATTTGAAACATGTTCCATTTCTAAAGTCTGTCGGATTTTTGCAAATCAAAGGTCCGCTGCAGCCCACACACGATCGAATGGTCTGCTGGAATCGTTCCGTCGGACCTTTGATGTTGAAAAGTCCAGTCGTGTGTACACGGCATTACATCAGCTTGTTCAATTAAGCTTTGGTAATAAAGTGGACCTTCCGCTCATTGGAATCCTCCCCTCCTCCGGCGCCACAATTGGCACCTTTCAGGGGGGGAGGGGGGGTGCAGGTACCTGTACAATACAGGTATCTGCACTCACTTCCGGGATAGCTCTCTGCGGAAAGGGGCGTAGATCTACGCCCCTTTCCGAAAGTCCCCCGCTGCCTGCTGGGAAACACACAGATCCCAGAGGCAGCGGGTCCATCCTTATTGCGCAGCGCGACTCGCACATGCGCAGTAGGGAACCTGGAAATGAAGCCGAAAGGCTCCACTTCCTGATTCCCATACCCAAGATGGCGGCAGCAGCACCCGATAGACGATCGAGAGATCGGCTTCGGGTGCCGACATCGCGGGCGCGCTGGGCGGGTAAGTGTCCTTATTTTAAAAAGTCAGCAGCTGCTGTATTTGTAGCTGCTGGCTTTTTAAAAAAAAAAAACGGCGGAACTCCCGGCGGACTCCCGCTTTAAAAGTGGGGTATGCCTGTAAGCAGTTAACGAGTTATAAACATATACTGATAGGTGGGACTGGTTTTCCAGTTTGTCCTTCAAGTATCGGCTATAGCATAGAACACTTTGACCTTCAGCCTTATGTAATAAGAACAAAGCAGACGTTAACGTGCCATCATCCATAGCGACCAATCAGATTTTTAGTTAACCAGAGCTGGTTTCTGATTGGCTGCTCTCAGTTTTTGGCACATCGCTGTTGCTCTTTTTCCTGAATAAACCTGCCTTTCCCACTACGCTTGGCTCAGCGACGACTTAAATCTCGACAGCGGCATTGTTATTTTCAGCCTCTAATTATCTGCTTCCTGCAAGTCTCATTATATGCTCCGAAGAGCCCCACGTCGCACATCCCTCTGCCCCTGTCAGTCTATTTTAAAATCACAAAGTGGCTGTATCGAGCAATCCGAGTGGGCTAGGCTTCTTCAGACACCCTCACCGGGGTCGTCAGCTCTGGGCCAGGCGTGGGCGCCCCTTTAACCTTGATGTAAGGTCACAAGATGCCACCAGGGATGAAAGCAGTGGTAGGAACACGTCCCCCATCTAAAGGATCTTCCTCGTTGTGCATGCAGCTGCCGTGCCCAACGTTCGCTTATCAACAGCGGTGCTATCAGCGCCGAGCAAGCATCGCTGGCTGTGGTCGCCGGCATATGGTTAAGACAGATAATCACAGGACAAACATATTGACATTTGTTGATCTCCAGACTCCTCCTAAAACCCATAAAGGAGCCACACCTATCCATTGTCATCTGTCCATTGTCATCCATCCAGCAAGAAGTCTATAGGAAACTGTTTCCTATTAAATCTTTTGCAGCCAAAGGCATATTTCATTTTTTTTTAAATATATTTAATATAAAGGCGTTCTAATTGGCATCATTAAATCTGCAATAATTGGTTGATGGTCTACTGAACCTCACCAAGCAATATAAATCAGACAATTGGCGCTTATGTCATCTGCGCAGGGCTTTTTTTCAGCAGAAATGCGGGGGGAACGCAGCTCCTGCAGCTCCTGCACCTCCAGCACTAGGGGGTCTAATGTTGCTGAGGAGGTCTGTTGTGGCTGGTTGGGGACCTATTTTTGCTGGACCCCCCAGCAATATAAGACCCCCAGTCTTATATTGCTGGGGGGTCAATTGTTGCTGGGAGAGATCTACTGTTGAGGGAGAGGTCCATTGTTACTGGCTGCCAGGGAGTCTGTTGATGCTGGGGGTGAATTTTGTTGCGTGTAGTCCATTGTTGTGGGGGGGGGGGGGCTATTGTTGCTGGTGGGGGGCTCTATTGTTACTGGCTGCAGGGGATCCATTTTACTACTTTTCTTGTGATCATTACCAAATTCCTTACACATTACAAATGGAAAGAACCACAAAATGATACTTGGTTCTGTATTCTCTCTAAAAAAAAAAAGGCAGTACCGGTCTGGGAGGTGGTTAGGGGGGTGAAACCAAGGAATGGTGCTGGGGGGGGTCGGTAGGGGTGGAGAAAAGAGGTGACTCAGAAAGCAGGAGTTCCTGCACCTATTCTCTAATGCCCTGTACACATGGTCAGAAATTCCGATGGAAAAGGTCAGATCGGATTATATTGTCGGAAAATCCGATCGTGTGTGGGCTCTATCGGACTTTTTCCGATAGAGCCCGACGGAAAAAATTTAAGAGCGGGATCTAAAATTTTCCCACAAAAAAATCTGATCGCTTGTAGAGAATTCCGACGGACAAAGTGCCACGCATCCTCAGATCAAATTACGAGACCAAAGCTATTGCCTACTAGCCTCTACATAGTCCCATCGTACACAACGAACGTCACCATGTTCCCGAACGATTGGATTTTCAGACAACTTTATCCGACCGTGTGTATGCAACACCAGTTTCGGACAAAATCCGTCGGAAAAAAATCCGAAGGATTTTGTGGTCTGAATGTCCGACCGTGTGTACAAGGCATAAGAAAAAAAAGGCCTGCATCTTTTTGGTATTAATGGTATTTGTTACACGACCACCTAAACATCTTAATTACCAAGAGCAGTTGGTGGTCGTAAAATGCAGCCAGCTTACGGTATCCTTATATTAATATAAAATTATCGTCTCATATAACAGCCAATGAGAACTAACAGCTGGCGCAATCATATTGGTTGCTATGGGTTATTGCACATCGCCGCTGCCCTTTGGACCGCTTTAGTAAATAAGTCATTTAACGATCACAAAACACCCACAGGTGCGAGTCTTTCTGCGCTTTCACGTGCGGCGCGTTCCCATTCGTTTCAACGGGCTGCCCTACAAGTGGGAAACGCAAAAAAAAAAAAAACAAGCCCCCTGACTCTTTCAAAATTGCGTCGTGCTGCGGCGCCGTTTGGTGAGCGCAAAAATGTGCACGGGTGCGTGGGAGTGCCATTAACAATAATGGCACCCTTTTGCGTTTGCTAGAAGGGTAACGCATTTCTGTGTGCGTCGGGGGGGGGGGAAGTGCGTGATTTTGCGCACATTCCCAATGCGCATCGATTGAACCTATCCTAAGAGTAGAGCAATAGACAATAATTGCATAAGATCAATCTTAAATTAGAACATTTACCAGGAAAGAAAACAACAACGTTGTTACAAACTGAAATGTCACGATGCCTGTCATCAATAACACTGTGCGTTCGATAAATAGCATTAGGATCGATTCGCAAAGCTTTTACATGAGGATAGGGATCTTTTATTTTAGCCATGTGCACTATGCAAACTGAAAATAACTGTCACTTTAAAAAAAATTAAAATAAAAAAAAAATAAAGATCCTTATCCTCATGTAAAAGCTTTGTGAATGGAGCCTAATGCTACTTATTGAACGCACAATGTCATTGATTGCAGCGGCGTCGCAGCTTTTCCGTTTACAACAATGTTGCTTTTTTTTTTCCCCCTAGTAAAGCTTTGTGAATTAAGCCGGATAATAAGATTGCGTGTTTCTATTCATAAGATGTGGAATTCATACATAAGTAAGACTGGTCCAAAAGTTGAATCGTTGTTTATAGCAACCGCATTCCCTGATTTAATCCAAGTATTGATTGGTTGGTTAAGCCCAATAATATTTTGTCCATATGGATCAATTTTATGACATGGGAGCAAAGACGGGAAACTGGTCCAAAAGGTCGAATCATTGTCCAAGGCAACGGACTTCCTCGATTTGATCCGAACAGCTTATAAATAGATATAGGAAACAGATTTGATTTTGCACCAGCCTAATAATATTTTGTCCATATGTATCAATTTATAAGATGTGGAATTCATATAGAAATGATTGGTCCAAAAGCCGAACTGTTGTCCATGGCAACCGCATCCCTGATTTAATCCCGGCACCCGCTTGGTGGGTTAAGCCTAATGATATTTCTTCTATGTGTATCAATTTAAAAGACATGAAAAGTCATATATGAAGAAGACTGGTCCAAAAAGTCGAACTGTTGCTCACGGCAACCGCATCCCTGATTTAATCTACACACCTTATCTGTGGGATAAGCCTGATAATATTTCCTCCATATGTATCAGTTTATGAGCCATGGAATTCGTATATGAAGAAGACTATTGTTCATAGCAACCGCATCCCTGATTTAATCCAAGCACCTGATTGGTGGATATAGTCAACAGCTTTTCTTTTTTTTTATCAGCCTATTATTATTTTGTCCATATGTATCCATTTAAGACACAGAATTCATATATAAAAGATGGACAACTGGTCCAAAAGTCAAACTGTTGTCCATGGCAACTGCATCCCTAATTTATTCTGAACAACTAATTGGTGAATCAATTCTAATAATATTTCATCCATATGTATCAATTGATAAGACATTGAATTCATATTTAAAGGACAGAAAAGCTGAACTGTTGCCGGTGACAACCGCATCCCTGATTTAATCCAGACACCCGATTGGTGGGTTAAGCCTAACAATATTTCACCCCTATGTATCAGTTTATAGGACATGGAATTCATATATGAAAGATGGAAAACTGGTCCAAAAATTGAACCGTTGTCCATGGCAACTGCATCCCTGATTTAATCTGAACACCTGATTGGTGAATCAATTAAAAAAATTTTTTTATCCATATGTATCAATTTAACCCAAGCACCTGATTGGTGGATACGGACAACAGCTTTTCTTTTTACCATCCTAATAATATTTTGGCCATATGTATCAATTTATAAGACATTGTCCATGGTAACTGCATCCCTGATTTAATGTGAACACCTGATTGGTGAATCAATTCAAATAATATTTCATCCATATGTATCAATTTAACCCAAGCACCTGATTGGTGGATACGGACAACTGATTTTCTTTTTACCATCCTAATAATATTTTGGCCATATGTATCAATTTATAAGACATTGAATTCATATATGAAAGATGGAAAACTGGCCCCAAAGTCGAACCGTTGTCCATGGCAACTGCATCATGGATTTAATCCAGGCACCTGATTGGTGGATACAGACAACAGCTTTTCTTTTTCACCAGCTTTATACTATTTTGTCCATATGTATCAATTTCAAAGACATGGAATTCATATATAAAAGACGGAAAACTGGTCCAAAAATTGAACCGTTGTCCATGGCAACTGCATCCCTGATTTAATCTGAACCAATTAAAAAAAAAATATTTTATCCATATGTATCAATTTAATCCAAGCAGCTGATTTGGTGGATACGGACAACAGCTTTTCTTTTTACCCTCCTAATAATATTTTGTCCATATGTATCAATTTATAAGACATTTAATTCATATATGAATGATGGAAAACTGGTCCAAAAGTCGAACCGTTGTCCATGGCAACTGCATCATGGATTTAATCCACACACAGACAACAGCATTTAGTTTTCACCAGCTTAATAATATTTTGGCCATACGTATCAATTAATCAGACATGGAATCATACATGAAAGATGGAAAACTGGTCCAAAAGTCGAACCGTTGTCCATGGCAACTGCATCTCTAATTTAATCTGAACACCTGATTGGTGAGTCAATTCAAAAAATATTTTATCCGTATGTATCAATTTATAAGACATTGAATTCATATATATAAGACAGAAAACCAGTCCAAAAGCTGGACCGATGTCGGTGACAATTGCATCCCTGATTTAATCCGGACAACCTGATTGGTGGGATAAGCCTAATGATATTTTATCCACATGTATCAATTAACTAGCCATGGAATTCATATATGAAAGATGGAAAACTGGTCCAAAAGCTGAGCTGTTGCCGGTGACAACTGCATCCCTGATTTAATCCAGACACCCGATTGGTGGGTTAAACCTAACAATATTTTATCCATATGTATCGGAAATATATAGGAAATGAAATTCATATAAAAAAGACAGAAAATTGGTCCAAAAGCTCAGCTGTTGCCCATGACAACCACATCCCCGATTGAACCCGAACACCCGATTGGTAGACAAACAACAGCTTTGCCTTTGCACCAGCCTTTCTCCATCACCCCCCCCCCCCCCCGGACCCCAGCTTACCATGTATGTGCCACAGTAAAGCGCCGGCGCTGGCGGATGCTCTTGTTGACCAGTAACTTTCGGAAGAAGCAGGGGGAGTTCCTTGGCGAGCTGCGGGGGGAGATTTTGGGCGAGGTGGTGCTCCTCTTCCCAGCATGTCTGGGGAGCTCCAGCTCCAGGTGCATGTGCTCTTTGAAAGTTCGGATGTAAACCTCGGAATCCGGAGTGGCGAGCTCGTTCGAAGAATCCTTCGATGTCATATCTTAGAGGCTTCTTCACATGCGAGGCATAATAACCTGGGACGGACGGGCGGGCGGGCGGACGGCGGCGGAGGGGATTCGCCAAAAGGGACCAAAAGGCGTTTTTTTTTTTGTTTTTTTTGTTTTTTTGGCGCCCGCAGAAGTATTAATCCGGCAGGAATAGTATCCTAGATTCCCCCTCGCGATGCCGCGTCAGCCGTGCGCCCGGCTGGGGTTTTTTTTTGTTTGCGAACCACTTACTGAGACTCCGGATGTTCATTCAAGACCAGTTCATGCAGAATTGATCCCTCATCCATCCTGAATTACACAGATCCCGCTCTCTCTCTCTTTTTTTTTTTTTTTCTTTTTTATTCTGCTCTGAATTGCCAACAGAAAGAGCAGCCGCGGCCGCCGCCTGCGAGCGAGGAAGAACAACAACAAAAAATGTGAATTGCTTTTAAACGATGCCCTTCAGTCCCATAGGCTCGACTTGCCAGCTTCCCTGGATGAGGGGAAAAAAAAAAAAAAAGAAAAAAAAAAACCTCTTCATTCAGAATATCTCGTTGAGCTGCTGAAACCAAACAGCGCTGGCCCCACCCCCCTCTGATGCTGATTGGGCGGCGGAGGCTGCTGTCAGCCAGAGCTTGCACCAACTGATCTGAAGGGCTCAGCTACACAGCAGATTTTAATCGCTTGCCAGCAAGTTTAACCCCTTGTCGGCAGGCGTCTCATTTTTTTTATTTTATTTTTTTGCAAATGCCGTTGCAAGGAAAGATGTCAAAGAGGAGGGGGGGGGGGGGGGGGGTTGGGGGTTGGGGGTTCACACCTTATGCATTTTTTTTTTCTCCATAATTTTTATTGTTTTCTGGATAATTTGTACAAACAAGAGGTTATCATACAGAACGTACCAAATAACGCTTATATTGGAAGAACGGTGAATACAATATGTGCGGTTCATCTGATAATAATAATTTGTACTCTTAACATAATAGTCATTGTTAAGCATGGATGAACAGTTGGACCATTTTACAGTTTAACATTTTAACAATTCAAGATTCCTTGTCAAAAACCCATTCTAACTAAGTAAGTTAGAGCATTTTAGAGTATGATAAAGTATAATAAAATAAGATATGAAATAGGAATAAAATAAAAACAAAAATATAAAAATACAGAATAAAATACAAAAAAATATAAAAATAAAGAACAAAATACATAAAATAGGAATAAAACAAACAAACAAACAAAAAAAAAAGAACAAAATATAGGAATAAAATAAAAACAAAAATATAAAAATACAGAATAAAATACAAAAAATAAAGAACAAAATACATAAAATAGGAATAAAACAAAAACAAAAAAATTAAAAATAAAGAACAAAATACATAAAATAGGAATAAAAAAAAATAAAGAACAAAATACATAAAATAGGAATAAAAAAATAAACATAAAGAACAAAATACATAAAATAGGAATAAAACAAAAAAAATAAAAAAATAAAGAACAAAATACATAAAATAGGAATAAAACAAAAAAAATAAAAAAATAAAGAACAAAATACATAAAATAGGAATAAAACAAAAAAAAAACTAAAATATAAAAATAAAGAACAAAATACATAAAATAGGAATAAAAAATAAATAAAGAACAAAATACATAAAATAGGAATAAAACTAAAAAAATATATAAAAATAAAGAACAAAATACATAAAATAGGAATAAAACAAAAACAAAATTATAAAAATAAAGAATAAAATACAAAAAAAGTATAAAAATATGAAAATAAAGAATAAAAAAAAACAAAAAATAAAAAATAAAAAGGGAAGGAAAAGTAAAGACTGATACTGTTGTACCTATGTGTAATAAAGTTCTAGCTATGTTTTTTACCCTGCATTTTCATGCGCGTTTATATGCATTTTCATGCGTTCCACGGGTTCTGCCAGCTGAGCTAATAAAACGTTGTGCAATGCGGGAACACGTGAAAATTTTTGTGTAGCCCTGCAACGCAAATGTACATCCCTTTTGCGTACCCCTCAGCAACAATGGACCGCCTGTTACAAAATACCACCCCAGCAACAATAGACCCCAGTAGTAATAGATACCCCCAGCAACAGTAAACCCACCCAAGCAACACTAGATCCCCTACAAAAACTTATACCCCCCCCCCAGCAACAATGGACCTCCTGTTGCAAAAAAAAAACACCCCAGCAACAATAGATCCCACCCCAGCAACAATAGACCCCCAGCCAGGGGCGTTGCTGGGTCTACAAAAGATCTGGGGCTAGAGCCCATAGCAGTGTAGTAAAGAAAGTTATATGCTTGGGCAGGCATACACATGTATATACAGTAATATACGTGTGTGTGTATATATCCACAGAGAGCCCCACACTTACATCAGGGTCCCCAGAGAGCCCCCCATTTACATCAGGGTCCCCAGAGAGCCCCCCTACATCAGGGTCCCCAGAGAGCATACCCCTTACATCAGGGTCCCCAGAGAGCCCCCCACTTACATCAGGGTCCCCAGAGAGCCCCCCACTTACATCAGGGTCCCCAGAGAGCCCCCCACTTACATCAGGGTCCCAAAGAGAGCCTCCCCTCCCCTTGGGGACCCCTGCAGAGACTTGGGGTTATGGACCCCAGATTCGGGGCTATAGTCCCAAAAGCCACCCCCTAGCGGCACCACTGCCCCCAGCAGTAATAGATACCCCTCAGAAACAGTACACACCCCAGCAACAATAGATCCCCCAGTAACAATAAACCCCGCCACAGCAACAATAGACCCCCCAGCAGTAATAGATACCCCTAGCAACAGCAGACCCACCCCAGCAACAATAGATCCCTTATACAACATTATACTCCCCCAGCAACAATGGACCACCCATTACAAAATACCACCCCAGTAACAATAGATACCACCCCAGAAACGATAGACCCCCAGCAACATCAACAGATTTCCCAGCAGCAAGCAACAATAGACTCTCCAGCAGCCAGAAACAATAGACCTCTATCTCAACAATTGACCCCCCAAGCAACAATAGACCCTCCAGCATACCGATGTGCCAGAACTGAACCACTGAACCACTGAAATAAAGCCCTGCAGCATGTCACTGGAGCGCCTTGGTCACCGAGGTGGTGATTGCGGACAGAATACTCCAAGGTCCAGCTCCAGATTTTGATATCAATATTGTAATTAAAAATTACACACGCAGCCAGCCGTTCCTTTACCGTCGTCCCAGTGTTAACAGTTAAAATGGTTGTAAACCCTTACATATATACCCAGTGAAGTGACTATCCTCAGGGGATACACAGAGATTAAACAAATCTTCCTACATAAGTTGTACCTGTCTATCTGCATTCTTCTCTTCTCTACATCCGTTCAAAGTCAAGAGTTTATACAGCTTTTTTGAGAGTGCAGAATAATCGGGGCGGATAACTGAAGTTACAGCTTTCTTTTGGTGGTATTTAATCCCTCCTGGGTTTTTTATTTTTTCCTAAAAAAAAAGACCGAAAATGTTGAAAAAAAAAGAAGTTTTTCTTAGTTTGTCAGTAAATTTTTTAAATAAGTAATTTTTCTTCTTCACAGATGGGTGCTGATGAGGCAGCACTGATGGGCACTGATAGGCTGCACTGATGAGCACTGATTAGGTGGCACTGATGAGGAGGCACGAATATGCCGCACTTATGAGCACTGATAGGTGGCACTGATGAGCACTGATAGGCAGCACTGATGGATGGCACTGGGCGCAGATAGGCTGCACTGGTGGCACAGATGGGTGGCACTGATGGGCATTGATGATGAGCATTGATGGGCAGCAGTGATGGCCATTGATGGGCAGCACTGATAGCCAGCACTGACTGGCATCACTAATGGCCACTGATTGCTGGCCCTTGTGGGCACTGATTGCTGGCACTTGTGGGCACAGATTGGTGGCAATTGTAGGCACAGATTGGTGGCAATTGTAGGCACTGGTTGGCACTGATTGCTGGCAGGGGTGGGCACACAGTTCTGGCACTGGTGGGCACTTAATTCTAATCAGGGCACTGATGATCGGTGCCCTGATTACATCTCTAGCTGTTCCCTGTAAGGAGATGTTGCTGATCGGCTCTCCTCTCCTCACACTCTGTCAATGTGAGGTGAGGAGCACCGATTACCAGCATCTCAGCATTTACATGTGACCAGCTGTGATTGGACACAGCCGATCACATGGTTAAACAACCGCGGCACTTTACACAGATCGGGGTCGGGCAGGATTGCTGTGCCCGCGGGGGCATGCCAGATTGGTTATTCTGGGAGGCCGTCATATGACGCCCACCAAGAAGGAGAGCTGCACTGCCCAGCCATAATTTGGCGGCCGGCGGGCGAGAAGTGGTTAAACAGAACCAATCATGACCACATTTCTGCAAGACTAGTTGTTCTGATTGTACAAAAGTGCGGCTCAACCACCAGTTTTTAGTGCCCCCCAGTCACCTGTGTGAGAGAGGCCTTAGAATCACCCTCCCTGTACTTCTGTATGTGCCCGTGCTTCATTTTACACCTTAAATATGGGTGCAATATGAAAAATGGGGATGTATTTGGAAAGCTTTTTGCCTGTGAAACTGCATGTACATTCATTCTGTATGCATATGGAGAAAATGGGGCAAAATGGACTGTTGGAGGGCTATTTTCTCTGCAAATTGAATGTGTGAATCAGGAAAATACCACATCGTGGCCACTAGGTGGAGATGATGATCTTAGGAAATGAATACGGATTTACTATGACCGTCAGCTAAATTCAGTGGCCATAATGCGGTATTTTCCTGCATCAGACATTCAGACTGGCGAGAAACAAGCTTGATACCATTCACATTTTGCCCTATTCCCACAGAACAAATTTACATGCAGTTTCACAGGACAAATCTGAAAACATTAGATTCATACCCCTCTCTTAAAGTATAACATTAAAGTTATTGTAAACCCTTCCATATACCCAGTGAAGTGATTGGCTTTAGGTTAAACACAGAGATGAAACAAATCCTTCTACATAAATTATATCTGTTTATCTGCAGCCCTCCCTTCTCTACAGCTTTCTAATGCACACATTGTGCACAGCATTCCTTAGCTAGAATGCAGGAGGCGGGGATCTAATGTCACACACCGTACAGCATAGAGCAGGGAGCTGAGTGTAATCTGAGACCTGAGTGGAGGAAATGGATACACCCCACCCTCTACACCAGGGGTCTCCAAACTTTCTAGACGAAAGGCCAGAGAGAGAGGAGATGGAAATTACACTTGGTGCTTTGGATTGAGGCAAGTGCACACTATGGAGGGATATTCTTTATTCATTTTTCATTTCAAAGGTTTACAAGCACTTCAAATGACTGTCCCTTTTTTAACCCCTTCCGATATACGTCGGCAGAATAGCACGGGTGGGCAAAAGGGTGTACAGGTACATCCCCTTTAAGATGCGGCATTGTGGGCGCCCCGCCACGTGCTCCGTGTCCGTGGGTCCCGCGGACTCGATGTTTGCCGGTCTCCTGGCGATCGTGTCACGGAGCCGCAGAACGGGGAAGTGCCGATGTAGACAATAGTCATCGGGAGCAGTGATCGCTGTCATGTCAGTGGTAGCCCCTCCCCCCCACAGTTAGAATCACTCCCTAGGACACACTTAACCCCATTCATCGCCCCCTAGTGTTTAAACCCTTCCCTTCCAGTGTCATTTACATAGTAATCAGTGCATTTTTATAGCACTGATCGCTGTATAAATGACAATGGTCCCAAAATAGTGTAAAAAATGTCCGAAGTGTCTGCCATAATGTCGCAGTCACGATAAAAATCGCTGATCGCCACCATTACTGTCGTTTTCTGCAGGCAGCCTGTAGTGGGTGGAGTTTCTAGGCCCCTCCCACAGCTCTGCTCTCTCTCCTTGTGCAGGGTGACTGGTCTTGTCCGATGTGTCCGCCATAATGTCGCAGTCACGATAAAAATCGCTGATCGCCACCATTACTAATAAAAAAAAAATAATAATAAAAATGCCATAAAACTATCTCCTATATTGTAGACGCTATAACTTTTGCGCAAACCAATCAATATACGCTTATTGTGATTTTTTGTTTACCAAAAATATGTAGAAGAATACGTATCGGCCTAAACTGAGGAAAAATTGATTTTTTTGTATATATTTTTCAGGCATATTTATTAAAGCAAAAAGTAAAAAAACTTTGTTTTTTTTTTCAGGATTGTCGCTCTTTTTTTGTTTATAGCGTAAAAAATAAAAACCGCAGAAGTAATCAAATACCACCAAACGAAAGCTCTATTTGTGGGGAAAAAAGGACGATGTTTGGGTACAGTGTCGTACGACCACGCAGTTGTCAGTTAAAAGCGACGCAGTGCCGAATCCCAAAAAGTGCTCTGGTCAGGAAGGGGGTAAAATCTTCCGGGGCTGAAGCGGTTAAATGGAATAAAAATAAATTCAGAATGGCGAATCAATAACTTTTTGGAATCTAAAAATCCTCATTGATATATTTTCTCTGTACTGTATGGGGCCTCATATTGGGTTTTTTTTTTGTACTCTTCTAAATCCACCGATCTCTACAGCAGGAACAGGCTTAATGTAATCCCACAGGATCAGCCTGGCTGCAGAATGATCCCAGCGACTCCACTACGAGATCTACTAATAGTCCCAGCAATACAGTCCCCGGGACGCTGCAATTCCTGATATGCGGTTATTGAGGGGTTATGTTTGGCACAGGCTCAATGAAAGGAACGTTTCCTGTTTTTCAGGAAAATTTGATATCACAGAGCGATCGCAGGAAGATCTTTCCAGCATTCTGGGAATCTCCTTTTGGATCTTTTCTGCATTGTAAGATTAGCTTACGATCATGACATTAACGGCCCATTTATTTCTTTGAGGTGCGCTAATGCAGATTATGTTGCATGTTAGCGAGTGTTGCGGTTAGGCAGCCCATTTAACCACTTTCAGACCGGACCATTTTGCTGGTAAATGACCAGAGGTCTTTTTGCACTTTGGCACTGCGCTGCTTTAACTGGTAATTGCGCGGTCATGCAATGTTGTACCCAAACAAAATTTGCGTCCTTTTCTTCCCACAAATAGAGCTTTCTTTTGATGGTATTTGATTGCCTCTGCGATTTTTATTTTTTGCGATATAAACGTAAAAAGACCGCAAATTTTGAAAAAAAATGATATTTTCTACTTTTTGTTATTAGAAAAATCCAATAAACTCAATTTTAGTCATACATTTAGGCCAAAATGTATTCAGCCACATGTCTTTGGTAAAAAAAAAGTAAATAATTGTATATTTATTGGTTTGCGCAAAAGTTGTCACATCTACAAACTAAGGTACGTTTTCTGGAATTTACACAGCTTTTAGTTTACGACTGCCTATCTCATTTCTTGAGGTGCTAAAATGGCAAGGCAGTACAAAACCCCCCCAAATGACCCCATTTTGGAAAGTAGACCCCCTAAGGAAATTGATAAGTGGCATGTTGAGCCCATTGAATATTTTATTTTTTTGCCTCAAGCGATTGAATAATGACAAAAAAAAAAATTTTTTTTTTTTTTTACACAAAGTTGTCACTAAATGATATATTGCTCACACATGCTATGGGCGTATGTGAAATGACACCCCAAAATAAATTCTGCTGCTTCTCCTGAGTACGGGGATACCACATATGTGGGACTTTTTGGGAGCCTAGCCGCGTACGGGGCCCCGAAAACCAAGCACCGCCTTCAGGCTTTCTAAGGGCGTAAATTTTTGAGTTCACTTCTCACTACCTATTACAGTTTTGAAGGCCATAAAATGCCAAGATGGCACAAAACCCCCACAAATGACCCCATTTTAGAAAGTAGACACCCCAAGCTATTTGCTGAGAGGCATGTTGAGTCCATGGAATATTTTATATTTTGCCACAAGTTGCGGGAAAATTACAAACTTTTTTTTTTTTTTTTTTTTTTCACAAAGTTGTCACTAAATGATATATTGCTCACGCATGCCATGGGCATATGTGAAATGACACCCCAAAATAAATTCTGCTGCTTTTCCTGAGTACGGGGATACCACATATGTGGGACTTTTTGGGAGCCTAGCCGCGTACGGGGCCCCGAAAACCAAGCACCGCCTTCAGGCTTTCTAAGGGCGTTACAGTTTTGAAGGCCATAAAATGCCAAGATGGCACAAACCCCCCCCAAATGACCCCATTTTGGAAAGTAGACACCCCTAAATTTAGGGGTACACTAGTGAGACTAGGTAATAAATGGCGGGTGCCCTGGGGGTTAGGGGGGTACCTTAGAACTAAAGGGGGCTAACCCTAACTGCCCTAACAGTTATTAGTCACAAATGACACCCGCCGGGTGATCAGGGGGTTAAACCTTTATTAGGTAATAAATGGCGGGTGCCCTGAAACTATAAAAAAATAACTAACCAACTAGCGTCACCTGTAACAGTTATATGGTGATCACTGGTGAAAGGGTTAACTAGGGGGCAATCAGGGGGCTTTATGCGGTAGTATATGGGGGTCCCTGGCGCTATAAAAAGCTGCGGCGAACCTAAATACCTACCTGCCTAACTAGCGTCACCTGTGACACTAATACGGCGATCAGAAAAATGATCGCTTATTAGGCTGGGTTCACACTGGAGCGATGCGGAAACGCCGCGAATCCGCGGCGGGTTCCCGCATCGCATGCCTCCCGGCGGCAGTTCACACTGCCCTATGCGAACTGCTAGGAGTGTCAGTGAAATGTTACTGACACCCCCAGATCAGTTCGCATATCGCAGTGCGATCTGCAAACTCGGATCGCATGGTGTGAACACCCATGCGATCCGATTCTGCTGCGGGCCAAAAAAAGGGTCCCGTGCGAATTTGCGGCGGGTGCGGCGGGTGTGGCGGGTGCGGCGAATGGCTGAACTCGAATCGCACAGAGATCGGATGTGATTTGCACTGTAGTGCGGTGCGAATCACATTCGTTCTCATAAACCGCTGCAATGTGAACCCAGCCTTAGTGACACTGGCGACAGGGGGTGATCACGGGGTTAAACCTTTATTGGGGGGGTTAGGGGGGTACATTAGAACTAAAGGGGGCTAACTCTAACTGCCCTAACAGTTATTACAGTCACAAATGACACCAATGCAAAAAAAAAAAAAAAAAATGACATTGGTGTCACTGTGACTGGGGGGCAGGGGTAATTGGGGGGGTGATCGGGGGGTAAAGGGGGGGTGTGAGTGTGCCTGGCATGTTCTACTGTGTGTGTAGAGTGTTGGTGCAACTCACCGATCCGCTCTCCTCCGTGTCGGAACGAAAAATACCGACACGGAGGAGAGAATACATCACTTCCTCTCCTGTGTTTACATTACAGGAGAGGAAGTGATGTCACCGGGGATTTCTATTCGTCGGGAGCGATCGCGAGGGGGTGGCCATGAATGAATGGCCGCCCCCTCGTCCCGGATCGCTCCCGGACGAAAACCGACCGCCGCAGGGGGGAGGCAAGGGACGTACATGTAAGTCCTTATGCCTGCCCGTGCCATTCTACCGACGTACATCGGCGTGCGGCGGTCGGCAACTGGTTAAAGCTCAACTCCGGGATAAGCACATACTATCTAACCCCATTCATCATATTCTTCTGGAATCTCGGTGAGCTCTGTGTATTTCTTCCATATCTGTGCAGTGATCCAGTGTGAGACTTCCTGTAATAAAGGCCGCTCACTGCTGCCCTCTCCTTGTGCAGTGTGACTGGTCTTGTCTCCGCCCCCTCCTGTACTTTTCTGCAGACAGCCTGTAGTGGGTGGAGTTGTTAGGCCCCCTCCCACAGCTCTGCTCTCTCTCCTTGTGCAAGGTGACTGGTCTTGTCTCCGCCCCCTCCTGTAGTTTTCTGTAGGTAGTATGTAGTGGGTGGAGCCTGCTGGGTCCCTCCCACTACTCACTGCTGCTCTCTCTCCTTGTGAAGGATGACTGGTCTTGTCTTCGCCCTTTTCCTGTAGTGTTCTGCAGACAGCATGTAGTGGGTGGAGTTCCTGGGCCCCTCCCACAGCTCTGCTCTCTCTCCTTGTGCAGGGTGACTGGTCTTGTCTCCGCCCCCTCCTGTAGTTTTCTGTAGGTAGCATGTAGTGGGTGGAGCCTGCTGGGTCCCTACCACAGCTCTGCTCTCTCTCCTTGTGCAGAGTGACGGGTCTTGTCTCCGCCCTCTTTCTGTAGTTTTCTGTAGGCAGCATGTAGTGGGTGGAGTTCCTGGGCCCCTCCCACAGCTCTGGTCTCTTGCCTTGTGCAGAGTGACTGGTCTTGTCTCCGCCCCCCCGCCTGTAGTTTTCTGCAGGCAGCCTGTAGTGGGTGGAGTCAGCTGGGTCCCTCCTACAGATCTGTCCTTTGTGCAGACTACAGCGGGGGAGATAATTATTTGATCCCCTGCAGGTTTTGCAAGTTTGCCCACTTACAAAGAAATGAAGGGTCTATAGTTTTCTGCAGGCAGCCTGTGGTGGGTGGAGCCTGCTGGGCCCCTCCCACAGCTCTGCTCTCTGCACAGGCCATGTACAGCACAGTGATGATGTCACTGCTACTTTTACTAGATAATATCTAGGTTTGAAAAGACATTTGATGGGCACAAAGGGGATTTATTTCCATTATGGATACTAAGGATATTTTTCAATGAAAGTTTTTGTGTCAGGAGTTCAACTTTAGAATGAAGAGACCTCCAATGTATCCTAAAGTGCTTAAAAAGGGATCATTTTCTCCTAAGCAACACACTGCAATGCACTACCTGTATGCTGCATTAGTGCAGTGCTCTCCAAACTGCGGCCCTATTCATCCCACTGACAAAAACAATGGAGCAATCATTTCTGCACTGACACCACCAGTGGGGCACTATTCTTCTCACTGACACCACCAGTGGGGCACTATTCTTCTCACTGACACCAACAATGGAGAACTATTTTTCCCACTGACACCAACAATGGGGCACTATTTTCTCACTGACATCAACAATGGGGCATTATTTTTCTCACTGACACAAACAATGGGGCACTGTTTTTCTCAGTGACACCAACAATGGGGCACTGTTTTTCTCACTGACACCAACAATGGGGCACTATTTTTCTCACTGACACCAACAATGGGGCACTGTTTTTCTCACTGACACCAACAATGGGGCACTATTTTTCTCACTGACACCAACAATGGGGCACTACTTTTCTCACTGACACCAACAAAGGGGCACTGTTTTTCTCACTGACACCTAAAATGGGGCACTATTTTCTCACTGACACCAACAATGGGGCACTATTTTTCTCACTGACACCACTGATGCGCCACTAATAATTCCTCTAATACCAAAGATGGGGCATTGTTTACTCCCACTGGTTCCACAACATTTTCTACTCCCACTGGCCATGGTCCGCCCCCCCTAAAGCCTGAAGCACCATAAACCGGCCCCTTGTTTAGAAGGTTTGGAGACCCCTGCATTAGTGCACTGTAAAACGCACAGCAACGTGTGTCCTGCAGTGTGGTGTGTTGCGTTACCGTCATGAATAGCACCCCACTGCACTAACACAATGTACCGCACCGCACATGCATTGTAACGCACCACAGGGCACAGATGTGAAGCCAGCATTAAAAAGAGGCTCCAGGCAAAAGTGTTTTGGATGAAGTGGAGAAGTGTAATGCCGCGGACACACGATCGGAATTCCGGCCAGAAAAAAAGACCGATGAGAGCTTTTCATCGGAAAATGCGACCGTGTGTACGCTCCATCGGAATTTAGCTGTCCGAATTTCCGCCAGCCAAAAATTGAGAGCATGTTCTCAAATTTCACGAAGGAAAAACGTTCTATCGGTAATTCCGATCGTGTGTATGCAATTCCAACACGCCAAAAATCACACATGCTCAGATTCAACCACGAGACAGAAGCTACTGGCTACTGGCTATTGAACTTCCTTTTTCTAGTCCTGTCGTACGCCACCGCATTCTAAACGATCGGAATTTGATGTGACCGTGTGTAGGCAAGACAGCTTGAGCCGAATTCCGATGGAATTCCGTCGGGAAAACAATCAGAGCTTTTTCCAACGAGAATTCCGACCATGCGTACGACCATAAGATTCTCTATCATGTTTTTATTGCGGCCGGTGTCCCCAGAGGGGAGGATTGTCCTCTATCCCATCTATTTGATGGGTGAAGTGAGGAGAAATCTTCCTAAGCAACGATCAAAACATTTTTACAGCGCCTTGAAAAAGTATTCATACCCCTTGAAATTTTCCACATTTTGTCATGTTACAATCAAAAACGTAAATGTATTTTATTGGGATTTTATGTGATTGACCAACACAAAGTGGCTCATAATTGTGAAGTGGAAGGAAAATGATGGATAGTTTTTCCAAATTTACAAATAAATATCTGAAAGGTGTGGGGTACATTTGCATTCAGCCCCCTTTACTCTGATACCCCGAACTAAAATCTAGTGGAATCAATTCACCTAATTAGTAAATAGAGTCCACCTGTGTGTAATTTAATCCCAGTATAAATATATCTGTTCTGTGAAACCCTCAGAGGTTTGTTAGAGAACCTTAGTAAACAAACAGCATCATGAAGGCCAAGGAACACACCAGACAGGTCAAGGATAAAGTTGTAGACACGTTCGATTAGTTTCTTACGAATCGAAAATTCGTACGAATTTCCGTAAATTCGTACATTCGGGAGGATCTGAAATACGAATTGCTAGGCTTCCGAATTCTGAACGAAATTTCGTTTATGAATTTCGGATCCAAATTGCTAACGAACCTTCGTATTTGTTACAAAAAGTTAACGAACCTAAAAGTTAAAAATCCCAGGAAGTCAGCACAGCACAGGGATGGTGGGAGCCCCTCATAATGATAAATTCATCATAACGAACATTCGTAATTGTTATGAAAAGTTAACGAACCTAACGAAAATTCGCATTTCATACGAAATTTCGGACACAAATTACGTAATACGAATTAATTCTAATACGAAAAGGAATGGATGGTTTTCAAATTTTTTTTTACAAATAAATATGTGAAAAGTGTGGGGGGTGCATTTGTATGGCGCCCCCCGGAGTCAATACTTTGCAGAACCGCCTTTCACTGCAATTACAGCTTCAAGTCATTTTGGGGATGTCTCTACCAGCGTCACATTTTTGCCAAGTCTTCTTTGTAAAATATCTCAAGCTCTGTCGGATTGGATGGAGAGCGTCAGCGAACAGCAATTTTCAAGTCTTGCCACAGATTCTCAATTGGATTCAGGTCTGGACTTTGACTGGACCATTATAATGCCCCGTACACGTGATCGGAGTTTTAGTCGAAAAAATCTTGGATGGTTTTTCCATCGGAATTCCACGCAAGCTTGGCTTGCATACACACGGTCACACAAAAATTCTCTGAACTTTTGACCGTCAAGAACGCGGTGCCGTACAACACAACGACGAGCCGAGAAAATGAAGCTCAATGCTTCAGAGTATTCATCGAATTGTTTCCGAGCATGTGTAGGAATTTTGCACTTCGGAATTGCTACAGACGATCGGAATTTCCGATCTGAACTTCTTCTGTCGGGAAAATAGAGAACCCGTTCTCAATCTTTTTCTGGCTGGAATTCTGCCAGCAAAAGTCCGATGGAGCAGGACGGATGCATTAAAGTGGTTCCCCCCCCCCCCCAAAAAAAATATGAGTAAAATGTAAAAAAAAAATGTAAAAAAAAAAAATTGAAAAAAAAACTCTAAATGCCTGTTGCTAGGGGGTCCCTCGTAGTCTGCCTCCTTCAGCGCCCAGGCACCCGACGTCACTTCCCCTTGGCGCAGTCAGTCATCTGGGACACATGACAGGTCCCAGATGACTGCGCGGCGTATCACAGCGCGCAGCGCCGCTCGCACATGCGCAGTGGGTGCCTGGCTGTGCCCACAGTAAGAACGCCGGCGCTGCTGAGCGGAGGGGGGGGGACAAGCGGGGCTTCCTTCCCCCGCATCGCTGGACCCTGGGACAGGTAAATGTCCAATTATTAAAAGCCAGCAGCTGCAGTATTTGTAGCTGCTGACTTTTAATTTTTTTTTTTTTTTTTTAAGGGGCACCCCACTTTAAGCTGAAAAAACACGAAGGTTTACAACCCCTTTAAGCGTTTTCTTTTTTTAATGGGAGCAAAAACGTAAAAAAAAAAAAAAACGCTGGTGAGCCGTGTTTTTGAGCGCTTATCTGCGTTTTTTTTTGGCCTTTTTTGATGTTAGGCCTCTCAGAACCCACTAGCTTTGGGGGTTTTGTACAGCCAATAAACAGCTGATAACAGCCTATGTGTGCATGGACACACAGGATAACATGCTGGAGAGTTTGAAAAATGGGCGGCCTCACAGAATGGTGTAGATTGAATAGTAACAAATACAAAATGTACCATCATCCAGGTTCAAATGGAATAGAAATTTGGGAGTCTGGTCCACCAAAAGGAAGGAGCATTTGGACTATCTCGGTACACATAAAAATTATTTTATATATAAACGAATATATAGGCTTCAATTTTTCAATTTTCAATTTTTTGATACAAACAAGAAAAAACAATTTCTAAAATTACAGATGATGTAGTATTTCGACTAGTTTCGCGGGTTTGACCGCTTCATCAGGAAATACAGAGGATACATCTGAAAAAATAAATATATATATATATATATATATATATAAAATATATATATATATATATATAAAATATATATATATATATATATATATATATAAAATATATATATATATATATAAAATATATATATATATATATATATATATATATATATATATATATATATATATATATATATATATATATATATATATATATATATATATATATATATATAAATATATATATATATACTAAAAAAAGACATTCATAGTAAAGAGTCAATAATATTGCCATAAATATTAAAATTCTGGTGTTGTTTGGGGGAATGATGAATAAATGGTGATAAGTACACAAGTCCGTCTCACAAATATTCACGCATACTCGGAATCAAGCAGAAGGAGCCGCACTGGCTATTGAACTTCCTTTTTCTCGGCTCGTCTTCTACGTCACCGCGTTCTCACGTTCCTAATTGTTGGCCAACATTTGTGTGACCGTGTATGTATGCAAGACATACACAAGTACTTGTGTACACACGATCGGAAATTCCGACAAAAAAAGTTACATTGGCTGAAAATTTGAGAAGTTGCTCTCAAACATTTGTTGGAGGAAATTCCGACAGCAAATGTTCGATAGAGCATACACACGGTTGGACTTCCCGACAACGAGCTCACATCGAACATTTCCCATCTGAAAATCCGACCGTGTGTACGCGGCATTAGAGTTTTTTTTTTTGTAATTGAGAATGGGTGGGAGGTGAGAGGGGGAAGGAATGGGGAAGGAATGGGGCACTCCAACATCTGCCCCGGAGATGGGCTTTAGGACGTACCAACATGCTGTGAAATAAATATTATTGCACATTAAAAAAAAAAAAGTTTAATAAAGAAAAAGAGCAAATTGATGTCAAATCGGCAGAATAATTCAAGCCTTGTGTGCACGGCTCTCAGTCCTGGCAAGCCATAATGAAGACGTAGTACGGGGCCCAGGAAGATCTTCTGGCACCCATTAGGCTTGATTCACACTAACGCATTTTTTGATGCATTTTGCAGAAATGCAGGGAATTTCTTTAACATGGGTTCCTATGGAACATGTTCACATCAATGCATTTTTGTGCCTCTGCGTTTTTGGAAACGGCCGGGGACTTTTTTTCATGCAAAATTCAGCGTTTTACATGTAATAGAAGTCAATGGACCTGCATCAGAAACGCAAGAACCACTTTTTTTATCGATTTTGCCGCGATTTGCATTTTACATTTTATTTATTTATTTTTTTCACTGTATATATCTGGTTGCTAAGCAACCACAGTGAAAAAAAAAATGCAAAATGCGGCAAAAACGTGGTAAAAACACGACAAGCACCGCAAAAAGCACTGCAAAAACGCTCAAAAGCAACATGCATAGATGTGAATCGAGCCTTAGTCAATGAGGCGCCATCTCTATGGCCTCCTATACATGGCCACATGTGCTGACTTATAGGCTGGGACCGGAGGAAGGAAAGCAATAAAGGAATCGTATTAATGGGAGAGGAGAGCCTGGACTGGAATGGCAGAAAAAAAGTTGTAGCTTTTCTGTAAACATCAGTCTTGTTATCGCAATTGATGTACTATGAGACGGCAATGTCATCTCCGAGAACTTTCCCAAATTGCTGCACATGAAATACACAAAGCAGCTGACTAAACAGGATGACAAAATACTCCGACGTGAGAAGAAAGAGGTGGATGCAAAGCGAAGAGAAACGAACAGATTTCACTTGAGATGGAATCGCAGAACACTCAATATTGTATGACAAAGTAACGGTTCTAAGGATGGACTAGATACGCAAGACATTAAGTAGCTTAGTGGTTAGTTCTTCTGCCTCACAGCGTTGGGGTGTTTGGTGCGATTTCTAGCCAGGGCTAGATTGTGCTGAGGAGCAAACTTATTTCCTATGATAGTCAGCACCATCTAGAGGTCATCATGTGGTATTTTCCACATTCACACCTTTTTTTTTTTTTTGGTAGTAGACAGTCTGAGGTATTTAGTAAGAGGCGTGGTGAGTTTTTTTGAAGTTGTCATTTTTTGTCACAATTTTTTGAAAAATAAATGCAATTAAAAAAAAAAAAGTTTTTCAAAAAGCCCTTCCGGCAAACGCTGCGCTATAACCAAGGTGAGATATATAATAAAAGCAGCCAGCACCAAAAAAGTCCAGTACCTAGTACTTCTTAGCCCTTGTACACACGGTCGGACATTCCGACAACAAAATCCGTCTGATTTTGTCCGACGGATTTTGTCTGATACTTGTGTTGCATACACACGGTCGGACAAAGTTGTCGGAAAATCCGATCGTACGTAACGCAATGACGTTATTTCATTACAACGGGACTACGTTCAGGCTAGTAGCCAATAGCTTTGGTGTAGGAATTTGATCTGAGCATGTGTGGCACTTGGTCCGATCGGAATTCTCTACACACAATCGGACAAAGTCCGATCGGATCATGTTGTCGGAAAGTTTTATAGCCCAGCTCTAAAACTTTGTCTGTCGGATATTCCGACGGAAACAGTCTGATGGAGCCCACACACGGTCGGATTATCCCACAACAGGGTCTGATCGGACATTTTCCGTCGGAATGTCTGACCGTGTGTACAAGGGCTTACACAAATATAAAAACAAAATAGATGCAGCGCTAATAACAACACATAATTGAATTACGCGATGAATTAATTAGTGAATAATGAATATAGTTAATTAACCACAAAAGGAAAAAAAAGAAGAAAAAGAAAAAGAAAAAAAATGTGATAAAAAAAAAAAGAAAAAAAGAAAAACGAATGCAGAGTCCCATTAGAATCAATGGTGAAAAAATATATATAAAGTGTCCACGCAATAAGTGAGTAATATCTTCAAACAGCATGTAATGTGCGTCCTCTTCACCACAAATAATGTATAGATTGCCTGCTTACCAGAGGGCGATGACTGCCAAAAGAACAGTCTCGCCTAGCGTTTGGGAAAGAGGTCTCCCGCAACCCTTTAGATGTTCATAGAGCCTCCGTATGTAACACTCAATATCGGGAAACAAAAGAGACTTCCATAGTGTGATACCATAAAATCAATACGTTTTTAATAAAGATAAAGTTTGCACTCACAAATTAGTAGTCATCAAATGGCCGAAAATATATCCAAGTGTGTAAATCTCTAATGGTGTCTCGCCAAAACAATCGCTCTACTTCCTTGTTCCTATATCCATCCACCATTGCGTGATGATGTCACCGTCAAGGCCCCACCCTACGCGTTTCATCAGCAAACTGGCCAATCCCCAGGCGACGTCCGTTTGCTGATGAAACGCGTCAAAGGATATTACAAGGAATGTTAAAATCAATACATTTTATTTGCATATAGGTTACAATATATAAAACGGTCCATCGGGACAAAAGGAGTACACAAAAGGATCCCTCTTGAAGGTTCCTACACCACCTCTACCTGAGAAGCTACTCCAGGGTTTTTTTTTTGTTTGGTGTGGGCCGCTAGGCTCTCAACATGTTTCACGGTTGCCCGCTTCTTCAGGAGTTAAAGAGGGGATAAACACTAAAAAACACGCATAGAAAACATAAGTACGGTATATGTACAAGGTCATCATAACAAATGCATATTGTACAATTCTTTTAGAATACATTATTAGTCAGAGTAATGTGGGGGAACTTACCCCAGGATTAAAGCAAAGCCGGCAAGCAGCCATAGAGGTGCAACAAGGAAGAGGACCCTAGGCGAGCATGGGAGCAAATATACCAGAGCCACTCAAACTTTCCTATATATATATATATATATATATATATATATATATATATATGGTATATCTGCTCCCATGCTTGCCTAGGGTCCTCTTCCCTGATGCCCCTCTACGGCTGCTTGCCGGCTTTGCTTTAATCCTGGGGTAAGTTCCCCCACTCTGACTAATAATGTATTCTAAAAAACATTTGTTTATCCCCTCTTTATTCTTCTTCAACAGCGAAAAGTGTTGAAAGCCTGATGGCCTACACCAGTGATGGTGAACCTCGGCACCCCAGATGTTTTGGAAGTACATTTCCCATGGTGCTCATGCACTCTGCAGTGTAGTTGAGCATCATGGGAAATGTAGTTCCAAAACATCTTGGGTGCCAAGGTTCGCCATCACTGGCCTACACCAAACAACCCCCCCCCCCCCCGGAGTAGCTTCTCAGGTAGAGTAGAGGTGGTTTTCTTAGTGGGGGTGTAGGAACCGTCGAGAGGGATCATTTTTTGTACTCCCTTTGCCCTGATGGACAGTTTTTTCAGAGGGAATGTGGGGGAACACAGTTCCGGCACCTCCAGCACTGAATGTATATAATGGGAAGGGGTGCTGGGGTGGGCTGGAGGGTCTATTGTTGCTGGAGCGGATCTATTTTTAAGTGGTGGTCTATCATTCCTGGTGGGTCAATTATTGCTGGAAGAGATCTATTATTGATGACGTGGGTCTATTGTTGGTGGCTCCTGGATAGTCTATTAATGATGTGGGTCTATTGTTGGTGGCTCCTGGATAGTCTATTGATGATATGGGTCTATTGTTGGTGGCTCCTGGATAGTCTATTGATGATGTGGGTCTATTGTTGGTGGCTCCTGGATAGTCTATTGATGATGTGGGTCTATTGTTGGTGGCTCCTGGATAGTCTATTGATGATGTGGGTCTATTTTTGAGTGGCGGTCTATCATTGCTGGTGGGTCAATTATTGCTGGAAGAGATCTATTATTGATGTTGTGGATCTATTGTTGGTGGCTCCTGGATAGTCTATTGATGATGTGGGTCTATTGTTGGTGGCTCCTGGATGGTCTATTGATGATGTGGGTCTATTGTTGGTGGCTCCTGGATAGTCTATTGATGCGGGTCTATTGTTGGTGGCTCCTGGATAGTCTATTGAGGATGTAGGTCTATTGTTGGTGGCTCCTGGATAGTCTGTTGTTGGTGGCTCCTGGATAGTCTATTGATTATGTGGGTTTATTGTTGGTGGCTCCTGGATAGTCTGTTGTTGGTGGCTCCTGGATAGTCTATTGATGATGTGGGTCTATTGTTGGTGGCTCCTGGATAGTCTATTGATGATGTGGGTCTATTGTTGGTGGCTCCTGGATGATCTATTGTTGGTGGATCCTGGATAGTCTATTAATGATGTGGTTCTATTGTTGGTGGATCCTGGATAGTCTATTAATGATGTGGTTCTATTGTTGGTGGCTCCTGGATGGTCTATTGTTGGTGGCTCCTGGATAGTCTATTGATGATGTGGGTCTATTGTTGGTGGCTCCTGGATAGTCTATTGATGATGTGGGTCTATTGTTGGTGGCTCCTGGATGGTCTATTGTTGGTGGCTCCTGGATAGTCTATTGATGATGTGGGTCTATTGTTTGTGGCTCCTGGATAGTCTGTTGTTGGTGGCTCCAGGATAGTCTATTGATGATGTGGGTCTATTGTTGGTGGCTCCTGGATAGTCTATTAATGATGTGGGTCTATTGTTGGTGGCTCCTGGATGGTCTATTGTTGGTGGCTCCTGGATAGTCTATTGATGATGTGGGTCTATTGTTTGTGGCTCCTGGATAGTCTGTTGTTGGTGGCTCCAGGATAGTCTATTGATGATGTGGGTCTATTGTTGGTGGCTCCTGGATGATCTATTGTTGGTGGCTCCTGGATAGTCTATTGATGATGTGGGTCTATTGTTGGTGGCTCCTGGATGATCTATTGTTGGTGGCTCCTGGATAGTCTATTAATGATGTGGGTCTATTGTTGGTGGCTCCTGGATTATCTATTGTTGGTGGCTCCTGGATAGTCTATTGATGATGTGGGTCTATTGTTGGTGGCTCCTGGATAGTCTATTGATGCGGGTCTATTGTTGGTGGCTCCTGGATAGTCTATTGAGGATGTAGGTCTATTGTTGGTGGCTCCTGGATAGTCTGTTGTTGGTGGCTCCTGGATAGTCTATTGATTATGTGGGTTTATTGTTGGTGGCTCCTGGATAGTCTGTTGTTGGTGGCTCCTGGATAGTCTATTGATGATGTGGGTCTATTGTTGGTGGCTCCTGGATAGTCCATTGATGATGTGGGTCTATTGTTGGTGGCTCCTGGATGATCTATTGTTGGTGGATCCTGGATAGTCTATTGATGATGTGGGTCTATTGTTGGTGGATCCTGGATAGTCTATTAATGATGTGGTTCTATTGTTGGTGGCTCCTGGATGGTCTATTGTTGGTGGCTCCTGGATAGTCTATTGATGATGTGGGTCTATTGTTGGTGGCTCCTGGATAGTCTATTGATGATGTGGGTCTATTGTTGGTGGCTCCTGGATGGTCTATTGTTGGTGGCTCCTGGATAGTCTATTGATGATGTGGGTCTATTGTTTGTGGCTCCTGGATAGTCTGTTGTTGGTGGCTCCAGGATAGTCTATTGATGATGTGGGTCTATTGTTGGTGGCTCCTGGATAGTCTATTAATGATGTGGGTCTATTGTTGGTGGCTCCTGGATGGTCTATTGTTGGTGGCTCCTGGATAGTCTATTGATGATGTGGGTCTATTGTTTGTGGCTCCTGGATAGTCTGTTGTTGGTGGCTCCAGGATAGTCTATTGATGATGTGGGTCTATTGTTGGTGGCTCCTGGATGATCTATTGTTGGTGGCTCCTGGATAGTCTATTGATGATGTGGGTCTATTGTTGGTGGCTCCTGGATGATCTATTGTTGGTGGCTCCTGGATAGTCTATTAATGATGTGGGTCTATTGTTGGTGGCTCCTGGATTATCTATTGTTGGTGGCTCCTGGATAGTCTATTGATGATGTGGGTCTATTGTTGGTGGCTCCTGGATTGTCCATTGATGCTGGCTGCAGGGAGACCTGTTGTTGCTGGGTGGTATTTTGTTTTAGGGGTACATTGTTGCTGGGGGGGGGGGGGGTCTCTTGTTTCTGATTGAATCTATTGCTGCTGGCTGTGCGGAATCTATTTTACTACTTTTCTTGCTATCATTAACAAATTTCATACAAATTACTTAGCACCACACAATTATACTTGGCTCTGTACTCTCTAACAGGGCAGTACTGAGAGGTGGGTAGGGGATGAGACCAAGGAGCGGTGCTAAGAGGTGGGTAATGGGCGGAGATAAGAAGTGACTCAGAAGGGTCACCTATTCGCTGAGAAAAAAAAGCCCTGGTTTTATATATTGTAACTTGTATGCAATTAAAATGTATTGATTTAACATACCTGGTAGTGTCCTTTGATGGTACCAAGAAAATCCTGCTGCCCCACTCTATCCAATTTTTTTTCTCTATGGTATTTAGGATGTGGGTACAGGGGAGGACTGATGGCTCATGGGGGCCCCTGGGCAATAGGAGATTATGGGACCACACAGTATACACACAGAATACACTTACTGTACACACACTGAAAAGGTACTGGAGACGTGGGGCAGCTATAATCTTGGGATTTTTTTTTAAAAACACAGATTTTTATATACTGTCCCTGGTTTTATTGAGGCTGGCAACCCTGATGGGGCCCCCTAGTGGCATGGGGCCCTCGGGCAGTGCCCGAGTGCCCCAAGGGTCAGTCCACCCCTGTGTGGGTACCTACATTTTAGAATACATGCTTTTATGCCAAAATTCACCTTTAACTGATTGTTTATGATGAATGAGCTGCAGATACATTGATTGGATCCGAGATGCGGCTCTGCATGGATCTGCCTGTTTTCCCAACACCAAGGGGAACAGATCTCACAAAGCCCCCGGAGAATGTGCTCTAATTTTTTGAAGGTGACATCACTGGCAGATAATAGAATTGGCTGATATCGGAGGACAGCTTGGCTATCAAAGTCCACAATGCGGGCTGCTTTTCTCCAGCCGCCGTTATTCCTCGCACCTGAAAGAGTCACAGGCGACGCAACAAACAAGAGTCCCTTATCAGACGTCAAACACAAATCGGTCCACGGCGTGCATCAGACGGCTGACTCTGGCCGCCGCGCCGCATGCAATTGGCAGCGGGGAGCTTTTTACAGCCTGACCTTTCATAGTCAGTGAGCATCTGCTTCCCATTCTCCCATTGCTTTCCTGAGCGCTGGGCTTATCTGGCCCTGACATTTTCCACGAGAGATGAACTCCTACAACCTATGGAGGCCAACGGGCGGCTTTCTCTGGACAAGGTACAAATAATCAGCTTGGGTAATGCAAAGAGCAGCCTGTGTGCGATAGATAAACCCCAAGGTTTGGGACTAAGTAGGAAGGAGGGGGGGAACCTGATAGCATTTGTCTGAGGATGGCAAACTTAAAAGAGAACCCGACACGGCATGGCTTTTGCAAATGACTAAATGGTCAATTTTAAGGTGTATGCAAAACCAAGAATGAAATTGTAATATATTGCAGCTTACAAGTCCCTAAATTGCACTATATTACCAAAAGTATTGGGACGCCTGCCTTTACCCGCACATGAACTTTAATGGCATCCCAGTCTTAGCCCTTGTACACACGGTCGGAGAATCCGTCGGAATGTGTCCTATCGGACCGTGTTGTCGGATAATCCGACTGTGTGTGGTATGCATCTGATGATTCCGTCTGAATATCCGTCGGACCAAATTTTCCAACATGTTGGAAATATTTTCCGACCAACTGGTCCGATCGGACATACTCCGATCATGTGTAGAGAATTCCGATCGGACAAAGTGCCACGCATGCTCAGATCAAATTCTTACATCAAAGCTATTGGCTACTAGCCTGAACGTAGTCCCGTCGTAACGAAATAACGTCATCACGTTCTGAAAGATCGGATTTTCGGACAACTTGGTCCGGCCGTGTGTATGCAACAGTTTCGGACACAATCAGTCGGACAAAATCCGTCGGACAAAATCCAACGGATTTGGTTGGCAGAATGTCGGACCGTGTGTACAGGGGCTTAGTGCGTAGGGTTCAATATTGAGTTGGCCCGCCCTTTGCAGCTATAACAGCTTCAACTCTTCTGGGAAGGCCGTCCACAAGGTTTAGGAGTGTGTCTATGGGAACGTTTGACCGTTCTTCCAGAAGCACATTTGTGAGGCCAGGCACTGATGTTGGACGGGAAGGCCTGGCTTGCAGTCTCTGCTCTTATGCCCTTATAAACTTGCAAGTGTTTTTTTTTTTTTTTTTTTTTTTTTTTATTTTACCACTACTATTCCTTTATATTGGCTCTTGAAACATACCAATGCAGCAACTTAGACATTGGATGAAAGGTTTAGCACTGGGAAACACTGAAAGATAAAAAGTGCATTTTATATACAACTATATGGATCAGACCAAAATGAGGGACAACTGAAGAGGAAAGAGGGACAGAGGGATTTTGTTCCAAATCAGGCACATTCCCTCGAAATCAGGGACAGTTGGGAGCTATGGCAATACAAAGAGAACAGGATACATTTGCACACAAGTACATGGTACAGCAGGCACATATCAGGAATACAAAATGTTGGATTTACATGTTCTTTAAATGCTTTGGTTGCTTTAGTTTTCTTTTTTTTTCTGGGTTTTTATCCCTTTATTTTTACCTGATGATCCTGTCAGTAACACACTTCTTGTCCTTTTGGTGACAACGCTCACCTACCATACTCTATCAGAATTGTCGCTTTAGCAGTCTGATGCCCTGCCGTCGGCCTGTGACCCGCATGCTGTTTCCTGAGCGGAGTCCTCCAGCTGTTGGGCACATGTGCATTTCTTTTTGCAGAGCAGCAGCATGGTGCTGGGGGTTGAAACACTCTCTGCATGCCAGAACCCGGCGGTGAATTTAAAGCAGACCCCGAGGCATTTTACCGCAAACTGCGTGCAGGCAGGCTATAATTGCAATGCGATGAAATACACCTACATGCCTGCTCTCGGTCTTCTGCGGCATGTAAACCCAGGAAAACTCAGCTTACATCGCCAGTATGGTCCTTATGTGCGGGGAAGACTGACTCCTGCCCATGCATGGAAGTTACGCCATCCAGCAGCCGCCAATGGAGAGCCCCAAAGTCCTACACCTGGGGAGAAGATCCTGGTGAGGGACGTGGGTCATTAGAGAGGAGGTAAGTATAGTGTCTTTATTTCCACTTTGAGGCCCCTTTCACACTGGGACGGTGCGGGCGTCGGTGGCAAAGCGCCGCTATTTTTAGTGTCGCTTTGCCGTCTTTTTAGCCTATTGAAATCAATGAGGTGGAACGGCTATACCGCCGGCAAAACGCTGATTTGCGGTGCTTTGCGGACGGTTTTAACCCCTTTTCGCCCACTAGCGGGGTTAAAACCGCCCACAAAGCACCGCAAATCGGCGTTTTGCCGGCGGTATTGCCGCTCTGCCTCATTGATTTCAATAGGTAGGGGCGGTTTAGGAGCGGTGAATACATCGCTCCTTTCACCGCTCCAAAGATGCAGCTAGCAGGACTTTTTTCAACATTCTGCTAGCGCACCACTCCAGTGTGAAAGCCCTCCGGCTTTCACACTGGAGTGAAAGGGGGCGGTTTTTTCAGGCGCTACACAAGTGCTATTTTTAGCGCTGTAGCGCCTGAAAACCGCCCCAGTGTGAAAGGGGCCTAAGACAGTATTGTCAATTGGAATGATCTCTACTCCACAGTACATCCATAGTCTGAGCCTCATAGGAGGGAGAGAGAGCGGCATGGAAGCATGTGGCCAGGTAAGGGAGATTAACCACTTCGCATCCAGGCCAATTCTGACATTTTTCTCCTACATGTAAAATTCATCATTTTTTTGCTAGAAAATTACATAGAACCCCCAAACATTATATATGTTTTTTTTAGCAAAGACCCTAGAGAATACAATGGCGGTTGTTGAAACTTTTTATCTCACACGGTATTTGCGCAGCAATTTTTCGAACATGTTTTTTTCAGAAAAAAAACAGTTTCATGCTTAAAAACTTTTTTTACATAATGTGATAGATGAAGATACGCCGAGTAAATAGATACCCAACATGTCACGCTTCAAAATTGCACGCGCTCGTGGAATGGCGCCAAACTTTGGTATTTAAAAATCCCCATAGACAACGCTTTAAATTTTTTTACTGGTTACATGTTTTGCGGTACAGAGGAGGTCTAGTGCTAGAATTATTGCTTTCGCTCTAACGTTCGCGGCGATACCTCACATGTGTGGTTTGCACACCGCTTTCATATGTGGGCGGGACTTACATATGCGTTCACTTCTGCTTCCGAGCTCACGGGGACAGGGGCGCTTTAATTTTATTTTTATTTTTATTGTTAATTTTACTTTTATTTTTTTAGTTTGACACTTAAAAAAAAACGGCATTATTATGTAAATATCCGATGATCTGCGGCATTCCTATGTAAATCATGCCCCCCTGAGGTCATATCCACCATCACTTCTGCTGAATGCTGCCCACTGGGGAGGTAAAGGGGTGTGCATGAAAGTCCTGCCTACAACTGTGGTCATTAAGCCCAACATCAGCCTGTTCTGCTAAGACGTAGAAGTGGCACCTTACATTGGTTGTCAGTACAAATCTCCTCGACGATGGTTGTCAGTGTAAATTCCCCCTTACGTGAAGGTCATTGTACAATTCCCCTTAGACTGGTGGTTGGTGTAAATGCTCCTATTACATTGGTGACAGTGTAGAAATCCCTCTTTATATTGGTGGGTGGCATAAAATCCCCCGTTACATGGTGGTCAGTGCAAGTTCACCCTAACATTGGTGGTCAATGTAAATCCCCTCCTCACATTGGTGATCAGTGTAGAATCCCCCACTATATACTTGCCAAAGATCCAGAACTTACCACAGTGTACTTCCTCCTAACTGTCAGGAAATTCCTTGAGGAAGACGCAGTGCTGGCTGCTCTGGCACACGCCAGTGTGCGCCGGTTAGCATGCTAGTGCGCATGCGCGCCAATCAGCCTATTTGAATTGGAAATGCACTCTGGATCGGTGCTGTCTGATCTGCAACTCCCTGTGACCCTTGCTCCTGTTTACCTATCTTGTACGTTTGATCTCCTGACAACGTGGCTTGCCCTTTGGATTCTCCTTGTCTTCTGCCTGCACCTGACCTCGGCCCACCTTTGACCCTGAACCCGTCTGCTCCTCTGGTACCTCTTTGCCCACGTGTCGTCAACCCTGCCTGTGACCTGACCTGTTTGCCCTGCTTCTGCTCCAGCATGATCTCCCTGTGCATCCGCCTGTCTATCTACTGTTTAGTTGGTGACCATCTCCACTGCATCTGGGATCCAAGAGCCGCCCTTACTGCAACTAACCTGCCAGGCTCTCATACCACTCTGTACTCCCGTGCCTCCTGTTTGCTCTACCAGGGGAGTCAGACACGTAAGGGAGACTTTCACTGCTCCATTTGGCGCATCAGCCAGATACGTGAAAGTCTGACACTAACTAATCTCATCTCCCCGCCACTGATCCCATCAACCCCCCAGCATTGCCACAGACCACACATTCTCCCCTCAGCATTGCCACTGATCCCAGGAGTCCTAGGATCCCTAGGAGTTTTCTTTCTATTAATGGGTCCCTTCACCTCCCCAGTCCATGGTCTGCAGGCAGTGAGCAGATGATGTGATATAACTTTTATCAACCAATCAGTGAGTAGTAATGAATTGCACTAACCTCTTGAAACCAATCATTAAGCAGTAAGGATATGCAGCGACCTCTAGCAACCAGTGAGTGGTAATAATGTGCAGGAACCTCTAGCAACCAATTAGTGAGTGGTAAGGATGTCCAGTAACCTCTAGCAACCAATCAGTGAGCAGTATTGCTGTATGGTAATCTCTAGCAAGCAATCAACAAGCAGAAGTCACATGATGTAACCACTACCAAATAATCAGTGAGTCATAATGTGTGCTGTAACCTCTAGCAGCCAGTCAGTGAGCGGTAATGATACACTGTAACCTTTGGTAACCAATCGCAATCGCTGCCTGATCTGATACAGTAAACTGATTCTGAGTCTAGCTGCTATTTATTGTATGTCTCAGAGCAAGTGGAGAGCAAAATTACATGGAGGGGGGGGGGGGGGGGGGACAAGAAAATGTTTGCTCAGGGTCCAATCAATATTAAAGACGGCCCTGACAATAATTACGATTTTTCCAGACCGTGGACCACTCTAGTTAGAAATTTGTTCACTCAGATAAGAAGCAAGAACATGTTTCTATCCTTCGCCTTTGATTTTTCTCATCCCTATGATTGAAAGCGTACATCTATTTGTCCCCATTAAACATTAGAAAATTGAATTATTTTTTGACAAAAGAACAAAATTCTAAGCATACTTTGCCAGCTGAAGCCACCCTGCTGACTATCTGGTAGCCTCTCCTTGTATAATAAGAGGTTGGATGGATGAGGAGGGTCTATAGATGACAGCGGAACTATTTCTGCTCGAATTCCTCAGTAATGGATGAACAGTGACGTGAGCGGAGAGAGAAAAATAGAGGCTTTTACTGACGTGCGAGTGCGAGGGTTAGAGAAGGTCTGTTAGACTGTGTCATGATGGGAGATAGGGAGAGATGTAATGGGGATAATTGAAGGCACTGGAGTCTTCGTATTAATATTGAATATGCGAAGTCCTATCCACACCACAATTTTTATTACATTCAAAAGGTGTCTAAACCCCACAGCTGTCACCAACGCTTTCTATGGATTTGCTAAGCCTTTGCTCGAGCAGGCAGTTGAGCAATCTTCCTTGGGGCTGGTGGTAGTCCCCTTTCCTAGGACTTGCACAAAAAACATGGAGATGGTAGTAAGACAAACTTAAAAAAAAAAATAAGGCAAGTCAAAAGCCTCCAACAATAAACATTGAACAGTATGCTCCCTCGCCATTTGTTTAATTCAGAAATCCATTACAAAGGAGTCACTTCCATTTTAATTCAATTGTTGTGTTCCCCATGGGACAAAGTAGATGTAGTACTTTGTCCCATCTTTCTAGATGCTGTCTAAAGATGGCTGTGAGAGGGCACTCCTCCCTCCATGGCCTTTAAGGACATTACAGAGGAGCTTCAGCCAGGTTTCCAAATTGTAAATGTCAGCAGCTACAAATCTGTAGCTGCTGAATTTAAATAAACAAGACACTCACTTGTCCAGGGTGTCAGGTCACCTTGAGGCGAGGTGACAGATGCACACTGTAGGGATCAGGAGTGCACCGCAAGGTTGTGGACCCTACGGCTGACTGCTGCGGACGGGAGACAGGTCCCACCGGGGTTAGAGCGTAAGATTCCCTGGGGCGCGGAGTCTAAGAGCCAGCAGATGTTCACCAGAGCCTCGAGTAATGAGGATGGACTTGGCTGCAACTGGCTCCAGGTCGCGACCCCCAGGGTCCCCCAGCTCACACCCACAGTAGGCAACAGGAGGATAGGGATGGTGAGGGACAAAGCCAAGGTCGGGCCACAAGCAGACAGGAATAGTCAGGGACACGCCAAAAGTTCAGGATCACAGGCAAACAGGGATAGTCAAAGACACGCCAAAGTCAGTAACGGAACAACAGAAGAGCACACGGCAGGTAACAGGAAGCTAAACACTCAAAGGAATACACAATGGTTGATCAGCACTGTTGGCTTGCAGTGCACAGGTTAAAATAAGGTTCCCTGATAGGGCCTGGGGTGGAGCCATGCTTAGAGGAGAGGTTATAAAAACCACCAGGTAGAAGTGGCTGGCCTCTTAGTCTGAACACATGAGGGGAGGTAAGCAAACAGGAAGATCACTGCATAACCATGACACAGGGATTCAGTGCTGTCCTCACCCCGGGCCGGTTCTTCACTGGTCTTCAGGTCCTCAGCATGTTAACTGTAGAAATCCAGCTGTGCCTTGTGAATGGACACGCAGTCTCTTGGAGGGGCTCAGAATTTCTGCTCAGACCGCTTAGGCAGTGGGAGCAGAAGTTGGAATGGGTACCTCTCAAAACGAGGTACCTGCTCGCCCCCCAAAAATGATATATTCCAAATATGGCAGAGGAGGGGAAGGGAGGAAGAGAAGCGGAACTTCCCCTTTTGAGTGAAGTTCCACATTTTTAAGATAACATATATAAGATTGTAATAATGAAAGCCTATTTGTTTAAAGTGAAGGGCCACCCTGAAAAAAAAAAAATACATAAAAATTTAGAAAAAAATCAGAAAAAAAAAAATGAATTTTTTATTTTTTTTTTAATTTACCAGAAATGCCTGTTGCTAGGCACATCATCCTAATCTGCCTCCTCCTCCGCGGTGATCTTCTGTCTTCTCTCCTCCGTGCAGCGTCTTCTGGGTAATGGGTCGCGCTGTGTTCTGGGAACTATGTGTCCCAGAACACAGCGTGCCCCATTCACAAAGCGCTGCGCGACTCGCGCATGCACAGTAGGAAATGGGCAGTGAAGCCGCAAGGCTCCACTGCCTGTTTCCCTTAGCCAAAATGGCGGTGCCGGGTACCCGAGAGCCGAGGGACGGGTCAGCCTTGGGCGGCTGACATCGCGGGCGCCCTAGACAGGTAAGTCTGCTTATTAAAAGTCAGCAGCTACAGTGTTTGCAGCTGCTGACTTTTAAAACATTTTTTTTTAAAACCGGCCCTCCTCTTTAAGGAAATATTGAGTTTCGCCTGAAGTTATCATCAATGATCACCATCAGGCACAGGAGAGGTTGGGGGGCTCGTCTCGATGGGCAGATTTAGTGTGCTTTCATTTAGTTGGCTTCCTTCTGACTAGCAGGTACTCAGGAGGACATAAGCACACAGGCCTCAGCAAGGTGGGTTTGGGTTACTCCATTACACCTATCCATGATTTTCTGTGTATTGTTATGCATCCTTGATTATTCTTCTGTGATATTGTAATTATGTATTTTTTTTTTGTATAATAAAACTACGTATGTGAATATGGTAGTACCTATAAAGTCCCACTTCTAGGGGGTTTCTCCATTTTTCTGGCCTCAGCAAGGTGGAACCTTTTCGTTGCTATTCAGGGTTGGAACAGTCACAAACATCAAATGATTGGCACAGTATAGTACAGAACAGTTCAGATTGGCTTTTTATGTCTTTTACACTGAAACGTTACCGGAGGGCGGCTTGTGCTGGAGAGGTGGCGATATGCTCTCAAGAGATCTCAAACTAGCCTAGTGAAAGGGATCTTCAGAAGGTTCTACAGGACCAGACAGTGTCTGTTACGCTCGCCCCTACTCGCTAGGAATCTTTCCCTACACTGAGCACTGTCCCCAACTAGTGAGTTAATCTCCCTGACCTAGCACTCAGTCAAGAGTGGAATCCCTATTTAAAGGCTCTGCCCATAAGATGGCTTCCTACACTCCTGTGGCACTTTGGCATCAAATCAGATACCAGCCTCCCCAGAGAAAACTAACAGAGTCTCTAAAAATGGACAATTTCCCTAAACAAACTCCGCTGCCCCTGTAGGACCAGCACACTGCCATCATCAGGAGGGAAGAATTCCTGCACCGGCCTACAAGTTGACCTCCTTCTGACATGTTATTGGTCTCCACTTAAGATGCATCAAGCTGTTTCAAAATTCTTTTGCAATCTCATTGACATCAATGGAAAAAGAAAGCAGTTCAGCCCTTATATAGACTTGGTGTACAAGTGGCACAACTTGGCACTCATGTACTGAGTATTCAAGGCCATGTACAAGTGACCGGAGTCATTTTTGCCATGCTAATGATTTTAGAGTCCAAAGATATGAGGGGTGATTTAAAATTCTGTAACCCAACATGGAAGGTGTGTGATCTATATTAGTCTCTTATAGTGTGTTTTTTTTTATTGTTTGCCTAATTTATAGTGTCCAACATTTCTTGTTTACTATCAAGAAGAGGCAAGGCATGTTGCATCAAATAGGGCAGTGCCCCAATGGACAAGCCCTTTGTTGCTTTGGCTGTCACCAACAAGGAAGGGTTTAAATTACTACTCACTAGACCTTTCCCCCTCTTAGAGACCACCAACTCTTTCCAAGATTGAAAGATCACCTTCTAGTTGTGAAACTGATGATGAGGTCATAGATGGTGTTAAGGAGCGATTTCAGGGCCAAGAGACTTTTTTTTATGGGACAGCATCAACACGTTTCCATGACATCTGAAGGGTAACAGATCCAGGGTAAAAAGCCCAATTTAAAGTGCACCTTTTAGTGCATCAGTATACATTTTCAAAAAAGCCCCACTGAAACATCATTGAGCTCCATTCCAATGTCTTTGCCTAGGCTCAGATGATGTCATCCGACTTCTGCAGACAGGAGGAACCATTTACTTAGCCTCTCCTCCCTAGTGATCAGGCTGCAGCTGTAAAACATTTTGAAATGTAGATCGTTGTTTTTTTTCTTTGGTTAGAGTAGGTAAATTCTTGCAGGCATGGCTGGCAACCAAGCCTGTTTGTGTTTTGTACTGTGTTGGGCAGAAATCCAGGGAGAGCTGGATGACTCACATGCGGCATCACTGAGACCCCCCCCCCCCTCACCCCCCAGTTCTCAGATGTTCAGGGGCTTTCTAGAAGAGTGGAAGAGGAAGTAAGGTGGAGTTGCCTGGAGTCTTCTGAGGGCCCTGACCTATCCCCAACTAGGATTGCCGGGGATCAAACCCCATCAAATACACAGAGTCAGCCCAGCTGGGGTGAAGTTGTTTAGAAGCTGGGGATGGAGTGTTAAGCTGTCATGGCCTTTGAGGGACCGGGGGGGGGGGGGGGGTGTATGACCTTGAGCCTGGGTGCAGACGGGCTTTCCGAAAACCACAGAGGTGTCCTGGACAGGAGGCACGGGAGCAAGGAGGGCAGTGGAAGAACACTGGCAGGCAAGTCTCCAGGAGGAATAAGGAACAGCCAAGAGCTGGTGAGTATCACACATTTAGAAGGTTTGGGAGGCACAGCTGAGAGGGATGGGTGCAGAGCCAGTAAGGAGGACTGTGGTGGCACGGGCAGCGGAAAGAGGCAGCTGCAGCCAGAAGGGCTGGCAGGGCCTGAAGAGGTGGTTCTGGGAGCAGTAACCACTTGTGGGACAGCTATCACTAAGGACTACCTAATTTAGCTACACCATAGTGGACCACGGTCCCTGCCTGCAAAGGGCATCTGCTTTGGGCCTGGCTGAGTCAGTTTCAGGCCCCAACCACCGTACTAGCTGGTCCTGGGAGTGATAGCCTGCAAGCAAGTTTATGTGCCGGAGATGAAGAAAAGAGGTTGTATATACCAGAGGTGTATATACTGTATTTATCTGTGTATAACATGCACTTTCACCCCTGGAAAATAGGGTGCAAATCATAGGTGCATGATATACGCCAATAGTGTACCTCAGAGGGGAAGGAGGGGGACGAGCGCCACCAGAATTCACTGAGTTGTCTTCTCCTGTTTACCCGGCTCTCACGTCACACGCACAGTTCCGCTCCACATTGGATCAGTGTTCTGTCTATCACAGGAGCTGGTCCAATGACGATGGCAGAGGAGGGACTGTGTGTGTGACTGCCGACTGAGAGCCGAGTAAACAGGAGATGACGGCTCTGTGATTTCCTGCTCTGTTCAGGCTGCATTGATGAGAGATGGTGAGGCTGGAGATGGGCATTGAGGCTGAAAATGGGCATTAATCAGGCTGCATTGATGGGAGATGGGCTGCAGATGGGCATTGATCAGGCTGCATTGATGGGAGTTGGGCTGCAGATGGGCATTGATCAGGCTGCATTGATGGGAGTTGGGCTGCAGATGGGCATTGATCAGGCTGCATTGATGGGAGATGGGCTGCAGATGGGCATTGATCAGGCTACATTGATAGGAGATGGGCTGCAGATGGGCATTGATCAGGCTACATTGATGGGAGATGGGCTGCAGATGGGCATTGATCAGGCTATATTGATGGGAAATGGGCTGCAGATGGGCATTGATCAAGCTGCATTGAGGCTGCAGATGAAGGTGCGTATTATACGCCTGTGTGTGTGTTATACACCGATAAATACGGTAGTTCAGTCCCTAAATTTCCTATCTTCAATCTAGTGGGCATCCCATATGCACCTCATCCCCATCCAAGTTCTAAAAAATTCAAATACCTGTTTCTTGACTGAACTGTGTCTGGAAATTTGTGTCCCTGGCTGTGCAGGGTGGGAGATGGACCACAATCATCAGCAGCCCCTACGAGGGTACCACTACAGTTGTAATAGGGGTTCATCTGTGAACACAACAAAGAACTACACCAACACCAACATTTACATAATATTTCTGACACAGTCCAGTGAATTTGTTTGGCTGAGATGATGTCATCAGTCTGATGATGTCATCTATCTGCTGCAGGCAGGAGAAAGCATTTCCTCAGTCTCCTCTCTCCCAGTGATCAGGCTACAACATTGTATTTTTTTTTTTAGCAAGCTGCGAGGGTAAAGGCGACAACATGGGCTGATCTGTGTCAGACATGTGTGTACAGGCACCAGGATTTATATGACTGTCATCTAGGCCCCCGCCATTTGGATTCACGTTCATGATTGTACTTTTTTTTTTTTATCCAGCAAGATCTGAAATCTCTATACAAATAAATATAGCGGTGAGCTTTATCCTGCCTGTAGTTGTCCTTAAGGCTCGGTTCACATAGGTGTGATGCGGGAACGCTGCGAATCCACTGCCTGTTCCCGCATCGCACCTGACTCACAAGGCAGTTCACACTGCCTTATGCGAAACGCTGCGGGTGTCAATACAAAGTTAACCGCTTCAGCCCCGGAAGATTTTACACCCTTCCTGACCAGAGCACTTTTTGCGATTCGGCACTGCGTCGCTTTAACTGACAATTGCGCGGTCGTGCGACGTTGTACCCAAACAAAATTGATGTCCCTTTTCCCCATAAATAGAGCTTTGTTTTGGTGGTATTGGATCACCTCTGCTGTTTTTTAATTTTTGCGCTATAAATAATAAAAGAGCGACAATTTTTTTGAAAAAAAAAATGCAATATTTTTAACTTTATGCTATAATAAATATCCCCCAGAAATATATATAAAAAAAATCTTTTCCTCAGTTTGGGCCGATACGTATTCTTCTACATATTTTTGGTAAAATCGCAATAAGCACATATTGAATGTTTTGCGCAAAAGTTATCCCAACCATCCTAACCACGACACTACCTGCCTGGAGTTTGCATGTTCTCCCTGTGCCTGTGTGGGTTTCCTCCGGGTACTCCGGTTTCCTCCAAAGACATGCAGGTAGGTTAATTGGCTTCTGTCCAAAATTGGCCCTATTATATGAATGGGGACCTTGGATTGTGGGCTTCTTGAGGGTAGGGACCAATGTGCGTGTGCAATGTACAGGATGGAACTGGATGGACTGGTGTCTTTATTCAACCTTACTAACTAACTATGTAACTATGTTATAGTGTCCACAAAATAGGGCATTTTTATTATAATTTTTTTTATTAGTAATGTTGGCGATCTGCGAAGTCTATCAGGACTGTGTTATTATGGCGGACAATTTTGACACTATTTTGGGACCATTGTCATTTATGCAGCGATCAGTGCTATAAAAATGCACTGATTACTGTGTAAATGACACTGAGAGGGAAGAGGTTAGCCACTGGGGGGGCAATGAAGGGGTTAAGCGTGTCCTAGGGGAGTGATTCTAACTGTGAGGGGGATGGGCTTCAACTCACATGACACCGAACACTGCTCCTGATGACAGGGAGCAGTAGATCCCTGTCATGTCACGAGACACAATGGGGAAATGCCTTGTTTACATAGGCATCTCCTGTTCTGCGGCTCCATAACACGATCGCCGGGAGACCGGCGGACATCGAGTCCACGGGCACGGTCATGCTGTACGCTGCCCGCTAGCCCCTCCATTTAAAGGGGACGTAAAGGCGCGCCCATTTGCCCACCGCTGCCATTGTGCCAACGTATATCGGTGTGCAGCGGGTCGGCAAGTGGTTAATGGCACCCTGCAAATCGGTTTGTATACCACAGTGCGAACTGTAACCCATGTGATCCGATTCTGGTGCAGACCAAAAAAAAAAAAGGGTCCCTCCCTCCATATCCGAATATGAGGCAAATTCAGCTATACAATCTGTATGGCTGAATTGGCATTGCACAGACACAGCGTGCGATTTGCACTGCAGTGTGGTGCGAATCACATGCGATCTCGCACAGTGCACCAGTGTGAACCCAGCCTGAAAAACACAAAGAAGAAAATTTAGTAAAGGGAGTTGGTGTGATTCGATTTCCGACTGCTCTTGCTCTGCCTTTGTACTTCACCTTGTCAAAATGTTTATCGCTTTTTTTTTTTTTTTTTCTTAAGTAGCATTTACTCTGTTCTAAAAAAAAAAAAAAAAATCAATGCGTTTGAGAGAAAATCCCATAAGCAGACCGTTGAAAAAAATAAAATAAAAATCACCCGCGCGTCCTTGTTGAGTTCCCTTTGATTGGAGAGCTGTGCCAGATCCATTATGATAAGACGCGGCGGCGGAGACTGAATTCCCCGGTAGATTCGGCTCTCCATGATACAGAGCCCTGGATTCTGCAAACGGCTGACGCAGAGCAGACAATTAAAACCACTGCTTAACGGAAAAGGTCAAGGGAAGGAAAGGGATTAGTCTAATTGTACTTGTCTAAGCAAGTGAAACTTTAAGACAGCCGACTCGGTAATGAAATGCAATCATTTTATAGTTAGGCAATCAAGGGAGCCGGCGAACCATCATAAAAGAGGACATTCGTCAAAGGTCAGCGGCAAAAGCCACAAGAGTGGACTACGGCTAACAGAATAGTAGAATATATATATATATATATACACACATATATATATACATATATACATATACACATACACTATATACTATACATTATATTGTCAAAAGTATCGGGACGCCTGCCTTTACACGCACATGAACTTTGTGTTTCAATGGTTTTTTTATTGAAAGTTTTCAAAACATTTAGGTTTAAACTGTATACCATATCTCAGTATTATTATAAAGTGTGCCTTTCTAGAAAAGTCGATTATTATATTCCGGCCTGCACATCTGTTATGCCGGCCATACAAGGTTCGAAATTTCGAAAGAATTTTCTTTCGAAAATCGTATCTAAGAATTTTCGTATGAATTTCGCACCATTAGTGGGGCTGCAGCAACAGCCGATTTTCGTGCGGAAATAAAATTTGAGGAATCGGACATGTTGGAAATTTTTAGAAAAACAAACGATTTTCTAATCAATGATGGGAGAATCATGCGAGAAACGTAATAAGAAAAGAAAATGTACGGAGATAAAAGAAAATTTACGGAGAGAAAAGAAGATTCCCAGCCAAGAAAATTCTTTTCTGTAGCAACATGAGGTGAAATTGAAGGCTTGGTCGGCCGAATTTCAAAAATCAATGGTGGCATCATCGGATCACAAAAAAAAACGAATTTTCTGATTTTGAAAAGAAAATTTGTTCGAAATTCTAGCGTGTATGGCCTGCATTAGTGCGTATTGCTCCAATTCAGAAAAAAGGATAAAATGACAACAGAACCGAATAACATTTCCGTAGTCTAAGCCCTTGTACACACGATTGGAGAATCCGTCAGAATGTGTCCTATCGGACCGTGTCGTCGGATAATCCGACTGTGTGTGGTATGCATCGGACTGATTCCGTCGGAATATCCGTCGGACCCAATTTTCCAACATGTTGGAAATATTTCCCGACCCACTGGGCCGATCGGACATATTCCGATTATGTGTAGCGAATTTTGATCGGACCAAGTGCCACGCATGCTCAGATCAAATTCCTACATCAAAGCTATTGGCTACTAGCCTGAATGTAGTCCCATCGTAACGAAATTACGTCATCACGTTCTGAAAGATCGGATTTTTTTGCCAACTTTGTCCGACTGTGTGTATGCAACAGTTTCGGACAAAATCCGACGGGCAAAATCCGACGGATTTGGTTGTGGAAATCTCCGCCCGTGTGTACAGGCGCTAAAAGATGACTATGAAAGTCCTCTGGTTTCATGTGAGATCAGAGGGGGGCGGGCCACCCGTTTACATCCCCGGGTGGCCACGCCCTTGGCTATATAACAGCTGTCAAAGCCAAAAGACGGCAGTCAGCGGGGCGCCTCCAATGGAGGCAGAGGTTTTCCTTCTTTTTTTTTTCTCGGGACCGTCGGCACTGTGATTGACGATGGATTTACATCGCGGGACACTTTTTAAATTTTTTTTTAAATAAAAGTATAATAAAATTGTCTACTGTCGTTTTTACTTTTTTGGTGAATGGGTAGGGGTACAACGTCATTTTTTTTAATGATTTTTTATGTATATTGCCTGGGAGGCGGGATACATTACAGCCTCAAGCAATTTTGCATGAAAATGTTTCCTTTAGAAATGTCATTTTGTTGCGTTACTGTTATAAACATGGGAAAGATGCACTACTTTACAGGCAGACTAAGGGGACCCCCGGGCACCATATTTAAAGGAATATTTATTTTTTATTGTTTCACTTTAAGCATTATTAAAATTACTGCTCCTGAAAAAACGTCTGTTTTAACCCCTTTCCCGCCGAGCGTACGCAGATGTGCGTACTCGGCTTCCGGGGGTTATACCGGGATGATGCCCGCACCTGCAGGCATCATCCCCGTACCGTTTTTTCCAGCGGGCGATTGGCTTTCCAGCCATAACAACCAATGCGGCTAAAAGCCGCTCGGCTGTTATGCCGGAGGAGCGGGAGGGGACGTCCCCCCCCCCTCCCGCCGCTGTTACCGGTGCTCCCGCTCGATCGGGAGCACCGATTCACGATGCGATGCCTCCGGCTGCTGGGGAGGAACTGGAACGAAGCCGTAATCGGCTTCGTTCCAGTCTCCTAATAGTAAACACGGAAGCGACGTCATGACGTCAATTCCCGTTTACTCGGCTGCCAATGGCGCCGGTTTAAAAAAAATATACGGTATTCAGAATCGCCATTTTCGGCGATCTGAATACATTGAAGTGTAAAGGAGGGGTGGGGGGTCTTTTAGACACCCGATCCCTCCATAAAGAGTACCTGTCACCACCTATTACTGTCACAAGGGATGTTTACATTCCTTGTGACAGCAATAAAAGTGATCAAATATATATATATATATATATATATATATATATATATATATATATATTTTTTTTTTTTTTTTTTTTTAAACAATTTATTCATTTTCAAATAAATAAAAAAAATGTAAAAAAATTTAAAGAGCCCGCCGTCCCCACGAGCTCGCGAAGCAAAGAAAACGCATACGGAAGTCGCGCCCGCATATGTAAACGGTGTTCAAATCACACATGTGAGGTATCGCCGCTATCGTCAGAGCGAGCGCAATAATTCTAGCACTGGACCTCCTCTGCAACGCTAACCTGGTAACCGTAAAAATATTTTAAAGCGTCGCCTATTGAGATTTTTAGGTACCGTACTTTGTCGTCAATCCACGAGTGCGTGCGATAATAAAGTGTGACTCGGCGTAATATTATCTTTCACATTATGCAAAAAAATTGGGCTAATTTTACTGTTTCGTTTTTTTTAATTCATGAAAGTGTTCCTTTTCCCAAAAAGTTGCGTTTAAAACACCGCTGTGCAAATACCGTGTGACATAAAATATTAAAACAATCGCCGTTTTATTCTCTAGAGTCTCTGCTAAAAAATATATATATATAATGTTTGGGGGTTCCAAGTAATTTTCTAGCAAAAAATATGGATTTTAACTTGTAAACACCATATGCCAAAAATAGGCTTAGTCATGAAAGGGTTAAAAAGTTTTTTTGCACTGATACATGTCCCCTGGGGCAGGACCCGGGTCCCCAAACACTTTTTATGGCAATAACTTGCATATAAACCTTTAAATGAACACTTTTGATTTTTCACGTTCGTGTCCCAAATTTTTTGTCTGTTTGCATGTTCTGGTGCGAATCGAACCAGGGGGGCTCATCACTACTCCCAAATTTGTGGGAACAGTTTGGGGATGGCCCCTTCCTGTTCAAACATGACTGCACACCAGTCATGTTGGTATGGGGTTCCCTTCAAAATCCATACCAGACCCGAAAGCAGCTAATGACTCATTGATTTTTAAGGACGTGGCCGACCGACTTCCTGGCCTGCTCCTTAAAAAAACAGCTATTTACAGTTTGTTATGGAGAGAAAAAAAAAGGCAAAACTAATTGAAAAATGTATCAAAAACGCACCACTTGCGTTTTTGAGGCGAGTCCATTGAAGTCTATTATACACAAAATGTAATCTGCTGTGGGAAAAAAAGGTCCAAAAATGCACCGGCTGAAAATGCATAGATGTGAACGTGTACCATAGGAAACTATTAAATGGACTGTAGTGCATTTCTGCAAAACGCACAAAAAAAAAAAGACCCCATAGAGATGAACCTAGTGTTAAAGAGGAGCTGAACTCTGGAGGCTGTGGCCAAAAAAGACACACGAAGGACTAAGGACTAGTAACCAATGGTGCCGGTGTGCTTCTTGCAGCTGATATTTCCTCCATTATTGACCTGCCATACCTTGTTCACTACCTACCATACCTTGTCGCCATGTGGAGGCAGCCATCTAGGCAGAGGCAGAGATTTACTTCCCTGTGTCAGAGCCTCCAGCAAAGAGAATAATGAGCAAGACCAGCAGTAAGAGGCAACAGTGCCTTATTTTTCACATTGCAGATATACAGCAGTGATGCTGTAGACAAGGGAGTGCCTAGGCACACTCACATACCAGAAGGTACGCTGCGGTTTTTCAGGAGAAATTTAAACAAAAAAATGAGGGTATTGTTTAGGCACAGTTAACATTTCTTTTTTGTTCACAAACAATTTATTTGCAAAAAGAACTACAGAAAGAAATGAGTGAAATAAGTATTTGATCCCCTATCAACCAGTAAGATTTCTGGCTCCCAGGTGTCTTCTATACAGGTATAGAGCTGAGATTAGGAGCACTCACTTAAAGGGAGTGCTCATAATCTCAGCTTGTTACCTGTATAAAAGACACCCGTCCACAGAAGCAATCAATCAATTCAATTCCAATTTTTCCACCATGGCCAAGACCAAAGAGCTGCCCAAGGATGTCAGACCAAGATTGTAGACCTACGCAAGGCTGGAATGGGCTACAAGACCATCCCCAAGCAGCTTGATAACAGTTGGTGCGATTATTTTCAATAGGTAAGAAACACAAAATAACTCAATCTCCCTCGGTCTGGGGCTCCATGCAAGATCTCATCTCATGGAATTTCAATGATCATGAGAACGGTGAGGAATCATCCCAGAACTTCACGGGAGAAACTTGTCAATGATCTCAAGGCAGCTGGGACCATAGTCACCAAGAAAACAATTGGTAACACACTACGCCGTGAATGATTGAAATCCTGTGGTGCCCCTACTCATGAAAGCACATGTACAAACCCATCTGAAGTTTGCTAATGAACAATTGAATGATTCAGAGGAGAACTGAAAGTGTTGTGGTCAGATGAGACCAAAATTGAGCTCTGAGTCTTTGGCATTAACCCAACTTGCCGTGTTTTGAGGAGGAGGAATGACCCCAATAACACTATCCCTACCATCAAACATGGAGGTGGAAACATTACGCTTTGGGGCGTTTTTCTGCTTAGGGGACAGGACAACTCCACTGCATCAAAGGGATATTGGACGGGGCCATGTACCATCAAATATTGGGTGAGAACCTCCTTCCCTCAGCCAGGGCATTGAAAATGGGTTGTGGTTGGGTATTCCAGTATGACAATGACCCAAAACATATGGCCAAGGCAACAAAGGAGCGGCTCAAGAAGAAGCATATTATGGTCCTGTAGAGGCCTAGCCAGTCTCCAGACTGGCTAGGCCAGTCTGGAGACTGGCAGGCATGTCGTTTGGAATCCCATATATCCCATTTACCAGAAAACAGGGATAATTTGTCTCGTATATGTAAATAAATTCTTTCCATGAGCATGATGGAATCAATTCTATTAAAGATTGCAGAAAAAGGGATAATTTAGTATTTCCAGTGTAAAGCTATGTCCCAAAGGGCAGCAACACATATGGTATAAATAAGCTTCTCTTCATGGCGTGAGGCCCCTGGAATTGGGGCGAAGAGAAGACACATCAGAGGGGGGTCGAGCCTAAGGTGTTACCAGTGATGGTAGAGGCAATATGAGAAACTCTACGACCCAAAATAAAAGATATACGTATTAAAGAGCTCCTGGATGAGAAACCACTAAAATACATATTAGAGGCACTGGGGTAAATGGTATGAAGCCTAGCGGAAGTATAAGACCATTGAGTGAGGGCCCTCTCTCTAATACTAAGTGATTTGGTGACCCAATCCTCCGGTGTGAAGTGTGTATCACAATCCACCTCCCATCTACTCATATATGGAAGGAAGTCAGAGAAAATGGATCCAATAAACAATCTATAAAAATCGGATATGAAACCTTTGCCTCTGGGAGAGTCATGGATGATTTTTGTCATATAAAGTTGGTGGTGAGATTGGAGATAATGCGTAATGAGAGACGTAAAAATGCCTGATTTGTAAATAGCAGAATAGTTCTCGTTGGGGGGAGGAGGGTATTCTTATGGTTACGCAGATGATCAAATGAGGCAAATTCTGCCCCCATCTGAAAGGAAGCTAATGTAGTCAGGCTATTTCTGTGCCAACAAGACAACTAACATTTCTGAAGATACCCTATGACATAGCAAAGCTCCACTTTTTGTCCACTTTAACACTGGTCACTGCTATACAGGTCTTGTATTGTTCTGTTCACTCAGCAGGACTCTTCCAGGGACGCATTAACAAAGTAGCCTGCAAGAGGAACTGCAGTGTATGGCGGGTAGACACAAACATCCAACAAACCTGGAAGTCTGAAGCTGAAGATTAAGCAAGAGAGTGAAGATCTCAGAAATCAACCTGTATATGCAGTAAAGCAGGGATATGCAATTAGCGGACCTCCAGCTGTTGCAAAAATACAGTAAATAAAGTCCCATCATGCCTCTGCCTCTGGGTGTCATGCTTGTGGCTGTCAGAGTCTTGCTATGCCTCATGGGACTTGTAGTTCTGCAACAGCTGGAGGTCCGCTAATTGCATATCCCTGCAGTAAAGCGTGCTTGTTATACTCACTGTGGAGCCTAAGGTGTTAATCCTCTGCATTGTGTAAGAAAAGCTGTTTGATCCTGTCTTCTCTGATCCTCCACTTCTTCCACCATCCCAAATCCATCTCTCGATAGAACAAAGTCTTGGGGGCAAGCTGCACATGCTCAGTTTGGTGTGTATTGCTAGAGAGTTTTTTCTTTTTCTTAGGAGGGTGAATGTGAGCAGCATAGGGTCAATCTGTACTGTCCAGACAAAGGGTCAGGGGTCCTGCAGCCTCATAGAAGAGTCAGAGGAGAATAAAAACTCCTACAAGCTTTAACTAGTTGTAGTAAAGTCTTTTACCTCTCCCAGTGGAATGAGAACCTTCAAGGACAAAGACGGCTGACATCTTTCAATATGTAGTGGGTTGTGAGGCATAGTGGGTGCAAAGATGGTGAAAGTCATTGGGCGCCAGACACTTCTTGGATGCAAAAGAGGTTTTATTTCTTTTAACAGTCCTTCTTATATTTTGCAAGGGAAAGAGAATCAGGGCCAGGACATCCTGGAGTAGTTACAATTTCAATTGGCAGACTCCGAGACTTCAATAGGAGGACAGCCGTACAGAAAGGCCCCAGCCAGGTGCCACTTCTGCATGTGCAGGTTTGCCGTCTCCTATGTCAACAGTATCTAACAGTTCCTAACACAAAGTTCAACAGTTCTCTCAGCTTCACTACAATGTCCACTTGTAACTCTTCAGCCCCTCTCTGATTCACTGACTCTGAATCCTGTGAGCTCCTCAAGGCTTTTTTTTTTGCGGTGGTATCTTCCTCAAGCGTCACCCACTCTTTCCTGCTGGGTCCCTAGCTTGGCACTACAGATACCTTTCAAGCTTCACCCCAGCTGACCGGCTCGGTCCCTGGCTTGACACACATGGCTGCTCTGCAAGGGTCACCTCCACTGGCTGGATCCCTGACTTGATCATTGCCTGAAGTTTCACAATTCTCCACCGGGCCCGTTCGGTGAGAATACTGCTCCAGTATTTGCTTCAGTAACTCACTGTGGTCCCTGGTAAAGGTGGTTGACCCCTTAGTAGACATGTGCGATTTGTTTCGTACGAATCTCAAATTCGTACGAATTTTCCTAAATTCCTACGTTCGGGAGGACCTGAAATACGAATTGCCATGCGTCCGAATTTTGTACGAAATACGAACTTTTGCTTACGAATCCAAAAGGAGGAAGTCAGCACAGCACAGGGATGGTGGGAGCCCCTCATCTAACGAAAATTTGTATTTCGGATAGGAAATTCTTCAACGAAATTTCGTATTTCGGATAAAAACCAAACTTCCATCAGCATCGACTGTCATATTGAGGTATATTTTTGCCGTTAAATTCATGGTAACGAACGTTTGTATAAGTTAACGAACCTAACGACAATTCGTATTTCGTACGAATTGAACCGGAATTTCGGGCACGAAATACGAAGTACAAATAAATTTTAATATGAACCATAACGGAACAGAACGAAACGAATTTATTGACGGCACCCATGTCTACCCCTTAGTGGTGACTGCTTCCTTTCTACCTCTGACCACAACTGGTTCTCTGGCCAGCAGAACCATCACTGTTGATTGGACAAGCCGCAGTCCCAACCCTGCATTGCCCTCTTACTTCTGGATAGACCCTCACACAGCCTGGCAGCCAGATGCCCCCAGGATAGGCACAATCAGTACGACACACGTCTACCCAGACAGTGCTCTGGGTGGCACAGAACATAGATCACCCGACTCCACCTGAATATATAGGTTCTCCCATGGCTGACCATTACATTCCATGCAGTTCAGCTCAGTCACTGGCCATTTGGGAATGTCCCCGATCCACAAAATTACCTATGTACAGTTCGGTCTGGTGGCCCACTGTGTCTGTGGAAATAAATAATGCCCTGGCAACGGTGGTTGGTGGAAAACCCTGAAAGCATAAAAGTCCTCGTAGGGCTTGGTCTGGTGGGCACCCATTCGCTTCTATGGAAGACAGCTTGGTCAAGTGGCTGACCTTTCTATTCCATCGAGTCCAGCTTGGCATTGGGAGACATATCCAAGATTTGCTGAATTCTGTTCAAATACCGGGGCAGCCCACTTTGACTTAATAAATGGGATGAGAGTGTAGAAAAATGGCAGCAAGCACGTCGATTTTTCTTCGAAATATTTGAATATGAAGACCTCAGCAGTGCGAGGGCACCACTCCACTTGATACCATTAACCAATACAGAACTGGATCCACCCATCTGTCCCCTTTACTCTCCTGTAATGCTTACAGAGTTTACGAGAAAGCAGCAAATTATCTGTGTGAGTTCTCCTGCTGGAAACCAGATGCACACCGAACGACAGCTAATTCATTAATGCAGCCCAGATGATATCTTAATCGCAAGATGAAGCAGCATAATTGAAGCATGTACAATGAGCAAGATGAGTTAACGACTGCGTCGAGAATTATGGTAAACTCGGAGGGCTGGTTACACATGGAAAAAGATAAATAAAATCAGACAGCAAGTGGTGTAAACACTTCATGATGGGAACTTCGGGATTAGCAAATAACCTCTATGGAGCCAATGTCCAAGCTTATCAAGATTCAAGTTTTCGCGGCGCCAGTGTTTATAAGGAAGACAGATGATGATCTTAGGAGCTTTCAGTCAAAACACGGCTTTAAAGGGGCCCTCTACCCAAAAGGGTATTTGAATGATAGGTGGAGGCTGTGGAGCTAAACCGCCCCATTGCCTTCTCCGTCTCTCTAGTGAGATGTCCCACTTCTTCTCTCACGCTCCTTACTACAAAGAGCCCATTCACACAGGGGCAACACGACTTGTAGGCGACTTGAGTCAGGCAACTTGGACACGACTTGAGTTAAGATCACAGCGCGACTTGGGACGACTTCAAAACGACTTGTGATGACTTCAAGCCCGACTTGGGACGACTTACAAGTCGCCCCAGGCCAGGCGACTTTTGCCGAGGCCAAGCAGAGAATGAGCTCAAGGGGGAACTCCACGGCAAATTTCTGAAAAAAATTTGGCGTGGGTTCCCCCTCCGAGAGCATACCAGGCCCTTAGGTCTGGTATGGATTCCAAGGGGAACCCCCTACGCCGAAAAAACGGCGTGGGGGTCCCCCCCAGATCCACACCAGACCCTTATCCGAGCACGCTACCTGGCCGGCCAGGAAAGGGGGTGGGGACGAGCCGGAGGCCCCACCCCCTCCTGAGCCGTACCAGGCCGCGTGCCCTCAACATGGGGGGGTGCCTTGGGGGAGGGGGGGCGTGCGGCCCCCCCACCCCAAAGCACCTTGTCCCCATGTCGATGAGGACAAGGGCCTCTTCCCGACAACCCTGGCCGTTGGTTGTCGGGGTCTGCGGGCGGGGGGCTTATCGGAATCCGGGAGCCCCCTTTAATAAGGGGGCCCCCGGATACCGGCCCCCCACCCTATGTGAATGAGTATGGGGTACAATGTACCCCTACCCATTCACCTGTGGAAAAAAAGTACAAAAAAAAACACAACACAGGGAAAAAATATTTTATTGCACAGCTCCGGGGGTCTTCCGTCTTCGGGGGTCTTCTCGCCGGACTCCTCCGCTATCTTCTTGTAGCTCTTTTACTAGCGGAGGAGTCCGGCTTTCTTCCTCCCCGCCGCCGGCCTCTTCTCCCGACTTCGGGGGTCTTGTCCCCCTCTTCGGTTCTTCTGCCGGGCCACCGCGCCTTCTTATAGCTCTTTTACAGGCGGTGGCCCGGTCTTCTGTCGTCGCCGCCGCCGCCTTCCGTTCTTCTTCTTCTTCTCCAGGAGATGTTGACACGACGCTCTCTCCGGCCGGAATGCCAGAGCCGCCCTGCGCTGCCACTTATATAGGGACAATGGGGCGGTGTCACATGGGTTGATGTGACATGGGTTGGTCACATGGGTTGATGTCACATGGTAAGGGGGCGGGGTCACCATGTGACATCAACCCATGTGACCAACCCATGTGACATCAACCCATGTGACACCGCCCCATTGTCCCTATATAAGTGGCAGCGCAGGGCGGCTCTGGCATTCTGGCCGGAGAGAGCGTCGTGTCAACATCTCCTGGAGAAGAAGAAGAAGAAGAACGGAAGGCGGCGGCGGCGGCGACGACAGAAGACCGGGCCACCGCCTGTAAAAGAGCTATAAGAAGGCGCGGTGGCCCGGCAGAAGAACCGAAGAGGGGGACAAGACCCCCGAAGTCGGGAGAAGAGGCCGGTGGCGGGGAGGAAGAAAGCCGGACTCCTCCGCTAGTAAAAGAGCTACAAGAAGATAGCGGAGGAGTCCGGCGAGAAGACCCCCGAAGGCGGAAGACCCCCGGAGCTGTGCAATAAAATATTTTTTCCCTGTGTTGTGTTTTTTTTTTGTACTTTTTTTCCACAGGTGAATGGGTAGGGGTACATTGTACCCCATACTCATTCACATAGGGTGGGGGGCCGGTATCCGGGGGCCCCCTTATTAAAGGGGGCTCCCGGATTCCGATAAGCCCCCCGCCCGCAGACCCCGACAACCAACGGCCAGGGTTGTCGGGAAGAGGCCCTTGTCCTCATCGACATGGGGACAAGGTGCTTTGGGGTGGGGGGGCCGCACGCCCCCCCTCCCCCAAGGCACCCCCCCATGTTGAGGGCACGCGGCCTGGTACGGCTCAGGAGGGGGGGGCCGCCCGCTCGTCCCCACCCCCTTTTCTGGCCGGCCAGGTAGCGTGCTCGGATAAGGGTCTGGTGTGGATCTGGGGGGGACCCCCACGCTGTTTTTTCGGCGTAGGGGGTTCCCCTTGGAATCCATACCAGACCTAAGGGCCTGGTATGCTCTCGGAGGGGGAACCCACGCCAAATTTTTTTCTGAAATTTGCCATGGAGTTCCCTCTTGAGAGCTGATAATTCTGTCAAAGTCGCCTCCGTATAAACGGAGATCCGACTTGGAGGCGATCTCCATTGAAATCAATGGGTACCAGTCGCCTACAAGTCGGATAGAAGTAGTACAGGAACCTTTTCTGAAGTCGGAGCGACTTCAGTAGTGTGCATTAAGACGGCTCTCATTCACTTACATTGCTTTTTAAATGTTGTCCGACCTGAGGCGACCTGAGGCGACTAGGGGCGACCTGAAGTCGGATCAGGAGTTGCCCCTGTGTGAATGGGCTCAAAGGGTATCATTGGTTGTACTTCTTGTTATATAATCTGTAAAACAAGGACACACTTACTCTTTCCCTCCATCTATTGTGTATCACCACTGCGCTAAACAAAACACTATACACTAAGCCGCCACTTTAAAAAACAAAATGTGTACAATATTCCTTATCTAAACAATAGAAGAAGCGGCGCTGAATATAAATCCACACCAGTGAATTCAAAAATATTAAAGATAATAGACCCAGTCCAGTGAACATGAATTACTAAATGTTACTACACTGTGCAAGCCCTGCCCCGAGCATACAGAAAATAGAAAAAAATTAATTAATAGTTTGTATCGAAATTAATTAACACAAATTATTATATAGTACATATTACCAGAAGAATAGTGATAACAAATATATACGATCTGTTGAAAAAAATATCCTGTGACTAAATATTATTCAACACTAAAAATAAATAAACAAGTAACGAGAATCAAATGAATTGTTTCAAGTTCTATCAAACAATGTCCACTTCCCAAGAACATTGTTACCAACACCACTGTGAAAAGCTCCTGAGAATATAATGTATCCCAGTAAAATCATAGTCCATACGTTGAATCTTCAGATCATAATCCAAATAATGGAATAGTGAAAAAAACGTTTAACCAGTGTCTCTTGAATAAACAGCAGATTACATCTACACTCCTCCACCACACCGCTCTAGATGTGACTCCTCTCCCCTTATGTGATTACACTCACCCGCTGTATATGCCTCACACTTTCATGTTTGGCTGGATGTGCTTTTTCCCTTTACAGGGTTTAAATGGGGTATCCAGGTTTCCACTCCAGAATGCAGGTATTGCAGGCATTGTTATGGTACCCCTGCGGATTGGTTTATGTGGGTCGCACCAAACGGATGTTAGGAGTGCGAATCTCTGAACATCCAGGAAACATCCGGAAGGGGTTCCAGTGCCATGGTGTGTCATTGCACTTTGAGGAACACCAGTAGTAGGATTTTGTATATATGTGGGTTGCACGCGCACTGCAAGCAGTGTGATCACACATATATAAATATATGTATTTTTATATAGTTTTGCAATTTTAGTTTAAATAGGACCAGTGACTTAATTAGTGATATATACATATGGGCTAATACAGGTGTATTCCCCTGCATGCGGGCATGATCCATGTAAATGGGTCAGATGTTATTAAGTCATAAGGCATTTTTAAATAAAACCTTGATCACCTGCTGGAACAGTAGGTTTGAACATGGTGGGATGTTTTGACCTCTGTCACTATCAGAAGGAAGGATCAATTTTTTGTTATGGTACCCCTGCGGATTGGTTCATGTGGGTCGCACCAAACGGATATTAGGAGTGCGAATCTCTGAACATCCAGGAAACATCCGGAAGGGGTTCCAGTGCCATGGTGTGTCATTGCACTTTGAGAAACACCAGTAGTAGGATTTTGTATATATGTGTGTTGCACACGCACTGCAAGCAGTGTGATCACACATATATAAATATATGTATTTTTTATATAGTTTTATATAGTTTTGTAATTTTAGTTTAAATAGGACCAGTGACTTAATTAGTGATATATACATATGGGTTAATGCAGGTGTATTCCCCTGCATGCGGGCATGATCCATGTAAATGGGTCAGATGTTATTAAGTCATAAGGCATTTTTGAATGCATTAATTACATTTGTCTCATGTGTGGTATTTAGCTCTCCTTAATGGAAATATAGATATCAATAAAACCCATTTCCAATTTGTTTATTTTAAGTCTGCAGGTCACCCCCCTTCTCCAATGCATGTAGCATCTGATATAGGATAGTAATAGAAATTGGGGGAGATAGGACGCTATATATGCTGATGCAGATTGATATGTTAAGAGCGACTCCCCTTGTGGAAATTCTCCGCTACTATTCACTACCAATATCTGTATAGAGTATTAATCTACTTTTACTTGTGTGCAATTGAGTTTTAGATTGTTGGAATGATATTTATATATAATCTTTAAAAGCTTGTTAGATTGCATCATGGATTGACTCTGTATTAATGAGCAGTGTGAACTGAAGCATTGATGGAATTGGGGACACAGGTGATGCGCATGTGTGGTGATTATACACCGCCCATTGAGAGCAGTTTGGGGAAAATATAAGTCAGTTTGTCTTGCCTAGTGACCAGGTCCATGATTAAGTCAATTTTATGACGAAACATGTCGGATTTTGGCTACTAGGCGAATGAGAGAGATACATATAGGATGCTGAACATCTTACATTGATCCCTGTAAAGCGGCGGTACAGTTAAGGAGCGGTGAGAGACTATCCACTATTCCCGCATATCCTGGGTCCGCCGTGACCACCTATGCTTCAGTATGGGTTACTCAAGAGTGCTGTGAATTTTTACATTTGGCGTGTTTATTCATCCTTTGATGTGAGTGCAATGTGAGAGATTTTTATGTGTGATTAAAAAGTTTTATACTGTATCACGCTATGGAAGCAAATCTTTTCTTTGTTGCATGAGAGTATATCTATGGGAACAGCCGTGACACCTATGGAAACATCCGTGGCGTCTATGAGAACAGCCATGGTACTAGTCCTGCATTCTGGAGTGGAAACCTGGATACCCCATTTAAACCCTGTAAAGGGAAAAAGCACATCCAGCCAAACATGAAAGTGTGAGGCATATACAGCGGGTGAGTGTAATCACATAAGGGGAGAGGAGTCACATCTAGAGCGGTGTGGTGGAGGAGTGTAGATGTAATCTGCTGTTTATTCAAGAGACACTGGTTAAACGTTTTTTTCACTATTCCATTATTTGGATTATGATCTGAAGATTCAACGTATGGACTATGATTTTACTGGGATACATTATATTCTCAGGAGCTTTTCACAGTGGTGTTGGTAACAATGTTCTTGGGAAGTGGACATTGTTTGATAGAACTTGAAACAATTCATTTGATTCTCGTTACTTGTTTATTTATTTTTAGTGTTGAATAATATTTAGTCACAGGATATTTTTTTCAACAGATCGTATATATTTGTTATCACTATTCTTCTGGTAATATGTACTATATAATAATTTGTGTTAATTAATTTCGATACAAACTATTAATTAATTTTTTTCTATTTTCTGTATGCTCGGGGCAGGGCTTGCACAGTGTAGTAACATTTAGTAATTCATGTTCACTGGACTGGGTCTATTATCTTTAATATTTTTGAATTCACTGGTGTGGATTTATATTCAGCGCCGCTTCTTCTATTGTTTAGATAAGGAATATTGTACACATTTTGTTATATAATCTGTAATATAAAATGAGTTAAAATATTCCAGGGCAGGGAGAGTGGGACCCCTGATAATGGGCGCAGGCTGTGGTTATGCCTGAAATATGAAGTGACACCAGACCTTATTCTCCAAAAATAATCCATACACATCCAATATCTGTTCTTATTCTGTATGTATGGACCCTGCACTGTACTGCTGTAACCCAGTCACCAGAATCCCATAATATGTGAATGCCATTTTCATCATTTATAATATAATTCCTTGTTCCAGCACTTCATGTTATAGGGCAGTGGTCTCCAAACTGCGGCCCGGGGGCCAGATGTGGCCCTTTGCTTGCTTTTATCTGGCCCTTGGGGCACTATTTCATCTACTGATACTAACAATGGGGCATAATTCCCCCCACTGACACCAATGATGGGGCACAATTCCTCCCAATGATATCAACAATGGGACACAATCCCTCCTAATTATGCCAAAGATGGGGCACAATTTATCCCAGTGATACCAACAATGGGGCCCAATGAGACCAATAAAGGGGCACAATTCCTCCCAAAGATAGCAACAATGGGACACAATTCCTCCCAACAAAGCCAAAGATGGAGCACAATTTCTCCCAGTGACACCAACAATAGAGTCCAACGACACCGCTGATGGGGCACATTTCCTCTCACTGACACCAATGTTGTGGAACTATTCCTCCCACTGACTCCAAAGATGGGCCACGATTCCTCCCAGTGATACCAAGGATGGGCCACAATTCCTCCCAATGAGACCAACAATGGGGCCCAATGACACCACTGATGGGGCATATTTCCTCTCACTAACACAAACGATGGGGCATAATTCCTCCCACTGACACCAATGATAGGACACTATTCCTCCCACTGACACCAATGATAGGACACTATTCCTCCCACTGACACCAATGATAGGACACTATTCCTCCCACTGACACCAATGATCGGACACTATTCCTCCCACTGACACCAATGATAGGACACTATTCCTCCCACTGACACCAATGATGGGACACTATTCCTCCCACTGACACCAATGATGGGACACTATTCCTCCCACTGACACCAATGATAGGACACTATTCCTCCCACTGACACCAATGATGGGGCATTTTTTTTTCCATTGACATTGGGACCCTTTTTACTCCCAATGGCCACAGTCCGGCCCCCCTTAAGTCTGAAGGACAGTAAACTGGCCCTTTGTTTAGAACGTTTGGAGACCCCTGTTATAGGGAGACAACGCTCTGTCCCTGTCTCCCAATTGTACACCTGAGTTGTCACACAAACTCCCACTGGAGAATACAAGTTGCAATTTCAACACCCATTAAGCAGGCATGGTCTACTGATGTCACTAGGGATGAGCTTGGGTTTGGCTTTCCATGTGGATGCCGAACCTGGAAGTAAGTCAGTGCCAGGCCAATTAGGTGCGAGGGATTCCCTGCCCCAGAGCTGCACATACACAAAGGGGTTGAAATGTCCATTTATCTAATATGACCACACGGCTTTGTTTGGTCAATGTCATTGCATCTGTTGGCATTGACTACGATGAGCCAACCAATGCACTAAAACAGGGATCGCCAAACATTTTAGTATGAGGATCACATTGTATATTTTACAAATATTCTAATGCCAAAAAAAATAATTTTTTACATCAGGATCCCAATCAGAGTCCCCCTTACATGAGAGTCACAATTAGGATCCCCCTTACATTAGAGTCACCCCTTACATCATGATCTGAGTAAAGAAATGTCATCAGCACACCAAGGATTTCTCAGAAGGGTCCAAAGCTTTATTCAAATGTTCACACAGTACACAGAATGTTTCGGAGCCGCACAGGGCCCCTTCGTCAGGCAAGTTAGCTCCACGTGTCCATGTGACTAAAGCTTTGGACCCTTCTAGGGAATCCTTGGTGTGCTGATGCCATTTCTTCACTCAGATTGCAGGTTCCAGCCAGTGGTCATTTTAGCACTCAGCACTATTACAGCCATTTCCATGAATGTGTGTGTGGGGAATATTGCGTTTGGACCCCTTACATCAGGTTTCCAGAGTCTCCCCTTAAATCAGGGTTCCAGTCAGAACCCCCCTTAGATCAGGGTTCAGGTTAGAGTCCTCCTTACATTATAGTCACAATCAGAATCCCCCCTTACATAAGGGTCCCAATCGGTGTCCCCCTTTCATCAGAGTCCTCTTTAGATTCCCCACCTCCCCACATTAGAGTCCTCATCAGATTCTCCATGATTAAAGCGTTTGTTACCCCAACACTTCATAGTCCTGATATGTGCCTGCTGTACCATGTACTTGTATGATAAACTCTCCCATTCTCTTTGTATTCTTTCCTTTGTGTGAAATCCCTGCTGTTCCTGTCAATCCCTCTGCTTTCCAATTAAACACTGACCACCCTAAGCAGTAAAGCACACGGTAGTCAGTTCTCTAGCTATGCTGGGAACTCAGTGTACTCTCCTCCAATGATCAGACTTGTCCTGACATGCCCCCGGTGCACAGCCATTCACTGGCAAGCTCAGTGTGCTGCTGCTTCTCCTCCCCCAGCTCTTCTGCAGCTGAGAACAGAGGGAATGTGATCACTTTTAAAAAAAAAAAGGGAAAAAAAGGTATTTCTAATCGATATATATATATATATATATATATATATATATATATATATATATACACATATACACCAAAAATGTTTGCCTTTCACTTCTATTTTAAACTGTATGAGTTGTTTACAAGGTGATCGTTTACAATCACTTTAAGCTCCAGGGGTTGAGTGAAATGTGTTGGGGCGTGACCTGGCTGGGGCCCAGGCTGAGGCTGTTACTTTTTCTTACCTTGGGTTTGCAGAGATGTGCAGGTCATATGGACATTTCCTTCCCTGTACATCCTCATCAGAGTCTCTCTTACCTCAAATCCCCCCCTACATCAGAGCTCCCTTTCATCATCGAGGTCCTGCTGGTATCAAAGTCCCCACTTACATCAAAGTCCTCCCTTACACCAGGGTCCTCTTAAGAGTCTCCCCTACATCAGGGTCCCAGTCGGAGTCCTCCTTAAATCAGAGTCCTCTTTCGATTCCCCCCTCCCCACATCAGGGTCCCAATCAGAGTCTCACTTACATCAAATCCCCCCTTACCTCAAAATCCCCCCCTTACATCAGAGTCACTATCGAGGTCCCCCTTATATCAAAGCCCCACTTACATCAAAGTCCTCCCTTACACTAGGATCCTCTTAAAAGTCTACCCTACATCAGGGTTCCAGTCGGAGTCCCCCTTTCATCAGAGTCCTCTTTCGATTCCCCCCTCCCCACATCAGGGTCCCAATCAGAGTCTCTCTTACATCAAAATCCCCCCTTACATCAGAGCCCCCTTTCATCACCATTGAGGTCCCCCTTATGTCAAAGTCCCACACTCCTCCCTAACACCAGGGTCCTCTTTAGAGTTCCTCCCTTACATCAGGGTCCCAGTCGGAGTCCCCCTTACATCAGGGTCCCCATCAGAACCCCCTTACCGCTAAGCTTCTCATTGGATGTCAGAGGGAAGCTGCGTTGGACACTTGGGGAGGGGAGCAGAGACCATTGGGCAGTCTCTGCTGACCTAAATCCTCAGTCTGTCTACATTGAGATGACATCACTGACCCTAGCTGCGGGCTGGATGGGGCCATAGTTTGGAGACCCTTGAACGAAAACAACAAATTTTTTATTTTATTTTTCACAATGTGCTGCAGAGCAGAGATGGGCGGGGGGCAGGCGCAATTTTTATTACGGGGAACCACGGCACATACATTTTAGTAATGCGTGCATTAAAATTCAATAGTATAGATGGGCCCTGGGGGCTCATTGGGTCCACACAATGAAAGCTGAGCTGAGGCGGGGGGGGGGGGGGCTCCGAGTGACTGATCGCGGCAAGTCGCTTATTAAATAGGCCCGACAGCCGTCTGTTCATCACCCGTCTGACATAATCATCCAGTGAATGGAATCATATGTACACATCCAGATAACATCTGGCTGAAGATGAAATCCCGCAGTCACCGTCTCTAGAAGTCTCTGACGTTACTGACCTCGGCTTGTTGTCAAGGCGACTTCCGATAATCACTGTAATTCTTGTCTCCGCCGAGGCTTTCCTCTCTTCTATCCAGGCACACACAGTTCTAATTAAGAGCCATTTTCCCAGAGAGCCTATCACCACTCCCCGAGCAGAATTCTTCCCCACCGGCACGTCCGGCTACCCAACTGGAGACCTTTCCCGGAGGAGAGCGTTTCTCTGCCAGGAGGACAATCCACATTAAACCGCCGGACAAATCAGCGGGATTATCTGCCCCAATGTCGCAGTTTGTTTCTTGTGTGAAAATGGAAACAGGGTCATAAATCAAGCTTTTGTTTGAAAGGGAACATATGGGGGGGGGGGGGGGGCCCAGTAGGACACCAAATAATGAGTCCAATACTTATAGTAGATGTTTATTAGCGTGTATCTATCTTCTATTGGGTAGAACAGGGAAGGGTTTAAAGCTGGACTCCAAAAAAACGTCATTAAAAAATATTCCTCAGTAGCAAAAGACTTTAAGGGGTTGTTCACTCTTAGCCCTTGTACACACGGTTGGACATTCCGACAACAACATCCGTCGGATTAATTCCGGAAGAGGTCCGGAAGTGATGTTGCATACACACGGTCGGACTAAGTTGTCGGAAAATCCGATTGTACATAACGTGATGACGTTATTTCATTATGACGGGACTACGTTCAGGCTAGTAGCCAATAGCTTTGGTCTAGGAATTTGATCTGCGCATGCGTGGCACTTTGTCCGTCCGAGTAGGCTACACATGATCGGAGTATATCAGATAGGAGCATTTTGTCGGAAAATTTTACTGGCAAGTTGGAAAACTTGGTCCGTCGGATATTCCGACGGAAACAGTCCAATGCAGACCACACACAGTCGGAATATCCGACAAAACGGTCCAATAGGACACATTCCGTCGGAATCTAAGCTAATCCCTTGTACACACGGTCGGACATTCCGACAACAAAATCCGTCGGATTTTGTCCGACGGATTTTGTCCGAAACTTGTGTTGCATACACACGGTCGGACAAAGTTGTCGTAAAATCCGATCGTTCGTAACGCGATGACGTTATTTCGTTACGACGGGACTACGTTCAGGCTAGTAGCCAATAGCTTTGGTCTAGGAATTTGATCTGAGCATGCGTTGCACTTTGTCCGATCGGAAATTCTCTACAACCCATCGGACAAAGTCCGATCGGATCATGTTGTCGGAAAATTTTATAGCCCAGCTCGAAAACTTTGTTGGTCGGATATTCCGACGTAAAAAGTCAGATGGAGCCCACACACGGTTAGATTATCCGACAACACGGTCCGATCGGACATTTTCCGTCGGAATGTCCGTCCGTGATGTACAAAGGGCTTAGACTAAATTCTAACGCGTAACAAACGCTCCTGTAGCATTAGTATGGGCGTTAGACTGGCATTCACTATATCTGATCTCCCACCGTGCACAGAACATGAAAATGCAATTATTTTAGTAAATATAAACTGCTAAAAAAATATGTTTTAATAATGGGATAAGTTTTTTTTTTTTTTTTTTAGCAGCAATGTTAAATGGATCAAAAGACAGTGACTGATTATAAAAAAAAAGTCTTTATTTTAACAAAATGAAATTCAATGTCATGTTCCAATTACAATATGAGCTCTGGTTATACAATACATATTCCACAAAACAGCAATATTCACATAGTGGAGCAAAACATTACACAATGTCAGCCACATAGGTACCCCGGCGCGTTTCGACCCGTTCAGTCATGGTCTTCCTCGGGGGGATTATTTACTCGCTAGAAGATGGAATTTGGAAATAAGATCCTACAACCAGAAGTTTAAAAGCAATTGAATGGTCATGAAAGCTCCATAGTCCGTCCTCATCTCCCCAGAAAGAAATCCAGCCCAAAAGGGCTTGCAAGAAGACTGTGGGAGGGAACCAGCATGCTCCACCCACTACAGGCTGCCTGCAGAAAATTACAGGAGGGCGGAGACAAGACCGGTCACCCCGCACAAGGAGAGAGAGCAGAGGTGTACGGAGCTGAGTCTGTGGAACGCCGAACGGATGGTCAAAAAAACAAACTCTGCTTCATCTGGTTTAAGGTTGAACGTTAATCTTTCCGCCTCAGTGCCTCTCCTGTGTGCGCTGGGCGGACCTACCTTCTTTTTGGGGCCTTATAAAATCTATGGCTACATGGTGCCTTTTGTCAAACATTGGTGGAGATTCTTGAAGCTCGGGGGGCCATATATATGCATCGTGTGACCTACCCTACCTGCTTTTAATTAACGGCATACCATTTGCATATAGCATCAATTGTTGATATAACTGTACTCCATACTGTGTAACTTACCCTGAAGGAGACTCCCCAATGCTCCAAAACGCGTAGGGAGATTAATGTTGTGGTTAATTATATTATGTATGGATAATCAACTTTACTGTACTTTATGTATGATGCTGTTTAACCCTTTTTATGGTATGATTTTATTTCATTAAATACATTTTGTATTTTGTTACATATCTTTCTGTGTACGTGCCTCAAAAGTCCACCACCAGGGGAACTCCCTTTTTCTAGAGAGCAGAGGTGTGGGAAGGACCCAGCAGACTCCACCCACTACAGGCTCCATGCAGAAAACTACAGAAGGGGGCAGAGACAAGACCAGTCACCCTGCACAAGGAGAGAGAGCAGCAGTGGCTGGTGGGAGGATCCAGCAGGCCCTGTGTTTAACAATGGTTGGCACCGTAAATGCAATGTGAGTTTCTCATTAAAACACTATTGTGTAATTGCAGCCTTGGAGTAGGTACATGGAATTAATGTTGCTTACAATCCCCCCGCCCCCCCCCCACATCAGGGTCCTCATCAGAGCCTGCATCAGAGTCCCCCCTTTCATCAGAGTTAACATCAGAGTCCCCCTTACATCAGTGTCACCATCAGATTCCCCATTACATCAGAGCCCCCCTTACCTCAGGGTTCCAATAAGAGCCCTCCCTTTCATCAGATTCACCACTAGGGTCCCGCTTACATCAGAAACCCCCCTTACCCAAGGGTCTCAATCAGAGTTCCCCTTACATCAGAGCCCCCCTTTCATCAGAGTCCCCATCAGGGTACTCCTTACATCAGAGTACCCATTACATCAGAATTCCCCTTACATTAGAGTCCACTCTTACCTCAGCTTTCCAATAAGAGTCCCCCTATACATAAGAGTCACCATTAGGATTTCCCTTACATCAGAGTCCCCCATTACCTGAGGGTCCCACAGTGGTCACATGATTGCGAAACTCATCCTGCCCCCTGGGATCAAAGATCCACTTAAAGGGATGCCAGCGTTGAGTGGGAATGGATTAAAAAAAAAATGTATATGTGTATATATATATATATATATATATATATATATATATATATATATATATATATATATATATATATATATATATATAGCAACGGAAATAAAGATCAACTTCACAAAAAAGTTCAAATAAACACTAAAAAAAGAACACTAATGCTGGCCATACACTATACGAAAAATCGGGCGTGAGCGCAAACGATAGTGCCATCATGTAATGACCGATAAATCGTTCAGAGGACATAATGAGTGCATTTTTTGTTCTTTTCTTTACACATACCTAGTGCAGACAGTTCGGACAGGAAACACATTAACCTTTCAATTTATCGGTTGTTCGGCAGAAAATTTCCAAACTTGTCCTTCGTTTTTTCGGCTCAAAAACATCCCAAAGATTATCGATTTTGTGCCCATTAACTGGTCGAAAAACGAACGAACTGGCCAAATGACCGAATTTTGGCCGATTTTTCTTATATAGCATTAGGCCTTATTATATTTCGCAGATATGCGTGTTTTACCATTTTTTTTGCACAATGTCATGTGATGCGCATAGGGCAGGCCATTCATTTCCAAGAGCCGTCCTACATGCTACAAACACCACACAAAGCTCATGGAACCTTTTTGAGATTTTCTAGTTTTGTAACACATCTGCTTGGCCATATTTAGAGCGCTATTGGCAATGAACGACTTTGCAAGCGTGACATTTTTTTTAGTTTTTTTTTGCAAAAAGAAGAAAATGCCCTCTTAAAAAAAAAAAAAAAAAATCAGAAAAATCTTTTATTCTCAAGAAAATTTCACCCAAACCTCAACGAGCATGATTTAGAGTTTCCAATTTTGTTAGATTTTGCAGAAGGCGAAATTGTAATTTGGCAGAATTCACTATGCTCATCCCTAGTGGTACGTTCCCTGTCCCTGTACAGTACATTTAGTTGCGCTCAGATAACAAACGCACCTGCGGGATTGACTGCTCATTTAAGTTCAAAGCATTTTGTTCCCAAGCAACGCCCTCTGGTGGCGGTTTGGAAAAGCTCATTATTAGAAAAGTAGGAAGCAAACCCCAAACTCTGCTGCTGGAAACAGGATTTCTCTCCAGCCAGAGCAACCTGGAGGACTGCATTCCTTCTGCAGGCAGCGGTGACACAGGGTGCTGATGCATTATATTATAAAAAAATATAGTTTCCATCTATTAAATCTTCTGCCCTTGTTTTTTTAACTTTGGATAGTAAAACATTTTTTTTTTTCCTGCCAGTAAATCCCTTATACAGTCCACTTCCTGTTTCTTGTCTGGTAAAAAGCCTTGGCTTATAAAATCATGACCAGCTCTCTCTCTCTCACTCTTGTGAGAGTTTGCCAGGAAGGGAGGGGGGGGGGGTGAGCCCTAAGAGGGCCCATGAGAGCTGCAGAGCTGGAGGTGTGTCTGTGTAAATCCAGGAAGTGAACAGGCAGCAGCTTCAGCTGCCCATAGTTATAATGGATGCAGCCAGACTCAGTGGAGGGAGATTTCTGCAGCATATTTGGCAAATACAGAATCATAGTGTATATAAAATAATATGCAACGTAGTTGGAGGGAAGCTTCAGAATAGCAAAGGTGTTTTTATTACAAATTATGTGAGCAGACTGCGGTTCCTCTTTAAATTATTCTCATATCTCATTACCAAGCGATTTAATTCAGCGCAATGTCCCCCTTTGCCTGAGAGCCAGCAAGAGTTTAGAATTGTTGGGTGACACCTTCATATGGCTCAGCAATAGGGATGAGCTTCGTGTTCGAGTCGAACGTACGTTCGACTCGAACATTGGCTGTTCGTCCGTTCGGCGAAATCCGAACATTTTGGTCCGTTCGCGTCAAATTCGCGTGGCGCTCACGGCCCACAATGCACTGCGATGGCGCAGTGCATTGCTGGCTCATGATTGGCCAAGCATGCACTGTGACCCCGCATGCTTGGCCAATCGCAGCGCCAGCAGCGAGGAGAGCCATGATTGGCCACAGGCAGGATGCCTGTGGCCAATCATAGCTCAGGCTGTGTAGTGCACGCCCCACATTATATAAGGCCGCCATCGCGGCGGCCTCGTGTAGTGTGTTGGCGTCTGAAGCAGTGGGTGTTCTGTGTACCTTCAACACAGTACACACCGATCGTTTTCAGCCGATTTTCTATCTTGCTGTTGTGTAGTGGTTATTGTCTGCGTGCCCTGACCGCAGTATACACCGCTATATTCACCTCACCTATATAGCTAGTGATCTATCTTTAATAATAGAGCTTGCAGTCAGTAGTGTTAGGAGCTTGTGCGTGCTGTCTGCGTGCTCTGTACCCAGTACACACCGCTATATCCACCTACATAGCTCTTCTCTATTTGAGCCCACTTGCCATCTGCAGGAGTTATTGGAAGTTGTGTGTGCCTCCAGCACAGCACAGTATACACCTGTATATACCCCTTTATCTCTGGTGTTCTATAATAAAGGCATCTGCAGGAGTTAGTGGGTGTTGTGTGCCTCCAGCACAATATAAACTACCCAACTGCTGTTTTACCCAACTCCCTTCAGGCCATTACCATGTCTGGAAGGCCAGCAAGGAGAGGCAGACAGGCGCGAGCCGATAAAAGAGGGCAAGCAGGCTCTGTGTCTAGAGACAACAGTGCTGGTCGTGGACGCGGTGCATTGTCATCAGCACGTGGCCATGGGACATGCTTGTCCTTCTTTTCGGCAGCTGGACATGTTGAACTGCAACATGCCAACGACTTGGTAGAGTGGATGACCAAGCCCTCTTCATCCTCCTCATCCTCTCTCACCCAGTCTCAGGGTAGTAGCAGCTGCCAACGCATCGTCTTCCCTCCTCTCAATGTCATCATCAGTGACTCCTTCCCTAGACCCACCACGTCCTCCTGAGGAGTCTCCTGAACTCTTTGAGCACAGTGTTGGGTACATGCTCCAGGAGGATGCCCAGTGTTTTGTGGGCTCTGATGATGACACTCAGCTAGAGGAAGGCAGTAGCGTGAGCGCAGAGAGAGGGGATGCTCAAGAAGGACAGCAATCAGGCAGTCATGTTCCACAAGCTGCAGCATACTGCCAGGTTTGCTACAGCGATGAAGAGGGGGGGGATGAGGGCACTGACTCCACGTGGGTGCCTGGAAGGAGGGAGGAGGAGGAGGAGGAGGAGGCACATGTCCAACGAGGCAGGATGCCCTCCGGGGGCCAGCTTAGGGGCAGCACACCGACTGAATCACACCGCAGAGCTCTGCCTCTGCGCGTTATTCTAAAAGTTCTTTGGTGTGGGCCTTTTTTGAGACGAGTGCATCAGATCGCACCGCTGCTATTTGCAACATATGTCTCAAGCGTATCTCACGTGGCCAAAACATCAGCCGCTTGGGCACCACATGCTTGACCAGACATATGTTAACCTGCCATGCAGCTCGTTGGCAAGCGTACCTCAAAGACCCACACCAAAGAACAAAGCGGACCTCTCCTTGCTCCTCATCAGCTGGCATCTCCAACCCCACTAGACCTTCAGTCCTCTCTGAAACCTGCTCTGAGAGGAATGAAGGTGTAGAATTAGGTGTGTCACAGCCAAGTGCTTCCGGGAACTCTGCTAGCGGTACACCCACGTCCGATTATAGCAGGCAAATGTCCCTGCCCCAGCTGCTGGACCGGCGGAAGAAGTTCACTCCCAGCCATCCACATGCCCAGCGGTTGAATGCTAGCTTGGCTAAATTGCTAGCACTTCAACTGCTGCCTTTTCAGTTGGTAGACTCGGCCCTCTTCCGTGAGTTTGTACAATGTGCGGTTCCTCAGTGGCAGGTCCCCAAACACCACTTTTTCTCACGGAAGGCGATTCCGGCTCTCTACCGGCATGTGGAAGGCAATGTCCTTGCCTCGCTGGACAGGGCGGTCAGCGGTAAGGTGCATATTACCGCTGACTCATGGTCCAGCAGGCATGGACAGGGACTATACCTGTCTTTCACGGCCCATTGGGTCACTCTTCTGGCAGCTGGGAAGGATGCAGGACAAGGTGCAGTAGTGTTGGAGGTTGTTCCGCCACCACGCCTCCAAAATGCTACTATTGGTTGTGACACACCTCTCTCCTCCACCCCCTCCTCTTCTTCTTCCTCCATGGCCTCTTCCAGTGCTCTGTCCTCAGAACCAGCGGTGCTCCGTAGGCGTTCCAGGGGCTACGCAAGTACGCAGGCAAAACGATGTCATGCCGTGCTTGCGCTGGTTTGTTTGGGGGACAGGAGCCACACTGGGGCGGATGTTTTGTGAGCTCTGCAGGGGCAGGCCGAGAGGTGGTTGACGCCACGCCAGCTTAAGCCAGGAATGGTGGTTTGCGACAATGGCACCAACCTCCTCTCCGCCCTCCGACAGGGACAACTGACCCATGTGCCCTGTGTAGCTCACGTCCTTAACCTGGTGGTGCAGCGGTTCTTGGGCAGGTACCCCGGCTTACAGGATGTCCTGAAGCAGGCCAGGAAAGTCTGTGTGCATTTCCGCCGATCATTTAATGCCTGTGCTCGGCTGGCTGAGCTCCAAAAGGAGTTGAACCTGCCCAAGAACCGCCTTATATGTGACATGCCCACCAGATGGAACTCAACATTGGCCATGCTGCAGCGGCTGCACACGCAGCAGAGGGCCATCAATGAGTACCTGTGCGACTACGGCACCAGGACAGGGTCAAGGGAGCTCGGTTTTTTCTCACCACGCCAGTGGGGCATGATCAGGGATGCATGCACTGTCCTGTCACCATTTGAGGAGGCCACAAGGATGGTGAGCAGTGACAGTGCATGCATCAGTGACACTGTACCTCTTGTCCACCTCTTGGAGCATACGCTGCGTGGAATAATGGACAGGGCACTTGAGGCAGAACAGAGGCAGGAAGAGGAGGACTTCCTTGCCTCTCAAGGCCCCCTTTATCCAGACAGTGTTCCTGCTGTGCCACCCATCACACAGGAAGAGGATGAGGAGGAGGAAGAGGAGGAGGATGATTGTGTCAGCATGGAGGTGGAGGCTGGCACTCAGCATCAGCAGCAGCAGCAGTCTTGTAGGGATGATTTACAGTCCCAAGAAACACGTGGACTTGTACGTGGCTGGGAGGAGGTAGCTGCGGATCATGTTGTCCTTAGTGACCCAGAGGACTCCGGACCGAATGCCTCAGCTAACCTACGCTGCATGGCCTCCCTGATCCTGCAAAGCCTGCGGAAGGATCCTCGTATTCTTCGGATCAAGGAGAGGGACCATTACTGGCTGGCCACTCTCCTTGATCCACGGTACAAGGGTAAGGTTGCCGACCTTATCTTGCCATCGCAGAGGGAGCAGAGGATGAGACATCTCCGGGAGGCCTTGCAGAAAGGTCTGTGCAACGCGTTCCCAGAGACTGGGAGGTTACAAACTCCTGGTCCTGGACAACGTGTTGCTGAGGCATCGGTCAGAAGGAGCGGTGGAGAAGGTGGCCGTCTGACTGATGCTTTCAGACAATTTTTTAGTCCGCAGCCCCAAGGTATGATCGGTTCCAGCACCCATCGCCAGCGTCTGATTTACATGGTGCAGGAATACCTAGGGGCAAGGTCAGACTTGGACACCTTTCCCACCGAAAATCCTCTGGCTTACTGGGTCTTGAGGATGGATCACTGGCCAGAGCTTGCACAGTATGCAATTGAGCTACTGGCCTGTCCTGCATCCAGCGTTCTTTCAGAACGCACCTTCAGTGCTGCTGGTGGCTTTGTTACCGATCACAGGGTGCGCCTGTCCACCGAATCAGTTGATCGACTGACCTTCATCAAGATGAATCAGTCTTGGATCACCCACAGCTACCAAGCACCTGAAGCTGATGTAACCGAATAATTTTTTTTGAAATACCACATCCTTTCAAGACTGCCTATGCTGATGCTGAGTGACTGTCCTGTTATGTTGATTGTCTATCCTCTTCCTCCTCCGCTGATATGTTGGAAGAACATTTCTGGTTCTGGGTGATGCCATCAGCCCAATTTTTCTGCCCCTGTTTAACAGGGGTGTTTAAGTACAATTTTTGATGCAATGCTTTGCAGCAGGGCTAATTCCTGCAATAAAACTAGAGTATATGGCAGAGGTTGCAGTGTGGTGGCACCAGCACCAGTGCCTAAGGCCCAATTTTTCTGCCCCTGTTTAACAGGGACATGTAATTACAATTCTTGATATAATATTTCACAGGAGGGCCCCTTCCTGTGCCCACCCAGAGTAACGGTGAGGACTTATACTGTTGTGGCACCAGCACCACAACCACCAAAGGTCAATTTTTCTACCACTGTTCAACAATGGCATGTAATTACAATTCTTGATATAATCGTTCACAGCAGGGCGCTCCAGCGCCCACCAAGAGTCACTTTGAGGGCTTACAATGTTGTGGCAAAACCAACACCTTGTTCCGCCATTTCTGCAGAGCATATAGGGCAGGCCCCTACTTTCAAACATCCAATTTACAAACATCTCCTACTTGCAAACGGAAGGAGACAACAGCAAGTGAGATGAAAAAAGATGGACGACAAAACAAATTATACAGGGGTGATAACCCTTCCCTATGTTTTCCAAAAAGCTAAAAAATAGTTTTTTTGACTGGAGCTACACTTTAAAAATGTACCAGTTGAAAATTACAAACAGATTCAACTTAACACAACAAACCTACACAGTCCCTGTCTTGTTTGCACCGCCTGTATACTGCTGTTCTGAGTATATAGGGCCTGGGGGCCACACGCATTTCCTTTTTTTAATATGGGTACAGGGTTCCCCTTAATATGCGTACAAGACCTAAAGGGGCTGGTAATGGGCAGGGAGGGCTACCCATGCCATTTTTCTCAATGATTTTCAACCATATTGCAGGAACCAGATATAACATTAAAACCGCAAGCAGTTTTAAATGGTGTTATTTCCGTTTAATGTCATTTTGTGCAGGGACTGTTCTAAACACGGGAAACACGTGGCACTTCACAGGCATACTACAGACACCCCCCAGGCACCATATTTAAAGGAATATTTCACTTTTTTTTCACTTTAATCGTCATTAAAATCAGTGCTCCCGCCAAAACGGCCATTTTTAAAAACATTTTAGGCATTGACCCATGTCCCCTGGGGCAAGAGCCAGGTCCCCAAACCCTTTTTAGGACAATATCTTGCATATTAGCCGTTAAAATTAGCACTTTTCATTTCGAACGTTCGAGTCCCTTAGACTTCAATGGGGTTCTAAAGTTCGTTCGAATTTGGGGTCCGTTCGAAAGTTCTGGTGCGAACCGAACCGGGGGGTGTTCGGCTCATCCCTACTCAGCAACTGGTTTTCCTATAAGGGCAATTTTTATTAATTGCAAATGTGTGACCTTTGCAGGGTTTTGATCCGCAGCAATCAGGTCAAGCCTACAGCAGAATAACTTTAAAGTGGACCCGTCCTATATATTTTTCTTTTTAAATGCATGTATGCTGATGATTGTGTAAGTGTAACACCCCCAGGTATTTATTACCCCTTCCAGAGGTGATAAGGCCTACATCTGGTTTTCTCTCCAGAAGGGCACAACCATATTTGTTTAGGCCTCGTCCATGATCCGTGTCTACTTCCTGGTGGCTCAGAGATGACACAGTCCTGTACCTGTGTCCACAAATGTCTGACACAGAGCAGCCCTTGCTGCAATACCTCTCTTTGTGACTCAATACAAAGTTACAATGTTGCAGTCTGATCACTGGGGAGCAGGAAGGGTTGAAATTTAAGTGCCACACCACTGCTAACAGGTAGGGTTGCCACCTTTTCTTCAAGTCAAACCCGAACACTTTTGTGGTGCACAGCAATTTTTTGTATAAACTATACATATATTTTGCTACTAAATAACATTTCTAATCATATGAATTTAATAACAAGAGTCCCCCTTTACATCAGAGTCCACAGAGTTCCCCTTTTACCTCTGAACTCGCAGAGTTCCTTTTCACTGTAAGGGAGGACTCTGCAGACTCTGACGTAAGGGAGACCTCTGGGGCTTCTAACATAAGGGATGCACTGGGAACCCTGATTTAAGGGTGAACACTGAGAATTCTGATGTAGGAAGAGGACTCTGATGTAAGGGGAAACACTACAGCCGCTGGTGTAAAGGGGAACTCTGATGTAAGGGTGCTCTGAGAACCCTAATTTGCCTTAGTGTACTTACTCAAAGGCAAGAGAGAGAAGGGGGAAGACTTCAGTCACAGACAGGGATGGATGGATGGATGGTGAGCCCACTCACCCCTTAGCAGTCAGCACCAGATGGATCTGAGGCTGCTGGACTTCAAATTTCTGGCTCCCACTTTCCTTTTCTGAGGCACAGCGCCGGGGATTGGAGTGTGGGCAGACACAGAGGGGTAGGGGGTCGGGCCCTCTCTCCTCTCCCATCTGTATGTGTTTGGGGGGGGGTGGGGTGGGTGGTTTGTTAGTGCTGGCTTTAGGGGCTGTGAAAAAGTGTAACAGACACTCTCAGCTGAGACAACCACTGCCAGCAATTCTGCTGAAAAGCCATAGTCCAGTCTAAATAATGTGTCCGGGTTTCAGACAGTCTGAAACCTGGACACATGAACCCAAACCCGAACTGTCCGGGTGAATCCTGGACAGGTGGCAACCCTACTAAGAGGTCCAGATACAACTTTATTCCATTAAAGTGGATGTAAACCCAAAAACTTTGTTTTGTTGATGTCATAATGTAGAGTATAAGATTTCCTATCATTTGAGCCCAGTCTTACCACAAAGAGTTAATCCAGCTCTGAGCAATCCTCTTTTATTGATCAGTGAGATAAATCTTGACAAACAGAGAAAAAAAACTTTGTCAAATCCTCCCCCCTTGCTGTGAGTGACAGGTGATTTACATATCTCGTGCACTAGCCTAAGAGACATGCATTATTTTTTTTTCCCTCCCCCCCCACTCCTTTCTTCTGCTGCTCTGCAAGGATTGGCTGTTCCACACCTCAGCATGATTGGGCATGCTGAAGTAATGTGGGGACTTTTGGGGTTTTGACTGGATGTTAGTGATCATAGCAGAAGTTCAGTGTAAGAAATACACAGGAGAAAATGCATATTGATAAGGAGAGTGTAGAGGTGGGCGGGGAGACTACTGCCATCACAACTCCACCCACCGATCTCCAGACAACAGACCCACCCACAGAATCTGCAGTTTTTCGGGTCTCATAGCAGACAGAGGGGAGACATTTGACAGATAAGTATACATGCAGGAGGCATGCATATCCTTTTAGATAACCAATATTTCAGTAGTTTAGAAAGGATGAGAGTGGGTTTACATCCACTTTAAGGATCAGGGGTACAGATCAAGAAATAGCCAAAGTGTTTCGGGGGTCTGCGTGCCCCCTTCATCAGGACTTGACTTGCAACAAAGTGAACAAACCAGTAATGAACTAGACCTACAACGGTATTTATTCCAGTGTGAGTTAAAAGCACAAGCCTAATCAGCAGCTTGTTTGGTAGACCCTCGAAACGCGCTGGTTATTTCTTGATCTGTATCCCTGACCTTTAACGCAATAAAGTTGTATCTGGACCTCTTTACAGTGGCGAGGCGCTTCAATTTCAACTCTTTTTACATCACACTATATGCCAAGGAGACTGTGGAGATCCTCTGGGGTGTAGAAGCCGTCTGCCCGGGAACCAGATCATTCACACCAACAATAATACCTTAACATAGCAATACAAGTAGAATAAACCTACGGGCCCAGCGCTAGATTTCCTATTTTCTCCACTGGGGAAGAGGAGACTGAGGAAACACTTCCTCCTGCCTGCAGAAGGAAGATGACATCAACTCAGCCTGGGCAATGTCTTTAGCTACAGCTCAAGAATAGGTAGAAAGATGATATAGTAGATTATTATGACATAAGAAGAACTTATTCAATCAGACATGTGACATGAGACAAGTAACTGACAGGTCCACTTTAAAGAGCCATTTAAGGCGTCAATCCCTGCAAACCCTGCAGCAGTGCTAAAATTCAGCAGGGATGGTGGGAACTCCTAATAATGACCACATCAAGTTTCAGACAAAAGTGCATAGAACTAGCAAACAGAGCCCCCAAAAATCAGGTGGTTAGCCACTTCAGCATCCTTCCAGCTTGGAAATATCAGTTTTGGGTGGAATGAGCCTTTAAATCCCTGCCCGAGGGCCACACATGGCCCTTTGATGTTGGAAGTGTGCCCCCTGGGCCCCAGCAGTCAGTAGAAAGAGCACTGATTTTTAAAGGGGCCCTTAATAGTAGTCAAGTCTAGTGGCAGTGGCGGCTGGTGCATAATATTTTGGGGGGGGGGGGTGGGGACAGATTTTCCCGCATTATTTACCACATCCAGGTTACGGCAGCTTCCTCGGTGGCTTCCTGGGTGGCTTCCCCACTGTTTCTTCTACCGGCCAATCCAGAAGCTTATCCTCCTGGCCAATCGGGTCTTAGGAGCCGCTTCCGGAATATTAATTGACTAATGTCGCACAAGTGGGTGGGCTTGGGGCGCAGTGCTCTGTTCCCCCGAGCCCACCCATTTTGAAGCCAATTAGAGCCTCGGGCTCTGGGGGGCGTTGCCCCTGCGCCCCGTATAAGCGGCCATCACTGTCTAGTGGTTTCATGCAACATCTCCCTAGTCTCTGATTGTCTCCTATAGCATGACTTCAGTCTCCAACCACTCCAGAAGAATGATTTCTGACCATTTCCTCCAGCAAGTCTTCCATCTCTGACAGCGTCTGCAGGGGGCTGGAGGATCCCTATTGTGATCATATCCATGATCTTGGGAGGTTTATTGTCCTGCATTGGTGGTGTCTTTGCTTGTCCGCTAAATAGGCCCCTAAAATTGTCAAGTTTCCCTAATTTTTTTACCTCTCTCCCATGATGTCTTCACCAATCTACTGAACATTAGTACACCTTGAGATCATATTGCGTTTATGGAGGGATCTTCCTGGTCTCCATTTGTTCCCTGTATGGTCTACTAATACTGATGGGGCTGGCTCCTTCTATGCAAGAACCTTAGTGACTCCTTGGAAAGGCTGTTTAGTCAGTCTCTTGAATATCGATGTTGTGACAATGCATATAATGCTTTGTGTTTTCTGAAGAAGTCGTTTGGCGAAACATGTCGGGAGAAGAGCATTTGTCAACAACATGAGAATTTGTATACGATATTCCTTGCTTGTTTTTAACATCTGTCCGTATTTACCTATTGTTAATGTTGGAATATAATACAAATGGATGTTTTTATGATATATGTGTTATGGCACCCTTAAAGTCAGCTTTCTTGCTGTTCCAAAAAAATGTTCCATTTGTGACAGTTTTCTGGAAAATGCCATGCAATAAATATTTTTTGCAGCCCTTTGGAGACAATGGGGGCTCCCTTTACCTTGTAAGTTGATAGCCACTGCTTTAAATGACCATTATGACTCATAATATGGGTCTTTATCATTATACTGGTCAGATTGTGGCCAATGATCATATGTATAAAGAACAATGTGCATATTGATATCTGCAATTTCCTGAACTATTCCTCCGCTGTTCATCCAGGTCTGACTCTCTGACGCTGGTTATCTGTTATTATAAGACCGGCGACGTGCCAAAAATGCTGGCAGCACAGAGGCTGACGTTCTTATCATTGGGATTGAATGGTCTCCCTATGTATGCTCGGGTCTCCATGATAAAAATGACCTCAGTACACCCAACACCTAGGAACGCATAGAATGGATGGGAGGGGATTCAGTGCACCGCTACGATTATCTGACAACTGTGTGCTGCGGAAATTATAAGGGCCAATGCTGCCCCCTAGTGTTACAAAAGAGTCTGCAGGTCAAAAACAGAATTGCAAAGTCAAGAGGAAAAATATCTTCTTGGGTTCTTTCATCCAGGACAAATTGAGAGAATTATTTTGAGTCTAGTGGATCACCGGCTGAGCAATATCATGCAGCAAGCAAGGCCAGCAGACTATTAGCATGCATTAAAAGGGGAATTTACTCAAGAGTTAAAACTACAATTTTACCACTTTATAACAAAAAAAAACTCTGGTTCGGCCACATCTAGAGTATTCCGTCCAGTTTTGGTCACCAGTCCTCGGGAAGGAGGTGCTGGAACTGGAGAGAGTCCAGAGAATGGCAACACATATAATAAGGGGACTGGAGGACCTCAGTTATAAGGAACGACTACAAGCATTAAAGCGGAAGGTCCACCCTAAAGTGGAGCTTCCGCTCATTGGAACCCTCCCCCCCTCCGGCGCCACAATTGGCACCTTTCAGGGGGGAGGGGGGTGCAGGTACCTGTACAGTACAGATATCTGCACCCAATTCCGGCGTAGATTCTGCAGAAGTTACGCCCCTTTCCGCAGAATCTACGCCCCTTTCCGAAGGTCCCCCGATGCCTGCTGGGAAACACACGGATCCCAGAGACAGCGGGGACCATCCTTATTGCGCAGCGCGACTCGCGCATGCGCAGTAGGGAACCGGGAAATTAAGCTGCAAGGCTCCACTTCCTGATTCCCATACCCAAGATGGCGGCGGCAGCACCCGAGAGACGATCGAGAGATCGGCTTCGGGTGCCGACACCGCGGGCGCGCTGGGCGGGTAAGTGTCATTATTTTAAAAGTCAGCAGCTGCAGTATTTGTAGCTGCTGGCTTTTTAAAAAAAAAAAAAAACGGCGGAATGCCCGCTTTAAACTTGACACTTGAGAGGGAATATGTTAGCAATATACAAATATCTTGATGGTAATTTCAGTGTAGGCAGGAAACTATTCAGGCTCAGGTCACTCAAGAAGACATGTGGCCACTCAATGAAGTTGGACAAGATGCGGTTCAACCGTAAACTGCCTAATGAGTCTTTTACTGTTATGCCCTGTACACATCGGATTGTGTTGTCAGAAAATCTGATCGTGTGTGGGGCTCCATTTGACTTTTTCCGTCGTAATCTACGACACACAATGTTGGAGAGCTAGATCTAAAATTTTCCGACAACAAAATCCGATCGTTTAAATTCCGATCGTGTGCAGACAATTCCGAGGGACAAAGTACCTTTCATGCTTAGAATAAATTATGAGACAAAAGCTATTGGCTACTGCCCTCTTTATAGTTCCGTCGTACATGTTCTACGTCACCTCGTTCTGAACGATAGGTTTTTCCTTTGTGCGACCGTGTGTATGCAAGACAAATTTGGGCCAAAATCCATCGGAAAAGATCCGACGGATTTTGTCGTCGGAATGTCCGGCCTTGTGTACAGGGCATTAGAGTGGTAAGGATGTGGAACTCCCTTCCACAGTTGGTGGTGTCAGAGAGAAATGGCACTTATTTAAAAAAATAACTCTTAGCCTTTGTACACAAGGCCATGGTCTGCATCGGACTGTTTCCGTCGGAGTATCCGACGGACCAACTTTTCCAACTTGCCGGTAAAATTTTCCGACAAAATGCTCCGATCGGACATACTCCGATCATGTGTAAAGAATTCCGATTGGACAAAGTGCCACGCATGCTCAGATCAAATTCCTACACCAAAGCTATTGGCTACTAGCCTGAACGTAGTCCTGTCGTAACGAAATAACGTCATCACATCAGATTTTCCGACAACTTTGTCCGACCGTGTGTATGCAACAGTTTCGGACAAAATCCGTCGGACAAAATCCGACGGATTTGGTTGTCAGAATCTCCGACCGTGTGTACAAGGGCTTAGACGGTCGGACATTCCGACGGAAAATGTCCGATCGGACCGTGTTGTCGGATAACCCGACCGTGTGTGGGCTCTATCGGACTTTTTCCGTCGGAATGTCCAACCAACAAAGTTTGAGAGCTGGATATAAAATTTTCCGACAACATGATCTGATTGGACTTTGTCCAATCGTTTGTAGAGAGTTCCGATTGGACAAAGTGCCACGCATGCTCAGATCAAATTACGAGAACAAAAGCTATTGGCTACTAGCCTGAACGTAGTCCCGTCATAACGAACTAACGTCATCACGTTCCGAACGATCGGATTTTCCGACAACTTTGTCCGACCGTGTGTATGCAACACCAGTTTCGGACAAAATCCGTCGGAAAAAATCAGACGGATTTTGTGGTCGGAATTTCCGACCGTGTGTACAAGGGCTTAGATGGGCATCCTATTTGACACAACATACAGGGATATGGAACGTGGTAGAGATATACACACACACACGCACGTTGAATTAGATGGGCTGCTGTTCTTATTTAACCTTACCAACTATGCATCTTTTAGAATGTGGCCATCCAATTTAGAGCAAATCCTATTACACCATTAATTAAAATATATGTACGTTAAAGTGTACGTTCACCTTTATCAAAAAGCACATTAAGTAGTTGTCCCATATGGGTATGGCAGCATAGTGTGCTAAACTTACCTCCCTTTTAGTTCAAAGAATGTTGGCCAAAACCGCATTTGATGTATGGGGCTGCCTGTGTGTGCCGCATCTCCTTGAAGTGAAAAGTTCTGCAAATGTCTTAACGATCTGACACTTCCAGGAGCGTCAGATCCTTCCGGTCTATTGCTAAAGTAATCCCCCAACTATGTAATCATTATCACTGGGCGCCTCACAGTCTCACAATGAGCCATATCACATTTCACAAGAAGAAAGCACCACTCCAAACACTTCCCATGATTCTCAGCTCCAAACTTCAGTTTCACACCTCCAAGGTTGGTTCTTACCCATGGCAGCCATCAGAAATTTTTGGGCCCCTTACACAGCTTTAAGCCTGGCCCACCCCTCGGGCTGACCCACTGAATCTGACATCCTCATAATATATTATGCAAAGAGACAGCCCAATCCTGCAAAGAGACAGCTCAATCCTGCAAAGAGACAGCCAAATCCAGCAAAGAGACATCCCCATGTATTCAGCAAAGAGACGGCCCAATTCAACAGAGACATCCCTACATATTCAGCAAAGAGATGACCCAAACCAGCATAGACATCCCCATATATTCAGCAAAGAGACATCCCATATAGCAAAGAAACAGCTCAATCCAGCAAAGAGACATTCCAATCCAACAAAGAAAAAGTCACAGCACAGGCCTATATCCAGCAACATTGTCAATCAATTTACCAAAAATGTGATTTCTAACAACTTGTCTCCAGTCCACGGTAAGCAGTCAGTCAGGCAGGCAACAGCTCTTCCACATGGCTGACCTGCCACTGGCGCCCAAACCGGCATCCGGTTTGCAGGGAAAGGCATATATCATTCTGCCTTCCCCTCTCTGTGGCTTCCGAAACTAAGTGAGCTGCATCGGCTCACTCCGCAGCTGCCCTGCTAAAGTAATCGCATACAGAGAGTGCTTCTCCCTCACTGTGTCTGGCAGAGGTGCTGGAATAGTGTTGCAGTCTGTTCCACCAGAAATAAAAGCCATGGCTTTTGGTTTAGTTGGTTTCGGGCCCTGGCCCATACCAACGAGTTGTACTTGCTACAAAACAGCAGCAACAACTCGTTGGTTGTGGCCCGGTTCCCTTGGGATGCTTGGGCCCCCTACATGTGTATTGGCTGTTCCCCCATAATGGCGACCCAGTTCCTGCCACATACCACTCAGCAATGTTATGAAGCCGTACATAGCACTGACACTCTGCCCAGGGTTATGCTCAATGACTAGGCCCCAGCAGAGGATGAAACCCATTGGAAGGAAGATCCTGGATCAAGTGCCTGTGCTTACGTTGAACAAAAAGTTAATTTTACTCACTGGAAGTGGCGTGTGGCTCCAGAGCTTTGCTGAGCAGCAGCAAGTGACAGGGACAGACCCTGGATGAGTGTATGGAATTACAAAGGAGCATCAAAAGATGAAGAGCTCTAGACACACCGAATCTAAAAACAAGATGGCGATGCACAGGAGCAGAAAGCTCAGATTTTTACAAAATGAACAAAGGACACTGTTGGTCAAAGTGAACTTGACAAATTTGAAAAAACAAAACAAAGTGCTTCTGGTGTGTACCAAAGAATAGGGCCTATTTAAAAGCTACATGCTATGTATATATGAGTAATTCCACACATACGTAAAAACGCCGTAACTTTAGTCACCAGCAGAAGTTCCACCATCTGTTTCCCTTCTTTGCTTCTGACATGCGATCAACACATAAAAGTAGATATGAAATAAGAAGCATATTGAACATAACTATCACAGGCGGAGAAGGTTGGGGTGTTGCTTGTTGCAGCTCCTATAAGGCCAACTCATACTTCACAAAAACAATTATTTAATTTAGTTTAGAGACAAGAACGTGATGGCACCTACAGAGTGAAGACTACGAATTCCAGACATAATGCAGCCAACCAATGGCCATTCTGATGAACGAGTAGGTATGTTTGCATTGTGTCAACTTGGAGAAAACAAAAAACAAGCACTTTGAAGGTGCTGAAGGATGTACAGGCTAAGCACTTTTATGTAAACTTCATTTTGTATCAGTTAAAAGCATATATTAACATAAAAACAGTAGTGAAGATTGGATTGTGTTGAGAAATACTCTTAATTGTATTGGACCCCACAGCAAGTTACCCATATCACATATGCCACAGCTTTACACAATATATAATATATATGGGGTCCTCATACAGTTGTGCCTCAACGAGTTCCAAGGGATAAACCCACCTCTTCTGGAGGTCTTCTAGGATCTAAAACCTAAATAATCACACTGTTCTTTCAAGAGACTTTTTTTCAACAAAATTCAATCTTCGTTCCTATTTTATTTTAATGTAAATGTATGTATTTAGCCCGTTTGTCCTTCAGCGCAACACCTACAAAGTACATATTGCCTGGTTTTTGTTTTCTCCAATGTGTCTATGTTGGACGTAGTGTTCAATAGACTGATTCCTATATGTTTTAAATATTGTGTCAACTTGAATGTTTGTGGCTGTGGAAAGAGCAGGAGGAAGGCGATGAAGATGTGAACTTGTCTCAAAGGGAAAACAATAGATCAAGAAAGCCCATCAGGCAATCGTGAGAAGCCTTGACCATGGGACACTGGAACAAACTCATAGACTTTATATACAACAGCTTTCCAGTGTGACCATAAACAGACTTAAGTTTAGGTATCTTAGTGGTCCATCCAGGCACTCATCCTTGACCACAGATGACCACACCACCTCCACGGTTGTGGACAAATCCTTACTCTTTGAGAATTGCACATTGGCTTGCTTCTTTAATAAAAGGGATGAAGAGTTTATGCTAAAACACAAAAATTACACACACTGGGTGTCATTAAATATTTAATATTGGAAGTTAGTAATAAAGACATCCACTATATGTCCAAATGTATGTGGTCATCCCTTCAAATGATTGCGTTCAGGTGTTTCCAATGAAGGATACTGTTATTACTACAACATCTTAGAGCTGCACGATTCTGGCCAAAATGAGAATCACAATTTTTTTGCTTAGAATAAAAACATCACGATTCTCGCAACGTAAAATATTTCACATTATACAAAAAAAAAAAAAAAATGGGCTAACTTTACTGGTTAGTTTTTTTTTTTTTGTTTTTTTTTTTTAATTCATTAATGTATTTTTTTTTTTTAAATTGCATTTGAAAGACCGCTAAGTGAATACAGTGTGGCATAAAATATTGCAACAACAACCATTTTATTCTCTAGGGTGTCTACTAAAAAAATAAATATAATGTTTGGGGGGGTTCTAAGTAATTTTCTAGCAAAAGAAAATGATTTTAACTTGAAACAAATGTCAGAAAAAGGTTTAGTGTTTAAGTGGTTAAACTTTTTTCACTTAGGCCGCGTACACACGGGCGGACTGTCTGCCCAACTAAGTCCGTCAGACAATCCGACAGACAGTCCGTCCTACTTTCGAATGAACGGACTTGACCACACACGATGAACAGACAGTCCGCCGAAAGCTTGCGCGATGACGTGTACAGCACGTACGACGGGACTAGAAATACGACGTCCAATACACTGCAATGCAACCTTTCGCCGTGTAAATCCTTTCTGAGCATGCGCCATACTTAGTCCGTCGAACTAGCCTACTCACGAGCGGACTGTCCGCTGAAACCAAGTTTGGACGGACAATATTACGGAAATTCCGAAAGACTTAGTCCGCCATACTGTCCGCCGAAAAAGTCCGCTGAAGCCCACACGCGAGCGGATTGTCCGCTGAAACACGTTTCAGCGGACCAAGTCCGTCAGACAGTCCGCCCGTGTGTACGCGGCCTTACACACAAAGTCTATTCCATTGACAAATTGTTACAATATTTATACTTAAGTTCAACTGATAAAGAATGTTTTGATTCTTGGTAAACTGCCCAGTTTTTCTCTTCCTTTCCTTTGAGGGCTGTGGCTTCAGAAGAGCAGAGAGAATTCTTTGCATAGAAAGAATTGTGAAACAATTTAATCAAGATTGCGATAATGATTCTTGGCGATTAATTGTGCAGCTCTACAACGTACAGAGACATTTGAGACAATTGTGTGTTTCCAACCTTGTGGTAACAGTTTGGTGGAGGCCCTTTTCTGGGCCTCTATGCATGAAGCCATTATTTACCAGTTTGGTGTGGTGGAACTGGAGTGGCCTGTACAGATCCCTTTCCTCAACTCAACCAAACCCTTTTGAAATTAATTTGAATGTCACAAGCAAGCCAGGTTGTTTTGCTCAACATCAGTACTTGACCTCACAAATGCTCTTTTGGCTGAATGGGCACAAATTCCCACAGAGTCACAACAAAATGTCGTGAAAAGTCTTCCTAGATGACTGGGGGCTGTTATAGCCATAAAGGCCACCCAGCCTTCACTCATTTCTTGACCATCACAAGTGTGTTGGACATCCATTCCTAAACCATGACCATTAAAGTCATAGCAAACTCAGTTTCAAAAAACACTTACATTCCCAGCATGCCGGAAATGCTAACTTTCACATTGGTTGTGCTCTCAACCAAACTTTCAAACCATCCAATGACTGGTTTCATAACTGATCACATGTGCAGCATTATGGCAGTTGAAGAATCATTAGAGGCCAAGATGGCAGCTTCATTGACTGAAAACGATAGAAAGGTTTACTTCCACTTTAATTGGGAGACCCCCATTGCTGGGGTAGCATGTGCATTTCCTATTAAGAGCCATGGTTTAGGAACCAACCAGGTAATAGGTAGACATACAAAGACAAGGCACCAGTCCAGACCTCATGAATCCTTTTCAGTCCCTGCTGCAAGTGCATCTGGTGCTGGCCAAAGGGAGCCTATCGGCGCTCTGCATTGAGACAAGTAGGTGGCTGCACACCAATAATGTCACTCCTGGTAAGTCTTTATTGAACCGGCACAAGCCAGCAGACTGTCCCTTTATGACATATTTCATCCATACGGGCTTAGTTTTAGGTGTATTATATCTCTATGACTAAGCCCATAAGTGTGAAACAAGAGAAGCAACCCGTGGTGGACATGTACAATTAGATTTGTACGAATTTCCGTAAATGCGTACATTCGGGAGGATCCGAAATACGAATTGCTATGCTTCCGAATTTTGTATGAAATACGAAATTTCGTTTACGAATTTCGGATCCAAATTCCATTACAACGGAAACATGACTGGTGTTTTGTTGACCAATCAGAGGTTTTCTTCTGCTGCTGAGTGAGGGTTGGGAAAATTACCTTTTTTAATATGGGAGTGGGAGAGACTGGTACTGGTAGTCGATGGGAGATTCAGAATCGGACAAAATAAGACATTTCGTTAATTACGATCATTCGTTATGATGAAACCCAGGAAGTCAGCACAGCACAGGGATGGTGGGAGCCCTTCATAATGAGCACAGCACAGGGATGGTGGGAGCTCCTCATAATGAGCACAGCACAGGGATGGTGGGAGCCCCTCATAATGAGCACAGCACAGGGATGGTGGGAGCCCTTCATAATGAGCACAGCACAGGGATGGTGGGAGCCCTTCATAATGAGCACAGCACAGGGATGGTGGGAGTCCCTCATAATGATAAATTCATCATAACAAACGTTCGTAATTGTATTGTATTTCATACGAATCCAAATTGAATTTCGGACACTAATTACGAAATACGAATTAACGGCTAATGCGAAACGGAACAAATTTATTGACGGCGCACATGTCTAACCTGTAGTCGAGGGTTGTGCTGGCTCAATAAAGAGTGACTATGAGGAACATTGTTGGTGTGCGGCTGCTTATTTGTCTCAAAGCTAATATACTGTAGGTGTGATGGTTATGTGTCCCCATCACATAGTGTATTCTCACTAATTTTATTCTATGATGCAGTTAACCGCATACACGCATTGTACAGCAACAATCTGATTTGTTCAAACCGTTTCCAGAGCTATGAAAACTACATCTCACAAATTTGTACAGTACAATATTACATTTGCATTATGGTGGCAGTAGGGAGTTGAACAGGTGCAGAATCCAAACGATACCCCTAGAATGTAACACCTACCAGTCTCTCTCCACTGGGGTCACAGCAATCCTCGGAGGCGGCACCAAAGGTAGGGTTGTTGGTCGGTGGATGTAATCTGGGGTCTTCGCTCTGCGCACCTGCCGTTGATGTAACGGTGGCAACTGCAGCGTCCCGGGGCAAAACCTCTTTCCTTTCCACAGATCTATCCCAATATTATATCCATAGGAGCTGTAGGATTTGCTGAGGAAGCACTCTGACAATTCTTGTATGTTCTATAGAGACATAAAAATTGATTGTGAGTTTCTGTGCCAATTAATATCATTCAACATTTGTGAGTGTGATTTGCACTTACACATTGAAGGTACACTCCATATGAAAGTATAAGCAGTCGTGGAACACAGCAGCATGTTGATTGGCTGTGATGGTGCAATCACACTATAGTAGATATGCGTAAATTATATGATCTTGTGCACATTCACAAATGCACCAAAGACGTGTGTGTCTTGCTTGGGATCTGCTAGGGTCTGTAGACCTGGTAAAGATCCCTTTGGCGTGTTTGCCCATGTGCCATGAATTAAAGATGGTGGTGCTGGAGAGGAGCAGTGTAGAGAGAACTTTCTCTACAAGAAAGACAAAGCTGGTCTCCATTGGCTAGTAAACATTGTTTTTCACTTTTACACAGGGACAAATTTGAAAAATTATATTGATGATTTGATAGTAAGGGCGGGTAAAAGGGTAACAGCTTGTATAACAGTGTAAATTTGCTGTTCCCTTAAAATAACTCAACACACAGCTATTAATGTATAAACAAACCGCTGGCAACAAAACTGAGTACACCCCTAAGTGGAAATGTCCAAATTGGGCCCAATTAGCCATTTTACCTCCCCCGATGTCATGTGACTTGTTCGTTTTACAAGGTCTCAGGTGTGAATGGGGAGCAGGTGTGTTAAATTTGGAGATATCACTCTCACTCTCTCATACTGGTCACTGAAAGTTCAACATGGCACCTCATGGCAAAGAACTCTCTGAGGATCTGAAAAAAAAATTGCTGTTCTACATAAAGATGGCCTAGGCTATAAGAAGATTGCCAAGACCCTGAAACTGAGCTGCAGCACGGTGGCCAAGACCATGCAGCGGTTTAACAGGACAGGTTCCACTCAGAACAGGCCTCAACATGGTCGACCAAAGAAGTTGAGTGCACGTGCTCAGCGTCATATCCAGAGGTTGTCTTTGGGAAATAGATGTATGAGTGCTGCCAGCATTATTGCAGAGGTTGAAGGGGTGGGGGGGTCAGCCTGTCAGTGCTCAGACCATACGCTGCACACTGCATCAAATTGGTTTGCATGGCTGTCATCCCAGAAGGAAGACTCTTCTAAAGATGATGCACAAGAAAGCCTGCAAACAGTTTTCTGAAGACAAGCAGACCAAGGACATGGATTACTGGAACCATATCCTGTGGTCTGATGAGACCAAGATAAACTTAATTGGTTCAGATGGTGACAAGCGTGTGTGGGGTCAACCAGGTGAGGAGGACAAAGACAAGTGTGTGTTGCCTACAGTCAAGCATGGTGGTGGGAGTGTCATGGTCTGGGGCTGCAAGAGTGCTGCCGGCACTGGGGAGCTACAGATCATTGAGGGAACCATGAATGCCAACATGTACTGTGACATACTGAAGCAGAGCATGATCCCCTCCCTTCAGAGACTGGGCTGCAGGGCAGTATTCCAACATGATAACGACCCCAAACACACCTCCAAGATGACCACTGCCTTGCTAAAGAAGCTGAGGGTAAAGGTGATGGACTGGCCAATAATGTCTCCAGACCTAAACCCTATTGAGCATCTGCGGGGCATCCTCAAAACAGAAGGTGGAGGAGTGCAGGGTCTCTAACATCCACCAGCTCTGTGATGTCATCATGGAGGAGTGGAAGAGGACTCCAGTGGCAACCTGTGAAGTTCTGGTGACCTCCATGCCCAAGAGGGTTAAAATAGTGGTGGCCACAAAAAATACTGACACTTTGGGCCCAATTTGGAAATGTTTTGGTTAGGGGTGTACTCACTTTTGTTGCCAGATATTAATGGCTGTTTGTTGAATTATTTTGAGGGGACAGCAAATTTACACTGTTATACAAGCTGTACACTCACTACTTTACATTGTAGCAAAGTGTCATTTCTTCAGTGTTGTCACAAGAAAAGATACAATAAAATATTTACAAAATATATATATATATACAGTCACCAGCCACTTTATAGGTAACAACTGTTCAATAGCTTGGTAACAAAAATTGCTAATCAGCCACTCTGAACGTGGCATGATTGTTGGTGACAGACGGACTGGTCTGAGAATTTCAAAAACTGCTGATCTACTGGGATTTCCACGCACATTCATCTCTCTGGTTTACAGAGAAGGGTCCAAACAAGTGAAAATATCCAGTGAGCAGCTGTTGTGTGGAAAATGACTTGTTGATGTCAGAGGAGAATAGGCAGACTGGTTTGAGACGATAGAAAGGCAACAGTAACTCAAATAACCCGTCTTTACAACCAAGGTATGCAGAATACCATCTCTGAACACACAATACAACGAACCTTGAAGTAGATGGGCTGCAGCAGCAGAAGACCACATCGGGTGAAACTTCTGTCTACTAAGAACAGGAAACTGAGGCTACAATTCGCACAGGCTCACCAAAATTGGATAATAGAAGATTGGAAAAACGTGGCCTGGTCTGATGAGTCTCGATTTCAGCTGCGACATTCAGATGGTCGGGTCAGAATTTGGTGTAAACAACATGAAAGCATGAATCCATCCTGCCTTGTATCACCGGTTCAGGCTGGTGGTGGTGTAATGGTGTGGGGGATATTTTCTTGGCACACTTTGGGCCCCTTATTACCAATTGAGCATCGTTTAAACACCACGACCTACCTGAGTATTGTTGCTGACCATGTCCATCCCTTTATGACTACAGTGTCCCCATCTTCTGATGGCTCCTTCCAGCAGGATAATGCACCATGTCACAAAGCTCCAATCATCTCACCACTGGTTTCTTGAACATGACAATGAGGTCACTGTACTGCAATGGCCTCCACAGTCACCAGATCTCAATCTAGAGCCCCTTTGGGATGTGCAGCTGAGAAATCTGCTATCATGTCACTATGGAGCAAAATCTCTGAGGAATGTTTCCAACACCTTGTTGAATCTATGCCACAGAGAATGAAGGCAGTTCTGATGGAAAAATGGGGCCCAACCCGGTACGAGCAAGGTGCACCTAATAAAGGGGTCAGTGAGTATATATATATGTATATATAGATATAGATATAGATAGTCAGGGCTTTTTTTCAGGTGGAACTTGGTGGAACTCAGTTCCACCACCTCTGGCTCAGACCCTTTGGTGCTCCTGCTCACCACAATCACTTGTAAACACAGAAGTCCGGTTTCTGTGTTTACAAGTGACAGCTCTGCAGTCTTTGTGTAACCCCTCTGAACTCTGCACTCTGTAATCCAATCCTGGTATTTAATGCCCCTTTAAGACCCTCCTACTATTTGTGAAATCTGACCACACCCACTATTTGATGTGATTTGGAGGGTGTGTGTGGGGGGGGAGTTTAGGGGGGTCGTGGTTGAGTTCCAGCACCTATTCTTTGACAAAAAAAAGCCCTGTATGTATATAGTAGCATTCCTGGTAAAAAAAAAAAAAAAAAAAAAAAAAAAAAACATTTTGAATTTTGTATACGTTTTTGGTAAAACAAAAAATATTACCTCTTCTGCTGTGACAGTCATTACACTTTGACTTTTCTTCATTGTAACTCCCCAGTCTCGCTCATATAGTCCCAATCAGTTTTCTGGGAAAGGTCAAACCTGGAGAAGAAAATAATGGCATTTAACAGAATGTACAGTGCTGCTCTCAAATTGTTTATTCTAACCCATTATTAAGATGCACACTTCCATAAAACTCTATAACACATTAAAAGGACCCACAAAACTAGAATTAGTCCAGTAAGAATTCTTCATGACACAAAAACGCCAACACGTTTCAGAGGCTCTAAAACCCCTTCGTCAAGGTTAAGAAACGACAAAAGACAGCATACTGTAGTAGCCCCCTGACCCCTGGAGTACCCCAGGAACAGGGAGGGCCAGCATTTCACCCCAGGGCTAAGATGTAAGACTAAAAAACTTTAGGTGTCAGTCACTTTTGTCTTTTTAAAGGTCGCAGATACTCCACAGTAACACTTACAGGCTTTCCAGGTCAATGTCCAACATATACAGTGTAAAAAAACCTTAACACTAAACCAGCAACACCGTAGGTAACATCTCAGGCTTGTTAACGGACTTCTCTGTCTCTCTGCTTGTTCCAGAGCTATCTGTACACACTCATACAGTAGGCTTCCATGAATCCAATCCAAGAGAGTCACCAGGTCCTTGCAAGGAAAGCAGGCTTCATCCTGGCTTCCCCCAGCAGGTCCTCCTCTTGGCTCTCATCTAGGGTTGCCCCCTCATCCCTTTAAACCCGAACACATTTGAATTACACAGGTTCTGAGGCTAATTAAATGCAGGTAAGGCACCAAGTGAGTTTAATTACCACCTTATTCAGCCACAGAACCTGTTTAATTATTATGTGTTCGGGTTTAAAGGGAGGAGGTGGCAGGATGACTTCAGGCCCAGCACCTGGTCCAAGGCACCTGGTAGGTTCCACACAGGTTATGTGCCCAATAGATCAGCTCACTCCAGCAGCAGCCCCCCCCCCAGGCCACAGCCCAGGTAAATATATCTCTCACATCCCAAATGTTTATATCCTCTCCCAGCATGGCACCAGTGGCAATAAATCTCCTACTGGTTGGCTTGAGGAGATATAAATATTCATAACCGACTTTCCCTGTGACATCTCATACTTTTACCAGAGACACCAGTGACACCTATTGGTAGCAGAGAGAAACACTCATTCCACTGAGTTTAAAGCGGAACTTTAGTCATTTTTTTCATCTTTCCATCTATCAAATCTTCTGCCCTTGTTGTTTTAACTTTAGATAGTAAAACTTTTTTTTGTCTGCCAGTAAATACCTTCATACTAGGGCTGCAACTAACGATTATTTTCATAATCGATTAATCGGCCGATAATTTTTTCGATTTATCAGATAAAATCATAAAAAATGTGTATATATAAATGTGTATATATAAAGAAAATAGTAGACATATAAAATACTTTTTTTTCCCCTCCTTTATTTCATAGAAAGTATATGTTCAGTACAATATATAAAAAAATAAAAAATTAGAAGAATTATAAATATTATTTATGTATAAAATATATGGATGTGTAAAGGTTAAAAAAACTAGAAAAGGGGATAGAGATAGATTATATATATATATATATATATATATATATATATATACACATACACACACACACACACACACATATATACATATACACACACACACATATATATATATATATATACACAGACAGGTGTCTCCCCCCCAGTACAGATGACACGTTCCTCCCCTCTCACATGGTGTCACTGCCCCACCTCTGCGGCGGGTCTATCGGAAGGCTGCTGGGTAGAGGGGGAGGAGGAGCAGAAAGCAGCGCAGGCGTATCGCTGGCGAGACATCAGCTGGGTGGGTTGACAACGATTTTCATTATCGATTATTATCGACTAATCATTTCAGCCCTACTTCATACAGTCCACTTCCTGTTTCTTGTCTGATAAAAAGCCTAGGCTTATGACATAATGCACAGCTCGTTCTCTCTCTTTCACTCTTGTGAGAGTTTGCCAGGAAGGGGGGGGGGGGGGAGTCATAAGAGGGCCAATGAGAGCTGCAGAGCTGGAGGTGTGCCTCTGTGTAAATCCAGGAAGTGAACAGGCAGCAGCTTCAGCTGCCCACAGTTAAAATGGTTGCAGCCAAACTTAGTGGAGGGAGATTTCTGCAGCATATTTGGCAAGTACAGAATCACAGTATATATAAAATAATATGCAAAGTGGTTTGAGGGAAGCTTCGGAATGGCAAAGATGTTATATTACAAATTATGTGAGCAGACTGCAGTTCCTCTTTAAAATGATTGCAAATGTTCAAATTAAAAACAAATAAATAAATGTAGTTCTACCCCCACAGAAGGCGCTGGTATGTTTGCCTGGGTCTGCCCATTTTTGGTCCGCAGCCAGGCACAAGGTAGATTCACACAGCCAGGTGCACACTCACTTCTGCTCGGTATTCCAATGACCAGTCTAGGGGTTTTGTTTTTGTTGTTTTCTTGTTGAACTTGGATAGGGAAGGGATATAGAGGGATACTTCAAATTGAGGAATTTGATACCCTTTGATGAAGTCACGTGTTCAGTGACGCAACGCGTCAGAGAGGAGCCGGGTATCGTCACTTCCGGTCATGGCCAAGGCCGGAAGTCCCCTCGTTTGTGAAGCTGTACTCGGCATTTTTAAACTGTAAATTACTACTTGTGTTTTAATAAATTGCACTGGATTACTACACCATGGAGCTCTCCCTCTTTTATTGCATGCAATCTGCATTTGTTGAGCCTGGAAACTGATCCTTATACTGGTGTCTTGGGTACCTCTGGAAACAAATTGATTGCTGTGGAATCAGTACTCCATCCACATAGAGGCTTGACTTGACCTGTAGGTGTCTCCATATGAGGTGATAGGCTGGAGCAAACTAGTGCACAGCGGTTGGTGGAAACAGTTGGATGTTAATTTTTTTGCACTTTATTTTATGAACTGTTTACCTGTTTTTCTTGATTGGACACGATCTTTTGCACTTATCACTTTGGTGTATTTTGCACTTTATCTTCAAAGATTATTTGGACATTTTCATGAACGTTATTTTTTCATATGGTATTGCTTTTTTGCACATATTTTATATATATTTTATGAACATTTTTCAATTGAATATTGAACTTTATATTAGATTTGTTTATTTTTAGTTATCATTGCTTATTAGTAAGTAAGCACCACATTATTCTTCTTTTATACTCCAAATGGAACTATTCACACTGAGGATCCAAATAACTTCCTTTCCTAGTGGAAGACTTCTTCACAGCAGAAAACTGTAGGCAGAACTGAGCAATGTCCTTTAGTAAAGTCATGGACAGTCCTGGACAAAGCTCTCGGAACACTAGCCGGCATTCTTCTTAGTGTGGGCCCTCAGCTGACTTAAAGCACAAGAAGGGGATTAACAGTCTAAGGCTCCTTATGGTGTCTGTACTCACAAGGATCCTGAAGCACCACCAGCAGCCTTCTCTCTCCGGGATACCAGACTAGACGCTCCCTTTGTTAGCTATAGTAGGAACGGGGTCAGCCACACAGACTTCAGGTCACCCACCTAAGGCCGCATGGCAGCATATGCCAGGGAGGCCCTAGCCTGGTGCAATCCTCTGCTAGGAATCAACTAGAGCCCATGAGCTCCTGCAATATAAATACAGGCATTCAGAATGCCAAGGGGCACCACCAGGTTGACCACATGTACCGGATTGCCCGGGACAGTACCGCAATCAGCAGGTCTGTCCCAGGTTTCCGGGCACCTTCATTTACAATACAGTGTCCTGGAATGAAGCTGACAGAGGAGCAAACCCCCCCATAGCACTGGTGCTTGCTCTTCCTTCACCATCACCGTGACCTGAGAGACTCTTCTACTGGCCAGGCTACTGGTTGCTAAAGCCGCCTGGCATCTAACAACAAGTGACATCACGGCCGGGACTCCCTGCCCTGCATTCAAAGTGGAGGAGGAGATAACTTCCTCCTCCTCCAGGCCTAATGCTCACCGCATGCCCGACTCCACCTCCACCACGGATGTCCACTCCACCCACCTCCTCTATCATCTCCAGGCCAGCTCCACCTTCACCATGGACGTCTGCCAACACAAACCTCCTCTATCATCTCTGGGCTCCAGCATGCGTTAAAGCAGGGGACTCCACAACCCCTGTGCCATACTGCCACTGGAAGGAACCACAGCGGCTGGGGGGGGGGGGGGGTTATTCACCTTCGCTGTGAGGCTGAGCCACTGGTGTGTTAGACTGGTGGCAGACTGCGGTGGCAAGTGACATTCTAAGATGGGCAGGCTGCAGTGGCAAGCGACACTGCACAGTGGGCATTTTACAGGTTCAAGTGACACTGCACAGTGGGCAGGCTGCGGGTGGCATGTGACGGTGACAAATGACACACTGCATCTGACAGCAGGCGACAGAGGCAAGTGATGGTGGCAAGTGACAAGCTGCATCTGGTGGCAAGTAGAGCTGCAACTAACGATTAATTTGTCTGTCGACTAATCTATCGATTATTTCTTAGATTAGTCAACGACTATCCGATTATTTTTTTTATTTTTATTTTTTAATGAATCTAGTGTTTTTTTTTTGATTAGCTAATTCATCCTTTGGATAACCTTGAGAGTATTGTATGGCAGAGTATTGTATGGCAGAGTATTGGCGGGCATTGCAGGGCAGGGCAGAGTATTGGCGGGCATTGCATTGCAGGGCAGAGTATTGGCGGGCATTACATTGCAGGGCAGGGCATTGCAGGGCAGAGTATTGGCGGGCATTGCAGGGCAGGGCATGGTAGAGTTTTGCAGGGCAGGGCAGAGTATTGGCGGGCATGGCATTGCAGGGCATGGCATTGCAGGGCATGGCATTGCAGGGCAGGGCAGAGTATTGCAGGGCAGGGCAGAGTATAGTATAGCATAGTATTGCAGGGCAGAGTATAGTATAGTATAGCATAGTATTGCAGGGCAGAGTATAGCAGGGTATAGCAGAGCAGGGCATAGCAGGGCATAGCAGGGCAGGGCATAGCAGAGCAGGGCAGGGCAGAGCAGGGCAGGGCAGAGCAGAGTATGGCAGGGCAGAGCAGAGTATGGCAGGGCAGGGTATGGCAGGGCAGGGTATGGCAGGGCAGGGCAGGGTATGGCATGGCAGGGCAGGGCAGAGTATGGCATGGCAGGGCAGAGTAGAGTAGAGCATGGCATGGCAGGGAAGGGCAGAGTAGAGCATGGCATGGCAGGGAAGGGCAGAGTAGAGCATGGCATGGTAGGGAAGGGCAGAGTAGAGCATGGCATGGTAGGGAAGGGCAGAGTAGAGCATGGCATGGTAGGGAAGGGCAGAGTAGAGCATGGCATGGTAGGGAAGGGCAGAGTAGAGCATGGCATGGTAGGGAAGGGCAGAGTAGAGCATGGCATGGTAGGGAAGGGCAGAGTATTGCATTGGCAGGGTATGGAGGGATGGCTGCATCCATCCGACCTCTCCCCTCCACTGCACAGATCAGTACAGAGAGGGGAGAGAGAAACCGGCGTCATGTCATGACGCCGGTTTGTTTACAAGTGATCGCTCCATCAGAGCGATCACATTGTAAACACCTGGGTGTAGAAAGATGGCCGCCGCTTCGGAGCTAGGCCGAAGCCGCGGCCTCTCCTAAGGCCGAGACCGCGGAGCGCTCCGTGGATCGCGGCATGTGCGCATGGATCTGTGACGATCCGTTGCACCCCTAGGGACGGCGGCACAGAGGGGGAGAAGAGAGGGGGACGGCGGCACGGAGGGGGAGAAGAGAGGGGGGGCGGCGAAGAGCGGTAAATGCTAAGCACTGCCCCCACTGTGACGCATCGACGCCCTGCACGCACGTCAACGTATTTTCTTAGTCGACGTAGTCGATTACGTCGACGCGTCGTGGCAGCTCTAGTGGCAAGTGACATGGGCAAGTGGCAAGCTGCATCTGGTGGCAAGTGACCTGCTCAGGGTTCCCACTGATTCTGCATTATGGTGAGTTGAACTATTTCATTATATATTATAATCAAGTAATAGGAACAAAATGTGCTTTAATCATCCTGACACCATATCAAGCAAGTGCTAACACCAGCCATTCGCTCGACAAATCACCCGCCGCCAAATTTCCTGTCAACCTACATTCTCCCATCCCCCAACCTAACCCCCCGGGTGGGGGGATGGGGGTGCCCCCGAATGGCAGTTTGGAAATGTGGTCACCCTAGGCACCACCCCTTGTAATAGGGCAGCAATTCATGCTCCAATCTGCATGGTTTCTGCCTATTATCCAGCACCATCCATAGTTGCTAGGATACAATGAAACTGCAAGACAGCATGAGCAGCACACTGAGCAGACTACACTAGCCAATCACCACTCTCTGTGAAGCAGCCACAAATAAATTTACCTAGCTGTCTCCCTGCTAAGCAGAGAAACCCAAAACGATTATATATTCATCCTAGCACCTACCAAAGGAGGGTGCTCCATAAATAACAAACATATTATACTTACCTGCTCTGTGCATTTGGTTTTGCACATAGAAGTCCCGATCTTCCTCTTCTCAGGGCCCCTGCCAGCTCCTGGCTACACCCTCCCTCCCCCCTGAGTGGCCACATAACAAGCCATTTGCTATTGGGGCACTTGTATGTGCTCGCTCTCAAGCCTCGCTCTGTGTGTCCATAGACACATAGCGCATTACTTGCCCAACCCTCCCCCCCCGCTCCCTCCTCACTGGCTGTAGATGACAGCAGCGGGAGCCTCTCAGCCATCTATGATTCAGGGCACACTGGCTCTTTTGTTCGAGGCACACCGGGGAAACCCACGTGGCACACCAAAGCGCCGTGGCACCCTGGTTGAGAAACACTCATCTAGTCTGGGGTTGCCACCTTTTCTTCAAGCCAAACCCATAGCTCCCAACTGTCCCTGATTTCGAGATTTCCCTGATTTCCCTGATATGGAGCAATGTCCCTCTGTCCCTCATTCCTTATCATTTGTCCCTCATTTTGGTCTGATCTATATAGTTGTATATAAAACGCACTTTTTATCTTGCAAAAAGTGTTTCCTAGTGCTAAACCTTTCATCCAAATTCAAAATTGCTGCAATTGTTAATTTTAAAAGCCAATATAAAGAAATATTAGTGTTAAAAAAAAGCACATGTGGATTTAACTAAGCTGGCTATGTCCCCTTTAAGGGGCAAGGCAGGGGGCGTGTCCTATGCCTACATATGTTTGCCAGTAGGTGTCCCTCATTCCCATCTCGAAATGTTGGGATGTATGGCCAAACCCAAACACTTTAGCGACACAGGGCACGTTTTTTTCCCCGTAGTATACACTATGGAATTATAAAAGACCTGGGACACCTGGAACAGTGGGCGTAGCCATAAAAAACAACACGAGGTGTTGATAATGATAGGGAATTGAACAATTAATTAAATTAATACAAAAAAAAGAAAAAACATTAATAGCAATGATATGAAATAAATATAAGGCCAGTGTCCAAACAGAAGAGATTCTCCTACACTTGAGAAAGGAGCGCGCATGTGCCTTACGGACCTCGCGCATGCTCTGAAACGCGTTGTGTTTCTCTTCCATTCACTGACGTCACACGCTGTTTCCACGAGCCGCTCTGCGCTTTCCGATGTGAGACATAGCCGGGCTCCCCTCCGCCATCTTGCGGCTATCACAGCATGGAAATATGAACTTTTGGACACAGGCTTTTGACTACAGCTTTCCTTCCGTGTACAGCTCTTTGCATTATATATATGTAAGTGATACTATTATGTTTTATTGTTGATTAAAGCCCTTTGACTGAGTGGCGCTCTCCTATTTTTGTTTTTCCAGTGGGTGTAGCCAAACTGCTCTTGGTGACATCATCACCACCCCCACCCCCCCTCCTCCCCACAGAAATGCTGGACCTGTCAAGACAATCCTATTCAAATTGTGGGCATTTGAGAGAAACCAAGGTTGGATTTACCATTTGTACAGACCGTTCAGCTGCTCAAGGGATTTAGGAGCCAAAGTGCAGGAGATGCAGGTTGTATGAGAGTTGGGACCCCTACCCATTGTCATGTAGATCCAGGCGCTGCTTATGTCCAATACAGCCTGTGTGTTTTTTTGTCTTACATACCACCTGCTCCCAGTGATTGATAACCACCTTTGGGTGGCATATCCCCTCCATTCCTCTTTGGGTTTCACCATCCAGAGGTCATCTGACGACATCACTGTGTGGCCTGAAAAGTTGGAGGACTACCCAGGATCCAGTTTACCGTCTTCTCTTCATTGAGAGCCTTACATGCCTATATGATCTGGTGTTGACCACATGCAGATCCACCGACTCTGGTAAGAGTATCCACCTATACCATTCTTTTGATGTTATTAAACGAAAGAATTCCATACAAATGCTTAAGTCATACATCTGGAGGCTGAGCGCTTTATGTGGTGGGTCTTACTACTTTTTGATGAACACTTTTTTTGGACTTATTATTCTTTGTATGCATATGGAGTTACTAATCAATATTTTGTTTGCTATTCATTTCAATTTATGACATGAACATAGGGTTTGTGTTATTAGCGCTACATTTTTCACCAACTATCTCAATTACTTGGGGAGCCACAGCCCATTCTGAATAATGTGTCCGGGTTTCAGACAGACCGAAACCCAGACACATGATTCAAAACCCGGACTGTCCGGGTTAATCCTGGAGGCAAACCTAATCTAGTCTGTAATGATTTTACCAGACACGTTTTTCTGTTCAAATAGTTGCTGTTGTGAAGTTACTCATAGTTCTTCTTCAAGAAGAACAGATGGCTACCTTTCTAGAGAGCTGTGAGCCCATAAGTTCCGAATGATGGGCTAGGAGTAGTTCAGCTGGGACTGGGAGACACACTGGAAAAAAAAAAAAAAGTTTAAAAATAAAAAGTGTAGCTTTTTCAACCGCTTTAACATTCTATCTTCAGCTCTCTATAAGACAGAATCACACAGCAGAGAAGAGATTCTAACGCTTTATGATCAGCCACAAATGGCTCCAATATCCCGCTAATAGCCAAGTTCATACCCCTTAGAGTATTTGAGCAATATCGGGGGGCCCCTTAGGGCCCATTAGAGACCTTCAGTCTCCTGCATTCTGCAGTAATTGCCAGGAAGTTTTTTTTTTTTAGAAAGGGTCCCATAGGGACGTGGATAATAATTTTTCGATAGGAAGGAATATTGCAATTCTGGAAGTGAATGGCGACCAATTCGTCTCGCTGGGTTTGCTTTAATGAGGGAATCGTGTTGTTGTCAGACCCCGAGAGAGGAAGTTCACTGCAGACAAACAACACACACTTCCTACCCGCTGACCTGTGTGACAGGCCTTTACACCAGCCTAATATTTACTTTAATTGGTGAAATGCAAAGACGCACACCGCGCCAAAACGTGTCAGTTCTATTCACATGAAGGAGAACAGTTTGTGCTAGCTGTAGGGAATGTTTCTCTTCTACAATGGAGTTGTTACCGATTAGAAATAGGCGGAATTGCAGCGTGAACCCAGAGATGTCATTTAGTGCGAGGTAAGTGTGTCGGCGGTCATTGTTTTTTTTTTCTTCTCATTCATTCTGACTGAGGTGGATCTGCATTGCTGGATGACTCGTTCATGGGGATGAGCATTATATGGGGGCCCCATTATTGTTAAAGGGGGTTTCCAGATTCCAAAAAGCTCCCCCGCCCACAGATCCCCACAACCATTGGGCCAGGGTTGTGGGAAAGAGACCCTTGTCCTCATCGACATGAGGACAAGGTGCATGTCCACCCCTTCCTGACCCACCAGGCTGTATGCTCGAAGAAGGGAGGAATTTGGTTTGGACCTTATCACCATTTTTGTTTAATTTTTCATGGGGTCCCCCTTAAACTCTATACCAGAGCTGAAGGACATGGTATTAAATTTAATTTGGTGAATAACACCCCCTTAAAATCCATCCTAGACCTGAAGGATCTGGCATGAAATTTGGGCAACGACGCTGCATAATTTTTTATTACATTTTTAATGGGGTCCCCCTTAAAATCCATCCTAGACCTGAAGGACATGGTATTAAATTTGATTTGGTAAATGACACCCCCTTAAAATCCATCCTAGACCTGAAGGATCTGGTATTAAATTTGGGCAACGACACTGCATCATTTTTTTATTACATTTTTCATGGGGTCCCCCTTAAAATCTACACCAGAGCTGAAGGACCTGGTGTGAAATTTGGGGAACTACAACACATAATTTTTTATTACATTTTTGCATGGGATCCCCCTTAAAATCTATAACAGATCTGAAGGGTCTGTGGGGGGCCTTCATATCATTTTTTTATTCTCACAGTGTCCGTGCCCCTTTGAATGTAAATTCACCTTTCAGTTGGGAATCCAGTGACTTAGGGTGATGAGCATTATATGGGAGTCCCATTATTGTTAAAGGGGGTTTCAAGATTCCAAAAAGCTCCCCCGCCCGCAGATCCCCACAACCATTGGGCCAGGGTTGTGGAGAAGAGACTCCTGTCCTCATCGACATGGGGACAAGGTGCATGTCCACCCCTTCCTGACCCACCAGGCTGTATGCTCGAAGAAGGGAGGAATTTGGTTTGGAACTCCTCGCCATTTTTGTTGAATTTTTCATGGGATCCCCCTTAAAATCTATCCTAGACCTGAAGGATCCTGGGACTGTGACATCATAATGGGCGGGGACATCACCCGGTGACCCTGCCCATTGCCCCTATATAAGTCGCTGCGCAACACGTCCTTATCATTACGGCCAGAGACAGCGACTGGTCAACATCTCAAGGAAGAAGGAGAGAAGAACAGAACAACAGAAGGTGGCGACAGAAGACCGGGCCACCGCTAGTAAAAGAGCTGGAAGAAGGCGCAGAGGCCCAGTAAGAAGAACCGAAAAGAGGGGGACAAGACCCCCCAACAGGGGGACAAGACCCCCAAAGTCGGAAGAAGAGGTGGTGACAGAAGACCGGGCCACCGATAGTATAAGAGCTAAAGGAAGAAAGTGGAGGCCTGGCAAGAAGAACCGAAGAGGAGGACAAGACCCCCGAAGTCAGAAGAAGACCCCCGGAGCTGTGCAATAAATTATTTTTAACCCTTATGTGTTGTGTTTTATTTAAATTTTTTCATAGATGAATGGGTAGGGGTACATTGTACCCCATACTCATTCACATAGGGCGGACCCCAAAAACCAGGGTTGTCGGGAAGAGGCCCTTGTCCTCATCAACATGGGGACAAGGTGCTTTGGGGTGGGGGGGCCGTGCGGCCCCCCCTTCCCCAAAGCACCCCCCCATGTTGAGGGCACGCGGCCTGGTACGGCTCGGGGGGGGGGGGGGCGCTCGCTCGTCCCCACCCCCTTTCCTGACCGGCTGGGTAGCATGCTCAGATAAGGGTCTTATATGGACCTTTGGGGGGACCCCCACACCGTTTTTTCGGCGTAGTGCTTCCCCTTTAAGTCCATACTAGGTGACGGGGCCAGCGATGTGTCAATCTCGCCACCAAAAGGCGGCTACATTGACTTTCTCCGCTAGTCCCGACTACCTGGAGACGCGTTTCCTCCGTGTGTGGGCAAGTCCATTCATTTCAGAAGTATGGCGGACTCCAGCCAAAAGTCCGGTCGTGTGTGGGTAGGTCCGGCGGACTTTCCGGCGATTTGTGTGCCAGACTAAGTCCGCCGGATAGTCTGATCGTGTGTACGCGGTATAACACATGAATATGCTTTGATCTAAACCATTCCATTGTAGCTCTGGCTGTATGTTTCTGGTCGTTGTCCTGCTGGAAGGTGAACCTCCGCCCCAGTCTCAAGTCTTTTGCAGACTCTAACAGGTTTTCTTCTAAGATTTCCCTGTATTTGGCTCCATCCATCTTCCCATCAACTCTGACCAGCTTCCCTGTCCCTGCTGAAGAAAATCACCCCCACAACATGATGCTGCCACCACCATGGCTTTGTTTCAACAAGCTTTCTTCTTGCCACTCTTCCATAAAGGGCAGATTTGTGGAGAGCACGACTAATAGTTGTCCTGTGGACAGATTCTCCTGAGCTGTGGATCTCTGCAGCTCCTCCAGAGTTACCATGGACCTCTTGGCTGCTTCTCTGATGAATGCTCTCCTTGCCCGGCCGGTCATTTTAGGTGGACGGCCGTGTCTTGGTAGGTTTGCAGTTGTGCCATACTCTTTCCATTTTTAGATGATGGATTGAACAGTGCGCCACGAGATGTTCAAAGCTTGGGATAACCTAACCCTGCTTTAAACTTCTCTACAACTTTATAGACATGTGCGCCATCAATAAATTTGTTTTGTTTAGTTCCGTTCCGTTTCGTATTAGAATTGATTCGTATTACGTTATTCATGTCCAAAATTTCGTACGAAATACGAAGGTTTGTTAACTTTTCGTAACAATTACGAATGTTCGTTATGATGAATTTATCATTATGAGGGGCTCCCACCGTGCTGTGCTGACTTTCTGGGTTTTTAACTTTTAGGTTCGTTAACTTTTTGTAACAATTACAAATGTTCATTATCAGTTTGGATCTGAAAATTCGTATTTCGAAAAGAATTCAGAAGCATAGCAATTCGTATTTCACATCCTCATGAATGTACGAATTTACGGAAATTCGTACGAAATTTCGATTCGTACGAAACTAATCGCACATGTCTACAACTTTATCCTTGACCTATCTGGTGTGTTCCTTGGCCTTCATGATGCTGTTTGTCTACTAAGGTTCTCTAACAAACCTCTGAGGGCTTTACATAACAAATATATTTATACTGAGATTAAGTTACACACAGGTGGACTCTGTTTACTAGTTAGGTGAATTGGTTTCACTAGATTATAGTTAGGGGTATCAGAGTAAAGGAGGCTGAATATAAATGCACGCCACACTTTTCAGATATTTATTTGTAAAAAATTTGGAAAACCATTTATCATTTTTCTTCCATAGCACAATTAGGTGCCACTTTGTGTTGGTCTATCACATAAAATCCCAATAAAATACATTTATGTTTTTGGTTGTAACCAGGGCTGTTTTTAAGGCAGGGCAAAAGGGGAAGTTGCCCTGGGCCCTATCATTGTTGTGGGGCCCAAAGCAGCTGCCTCATACTTGCCAACTATCCTGGTTTAAATTCCATTGTTCCTTGAGGTTTTAGTCCCGTGCTGTGTCCCAAGATCTTAGTGTGAAGTGCTGCTACTAATGCTGCCTAGCTCTGCCCTTTTGTGGTGTACAGATGACTCACCTGCAGACCCTGTGTTTACATGTAAATTACCGGCATTCATATGTGAATAGCGGTGGCCGACGGCATTGATATGTATATCTTGCCCCCCTTGAAGTCATATCCATAGTAATTTCTAGCAGCCAATCAACAAGCAGAAATCATGTGCTGTAACCTTTAGCAACTAGTCAGTGAGCGGTAATGTGTACTGTAACCTCTAGCAACCAGTCAGTGAGCGGTAATGATACACTAACCTCTGGCAACCAATCGCAATAGCTACCTGATCTGAATTACCGGCATTCATATGTGAATAGCGGTGGCCGACGGCATTGATATGTATATCTTGCCCCCCTGAAGTCATATCCATAGTAATTTCTAGCAGCCAATCAACAAGCAGAAATCATGTGCTGTAACCTTTAGCAACTAGTCAGTGAGCGGTAATGTGTACTGTAACCTCTAGCAACCAGTCAGTGAGCGGCAATGATTCACTAACCTCTGGCAACCAATCGCAATAGCTACCTGATCTGATTCAGTAAACCGATTTTGAGTCTAGCTGCTATTTATTGTATGTCTCAGAGCAGGTGGAGAGCGAAACTGCATGGGGGGGGGCCCAAAAAAAGTTTTGCCCAGGGTCCAATCAATATTAAAGACGGCCCTGGTTGTAACATGACAAAATGTGGAACATTTCAAGGGGTATGAATACTTTTTCAAGGCACTGTACCATGTATTGCACATATCATATAGTAAAAACAGACCGCCCCCCCCCCCATGAAAACATAATAAAGAAAAATCTAAATAGGAAAGAAGGCCTCATGGAGCGTTATCACATGCTCATAGGAGTGTATGTATGAAGCCGGTCACTTTCACAGATGGAGGTAAATATGGAAGTCACTGGCGTGTCACGGAGTCACTGGTGCGGGTAACAATGCTCACTCAGCCACGGGGTCCACACAGGCAAAAGACGTTTTTTTTTGTGGAAGCAACAAAAAAATAAATGACATTACACTTTTACAAGCTGCAGAGCCTCTAATGCGTTTCACACTAGGAAGCTCTTAATCCCAAAGTGAGCCCTGCAGGAAAACGCAACGACAAGAAACTTCAACCAGCCAATCAAAGCACATAATTCCAGGTGAAGATGATAAATCAGTGTACTCACCAATACTTCAGACATTTATAGTTGGGAGGCCAGCCATGTCACTTCCCTCTGACACCCATGACAAGCCACATATGATGAGAAAATACAGAACTCACATCTTTCACAGTGAAACTTCATAATTAAAGCTGAACTTCAGGCACAAAAACTTTCGATAAATATATTCAATAGCAACAAAAGGTATAAGTCCACTTGGGGTACACGAAATCTCTCTGCAAACCCAGATATTACCTTGTAAAAGTAGTAATGACATCACTGTGTGCTGGACATAGCCTGTACAGGAGCGGTGGGAGGGGCCCAACAGCTCCACCCACTACAGACTACCTGTAGAAAACTACAGGAGGGGGGGCGGAGACAAGACCAGTCACCCTTCTCAAGGAGAGAGAGCAGCAGTGTGGGGTCTTTATTACAGGAAGCTCCGCACACAGAGGGAAAGTCTCACACTGGATTACTGCACAAATCTGGAAGAAATACACAAAGCACACCATGGGGTTTATTTATAAAAATAAATAAAAAATAACAAAAAAAAAAAAAAAAAAAAACCCTTACCATTTATCCATTGAATCTGCATTTGTTCAATGTAAAGAGGGCAAAAACAAATTATTGGGCTAATTACTCTTCTGAGCATATTTTCTTTTATTTTGTCCGGTAGTAAAATACTGCAATATGGCCACTAGATGGAGCTGAGGAGCATAGGCATATACATATGTCCTTGTAAAAAGAGATATCATGTAACAATTCAAGAGAACACTAGAGGGAACTATATAATTAATATATTCATTAGCATTCCACCCTAAAGTGGAACTTCCGCTGATCGGAACCCTCCCCCCCTCCGGTGCACAATTGGCACCTTTCAGGGGGGAGGGGGGTGGAGATACCTGTCAAAGACAGGTATTTACACCCACTTCCGGGCATAGACTCCCGTGGGAGTCTATGCCTCTTCCTGTCCCTGCGCGCTGTCTGCTGGGACACACACGGGTCCCAGAGACAGCGCGGACAATTCCTATTGCGCTGCGTGACTCGCGCATGCGCTGCAGGGAACCGGGAAGTGAAGCCGCTTCGCTTCACTTCCTGATTCCCTCACCTAGAATGACGGCGGCAGCAGCCGAGAGCCGAGTGATCGATCGGCCTCGGCTGCCGGTATCGCTGGACCCCGGGACAGGTGAGTGTCTATTTATTAAAAGTCAGCAGCTGCAGTATTTGTAGCTGCTGGCTTTTAATATTTTTTTACGCAGTGCAGTCCTGCTTTAAATTGCTAATTCCCTCTAGTGTTCTCCTCCACTGCACAGCAAGGGTTAAGTTCTTGTGTTGTCTAGGATGGTCAAAATAAACAGGAATACTTACTTAATTTCTTATCTACCTGGAAGATTAGCTCTATCCTCTACTCAATGTAGGCACCTCTCCCCCCCCCCCCCCCACCCCCACCCCATTCTCACATTCAATGGTACGTGATGATGTCAGAGAGGCAGCAACTAGGCAAGTGGTAAGGTGGAGCGGCTTTGTGGTACCTGTCATATGGGAGAAAGCTTGAGGGAATGAGAAACAAGGTAAGTATTGCTGCTTTATTCTTCTACACCCTAGACAAAATGCTCAATTAACCCTTAAGCGGGGCATAGACAGATCCTGCTGAAGCAGCTGAATTTAGATCCATGTATATGCGGTAAAGGCAGGCCATACATTATGCAAATTTCATTCCTTCAACCTGTAGTTCAATATAAATTACATTTTAAAAACAAAATAAAACAAAATATAAATAATAAAAAAATTAAAATAAACCACCTTCCTCAACCCCTCACGCACCCCATATAAAAGGCGCAGCGTATGGCGAGCACGTGTATGTATAGGCAGTAAGTCAGGCCATACATTATGCAATTTTCGCTCCTTCAACCTATGGTTGAATATAAACTAAATGTAAAAAATAAGTTAAAATAAAAATAAAATAAATAAATAAAATAAATAGTAATAATAAACAAAAAAAATAAAAAAATTAAACCCTCTTCGCCAGCCCCGCACTCACCCCATATAAATAGTGCAGTGTATGGCGAGCACGTGTAAACTTATCAATTGTACCACACATGTGAGGTATCATCACGAATGTCAGAGTGAGAGCAATAATTCAAGGGCCATAATTCATGGCGAAGTCTAAACTGATAACCTGTAAAGACGTTTAAAGTGTCGCCTATGGACAATTTTGGGTACTATCATTTCTTGCTATTTCACTTTCTGTGCACAATTTTTAAGACTTGACATGTTTGGTATGCATTTACTCAACACATTACTACCCTGTTTCCCCGAAAATAAGACCTAGCGTGATTGTCAGTGATGACTGCAATATAAGCCCTACCTTTTATATTTTACAAAAAAATAATTGAGTACACTATTGTGTTTGCGTGCCCTATAATTGATTTTAGTGTAGTTTTGTTTTTTAAATATGCATTTGGTAAATAACTACGCAAATATTGTGCAACATAAAAAAATGCAACTGCCACCATTTTATTCTCCTGGGTCTCTGCTTTCGGCTAACATGTACTTTTTTTGTGCGTTTATAGTAATAAAAATAAATAGAAATAAGAAAAAAATAAAAATAATTAAAGCGCCTCCGTCACCCCAAACACGCACACGCTATATTACTACACGTATGTCCTCACGTGTATCAGAATGACAATGACAAAGCTTAACTTGACATGACTTGACTATATAAAAAGCACAGCATAGGACGAGCACGTGTATGTAAACTTCAATTCCGCCACACATGTGAGGTATGATCGCGAACATCAGATTGCACGCAATACTTCAAGGGCCATAATTAATGGCAAACTCCAAAATGTAAATCTGTAAAATACTTACATTTTTTAAAGGCTTTTAACCACTTTAGGACCGGCGCACGACGATGTACGCCCATTTTTTGAAGAGGGACATCTCTGTAACGGCAGCAGCTGCTGCCACAACTGAGGTATCCATCTTTTCAGGAGTCGGTCCTCTTTACGATAATGGTGGTCTCCGTGGCGGATTCGCCACAAGATTACCGTTGTTGGTAGTGGGAGAGGTGCCAGCCCCCATCCCGCCGCTCTCCCGCGCCCTACACCGCTTAACGGAGCCGTCGGTAGCGGCGGAGACGATCGGGACCTGTCTTGTCTGTGGTGTGGAGACGAGTGAGGCTAAGATGGCCCCCCACCCGTCTCTATACCATAGCAGGGCGGAAGCGACGTCAAAACGTCACTTCCGCCCATACCTCTTAGCCCTTGTACACACGGTCGGACATTCCGACAACCAAATCCGTCGGATTTTGTCCAACGGATTTTGTCCGAAACTGTTGCATACACACAATCGGACAAAGTTGTCAGAAAATCCGATCGTACTTAACGTGATGACGTTATTTCGTTAGGACGGGACTACGTTCAGGCTAGTAGCCAATAGCTTTGGTCTAGGAATTTGATCTGAGCATGCGTGGGACTTTGTCCGATCGGAATTCTCTACACATGATTTGGAAAATTTTATAGCCCAGCTGGAAAACTTGGTCCGTCGGATACTCCGACGGAAACAGTCCGATGGAGCCCACACACTGTCGAATTATCCGACAACACGTTCCTATCGGACATTGTCCATCGGAATATCCGACCGTGTGTACAAGGGCTATAAGGCACATTTTTTCAATGTCATTTTTTCAAATGACACATTTTTTATTTTTTTTTATTGCATTTAAGTCCAAATAGGAGATCTGAGGACTTTTTGACTCCAGATCTCATATTTAAGAGGACCTGTCATGCTTTTTTCTATTACAAGGGATGTTTACATAGGAATAAAAGTGATCCAAATCCAAGGCATGTTTACATTTCTTGTAATAGCAATAAAAGTGATCCAAATTTTTATTTTTTTTTAAACAGTGTAAAAATAAATAAAATCAAGTAAAATAAATAAGAAAATTTTTATATTTTTTTTAAAAACACTGCGTCCCGACGAGCTCGCGCGCAGAAGCGAACGCATATGTGAGTAGCGCCCGCATATGAAAATGGTAGTCAGACCACACATGTGAGGTAATGCCGCGATCGGTAGAGCGAGAGCAATAATTCTAGCCCTTGAACTCCTCTGTAACGCAAAAGATGCAACCTGTAGAATTTTTTTAAATGTCGCTAATGGAGATTTTTGAGGGTAAAAGTTTGACGCCATTCCACAAGCGGGCGAAATTTTGAAGCGTGACATGTTGGGTAGCAATTTACTCGGCGTAACATTATCTTTCACAATATAAAAAAAAAGGGCTAATTTTACTCAAAAAAGCAAATTTTTTTCCAAAAAAAGTGCGCTTGCAAGAACGCTGCGCAAATGTAAAAAAAAAGTATTGCAACGACCGCCATTTTATTCTCTAGGGTGTTAGCAAAAAAAACAATATATAATGTTTGGGGGTTCTAAGTAATTTTCTAGCAAAAAAAAAAAAGTTTTAAACATGTAAACACTGAGGCCGCGTACACACGGGCGGACTGTTCGCCCAACTTTGTTTGTCAAACAGTTTCGGCAAACAGTCCGCTCAAAATTAGCATGGACGGACATGGCCACACACGGCACTTTTTTGAGCGGACTGTTTCAGCGAACTGTTTGCCAAACAGTTCGCTCAACTTTTGAAATGAACGGACTCGCCCACGTAAGGCGGAGGCAAATCCGCCCATTTCGAGCGCGTGTACAGGTAGGCGGGGCCCGCGAAGGAGACGTCGCGGGCTCCGCCGCCTGGAATGGACTTCAAGGGGAACCCCAACGCCGAAAAAAATCGGCGTGGGGGTCCCCCCAAAGTCCACAACAGACCCTTGTCCGAGCACGCTACCCGGCCGGCCAGGAAAGGGGGGCGAGCGAGCGCGCCCCCCCTCCTGAGCCGTACCAGGCCGCGTGCCCTCAACATGGGGGGTGCCTTGGGGAAGGGGGGGCCGCGCGGCCCCCCCACCCCAAAGCACCTTGTCCCCATGTTGATGAGGACAAGGGCCTCTTCTCGACAACCCTGGCCGTTGGTTGTCGGGGTCTGCGGGCGGGGGGCTTATCGGAATCCGGGAGCCCCCTTTAAGAAGGGGGCCCCCGGATACCGGCCCCCCACCCTATGTGAATGAGTATGGGGTACAATGTACCCCTACCCATTCACCTGTAAAATAAAAGTACAAAAAAAAAAAAAACACAACACAGAGAAAAAATATTTTATTGCACAGCTCCGGGGGTCTTCCGTCTTCGGGGGTCTTCTCGCCGGACTCCTCCGCTATCTTCGTGTAGCTCTTTTACTAGCGGAGGAGCCCGGCTTTCTTCCTCCCCGCCGCCGGCCTCTTCTCCCGACTTCGGGGGTCTTGTCCCCCTCTTCGGTTCTTCTGCCGGGCCACCGCACCTTCTTGTAGCTCTTTTGCAGGCGGTGGCCCGGTCTTCTGTCGCCGCTGCCTTCCGTTCTTCTGTCGCCGCCTTCGGTTCTTCTGCCGGGCCACCGCGCCTTCTTGTAGCTCTTTTACAGGCGGTGGCCCGGTCTTCTGTCGCCGCTGTCGCCGTCGCCGCCTTCCGTTCTTCTTCTTCTTCTTGTTCTTCTTCTTCTTCCCCAGGAGATGTTGACACGTCGCTCTCTCCGGCCGGAATGCCAGAGCCGCGCTGTGCGGTCACTTATATAGTGACAATGGGGCGGTGTCACATGGTATATGTCACATGGGTTGGTCACATGGTGACCCCGCCCCCTTACGATGTCATAGTCCCCATGTGACATCAACCCATGTGACCAACCCATGTGACATATACCATGTGACACCGCCCCATTGTCACTATATAAGTGACCGCACAGCGCGGCTCTGGCATTCCGGCCGGAGAGAGCGACGTGTCAACATCTCCTGGGGAAGAAGAAGAAGAACAAGAAGAAGAAGAAGAAGAACGGAAGGCGGCGACAGCGGCGACAGAAGACCGGGCCACCGCCTGTAAAAGAGCTACAAGAAGGCGCGGTGGCCCGGCAGAAGAACCGAAGGCGGCGACAGAAGAACGGAAGGCAGCGGCGACAGAAGACCGGGCCACCGCCTGCAAAAGAGCTACAAGAAGGCGCGGTGGCCCGGCAGAAGAACCGAAGAGGGGGACAAGACCCCCGAAGTCGGGAGAAGAGGCCGGCGGCGGGGAGGAAGAAAGCCGGGCTCCTCCGCTAGTAAAAGAGCTACACGAAGATAGCGGAGGAGTCCGGCGAGAAGACCCCCGAAGACGGAAGACCCCCGGAGCTGTGCAATAAAATATTTTTTCTCTGTGTTGTGTTTTTTTTTTGTACTTTTATTTTACAGGTGAATGGGTAGGGGTACATTGTACCCCATACTCATTCACATAGGGTGGGGGGCCGGTATCCGGGGGCCCCCTTCTTAAAGGGGGCTCCCGGATTCCGATAAGCCCCCCGCCCGCAGACCCCGACAACCAACGGCCAGGGTTGTCGGGAAAAGGCCCTTGTCCTCATCAACATGGGGACAAGGTGCTTTGGGGTGGGGGGGCCGCGCGGCCCCCCCTTCCCCAAGGCACCCCCCATGTTGAGGGCACGCGGCCTGGTACGGCTCAGGAGGGGGGGCGCGCTCGCTTGCCCCCCTTTCCTGGCCGGCCGGGTAGCGTGCTCGGACAAGGGTCTGTTGTGGACTTTGGGGGAACCCCCACGCCGATTTTTTTCGGCGTTGGGGTTCCCCTTTAAGCCCATTCCAGGCGGCGGAGCCCGCGTCGTCTCCGTCGCGGGCCCCGCCTACCTCGAAATGAGCAGACTTTCCTCCGAGCGGGAACAGTTTGCTCATTTCGAAAGTAGCCTACACACGGGCGGACTGTTCGCTCAAACACAGTTTCAGCGGACAGTTTTTCGGAATTTCCGAAAGACTTTGTCCGTCCAACTGTCCGCTGAAACTGTCCGCTGAAAGCCCACACACGAGCGGACTGTCCGCCCAAACACTGTTCAGCGGACAAGGTTGGGCGAACAGTCCGCCCGTGTGTACGCGGCCTGAGTCTGAAAAAGAGGGTCAGTCCTTAAAGCGGGAGTCCGCCGGGACTCCGCGTTTTTTTTTTTTTTTTTAAAGCCAGCAGCTACAAATACTGCAGCTGCTGACTTTTAAAATAGTGACACTTACCTGTCCAGCGCGCCCGCGATGTCGGCACCCGAAGCCGATCTGTAGATCGTTTCTCGGGTGCTGCCGCCGCCATCTTGGGTATGGGAATCAGGAAATGGAGCCTTTCGGCTTCATTTCTCGGTTCCCTACTGCGCATGCGCGAGCCGCGCTGCGCAATAAGGACGGTCCCCGCTGCCTCTGGGATCTGTGTGTTTTCCCAGCAGGCAGCGGGGCACTTGCGGAAAGGGGCGGGCACTTGCGGAAAGGGGCGTAATCTACGCCCCTTTCCGCAGAGAGCTATCCCGGAAGTGGGTGCAGTTACCTGGATTATCCAGGTAACTGCACCCCCCTCCCCCCTGAAAGGTGCCAATTGTGGCGCCGGAGGGGGGGAGGATTCCGATGAGCGGAAGGTCCATTTTAGGGTGGACCTCCGCTTTAAGTGGTTAAAGTGTAGCCTATGGAAAATTTACCATCATCTGCACAATTTTAAGACTTGACATGTTTTGTATCTATTTACTCAATGCATTACCATCTTTTATCATTTACAAAAAAAAATAAAAAAAATTGGGTATAATATTGTGTCTGTGTGCCCTTTCATTTATTTTTTTTGTTTTGTTTTTTCCTAAAAATCTGCATTTTGTATATTTTTTGTGGGTTTACAGTAATTTATAGATTTTTTTTTTATTTTATTTAACATGTGTGCAAAAAAAAAAAAAAAATTGTCCTGGTAGGCAAGTGGTTAAAAAAAACAAAAAAAAAACAAATGGACTGATGTGAATGTACAGTATGTAAAGAGCTCTGTAAATTGTTGGTGCTATTTAAATAGCTGTAATAGAAAAGCTAAACATCATTCATTTTGCTTCTGTATGTACGGAATTTACAAGGCTTTGACACTGCAGTGCTGTGACAATTCCCTTTGTATACATTGCTTTTTATGGTTAGTACTTTGCCACTGTATTGACTTGACAAGCATAATTTGTACGTGGAATTTTTCTCAATAATAAAAGTAAAAAAAAACAAAAAAAAAAACATTATTCATTTATGGCTTACATCTCCTTCTATGTCCTGCAGGTGGCGCTGTACAGATGGAACATGAAGCTGTATTGAATTCCTCGTAACTTCTCACTTCTACACCTTGGAGTGTTAAGAGCTTATCTATTCTTTATACTCACCCTGCCAATAATGCCAGCTTGGGGGCAAATCCACAGAATGTAATAATAGACAGAAAACTGTATTCTTTTACTTTTGTTTCCTTGGTGTATTAAATATAAAAATTTTCTTTCAAGATCAACATTTTCCATTTTTCACACTTTCGCTGTACAAATAAAAGGAACAGAATGTGTCTGTTGCATCGCAGTCGCATGAAATGCGTGGCGTAGATGATCCTCTCTGAATTCGGCGCTCCGATAAAAGTATTGGCTGTGAGGCATTCAGCCTTAAATTTTTGCTAATCACATCCTACGCTGCAATAATGTGAATCATGAGTCCCGGGTGTTAGTCATGAGATGGAGCTGGCTGTAAAAGAATGAGATGCAAAAGAAGGATGACTTGGTCCCAGGATTTCATGTAGCAAAGCATCCTGGGTAGTCTAAAAGCAGTACAGGTAGTGCTAGGACAAGGTTGTTTATTGCCAAGGGTGGAAAGGCCAGTGGGCACCCCAACCCCCTCCTGAGCTGTGAACTACCTGCATATGGAAGAAGGGGAAATAGATTTGACGCTATACCCTTAAATTAAATAATAAAATAAGTTGTTAAAAAAATGTAACAAAAATTGGTAATAAATTATCAGCACGCTGGTAAATAATAAGCCCAAAAAAGGTTAGATCATTCTAGGTGCCCTATATCAAGTGCTTAACCACTTGCCGACCAGCGCACGACGATGTACGTCGACAGAATGGCACGGGCAGGCAAATGGGCGTACATGTACGTCCCTTTAAATTTGCCGCCCTGCCACCGGGACCCCCGTGAGTCCGGTCGCGGGACCCGCGGACTCGATCGCCGCGGGCATCCCCGCGATCGTCTCACGGAGCGGCCGAATGGAGAAGTGCCGTTGTAAACAACATTTCTCCATTCTGCCTAGCAACTAGTGACGCTGATCTCTGCTCCATGTGATTGGAGCAGAGATCAGTGTTCACTAAATGAAAGCCCAACCCCCCCCCCCCCCCATAGTTAGTAACACGCCCCTAGGAACACTTAACCCCTACACTGCCACCCCCTGGTTAACCCCTTCACTGCCAGTGTCATTTACACAGGAATCACTGCATTTATATAGCAGTGATTACTGTATAAATGACAATGGTCCCAAAAATGTGTCAAAAATGTCCGATGTGTCCGCCATAATGTCGCAGTCACAATAAAAATCGCTGATCCCCGCCATTACTAGTATAAAAAAAAAAAAAATTATTAATAAAAATGCTATAAAACTATCCCTATTTTGTAAACGCTATAACTTTTGCGCAAACCAATCAATAATCGCTTATTGCGATTTTTTTTACCAAAAATATGTAGAAGAATACGTATCAGCCTAAACTGAGGGAAAAAAATGTTTTTATATATATTTTTGGGGGATATTTATTATAACAAAAAGTAAAAAATAATGCGTTTTTTTCAAAATTGTCGCTCTATTTTTGTTTATAGCGCAAAAAATAAAAACCGCAGGGGTGATCACATACCACCAAAAGAAAGCTCTATTTGTGGAAAAAAAAAGGACGTCAATTTTGTTTGGGAGCCACGTCGCACGACCGCGCAATTGTCAGTTAAAGCAACGCAGTGCCGAATCGCAAAAAGTGGTCTGGTCTTTGACCAGCAAATTGGTCCGGTCTGAAAGTGGTTAATGTGCTAGTGTCACTAGAAAAAATTCCATAGAAAATCACATAAACATATTTGTGAATGCAATAATAAAAGTGCAAAACTAACCACGTAATAGATTAGTAGAGATGAATAAACGTTCAATTGCAAGGAATAATGATGACAAAAATAAAAATACAAGTGAAACCAATAAAAGTTCCCAAGTAAAAATTAAAATGAAACGTAAAAAATCAAAACTATTTTAAAATTCCAGTCAGTGAGAGTCCCACACTTATAACAAAGCCAATGTGCTAAGTGCCAAAGGACGAGTAAGGCCGCGTACACACGCGCGGACTGTTTGCCCAACCTTGTTCGTCAAACAGTTTCGGCAAACAGTCCGCTCAAAATTTGCATGAGCGGACTTGCCCACACACGAGCGGACTGTTTCAGCGAACTGTTTGCCAAACAGTTCGCTCAACTTTTGAAATGAACGGACTCGCCCACGTAAGGAGGAGGCAAATCCGCCCATTTCGAGCGCGTGTACAGGTAGGCGGGGCCCGCGAAGGAGACGTCGCGGGCTCCGCCGCCTGGAATGGGCTTAAAGGGGAACCCCAACGCCGAAAAAAATCGGCGTGGGGGTTCCCCCAAAGTCCACACCAGACCCTTGTCCGAGCACGCTACCCGGCCGGCCAGGAAAGGGGGGCGAGCGAGCGCGCCCCCCCTCCTGAGCCGTACCAGGCCGCGTGCCCTCAACATGGGGGGTGCCTTGGGGAAGGGGGGGCCGCGCGCCCCCCCCACCCCAAAGCACCTTGTCCCCATGTTGATGAGGACAAGGGCCTCTTCCCGACAACCCTGGCCGTTGGTTGTCGGGGTCTGCGGGCGGGGGGCTTATCGGAATCCGGGAGCCCCCTTTAAGAAGGGGGCCCCCGGATACCGGCCCCCCACCCTATGTGAATGAGTATGGGGTACAATGTACCCCTACCCATTCACCTGTGAAATAAAGTACAAAAAAAAACACAACACAGGGAAAAAATATTTTATTGCACAGCTCCGGGGGTCTTCCGTCTTCGGGGGTCTTCTCGCCGGACTCCTCCGCTATCTGTGTGTAGCTCTGTTGCTAGCGGAGGAGTCCGGATTTCTTCCTCCCCGCCGCCGGCCTCTTCTCCCGACTTCGGGGGTCTTGTCCCCCTCTTCGGTTCTTCTGCCGGGCCACCGCGCCTTCTTGTAGCTCTTTTGCAGGCGGTGGCCCGGTCTTCTGTCGCCGCTGCCTTCCGTTCTTCTGTCGCCGCCTTCGGTTCTTCTGCCGGGCCACCGCGCCTTCTTGTAGCTCTTTTACAGGCGGTGGCCCGGTCTTCTGTCGCCGCTGTCGTCGTCGAGTCAACATCTCCAGGAGAAGAAGAAGAAGAACAAGAAGAAGAACAAGAAGAAGAACAAGAAGAAGAACAAGAACGGAAGGCGGCGGCGGCGGCGGCGGCGACAGCGGCGACAGAAGACCGGGCCACCGCCTGTAAAAGAGCTACAAGAAGGCGCGGTGGCCCGGCAGAAGAACCGAAGGCGGCGACAGAAGAACGGAAGGCAGCGGCGACAGAAGACCGGGCCACCGCCTGCAAAAGAGCTACAAGAAGGCGCGGTGGCCCGGCAGAAGAACCGAAGAGGGGGACAAGACCCCCGAAGTCGGGAGAAGAGGCCGGCGGCGGGGAGGAAGAAAGCCGGACTCCTCCGCTAGCAAAAGAGCTACACACAGATAGCGGAGGAGTCCGGCGAGAAGACCCCCGGAGCTGTGCAATAAAATATTTTATCCCTGTGTTGTGTTTTTTTTTGTACTTTATTTCACAGGTGAATGGGTAGGGGTACATTGTACCCCATACTCATTCACATAGGGTGGGGGGCCGGTATCCGGGGGCCCCCTTCTTAAAGGGGGCTCCCGGATTCCGATAAGCCCCCCGCCCGCAGACCCCGACAACCAACGACCAGGGTTGTCGGGAAGAGGCCCTTGTCCTCATCAACATGGGGACAAGGTGCTTTGGGGTGGGGGGGCCGCGCGTGTTGAGGGCACGCCCCATGTTGAGGGCACGCGGCCTGGTACGGCTCAGGAGGGGGGGCCGCGCTCGCTCGCCCCCCTTTCCTGGCCGGCCGGGTAGCGTGCTCGGACAAGGGTCTGGTGTGGACTTTGGGGGAACCCCCACGCCGATTTTTTTCGGCGTTGGGGTTCCCCTTTAAGCCCATTCCAGGCGGCGGAGCCCGCGACGTCTCCTTCGCGGGCCCCGCCTACCTGTACACGCGCTCGAAATGGGCGGACTTTCCGAGCGGGAACAGTTTGCTCATTTCGAAAGTAGCCTACACACGGGCGGACTGTTCGCTCAAACACAGTTTCAGCGGACAGTTTTTCGGAATTTCCGAAAGACTTTGTCCGTCCAACTGTCCGCTGAAACTGTCCGCTGAAAGCCCACACACGGGCGGACTGTCCACCCAAACACTGTTCAGCGGACAAGGTTGGGCGAACAGTCCGCCCGTGTGTACGCGGCCTAACAGGTGAATAATGGTAAATAATGGTGATTATCTTCAAAAAAATATATGCCATTGCTACTCCCAGTGCACAGTGAATAATAATGTGATTGCTCTCACCAGAGCTCTTACCCCAACAGGGGTGAATCAGCCTCCACAGTATGAGCCACTGTGCTGCTCTCTGGCAATGATTTGCTGTTATCCTGGGAGACGCCTGCTCTTCCGAAACAGAAGGTAATCAATCGTTTTTTTCGTGACAGAAGGTAACCAATGGTTTTTAAATTCCCGCCGGTATTGCCGTCTGTGTAAGAAGTGCACGCTGTCTGGCCACGGCCCTACGCGTTTCGTCACACCAACGTCATCTGGAGCGCATACCCTAGTCATTTTGCACCCCTCCTGCCAAAGTTTTCACAGTAGCTTGAAGGCAGGTAGTGATCACTGCTGCCCCAGTGGAAAGTTAGGAGTTAACTGTACTCCCGGGTTTTTTCCTTGGTGGGTTTTTCTGACCCTCCATTCCTTTTCCAATGAACCGGGTACTGTATGTGCCCACGCAACCTACAGGAGTCAACAATGGACTATACTTCATACTCCTCAGGGTTTTCAACCTGCACTGGGTGAGGACGTGGCACTGAGGTGGTGAAGTGGTTGCAGACCAGAGGTTTTAATAAGGAGGTATGAAATACATTTGAGACTACCCTAAAGAGATCACAGATCACACATCACAGGTCCCAGAAGACTGCAGGACCATTCACAAAGCGCAGTACGGCTCTCACGCACAGTGGGCAGCCGGCTGTGAAGCCACAAGCAGCACTGCTGGCTGCCCACAGTTAAGATGTCAGCGCCAGGAACACGAAGGCTAGTGAAGAATTGGTCTGGGTGAGGACGGTGCTGGATGTCTGGACAGGCAAGTGTCCTGTTATTAAAAGGAAGCGGCTACAGGATTTGAAAGACCAAAGCATCTTCTGCATCTTATGAAATGGATGAAGAGGAACGCTCGCACAGCAGAACTAATTTACTCTGGGGGGTATACATTGATATGTTGATGTATTCTGTCTCTGCATGAAGAGATAGAATCTCCAGTTTCAATAAATCTCTAGTTAAAGTGGTTCTGCACCTAAAATAAAAATATTAAAAGCCAGCAGCTACTAATATTGCAGCTGCTGACTTTTAATAAAATCACACTTACCTGTCCCGGGGTCCAGCGATGTCGGCGGCAGATGACGAGCGATCGCTCGTCTCGCTGCTGCCCCCGCCGCCACCCTCTGTCAGGGAATCGGGAAGTGAAGCATTACAGCTTCACTGCCCGGTTCCCTACTGTGCATGCGCGAGTCGCGCTGCGCGTCTCTTATGGTCCCCCGCTGTGTCTCTGGGAACTGTGTGTTTCCCAGAACACAACGGGGGGGGGGGGGGCATCTGCGGCGGTCTGGCCGGAAGTGGGTGCAGTTACCTGGATTATCCAGGTAACTGCACCCCCCCTCCCCCCTGAAAAGTGCCGATTGTGGCAACGGAGGGGGGGAGGGATCAGATTATCGGAACTTCCCCTTTAGGGTGAAGAACCGCTTTAACCATATTAAACACGGGCAGAAGAATTTATAGTAATCTCTTGTAGGAAACCAGATGAGGATCTCTTTAGGGTAGTCTTTGTCATCTATCAAATGGGGTTCCTATAGAATTTATTAGGGGTTCCTAACCATTAATGTAAGAAGCATCCTTCCCACTGATCACCAATGTAAGGAACATTCTTCCTGCTGACCAACAATATAAGAAGCATTCTTCTCACTGATCACCAATGTAAGGAACATTCCTCCCACTGACCAGTGACCACCATAATAAAGGGACATTCTTCCCATTGACCACTAATGTAAGGAACATTCTTCCCACTAACCACTAATGTAAGGAACATTCTTCCCACTGACCACCAATAAAAGGACCATTCTTCCCACTGGCCACCAATGTAGGGAACATTCTTCCTACTGACCAACAATATAAGAAGCATTCTTCTCACTGATCACCAATTTTAAGGAACATTCCTCCCACTGACCAGTGACTACCATAATAAGGAACATTCTTCCCATTGACCACTAATGTAAGGAACATTCTTCCCACTGACCTCCAATAAAAGGACCATTCTTCCCACTGGCCACCAATGTAGGGAACATTCTTCCCACTGGCAACCATTGTAAGGATCATATCAACTGGGGTTCTTATAGAATTTGTTAGGGGTTCCTATGTAAGAAGCATTCTTCCCACTGACCACTAATGTAGGAAAAATTCTTCCCACTGACCACCAATGTAAGAAGCTTTCTTCCCACCAATGTAAAGAACATTCTTCCCACTGACCACCAATACAAGGGCATTATTCTCACTGACTTACAATGTATGGAGCATTCTTCCCACTGATCACTATGGGGCATACTTTCCACTGAACACTGATGTAAAAACATTCTTCTCACTGACCACCAATGTAAGGAAAAATTCTCCCACTGGCCACCAATATAAGGATCACTCTTCTCACTGACGACCAATGTAAGGAGCATTCTTCCCAATGGCCACCAATGGAAGGAGCATTCTTCCTAATGACCACCAAGCTAATGTTTGGGAAGTTGTAGATATGACAATTATTGTCAAAGGTTTCCCAAGACCTGAAGATTATTTCAGGGGTTCCTCTGTGTTACAAAGGTTGAGATAGACTGCTTAAGCGATAATATAGAATAGTCAAAACAGATTTTTCTCATTTCCTTTGATCCCTTCTAAAATTATATATTTAGAATAATTTTGGAATTATTTATCTTACATACAGGATACACAGACATCCTCCATTCCATCACATTATTATTCAGCTCCTCAATCTTTTTATATTTACATAATTTAATTATTAGTGTTTGGCAGATATAATATGTCGTCATTGACGCTTAAAGTATACATGTGTCGACTTTCAAATTGGAGAGCGTCTAGCAGGGGTAAGGAGAAGACACCTGGAAGCATCTTCACGTATCTTTTAGCTATCTTCTTCCATACAGCCTGATACCCGGAGTGCCTAATTATACAAATAGTGACTTTAGTTTAAAGTCAGGAGGACCGTAGACACTTCAGAACATTTCACCAACAGCGCCATTCTTTTTAGGCAAAATCATTCTGCTTACCCCTTCTGACCAATCCTCTGACCTGGGTGTTGAGAGGGGACCCTTCCTTAGGTGCCGCATGCAGAAGTTGGATGTTAGGTTAGCCTCTTTGAACGCCAGAAGATTTACCCCACTTCATGACCAGGCCATTTTTTGCGATACGGCACTGCATTACTTTAGCTGACAATTGCGCAGTTGTGCATGGACGCCGAATGCTGGACTCGGGAGCGCGCCCGCAAGGTAAACCCCCCCCCCCCCCCCCCTGGGAGAGCACTTCTCCTCGATCAAAATAATTTTGATTGATCAAAGAAATTAACGATTAATCGAACAACTAATCGTTAATTTCCGCAGCCCTAGTATATATATATATATATATATATATATATATATATATATATATATATATATATATATAAAAATAATGTTTGGGGGTTACAAGTAATTTTCTAGCAAAAAAAAAAAAAAAGATTTTAACTTGAAACCAACAAATTTCAGAAAAAAAGGTTTATGCCGTGTACACACGACCGAACTTTCCGGCAGACTAGGTCCAACGTAATCAGTCCATCGGACAATCCGATCATGTGTGGGCTAATCCGATCGTTTTTCATGAAAAAAATAAATAAATCAGACGGACCTAGAAATAGAACATGTTTCAAATCTGTCCGATGGACTCAATTCCTATCAGGAAAACCGGTCGCCTGTATGCTGGTCCGACGGACCAAATATGACGCAAGGGCAGCTATTGGCTACTGGCTATTGAACTTCCTTGTTTAGTCCCATCTTACGTCATCACGTTCAAAATGAGCGGACTTTCGAATGGACTTAGTCCAGTCATGTGTGGCCAAGTCCATTGGTTCAGAAGTCCATCGGAACTCCGCCGAAAAGTCGGGAAGACCGTTGGACCTAGTCTGCCGGAAAGTCCGGTCGTGTGTACGTGGCATTAGTGTTTAAGTGGTTATAATTCCCTCATTTTCAGACCAAAGTGTATCCCTTTGATCTAAAGGACAAATTTGTTACAATTTTTATACTTAAGTTCCACTGCTAAAGATTGTTGTGATTCTTGGCAGACTGCCCGTTTTTTGTTTTTTTTTTCCTTTCTTTTGACGGCTGTCGGCTTTAGCAGAGAAGAGAGAATTCTCTGCATAGAAAGAATCGGGAAATACTTTGTCAAGATCGCAAGGGTGAAAAAAAATTGCGATAACTATTCTTAACGATTAATCGTGCAGCTCTAGCAGACAGCAATAAATAGGTCTAAACCTTCCCAACTCAATCAAAAGAAAAAAAAGAAAAACGAATTTTGCCTAGAGATACTCTTTATAAAAGAAGCATTAAAAATCCCCAAATACTTACCTTGATTCGGGATCACTGGAGGCACAGGGGGTTGCGAGTCTTTTCTTTATGGAAAGGTCTTTCTCTTCGGAGCAGAAACAGGTAAGGATTTGCAACTAAGTTTGTTAAAATCCCTGCAATGTACACAGATCACCCGGAGGGGCTTGTTCTGTTTTCAGCAAAAGTGGAATCGAATGCCTCGATCCTTTTTATCCTGTTTTAGAACCATTGAAAATGAGAGCACCCAGCAGAGCTATCACAATGGTAAAGCAGGTGCAGCACGTGGTAGAAAAATTCACCCTGGAGCAGGTTATGCCAGTAACGTCATTCCAGCAATTAGAAAATCAGGGAAAACAACTCTTCTTTTTCCAGTTGGGTCTCTCGGGAAGGGATTATCGGTACACTGAGCTGCCAAGCACATGGAGTATATCCTGCTTAATGACTCATTATTACCTACCAGTTTCCAGATTCTAAGTCCACGCTTAACAATTGGTGGCTCCATGGGGACCTTTCACTTGGAAAGACATGACCTTGAAATATAAAGTTTTCCAAATGCAGAGTTGGGCCTGAGGTAGGTGCAAATATACAAGAGCTGATGATCGTCAAGGTAGGATTGGCCCACAATGGCTGCAGAGCGCGGTCAGCTCTACATAACCTGGACATGGTCAGAGTGAACTTAAAGTGGTTGTAAACCCTTACAAACCACTTTGACCTTCAGGTAAACCTAGATTAAGGCTTACCTGTAGGTCCAAGAAATATTTCCTAAACCTACACGGTTTAGGAGATATTTGCCAAAAGACAGGCACCGCTGTCCACGGCGCATGCGCCGCAGACAGCGGCGCGCAGGCACACTGAGCGTGCCGCTGTCAATGGCGATATGCCACGAGTTGAATGACAGCAGCGGAGCAGCGAGACCCACCGAGAAGATGGATGCGCCGGACTACAGGGGACAGCGGTGACTTCGCTGGCTCCTGTGTCAGGTAAGTGACACAGAATGGGCTACTATGCGATGCACAGGCATCCATTATGCTTTACCTTTGCAGGGAATCAAAGAGGAAGTAAACTCATCAGGATTTACTTCCTCTTTAACTGGAGTGCTTTGCTTGGAACAGACATCTACCACCAGAATCCCTTCAACTGCTGAGATTGTCATTTAAAGCACGGTTTAATTTTCACTATAAGAGCTCATTTACACTTGCTCCGGCTTCAACACACCTTAAAGTGGTTGTAAACCCTTACAAACCACTTTGAACTACAGGTAAGCCTAGATTAAGGCTTACCTGTAGGTCCAAGAAATATCTCCTAAACCTACACGGTTTAGGAGATATTTACTAAAGGACAGTGACAGTGATATGCCGTTAGTGGCGGCTCCTGTGCGCATGCGCGGGAGTGACGTCATCGCTGCTCCGGTGCTGTGAGTGGTCGGAGCAGCGATACCAGGAAGAAGATGGAGGCTCCAGACTACAGGGGACAGTGGTGACATCGCTGGCTCCTGTGTCATGTAAGTGACACATAATGGGCTACTATGCGATGCATAGTAGCCCATTATGCTTTACCTTTGGAGGGAGACAGAGGAAGTAACACCCATCAGGGTTTACTTCCTCTTTAAAGTGCCTACCACTTCAACATGCTTTTATGATGCTTCAAGGGTACTTCGATGAAGCTTCAGTGATGCTTCGGTGATGATTAGTGATGGACGAACGTTTCGCCCGGCGGTCGTTTCGCGGCGAATTTCCGACTTTCGCCGTCCGCGGGTTCGAACGCCTTTTTCCGTCGTTCGCCCCGGCGGACTTACGTGTTTAATGTATACAAGAACTTTAACCTTTCGTGACACGTTTATCATGTGTTACAGGACAACCAATTGAGACATGACAGCTCATGGACACTTGGACATTCCCCCTAACCTATAAATACACCCGATCCGGTGGCCATTTTACATTCTTTCTTCTGTCACTGTAGGGAAAGGATCCTGTGTGGAGTAGGGACAGAGAAAACGCTAGCTATTTGGTACACAAAAGTTCTTTTCAGGACTGGTATAGGTGTTAGGTCAGCAGCCTGAGTTTCTTTTGTCAGTTTAGATAAAGGGACAGAGCGCTGTATGCTGCTATTTTAGGGACAGCTCAGCCAGATTAGTCTTTCTTCATCATCATCATCATCATCATCATTAGCTGTTACTATCAGGTCCACAAAAGAGCTGTTCCAGCTAATCGTTCCAGCCTACTCTTTTTTGCCAATTTGTATAGGGACAGGCAGGAAGCAGTGTGTCAGGCAGTGAGGATAATTTTAAAGACTTGCTGTTACTATTAGTTCCACAAAGGTTCTTTTCAGGACTGGTATCAGTGGTACGGTAATAGGCTTGTACACGTATAATATTCTTTCTTCCAAATATAGAAAGAATATTATACTTGACTGCTGCCCTTCTGCTGCAGTCTGCTAATCATTCACAACTCACTTGTTCCACAAAGCTCTTTATCAGGACTGGTAACTTGGTCTGTCTAGGGTGCTACGGTACATAGGCTTGGGTGCGGTACAGTCTGCTGTTCTGTAAGGACCGCTATCGGTCCACAATACATAGGGTTGCCGTGCACTACTGCTGACCGCTGCCCTATACTGCAGCAGTCCTTCAGCGGTATAGGGACTGACGCACAGTCTGCTAAACACTAATACACAACCTGCTTGGTCCACAAAAGTTCTTATAAGGACTGGTAACTTGGTATAGGGTGCTACGGTACATAGGCCTGAGTGCAGTACAGTCTGCTGTTCTGTAAGGACTGCTATCGGTCCACAATACATAGGGTTGCCGTGCACTACTGCTGACCGCTGCCCTATACTGCAGCAGTCCTTCAGCGGTATAGGGACTGACGCACAGTCTGCTAAACACTAATACACAACCTGCTTGGTCCACAAAAGTTCTTATAAGGACTGGTAACTTGGTATAGGGTGCTACGGTACATAGGCCTGAGTGCAGTACAGTCTGCTGTTCTGTAAGGACCGCTATCGGTCCACAATACATAGGGTTGCCGTGCACTACTGCTGACCGCTGCCCTATACTGCAGCAGTCCTTCATTGGTATAGGGACTGACGTACAGTCTGCTAATCACTAACACACAACCTGCTTGGTCCACAAAAGTTCTTATAAGGACTGGTAACTTGGTATAGGGTGCTACGGTACATAGGCCTGAGTGCGTTACAGTCTGCTGTTCTGTAAGGACCGCTATCGGTCCACAATACATAGGGTTGCCGTGCACTACTGCTGACCGCTGCCCTATACTGCAGCAGTCCTTCAGCGGTATAGGGACTGACGCACAGTCTGCTAAACACTAATACACAACCTGCTTGGTCCACAAAAGTTCTTATAAGGACTGGTAACTTGGTATAGGGTGCTACGGTACATAGGCCTGAGTGCGTTACAGTCTGCTGTTCTGTAAGGACCGCTATCGGTCCACAATACATAGGGTTGACGTGCACTACTGCTGACCGCTGCCCTATACTGCAGCAGTCCTTCAGCGGTATAGGGACTGACGCACAGTCTGCTAAACACTAACACACAACCTGCTTGGTCCACAAAAGTTTTTATAAGGACTGGTAACTTGGTATAGGGTGCTACGGTACATAGGCCTGAGTGCGTTACAGTCTGCTGTTCTGTAAGGACCGCTATCGGTCCACAATACATAGGGTTGCCGTGCACTACTGCTGACCGCTGCCCTATACTGCAGCAGTCCTTCATTGGTATAGGGACTGACGTACAGTCTGCTAATCACTAACACACAACCTGCTTGGTCCACAAAAGTTCTTATAAGGACTGGTAACTTGGTATAGGGTGCTACGGTACATAGGCCTGAGTGCGTTACAGTCTGCTGTTCTGTAAGGACCGCTATCGGTCCACAATACATAGGGTTGCCGTGCACTACTGCTGACCGCTGCCCTATACTGCAGCAGTCCTTCAGCGGTATAGGGACTGACGCACAGTCTGCTAAACACTAACACACAACCTGCTTGGTCCACAAAAGTTTTTATAAGGACTGGTAACTTGGTATAGGGTGCTACGGTACATAGGCCTGAGTGCAGTACAGTCTGCTGTTCTGTAAGGACCGCTATCGGTCCACAATACATAGGGTTGCCGTGCACTACTGCTGACCGCTGCCCTATACTGCAGCAGTCCTTCATTGGTATAGGGACTGACGTACAGTCTGCTAATCACTAACACACAACCTGCTTGGTCCACAAAAGTTCTTATAAGGACTGGTAACTTGGTATAGGGTGCTACGGTACATAGGCCTGAGTGCGTTACAGTCTGCTGTTCTGTAAGGACCGCTATCGGTCCACAATACATAGGGTTGCCGTGCACTACTGCTGACCGCTGCCCTATACTGCAGCAGTCCTTCAGCGGTATAGGGACTGACGCACAGTCTGCTAAACACTAACACACAACCTGCTTGGTCCACAAAAGTTTTTATAAGGACTGGTAACTTGGTATAGGGTGCTACGGTACATAGGCCTGAGTGCAGTACAGTCTGCTGTTCTGTAAGGACCGCTATCGGTCCACAATACATAGGGTTGACGTGCACTACTGCTGACCGCTGCCCTATACTGCAGCAGTCCTTCAGCGGTATAGGGACTAAGAGTTTTGTCACAGGGTGATTTAAAAAATGACAGGCAGAGGAAGAGGCAGGCCCTTCCGCAGGGGTGGTAGGGGTAGGGCAGGAGCAACAGCCTTGAGCCAAAGTGGGAAGTTGCAGAAGGTGCGTTCAATTACTTTAAAGGACGCACCAGACTTGGTTGAGTGGCTCACTCAGCCTTATTCTTCTGCACCCTCCTCATCCTCTCGATCTGCACCCTCTTCTTCACTCTCTGCTATGTGCACCCCCAAAGACACTACCACCAACAACACCACCACCACCACATACCTTCCGCTTGAGTGCAAATGGGGGCCTTCATGCTCCAGTGTTTTAATAGGGACCCCCGTATAAAAAGCATGAGGGTCAAGGACCAGTACTGGGTGGCAACGTACTTAGATCCCCGGTACAAACACAAAATGGCGGAAATGTTACCGCCGTCGCAGAGGGCTGTCAGAATGCAGCACTTCCAGGCCTTGCTTCGAGAAATGCTGCATTCTGCTTTTGCGTGCGCTGGCAGAGGAGCAATTCCCACTCCCAGAGAAGGATTTGTGGGTACCAATCCAACAGCGCCTGCAAGAAGAGGCCGGTTTGAAGATGTGTTGGTGACTTCGGATATGAGGTCATTCTTTCAGCCGACCCATCGACAGGTGTCATCCGGATCCAGCATCAGGGAACGCCTAGACCGTCAGGTGTCCGACTACATTGGGTTAACGGCCGATGTGGACGCTCTGAGGAGTGATGAACCCCTAGACTACTGGGTGGGCAGGCTTGACCTCTGGCCAGAGCTTGCCCAATTTGCAATCGAACTGTTGGCTTGCCCCTCATCCAGTGTCCTGTCCGAAAGGACGTTCAGCGCAGCAGGGGGGATTGTGACCGATAAGCGTACTCGCCTAGCTCACGACAGTGTTAACTACCTCACATTTCTAAAAATGAATGAGGCATGGATCTCGGAGGAATTCAACACATGTGATCAGTAGACCATGTATATGTCTATAAACAATTTTTGGAATCAAGCACACAGACCTTCTTAATTCATTTGGCTCACTTCCCTGACCCAAAAAAGCACACCGTACTATATGCCCCTACCCTCCTCTTTGAAGAGGTTGAGCGGTGTCATATTTCTACTGGGGCTGCTTATTATGAGGGGTTCCCACCATCCCTGTGCTGTGCTGACTTCCTCCTGGGTGTTCTTATTATGAGGGGCTCCCACCATCCCTGTGCTGTGCTGACTTCCTCCTGGGGGTTCTTATTATGAGGGGATCACACCATCCCTGTGCTGTGCTGACTTCCTCCTGGGGCTGCTTACGGTGCTGCTGTCAGCGCTGTATGTCACGGAGCTGCTGTCAGCGCTGTATGTCACGGAGCTGCTGTCAGCGCTGTATGTCACGGAGCTGCTGTCAGCGCTGTATGTCACGGAGCTGCTGTCAGCGCTGTATGTCACGGAGCTGCTGTCAGCGCTGTATGTCACGGAGCTGCTGTCAGCGCTGTATGTCACGGAGCTGCTGTCAGCGCTGTATGTCACGGAGCTGCTGTCAGCGCTGTATGTCACGGTGCTGCTGTCAGCGCTGTATGTCACGGAGCTGCTGTCAGCGCTGTATGTCACGGAGCTGCTGTCAGTGCTGTATGTCACGGAGCTGCTGTCAGCGCTGTATGTCACGGAGCTGCTGTCAGCGCTGTATGTCACGGAGCTGCTGTCAGCGCTGTATGTCACGGTGCTGCTGTCAGCGCTGTATGTCACGGAGCTGCTGTCAGCGCTGTATGTCACGGAGCTGCTGTCAGCGCTGTATGTCACGGAGCTGCTGTCAGCGCTGTATGTCACGGAGCTGCTGTCAGCGCTGTATGTCACGGAGCTGCTGTCAGCGCTGTATGTCACGGAGCTGCTGTCAGCGCTGTATGTCACGGTGCTGATGTCAGTGCTCTGTATTACGGTGCTGCTGTCAGTGCTCTGTATCTCCTGCACCCTCTTGTTTGCCTACCCTGGTCCCTGACCTTCCCTCTCCTCCATTGCCTTCATTAGCTCCATAGTCCTGAATTGTCAGAACAATTTCCCAAATAAAAAAAAAATGCTTGTAGTTATCGATCCCAAATTCACCTCATACATGTATTATGCTATTGTCCAGGTGGTGGGACTACGTGCTACCCCCTAATAATTACCCCGTGGCCGCAAATTCGACCTAAAGGTTTGCGAAATTCGCCTCCCATTGAAGTCAATGGAGCCCGCGGCGAACGGTCGTTTTCGCGAACGTTTGTGTCCGTTCGCGTTTCGCGTTCGCGAAACGTCCCGTCGGAAGTTCGTCCATCACTAGTGATGATCTTTTGAAACTTTGTTGAAGCTTGACAGATGCCCCGTGTGTGTGTGGATATCTCATACCTGCAATTTCTCCAAAACAAAGAGAAGCTAAAGCTGAATTAAAGCCTCTCAAAAGTTGCAGGTGCTTCAAGTGAGCTTCAAGTCAGCTTTGCCATAGACTTCTATGGAGGATTTAAAGACGCTGTGAAACACCACTAAAGCGACATGGGGTATCATTTTTGAAGTGAAGCCGAAGCAAAGTAAAAGCAGGTGTAAACAGGACTGTAAGCTAACCATTTTATTTAGTGACGGGGCTTTGACTGGCGTTCAGAGAGCTTTAACAAAGCAAGTGTCTGAAGCAAGTGTAAACTAGCCCTAAATCGGCAAAATGTATTTTTGAATATTATTACCGTATATACTCGAGTATAAGCCGAGATTTTCAGCCTCTTTTTTGAGGCTGAAAGTGCCCCCCTCGGCTTATACTCGAGTCATCGCTGTCTGCCCGCTCGATCAGCGTGTCGAGCAGACAGACAGCGGCCATTCTATAATTCAAAAGCCGCGCCTCCGGCTCCGCCTTCGCCTGTGATAGGCGGAACACTGAATTTCCCAGCAGCCTGTGTTCCGCCTATCACGGACATCGTATCATCCTCGTACTACGGACGAGGATGATACGATGTCCGTGATAGGCGGAACACAGGCTGCTGGGAAATTCAGTGTTCCGCCTATCACAGGCGAAGGCGGAGGCTTTTGAATTTTACAATGGCCGCCGAGGCGCCGACGAAGAGGGCACGGGACGGAGGCAAGGCAAGGCACGGCACGGGACGGAGGCAAGGCAAGGCACGACACGGGACGGAGGCAAGGCACGGCGGCAAGGCACGGCACGGGACGGAGGCAAGGCGGCAAGGCACGGGACGGAGGCTCGGGACAAAGGCTCGGGACACAGGTAGGCTGGACACACACACACACACACGGAGACACACACACACACACAGGGATGGATGGATGGATGGAGACACACACACACAGGGATGGATGGATGGATGGAGACACACACACACAGGGATGGATGGATGGATGGACACACACACACACAGGGATGGATGGACGGACACACAGGGATGGACGGACACACAGGGATGGACGGACACACACACAGGGATGGACAGGCATGTCTCACCCTCGGCTTATACACGAGTCAATAAGTTTGCCAGTTTTTTTGGGGGTAAATTGGGGGCCTCGGCTTATATTCGGGTCGGCCTATACTCGAGTATATACGGTATTAATTTCTCAGAATTTATATAGTGCCAACAGTTTACATTCCAAGCACATAAATAAAAGGTGCCAAGTCTAAGTTCATTTTCTTTAGAAAATAGCCACAGGCAGAGCAGCAAATCTTATTGCCGAAACGCGTAAGCTGTTTTTATTTGTACACTCTGCCTGTCATAATAAAGTCACCCATTCATAAATTGCTGGCTCTCCATTTCATCTTTTTAAGAGTAGCAAAGTGTGTCCCCTGCCAGCAAGAAGGAGAAGGAACCCTGCTCTCTGTATCAAAGCAGTGGTCTCTCTGCAGAGGTTCAGCATGCCCCCTGCTGTATCAGATCTATGGCTTTACGATCAGCCTCTTGCTGACTGAGAAGCTCTCATAAAGTGTGGGGGAGGGGCACACACGGAAAGCTAGGGTTCCTCTCTGCACCATGCCGGCAGGGGACAGGCTTTTCTACTCAGGCTGGGGCTGTTTTTTTTTTACAGAAAACAAACTGCAAGACTTTGCACTTTTTTGTTTAATGGACTTGAAATGTATTTAGCTGATTTAAAATGAAAGTTAAACAGGGCTTTACCGTTTGGAACGGAAGTGCTGCCTCATTTTTGTTATAAACCAGTAATAAGCACAGGAAAAGAGTAAAATAAGCTGTGTCAATGTGCGTGTAATAAAGGTAGCCCTCCTTAAGTAAGTCCATTCGAGATTTTTTGGCCCCCAAAATGCATAGACTACTACCTCTTATCAAATTATTATTGTCAATTAAGCATTATGGACTCAAAAGACAACCATTTGGTGATCTGCCCTCTGTTCTCGTGTGGATTTCCCAATACAGGTGGCCCCATAGTTTTTTAAGACCTGGTTATAAAGTTCCACAACCAAAAAGAGGAATCAGCACCACAGAACTACCTGGACAATTGTGGGTACCAATTGAGAATGCTGCTTCTCAATCCTAATAATTTACTAGTAGGCAAAAAATAAGTTTGCAGCGCAAAGCTCTGGAATATCCACAATTGTGTCAACAATTTGTACGAAATATATATTAATTCTAAAAAAGATGGACTTTATATGGTTCAAAAATCTCAGCCCTTCACTCAGACAATCTACCCCACCTCTTATATGTGGAATAACTTAAATAGTATTCATATTATATGTGAAATCGAGTGAAACAAAAATACTCGAATAATCAAAATAAAGTACAAGTGCTGATTCACTGAATAAATGCTGTAAATAACATTCAATTTGTTGCAAACAATTCTCTCAAATCTGTAGACAATAGTGTGTGTGTGAAGAAAAAACTTCTGTGCGAATTAAAAAATAAAATAAAAAAAAAAACTATTAATTACCATGTGATAAACCAAAAGATACGTACTAAAAAATAAGTGTGCAAGCAGGGCGTTGCTAGATTCTTCAAAAGATCTTGGGCTAGAGCCCATAGCAGCGTAGTAAAGAAAGTCATACGCTTAGGCGGGCATACACATGTATATAATATACATGTGTGTGTGTGTGTATATATATCATTATGTAATATTACATCAGGGTCCCCAAAGCCCCTCCCATTACATCAGGGTCCCCAGAGAGAGCTTGCCACATCACCTGCCACCAGATGCTGATTGTTACATACAGACAGGCTAGGGTATATAGAAGAGAGGCTAGGGTATACAGAGAGGCTAGTCTATATAGAGAGGTTGGGTATACAGAGAGGCTGGTGTATATACAGAGAGGCTAGGTATACAGAGAGGCTGGGTATACAAAGTAACTGGTGTATACAGGGAGGCTGGGTATATACAGAGAGGCTGGGTATATACAGAGAGGCTGGGTATATACAGAGGGGCTGGTATATATACAGAGAGGCTGGTATATATACAGAGAGGCTGGTGTATATACAGAGAGGCTGGTGTATATACAGAGAGGCTGGGTATATACAGAGAGACTGGTGTATACTGAGAGGCTGGTATATACAGAAAGGCTGCTGTATATACAGAGAGGCTGGTGTATATACAGAGAGGCTGGTGTATATACAGAGAGGCTGGTGTATATACAGAGAGGCTGGGTAGTACAGTTTCCCTCCTCCCCCTCTCTCATAGTCAGCCTGCGACACTCTCACGGCGGGGCTGGCCCTGGACTCTGGGCTATAGGAGCCCCAAGTCTAGGGGCTTGGAAGTGCAATCGCTGTAGATCTAAGGGAAATATTTGAAATAAGGGGAAGCTCTGCTGCAAGCAAAAATACAGTTTTTTATTTCCCCCCTCAGATCTACGGTGACTGCACTTCCAAGTGCAGTTGTAGTGCAAAGTGGATTTGCCTTTAGTAAATAACCCCCCCCCCCCCCATATATGTGTCATAATTATGCAATGAAAAAAAAATTATATATATGGTTAAATTATATATTATATTATTATTATTATATATATGGTTAATTAAAAAACTTAGCCATCTGAATCTAAGAAGTGTTGGATCACGCCATTTCAGCCCTTTGACTGAGAACTGGGATTTAGCTTTCGGGAATTTTTTGGGACTTTTTTTTGCACAGATGCCCTTTGGGAGATATTCAGATTTTTTTTTTCAATAATTAACCATATACAATTATTTTTTTTTCATCACATAATTATGACACATATGGTCTTGCACAGTTTAAAGATTAGGTGTAAATTAATTCAGTAACTCGGTCCTTTTAAATTTTTTATTTTTGATTCACTCAATTTCAAATATTATGATTACTATTTAAAGTGGAGGGCCACCCTGAAAAAAAAAATGCATTAAAAATGAGAAAAAAATCATAACAAAAAAAAAAGTAACATTTTTTTTTTTTTACTTACCAGAAATGCCTGTTGCTAGGCACATCATCCTAATCTGCCTCTTCCTCCTCCGCGGAGATCTTCTTTCTTCTCTCCTCTGTGCGGCGTCTTCTGGGTAATGGGTCGCGCTGTGTTGTGTGAACTGTGTGTTCCAGAACACAGCGCGTCCCATTCACAAAGCTCTGCGCGACTCGCCTATTTCCCTTAGCCAAAATGGCGACGCCGGGACCCGAGAGCCAAGGGACGGGTCAGCCTCGGGTGGCCGACATCGCGGGCGCCCTGGACAGGTAAGTCTGCTTATTAAAAGTCAGCAGCTACAGTGTTTGCAGCTGCTGATTTTTAATTTTTTTTTTTTTTTTTTTTTTTTTTAAACCGGCCCTCCTCTTTAAGTTATTCCACATATAAAAAGTGGGGTGGATTGTCTCAGTGAAGGGCTGAGATTTTTTTAACTATATAAAGCCCTTTTATTTTTAGAATTAATCTATATTTGGTACAAATTGTGAACACAATTGTGGATATTCCAGAGCTTTGCGCTGCAAACATATTTATTGCCTTGTTATAACGTTGCCAATGTTATTTCACCCTATCCCATCACCACAGTTGGTTTACCAGATGATAGATCGGGGTCCTCATATCCACCTATTCAACTGGTCTACAAATTTTGGGAAAATATTGACCTCCAAGATAAAATGTGCTAATTCTTACATAATTTTGATTAGATGAATTAGAAAACAAGCGATAAAGGTGCTGGTTGGCTAAAGTTTTCAAGATATTTCACAATAAAGATTTATACACAGGTGAGTGTATTTGTCTACAAGGGAAGGAGGTGTCTGGTGACCATGATGCCTTGTAACTTCTCAACAAAGTACGGAGGAACAATTTGTTGGACTTACCGTTACCTTCTTGACTTCGTCTGCGTCTAGGGGTTTCCCATGGTAGATGGCCCAAAGAATTGCAGAAACTGACACTGAATCCTCTTTTTGGGACATTTATTGAAAAGATAAAGCCGCGTACACACGGGCGGACTGTATGGCCTACTTAGTCCGTCGAAACACATTTCAGCGGACAGTCCGCTCGTGTGTGGGCTTCAGCTGACTTTTTCAGCGTGCAGTCTGGCGTACTAAGTATTTCGGAATTTCCGTAATATTGTCCGTCATACTTTGGTTTCAGCGGACAATCCGCTCGTGAGTAGGCTAGTTCGACGGACTAAGAATGGCGCATGCTCAGAAAGGATTTACACGGCGGAAGGTTGCATTGCTGTGTATTGGACTTACTATTTCTAGTCCCGTCGTACGTGCTGTACACGTCATCGCGCAAGCTTTCAGCGGACTGTTTGTGCATCCGTGTGTGGTCAAGTCCGTTCATTCGAAAGTATGACGGACTGTTCGTCGGATTGTATGACGGACTAAGTAGGCCATACAATCCGCCCGTGTGTACGCGGCTTTACACAGTTTCTCAATTAAGGGTAGAGGGTTAGGAAGAGAGTTCAGGTATTTTTTGGAACTGCAGGAATAGAAAGTTTCTCGCAATAGAAATCCAGAGAATTACCGATTCACAACTGGATTCTCACAGCTACCGGATAGACCTCCTCCCACTAGGCCGATAGAGTCTTTAAGTAGAACAAAGTCTCTGCCACAGACTTGGATGTAACTGGGGGTCATAGATAAATTTAAAGAGCTATCATACGGTACCAGTATCTCACAGCCGGTCCGGCGATACCGTATGAGTGTAGATCCATTTAGTGTCCTTCAACCGAGCCTCCAGGCTTCTTCTGAGAAGCCAGCCTTGTGCATTGCCTCCTCCTAAAGAGTCCTCCCCTGGGTGCTTCTCCAGTTGCTGGGCCTCTCTACAGATGAGATGGCACTGGACCACCTTTGAATCCTCCTCTCAGTTACTTTGCCTTGGGCTATCCAGCCCCGAGACTCAGAAATGAATGGATCCACACCCCAGGCCATGTGGGCCATGGGGGCTGGTCGGGAGGACCAGGACCCAACAGACAGCAGGGTCTTCTGGACTGGAACGGAACTCAGAACCACTTGATCCCCGTACCTTAAATACCACCTCCCAGAATGCACAGCAGGATGACACTCCCACTGGGCTGGTTCCGAGAAAGGATGGCACTCAATACGCCTAGCTAAACTGCATTCTCGCACTTGCCAGTGGTGACAGCAACACCTGTAGCCAAGGAGAACCCAGTGCAATCCAGCTAGACTGGTACTGAAACCACAATTTAGCATAATTAGCCCCAAAACCCAACTGTGGTTTTAGGAATATTAAATTTAAAAAAACAACATATAGCACATGCTCGTCAGGAGCCGGCGCTACATACGCACCATGCAGTTACACCTGGTGGCTTGTGAAAGTGTCATAGCCTTACATTTCCAAGGAACAGTTGCGTGATATTTTCCCTCAGAAGCCAAGATGCCTTCAAAACTGCGTAAACAACACCGATAACTTCTGCTACATTTGTGGCGAGGGTACATTTGCATCACAAATGTGCAATACGACGGCAGTGGTACAATAGGCATATCATCTATATTTTGGATGCAAAATAGGGGATCAGGACTGGAGTTGTACTTCATATTCCCATGGCACACGTTCCTGGTATAAGCTCTCAAGGTTTGGGTGCTGCAGCAACAACCAGCTGGATACTGGTTCAAGTCACAATGTAGATATTTGCCAGCGCACCACAGATCGGCACAAAGTGGCGTCCAAACGGGTAGTTTATTGCGTGATCACAACACAAGAAAGGTGCATTGTTTCGGAGTCACGCAGGACCCCTTCGTCAAGCATGTAGTTTATTGCGTGATCACAACACAAGAAAGGTGCAAAGTTTTCGGATTCACGCAGGACCCCCTTCGTCAGGCATGTAGTTCATTGCATGATCACAACACAAGAAAGGTGCAACGTTTCGGAGTCACTCAGGACCCCTTCGTCAGGCATGTAGTTTATTGCGTTATCACAAAACAAGAAAGGTGCAACGTTTCGGAGTCACTCAGGACCCCTTCGTCAGGCATGTAGGTTATTGCGTGATCACAACACAAGAAAGGTGCAACGTTTCAGAGTCACGCAGGACCACTTCGTCAGGCATGTCGAACGAGGCATCCCTCTCGTAAATTTTGGATTATTTTGATGCAATTTTGAACTGAAGCTGTAATCTTGGAAACTGGAGCCAATTAATACTCAGGAATTTATTTTCACTTTTATTAGTGACCCAATTCTGGTAAAATGTAGCTACTTCAATTTTCCGAGGCTTTCTCCTTGTAGACCGGTGTTCTTAGTCGTTCCTATATGGCAGTACCCAGGCATCACAGCAGGTTATGTAATTAGGGTAAAATGAAATCTCCCTCTGAGAGGACCCTGTGTGACCAGCAAGCGCACGGCAGCAAGCAAGCTTGGGGAGCGACCCAGAATTCTGTATTTTTTGTATTGATCTGTTTAACTTAACCAGGTTTTATATCAAAGTTTATTTAAAAAAAAATATATATATATCATTCCATGTTGTCCCGCAGCCACCTACACTGGAAAATGAGAACTCCGGAACAAAGGATGACATTTAATGGCAGCTGCGCTGCACAGAACCATTTTCGGTAAAGGCCAATGATAAATGAGGACGATGCTTTGCCCACAGCAAGTAGACTGAAGCCATTATTTTTAAGGGCAATTTCTGAAAGACTGGAGGACAGGAAAAATGTATCTATTCCTGGCAGCAATCTGGGTTTTTTTTTTTTTGTTTTATAAAACCGCTCTAGCGTAGCTTGTATTTCTTCCATTTCTTTATTTAGTGTCATTCACACTTCTGTGCAGATTAAAGTCATTTTTTTCGACTTTCCATCTATTAAATCTTCTGCCCTTGTTGTTGTTTTAACTTTGGATAGTAAAACTTTTTTTTCTGCCAGTAAATCCCTTACACAGCCCACTTCCTGTTTATTGTCTGGTCATTAGCCTAGGCTTATGACATCATGTACAGCTCTCTCTCTCTCACTCTATTGAGAATTTGCCAGGAAGGGAGGGGGGGGGGAGGGGTGAGTCATAAGAGGGCCAATGAGAGCTGCAGAGCTGGAGGTGTGCCTCTGTGTAAATCCAGGAAGTGAACAGGCAGCAGCTTCGGCTGCCCACACAGTTAAAATGGCCATGGAGGAAGATTTCTGCAGCATATTTGGCAAGTACAATATATATAACGTAATATCCAAAGCGGTTGGAGGGAAGCTTCCGAATGGTAAAGGTGTTTTTATTACAAATTATGTGAGCAGTTTCTTGTAAATGTATTTTTTTTTTTTTTTTAAATTAGAGCTACTATGAGATTTTTATTTTTTTATTGTTATGTACAGCATGCTAAGTAATGTGTCACTGTTACACTTCCAGGTTATTATTACTTCTCACAGAGATCACATACTCCCCTTAAAATGCCTTCGCTTGCATTTCTCTCTAGAAGGATCGAGCCGTCTTTGTTCAGGGATCAGAACATATTAACCACTTGCTGACCGCTCTATAGCAGTTTTACTTCTACAGGGCGGTACCTATGCACCGGATGACCTATACATATACATGATCCCGCACTTAAGCCTGCAGGGGGCGCACAGTCATGCCGCTGATGCACCGCTTCTGCTGTAAATATTGATGGCACCCACTGGACCAATGGAGCTGTGCCTATGTAGACAAGGCAGAGTTTCGTTCTGACGGGGGGAGGGGGGAATGGATTATGCGGTCCTGCAAAGCAGGGACTCAAATTCATCACTTCCCCTAGTAAAAGCAGCACATACAGTACACAAAAACACTGGTTAGGCACACAGTTAACCCTTTAATCACTCGAGATGTTTAACCCCTTGCCAGCGAGTGTCATTAGTACAGTGACAGTGCATATTTTAGCACTGATCGCTGTACGAGTGTCACTGGTTCCCGTAAAGTGTCAAAAGTGCCAGCTTACCACAATATCGCAGTCTTGCTATAAGTGGTACAAAAAAAATAAAAAAAAATAAAAATTCCAGTTCATTTTATAGTTTGTAGACGCTATGATGTTCGAAGAAAAAAACAATCAATGTACGCTTATTAGACATGGGCGCCGTCAAAAAATGTGTTTCGTACGAAAAAAAAAAAACGTAATTCGCGTACGAAATTCAATTCTGCTTCGTACGAAATACGAATTTTCTTTAGATTCTTAAACGAAAGTTCATTATGATGAATTTATCATTATGAGGGGCTCCCACCATCCCTGTGCTGTGCTGACGTCCTGGGTTTTTGACTTTTAGGTTTGTTAACTCTTCGTAACAATTACGAATGTTCGTTATGATGAATTTATCATTATGAGGGGTCCCCACCATCCCTGTGCTGAGTTCCCAGGTCTGTACCCCGGCTGTGTGTCCATTATGAGGGGTTCATTTTGTTTATTGAAAATCTTACAAACAACAACTTATATACAATAAAACCATAATAAATATATAAAACATATTTACAAAATAATTGAATATGACTATACAAAACAAGAACATAATAAATGGTGCAAACCAAAAAGCGTACAACATAATCCCTACGGGAGAGCCAGACTAAGGCTCGGTTCACACAGGGGGGCGACCCGACTTGCCGCTCCGCGACCTCAGCGGCGACTTGCAAACGACTTCTGTATAGAAGTCAATGCAAGTCGCCCTGAGGTCGCCCAAAAGTAGTACAGGAACCTTTTTTCTAAGTCGGAGCGACTCGAGTCGCTTCTCTTAGAACGGTTCCGTAGTACAGAACGGGGGCGACTTGTCAGGTCGCGGCGCGTCGCCCCCCTGTGTGAACCGAGCCTAAGGAACATCACCGTCACCATGCATGGAGCCTTTTATAAAAACGGAGTGGGAACTGCCATTAGGGTAGTTGAGGCAGACGTTTCTTAGCCTGACTACTCCCTCTGCCTGGAGAACCAGCGCGCTTCACTGCACCCTGGCACTCATCATCCATAGAGGACGGTGAACTGAACGAATCACAATCATCATCATCATCCGACAGGACCTCAAACTTATTTTCTAAATGCAAAACCTCAGGACTTAAGGTAACTGTACCTCTTTTTTTCCCCTTCCTCCCCTCCCCACACCTATCCTCCCCTTCACCCCCCTCACTCTCCCTTCCCTTATCTACCACCAGGCCAGCCTCTTCACAATCCTCCCCACTCCTCTGCACCCCATGACCCATAACAGAGACCCTGCAGCGTCGGGGGAGGGGGACTGGCACCACACTTGATGCACCTGCCTCAGCACCTTTTGCTGCTTCTGCAATTTTAGAAGACACAGAAGGATTGGACACATTCTTGGCAACTGAAACCTTACTTACAGACTGGGAAGACATGGGCACATTGGGTATTGGCACAGACTGGGGAGACACATTGGGTATTGGCACAGACTCAGATGGACTCACAGGCCCTCCAGCTGCTGAGCTCGGAGCATCCTCCATGTCCAGATGGGAAAACTCTCTCATGAGCTCAGGCTTGTTGTGCATTGCCTCAGGACATTGATTGTAAGGATGTCCCACCATATTACACAGATTACACCTGATGATATTACAGTCCTTTGCCAAATGTCCTATACCCTGACACAGAGAGCACTTCATCACTGGACAGGAGGATGCAAGATGCCCTTTATCTCCACATTTATTGCAGAGCTTTGGCTGGCCCGGGTAGAAGATGGTCAGCCTGTCCCTCCCCAGGAAAGCTGAGGATGGCAGATGCTGGACAACATTATCAATGACTTTTAATTTTAGCTGCACAGACCATCCCCCTGTCCATATTCCCCGATCGTCCAAAATCTTTCTTAGGGGGCTCAGGATGTCCCCATACCTCCTCAAGCATACAGTTAAATCCCCTTGCGGTATGGACTCATTACGGACAAGTATTGTCACCATTTTAATGAGGGGCTGGCGTGAAATAAGCTTGGGGATGAGCCCTTTCCAGTCCGGCAGGCCCCTACACACGTGTTCAAGCTTCTCCCAAAATATGTCCAAAGACTCCAGACGGATAAAGGACAAAATCATATTCATAGGAACCTGCCGGACTGATCAGGGCGAAGATATCCGCAGGCCTAAACCCCCATCTGCAGGATTTTATCCACCACTGTCCTCCTATGTGGGGGGGTTTCCATCACCTTCCCATTTTAACTGGACAACATTCCTCCTTTTAAATAGGGAGGAAGATAGAACGTCCCCATGCTCCCTCCCTGCTTGTTCCCCATTCCCAGATACTGTGGCAGCAACACCAGCATAAGTTTTTCTTCCACCACCAGCCTTTGCAGTCTTGTCCTCAGACACATTCAAACCTGCTGGCAGAGAGTCTGAATCAGCTGGGATAGCAGTCTTCTGATTAGCAGAGGCAGGACCCATCCCCTCCCCCAAACACTCAGCTTCAATCCTAGGAGCCATCACAGTCTTGGCTGCTTTAGACTCCTGCAGAGTTGTAGCACTACTGCTCCCAGCATCTCCTCCGCCATTCACAAGAACAGCTGCCGTGCCTGGTCCAGGCAAAGTTTTTGTATTGTTCATGGACCTCTCTGCAGACTGAAGCTCACATTTATTGCTTGCTGTATATTGTCTATGGGTCTGGGCTGACTGTCTGTAGTACTACAACCCTCAGCAGGCCCATTGTCATTAAAATTCCCACCATCCTGCACACACACTGTACCTGCTCGCTCCATCTTCTCCTCACCATCCTGGGGAGCTGCATTAGGACTGGTCTCCAGTTTATTGATGAAATCCAGCATGCCAGAACCTTCAACCTCCTGCTCAGATGTTCCACATAGCTGTTGAGGGAAGGGGACAGAGGCCTCCGCAGATGTCTGAGGTGTTGAAGAGCTGGGCTCATCCTCCGGGCCCACTTTCTCACTCTCTGCTGACTCCGACTGTACTTGCACCTCCTCACTGGTTGGGTCACTTTCCATGCAGGAAGTGACTCCTCTTCTCATGCGATTAAATCGCTCCTCATTTCTATATTTTTCTTTAAATATGCCACTGTTCTCCTTCAGAGAGCTCACCAGCTCCTTCTGCTTCTTAACAGCTTGCTCCAAGTCCTTCAGCTCAGGCCTCAGAGCCGGCCTCTTCTTGCTGTATAATTTGGCAAAAAATTGCTTTTTCTTCCGAAATTCAGTCATCAACAATTTGTCCTCTTCTTTCTCAATCTGCTTCAGCTTTCCAACAATCCTCTGTCTAAAGGCAGGGAGGGACTCATCACTCCTTTGGCCAGGCCCAGAATCTTCCACAGGCCTAGTTAGGGGACCCCCGCCAGGGTCCTCCCCAGGATCCAGCATCCCTCCTGGGGCAGAGAAGCAACTCTAGCCCCTGGTCTCTGGAAGCAAAGGAACTAGCAACCTCACACCTCGCTGTCAAGGAGTGGAATGGCAGTTTCCCACCATCCCTGTGCTTAGTTCCCAGGTCTGAATGTACACCCTCTGTGCCCATTATGAGGGGTTCCCACCATCCCTGTGCTGTGCTGACTTCCTCTGATTGGTGAACAAAACACCAGTCACAATTCTGTTAATTTGGATCTGAAATTTCGTATGAAATTTGTAAGCATAGAAATTCCCATAGGGTTCCCACCATCCCTGTGCTGACTTCCTGGGGTTTTAACTTTTAGGTTCATTAACTTTTCGTAAAAATTCCGAATTTTCGTTATGAATTTGGTCTGAAAATTCGTAAACAAAATTTCGTATTTCGTACGGAATTCGTATGCATAAAATTTTTTATTTCAGATTCGTACGAATTTTCGCTTTCGTATGAAACTAATCGCACATGTCTAAAGCCGGGTACACACGGGCGGACTGTATGGCCTACTTAGTCTGTCATACAATCCGACGGACAGTCCGTCATACTTTCGAATGAACGGACTTGACCACACACACCACTTTTTGAGCGGACTAATACGGCGTACTAAGTCCGCCATACTATCCGCCCTACTTTTGAAATGAACGGACTCGCCCACACACGCGGAGGAAAGTCCGCTCATTTCAAACGCGTCTCCAGGTAGGCGGGGCCCGCGAAGGAGACGTCGCTGGCCCCGCCGCCTGGTATGGACTTAAAGGGGAACCCCAACGCTGAAAAAAATCGGCGTGGGGGTCCCCCCCAAGTCCACAACAGACCCTTGTCCGAGCACGCTACCCGGCCGGCCAGGAAAGGGGGGCGAGCGAGCGCCCCCCCTCCTAAACCGTACCAGGCCGCGTGCCCTCAACATGGGGGGGTGCCTTGGGGAAGGGGGGGGGCGCGCGGCACCCCAAAGCACCTTGTCCCCATGTTGATGAGGACAAGGGCCTCTTCCCGACAACACTGGCTGTTGGTTGTCGGGGTCTGCGGGCGGGGGGCTTATCGGAATCCGAGCACGCTACCCGGCCGGCCAGGAAAGGGGGGCGAGCGAGCGCCCCCCCCCCCCCTCCTGAGCCGTACCAGGCCGCGTGCCCTCAACATGGGGGGGTGATGAGGACAAGGGCCTCTTCCCGACAACCCTGGCCGTTGGTTGTCGGGGTCTGCGGGCGGGGGGCTTATCGGAATCCGGGTGCCCCCTTTAATAAGGGGGCCCCCGGATACCGGCCCCCCACCCTATGTGAATGAGTATGAGGTACAATGTACCCCTACCCATTCACCTGTAAAATAAAAGTACAAAAAAAAACACAACACACGAGATAAAATACTTTATTGCACAGCTCCGGGGGTCTTCCGTCTTCGGGGGTCTTCTCGCTGGACTCCTCCGCTATCTTCTTGTAGCTCTTTTGCTAGCGGAGGAGTCCGGCTTTCTTCCTCGCCGCCGGCCTCTTCTCCCGACTTCGGGGGTCTTGTCCCCCTCTTCGGTTCTTCTGCCGGGCCACCGCGCCTTCTTATAGCTCTTTTACAGGCGGTGGCCCAGGCTTCTGTCGCCGCCGCCGCCGCCGCCTTCCGTTCTTCTTCTTCTTCTTCTTCTTCTCCAGGAGATGTTGCCTCGACGATCTCTCTGGCCGGAATGCCAGGGACGCACTGCGCGGCCACTTATATAGCGACAAGGGGCGGTGTCACATGGCTTTATGTCACATGGGTTGGTCACATGGGTTGATGTCACATGGGGACTATGACATCGTAAGGGGGCGGGGTCACCATGTGACACCAACCCATGTGACATAAAGCCATGTGACACCGCCCCTTGTCCCTATATAAGTGGCCGCGCAGTGCGTCCCTGGCATTCCGGCCGGAGAGATCGTCGAGGCAACATCTCCTGGAGAAGAAGAAGAAGAAGAACGGAAGGCGGCGGCGGCGGCGGCGACAGAAGACCGGGCCACCGCCTGTAAAAGAGCTATAAGAAGGCGCGGTGGCCCGGCAGAAGAACCGAAGAGGGGGACAAGACCCCCGAAGTCGGGAGAAGAGGCCGGCGGCGAGGAAGAAAGCCGGACTCCTCCGCTAGCAAAAGAGCTACAAGAAGATAGCGGAGGAGTCCGGCGAGAAGACCCCCGAAGACGGAAGACCCCCGGAGCTGTGCAATAAAGTATTTTATCTCGTGTGTTGTGTTTTTTTTTGTACTTTTATTTTACAGGTGAATAGGTAGGGGTACATTGTACCTCATACTCATTCACATAGGGTGGGGGGCCGGTATCCGGGGGCCCCCTTATTAAAGGGGGCACCCGGATTCCGATAAGCCCCCCGCCCGCAGACCCCGACAACGGCCGGCCATGTTGAGGGCACGCGGCCTGGTACGGCTCAGGAGGGGGGGGGCGCTCGCTCGCCCCCCTTTCCTGGCCGGCCGGGTAGCATGCTCGGACAAGGGTCTGTTGTGGACTTGGGGGGGACCCCCACGCCGATTTTTTTCGGCGTTGGGGTTCCCCTTTAAGTCCATACCAGGCGGCGGGGCCAGCGACGTCTCCTTCGCGGGCCCCGCCTACCTGGATACCCGCTCGAAATGAGCGGACTTTTCTACGGGCGGGAAAAGTCCGCTCATTTCAAAAGTACGGCGGACTGGCATACACACGGGCGGATTGTCCGCCGAAATGCGAGTACGACGGACAGTATTTCGAAAAATCCGAAATACTTAGTACGCCGGACTGCACGCTGAAAAAGTCCGCTGAAGCCCACACACGAGCGGACTGTCCGCTGAAATGTGTTTCGGTGGACTAAGTAGGCCATACAGTCCGCCCGTGTGTACGCGGCATAACACTTGTAGCAGAATACATATTGGCCTAAATTTATGAAGAAATTTGATTTTTTTTCATGTTTTTCTTTTATTGGGTATGTTTTATAGCAGAAATTAAAAAATATTGTTTTTTTAAATTGATGGTATTTTTTTTGTTTACAGCGCAAAAAATAAAAACTGCAGAGGTGATCAAATACCGCCAAAAGAAAGCTCTATTTGTGGGGGTTAAAAAAAGGGCATCAATTGTATTTGGGTACAGCATCGCATGACTGCGCAATTGTCAGTTAAAGTAACGCAGTGCCGTTTTGCAAAAAAAAATGCCCTGGTCATTAAGGGGGGGGGGGGGGGCTGGTAAACCTACCAGGGCTGAAGTGGTTAAAGTGTGGGTATGTGTGTAAAAATAAATGTAAACCTCTAGAGATCCAATACATGATTCCCGTCTTGTAAGGGGTATAGTAAGTCATCTCTGCCCTTATTTGCTCTTTAATGAAAGGAAATCAGACCATGTTCAATGTACGGCATACGTGATCGCGGTGGAATTCGAGAGATAAGTATATAGATAAAGCAATTTCCTGGCATGCATCTCTCCTGGATTACAATATTGTTTGTGGCTGAACGCGTCCTCTACTGGGGTTTGTTCCGTGTTGAAACGTTCTACATTATCCCTACATTAGCATGCTAAGCACCGTATGTACATACACTTCACTCCATTTATCTCATCACTATGGCTGAAGTGCGCATGCTACTTATTTTTGGTGCAAATTGCTGCTGCTTATGCAAAACGCTTGTATATAAGAGGATAATTGCACTGAATTTCAGAAAAGCTAATTGTGACACCTGTAGATTATGTTTATTTGCACTGCATTACATGCGGCATGTGGAGGGGGGGGGGAGGGGAGGGGGATTTCCAGATCATCCGCCAATATGGCTTATTTCTCACCAAATTGTAACTAATTCTTACATTTGAAATAGCCGCGCTATGTATTAGCCCTTGTACATACGGTCGGACATTCCGACAACAAAATCCGTCGGATTTTTTCCGACGGATTTTATCCGAAACTGGTATTGCACACACACGGTCGGACAAAGTTGTCGGAAAATCCGATCGCTCAGAACGTGATGACGTTCGTTGCGACGGGACTACGTTGCGGCTAGTAGCCAATAGCTTTGGTCTCGTAATTTGATCTGAGCATGCGTGGCACTTTGTCCGATCCGAATTCTCTACAAACGATTGGACAAAGTCCGATCAGACCATGTTGTCAGAAAATGTTATATCCAGCTCTCAAACTTTGTTGGTCGGACATTCCGACGGAAAAAGTCAGATGGAGCCCACACATGGTCGGATTATTTGACAACACGGTCCGATCGGACATTTTCCGGCGGAATTTCCTACCGTGTGTACAAGGGCTTACGCTCGTGTTTTCAAACCCAAAGCCAATCGAATCCAATCGCCAATTATTTTTGGTTTTGATAGCTGCTGTTCTCAAAGTGGCACGCAGCTCACCTAGCACATCGAATAATGGTATATCATGGATACGGAAAAAAATACTGTGCTTATTACCCACCCTGTTTCCCCTCAAATAAGACCTAGCATGAGTGTTGGTGATGGCTGCAATATAAGCCCTACCCCCCAAATAAGCCACACCCTCTTTCCCCGAAAATAAGCCCTACCCTGAGAATAAGACATAGAAGCACTTTAACTAGGGCTTATTTGGGGGGTAGGGCTTATATTGCAGCCAACGTCGACAATCACGCTAGGTCTTATTTTAGGGGAAACAGGGTATCTAGTGAAAAAATATTCTAACATATATAGCAGCAGCTACTAAGTGTGATACACACAAAAATACAATGAGAAAAAGAAAAGATAGCTGCGCTGACACTGCTATTCCCGTTGATAAACCACAAATTAAATAGATTATTATATTAAATTAAATGCTATAAGTGAACAAACAAATATAATCCCACACTCAAAGTAAAGAGAATAAATAAAATAATATAAAATGATTAAATATATGATCAATAGCAATTATTGAAAATTGATAATAATTATTAATGAAAATAAACAGGTCAACAAAGTCTCAGGTGATAAAAAAAAAAGTTTCAGATGATAAAAAAAAAGTTTTCTTGAGTAAAAAATACAAATAATAATCCAAATAATAAGTGAATATGATGAATCATGCAATCTTCCATCACCAATAAGTGCAGGCACCGTAAAAAAAATGCACCCTCACCAGATGGCGAGCATCAATAGCTTGCAAATGGCGGTACCTGGCTATTAATATAAAGTGGTCTCGCGCAGTGATATAATAATCACTAAAAAAAACACTAAGTGCAATATACGAGATCAAATAAAGTGCAGTGAAAAATAAGTGCAAATAGCAAATGCGCCCTCCCCCCTGTAGGAGAGCTGAAATAAAGTGCAACAGCTAAAATGATGTGCAATGGCTACCAAAATATCTGTGCTAGACCAAAAATATATATATAACATAAATGTCCATATAAAAGACCTGGATGTAAATAGTAAACAAATATGATAACAAGGGGTCTCCAGATTAGGGGTCTCCAGATTAGGGGTCTCCAGACCCACCTAATGGATAACGTCCTATATATAGACTAGGAAATATTATAATGGGCTCATAGCCAAAGGATTAAGTGGAGATATAAAAAGTATCCATAAAGGATAGTTCCACGAATGGTTTCTTCAAACAGAGGTCTCACAGAACTCTTACATCACAGATGAAGAAAAAAACGCGTCACCAAGTGGTTAAACTTTACACACCATCCTGTTTGGACCTCTTTCTGCTTGTAGACCCCAGTGGTGAAACCAATGGATGTGTCTCCAACTGCCTGCATTCTTCACTACATCGTCCTAATAGGCTCCAATAGACATCACAATAGGTAAGAGGGGGAGAAAAGAGGGTGCCTCCAATGGTGTAGTACATTAAATAATATGTGCGTTTATTAAAGGTATCAACAGGTGGACTCTTACATTAAAATCAATAAAAACAGGCTAGAAACAGTACCTCCTCAGCGCCTCCTTACGTCACTTCCGGTATGCGTCTGATCCACTCCCTACGCGTTACGTCACAACACGTGACTTCATCTGGGTACCCGGCTATTTACCCCACCATACAAAATCACATATAGACTCCAAAGCAACAACAAAAAAACAAAAAAATATATGAATTATGTAGTGGTGCCCCGTGGGGTCACTGTGTGTTTCAACATCCACACATCACCTTGCTTGTCAGACTTCCGTTTTAGGCACACTTTCTCCAGACAATGAACAGTCTCTTGCTTGTTTTTGTTGTTTTTTATTAGGGGATTAAACTTGGATGGGGAAAAGGTGACATGCATACCTCCCAACTGCCACGGATTTACCGTGACATTCACAGAATTACAAGGAAATCCCGCTGTCCTGCAAATCCGTGCTGAGTCCCGCAGCGGAGCCCATAAGTGGTACAATTTCTGGTACAAGTTCCGGTACCGGGCTCCACTAATCCTCCTGGCTGGTGCACGTGGAGCAGCCGCGCCGTACTATAGCAGTCTCCTGTCTGCCCCGCCCCCTCTCACATAGGCGGCTGATGAGAGGCTTCTGATTGGCCGGAGCTGCTACCAATCACCCCCTGCACTCCCAGAAATGCTCTCCGAGTGTCGCCCTCCTAGTGACCAAACATGTCACGTATGCCCCCCCCCCTGCAAAGCTCTTCTGCTCCCAGCGCGCCTGAGCTACAGGGACCTATTGGACAGGTACTGCTCTAATGATCTATGGGGACACCTGCTGTGGGGGGGACTCTGATGGGGACACCTGCTGTGGGGGGGGACTCTGATTGGGACACCGATGTAAGAAGGGACTCTGATTGGGACACCAATGTAAGGAGGGACTTTCACACTGGAGACACAGCAGCAGCTCTTTCTGGACGCTTTGCAGGTGCTATTTGTAGCGCCTGCAAAGCACCCCCAGTGTGAGAGGGGTCTACGTATAAAATGTTCAGAGTACAGATATGAAAAACATCTACACAAACATGACAAAAATTGCAGTATTATCTCTAATATGTGCAGTCCCTAGTAGCCATAATGCATTTTTTTCCACAAATACCTCAATCAGGAAAAAAAACATCTTGTGGCCACTAGATGACACTGACAATATAGGAACCACACATAACAGAGGAAGTACAGCGATTTTTAGACATGAGCAATGCGGAAAAAATTATTTTTTTTCGTTTTCATTGCATTTGTTTTTTTTGTTTTGTGTGTTTCAGATCATTTGTTATGATCGATTTTCGTTATTTCGAATAAATTCGTAAATTCGGACAAATTTCTAATTTAGTTACGGTCCATTCGTATAGATGCGGTATTCGTTATTTCAATCATTTCTAAATTCGATAAATTCATGTTCGTTACTTTCACTAATGCAACGTACACACGACAGGACTTTTCGACGGACTAGGTCCAACGGTCTTCCAGACGGACTTTCAGTGGAGGTCCGATGGACTTTTTGAACAAGCGGACTTGGTCACACACGACCGGACTAAGTCCGTTCGAAAGTCCGTTCGTTTTGAAAGTGATGACGTAAACGGGACTAAACAAGGAAGTTCAATAGCCAGTAGCCAATAGCTGCCCTTGCGTCGTATTTAGTCCGTCGGACCAGCACACAGACGAACGGTTTTCCTGATTTTTAGTCCATTGGCTAGATTTGAAACATGTTTTATTTCTAGGTCTGTTGGACTTTTGGGGAAAAAAAAGTCCGCTGGAGCCCACACACGATCCGATTGTCTGACGGATTCCGGTCCGCTGGACCAAGTCTGCCGGAAAGTCCGATCGTGTGTACGCGGCATAACAGCCAAATTTGAAAGGAAATTCCAATACCTATAATTTAATAGTTTATAACTCTTATTATAGTGTTTATTATTATTATTTATTATTAATAAATAATAATAACAATTAAAAAAAACTATAATAATGGTTAATAAACTTCAAAATGTAATAATAGAAATTATCCGAATGTTTTTTGTTCTTTCTGATTTTTGAATTTTCATTCTTATTTTCAAATTTTTGTTCTTTCAATTTTTTCGAATTTTCATTCTTTTAGAAAATTAGTTTTTGGAAAAATTCATTTCATTTCCGAATTTATGAATATCCTGAATTTTGACAAAAAACGTATTCGGAGCAAGACGAATTGCACATGTCTAGCGATTTTTCCTCCCGATTGTGCGGATATTTGTTACATCTGCACAGCTAACGTTTCATACACAGACCTCTAAACAAATTCATTCTTGCATAATATTTCATGAGCTTTCTCAAATGAAAAGCAGATTTGAGCCTTCAGCTAGCTGTCAGATAGAAGTCCCAATTCCCGGGAGGAACGGTTCTCATGACACCCATCTGTCCTCTGAGTGCAAACATTCAAACAGGACATCATTAGCCCTTCAGATATTTACTCAGCGCTGTGATCACCATTAACACCTTCCAAGCGGACGGGATTGATTTAACTGAACCTTCAGAGCCCGAGCTAATGATAATCAATAGAAGTTAATGTGAAAAATCCACTAGCGTGGTGTACAGTTATTATTTGCATTATACGGGACGTAGCGCAGTAGTGACTGCTGAAAATATTCAATGATAATCAGGCCGGCCAGTGGAGAAGGATTAAAGTGTAAAGCTTATCATACTGGTTACAATCTTAACGCTGAAGTTTAATCTGCTTATATTTTGCTTTCCTGGTTCCTGATCAACATGCTAATGAAATTTCAAATACAACCATTCCATTTTCATCACATATGTTATTTTTGTTGCAATGCTCTGTGCTTGTCTATGCAATGCAGGCAGTTCATGGCTAGGAAGAGGAGCCAGCAGGGGGCAGTACAGAGCTTCCTGAAAACATCACAACATCCTGTTTCAGTTCTCCCCTAAGAGCCCTCACCTCTTTATGCAAGCAGTGGGCTGGCTCTTGGGAGGAGTTATGCAAATATTAAAATTCCTTGATGGTTGGGTGTCAGTCTGGAGGAGTGGGCGTTCCTCAAACAATGCATTTGCATAATGATCAACCAAAGTAACAGCATGTCAGGGCTGGGCTCAGTCCTTCCTTCACTCAGCTGTCAGCTAATTGCCAGCTCCTATCTCTCCACAGTTACTCAGCTGTTGATGATATCCTGTAGACATGTGCAGAGTAAAATATTTCGTTTCGGAATTTCGTTTTCGTCCGAAAAATTTATTTATTTAGTTACTCCCGAAATTCGTTTTTATTTATTTTGTTTTTCGTTCAAAAATTGCATTCGTCCGAAAATCCACATGAATTACGGTCGAATCTGTCTTTGAAGGCTTATGGTGTCTGTCGAATGTATAAAGAAGATTCGACGGAGCTAGTTTATAGCATACTTCGTGTGAACTTTAGAACCCTATTAAAGCCTATGGGACTCCAACGTTCAAAATCGAAAGTACTAATTTTAAAGGCTAATATGCAAGTTATTGTCATAAAAAGTGTTTGGGGACCCGGGTCCTGCCCCAGGGGACATGTATCAATGCAAAAAAAAGTTTTAAAAACGGCCGTTTTTTCAGGAGCAGTGATTTTAATAATGATTAAAGTGAAACAATAAAAGTGTAATATTCCTTTAAATTTCGTAAGGGGGGGGGGTGTCTATAGTATGCCTGTGAAGGGGCTCATGTTCCTGGTGCTTAGAACTGTCCCTGCACAAAGTGTCATTTATGCAGGAAAAAGAGTCCTTTAAAATCACTCGCAGCTATTATGAAATGTCGGCTCCATAATACAGAGAACACTCATTGAAAGTCATTGATAAAAATAAATAAATAAATAAAGCGTGGGGGTCCCCCAAATTCAATTACCAGGCCCTTCAGGTCTAGTATGGATATTAAGGGGAACCCCGCGTCAAATTTAAAAAAAAATTGACGTGGGGTTCCCCCTAAAAATCCATACCAGACCCTTTATCCGAGCACGCAACCTGGCAGGCCACAGGAAAAGAGGGGGGACGAGAGAGCGGCCCCCCCTCCCTCCTGAACCGTACCAGGCCACATGCCCTCAACATTGGGAGGATGCTTTGGGGGTCTGTGACCCCTCAAAGCACCTTGTCCCCATGTTGATGTGGAGAAGGGCCTCATCCCCACAACCGTGGCCGGTGGTTGTGGGGGTCTAACAAGGGGACCCCCAGATCCTGTCCCCCCCTGTTTGAAATGGTAAGGGGGTACAAAAGTACCCCTACCATTTCACAAAGAAAGTGTAAAAAATAGTTAAATAAGACAAACACACTTTTGAAAAATTCCTTTATTAAAAATAAAAAAAAATAAAAAAAAAGATTCCAGCGGTGGTAATCCACTCTTGCTATCCAGCAACGGATGATCATCTCTCCGGGGTCCAGCGATGGCTCATCTGAATCAGCGCAGCGAATCCATCCATCTTCTGTCTCTACTGAGGAGACACTACGGGATCCCGGCGGCCTGACGTTTGTTATATGCGGAGGGCGGGGCCACCCGTCACCTGACCCCGCCCCCTCTGACGTAAGGGGAAACCTGGGTTTCCCCGTGACGTATGGGTGACCCCGCCCCCTCTGATGTAACGGAAACCTGCCTGTCGAATATTTTCTCTATATAATCTTGGACTAATAGAGGTAAGGTTAGGCACATTCGACCACAGGTTCTATAGACAGATTGTTATTGTCAGAGTCACGTAGATTCTCCTATTCTATATCGAACTGTTGTAACAACTAAAACGAAAATAAAGCATTTATTTATATCGGATCTTTCGTTTTTCGGATTCTGTGCTTTCGTTATCATTTGTCAAAACGAAAACGAAAATAGCTGAAATTTGGACGAAAACTAATGCACATGTCTAATATCCTGCTCGTCAGTCCTGCCTACTTAGACCTCTTTCACATAGAACGGATCCATGATGATCCGCCCTTGGACATCTGCTTATACAGCGTCGATCCCCGCTGAGCAGGAAGATGACAGGTCTGTCTCTGCACACTGTGCAGGGATGGACCTGTCAGACCGCCGCTCTCCCCTATGGGAGATCGGATGGCGACGGACCACAGAGTCTGTCATCAGCCAATCCAATCTGCAGACGAATGGAAAAATATGTTTTTCCTCCGTCACACTTTTTTCGGATCGGAGCAGGTCGGATGTCAGCGGACATGTCACCGCTGACATCCGACGCTCCATAGAGGTCTATGGAGCATCCGTTCAGGTCCACCGAAAAAACTGACAGGTGGACCTGAACGGATCGTACGTGTGAAAGAGGCCTTAAGCTGTCCAGCCCAGAAGATCTCTGCCTTCGCCTTGGTCAACATCACAGAGACTATCTTCTGCATTCCGTTTTAAAGACTTGCTTTGCTGACATCCCTTCTGGCTCCAGATCCTGCTTGCTGTTCCACTACATTGATCCCTGGCTTTCTGGTTTGGCTGACTATGCGTTCCGGTTACCGAACTTTGCCTATGTTTTGAGTACGTTTGTTCTTTTTACTTTTATTATTAAACAAGTGTGATTTAACTGTACTTCTGTCTCGGTCTGATTTCACGGTTTCTGACACGGAAAAGGCTAGATGGGTCAACTTGGTGAATGAAAAAAGAAAAACAAAAATACGTATCTATGGCCAGCTTTAGTTCAGGGCATAGATCTCCAAAAAAAATTCTAAACAAAGGGCCAATTTACTATCCCTCAGACTTTAGGCAGTGGCCAGTAGAGGGGAAAATGCTCCAACATCAGAAGGAGTAAAAAAACTTACTGTTCTAAGTAGGAGGGGGAATAGTGCCCCATCATTGGTGTCACTGGAAGGAATAGTGCCCCATCATTGGTGTCAGTGGGAGGAATAGTGCCCCATCACTGGTGTCACTGGAAGGAATAGTGCCCCATCATTGGTGTCAGTGGGAGGAATAGTGCCCCATCATTGGTGTCAGTGGGAGGAATAGTGCCCCATCATTGGTGTCAGTGGGAGGAATAGTGCCCCATCATTGGTGTCAGTGGGAGGAATAGTGTCCCATCATTGGTGTCAGTGGAAGGAATAGTGCTCCATCATTGGTGTCAGTGGAAAGACTAGTGCCCCATCATTGGTATTAGTGGGAGCAATAGTGCCCCATCATTGGTGTCAGTGGAAGGAATAGTGCCTCATCATTGTTATTAGTGGGAGGAATAGTGCACCATCGTTGGTGTCAGTGGGAGGAATAGTGCCCCATCATTGGTGTCAGTGGGAGGAATAGTGCCCTATCATTGGTGTCAGTGAGAAGAATAATGCCCCGTCATTGGTATCAGTGGGAGGAATAGTGCCCCATCGTTGGTTGATGTCAGTAGTAGGAATTGTGCCTCATATTATTGGAATGAATAGAAGGAATCAAATACCAAGAAAAAAACAATATATTTGACGATTTCCTCGCTAGATCAGAGGACCCAGAAACATTTCCATTTTAGCCCTCACCAGGGCCTCTTAGGATTCAATCTGTGTGATTTTCAAAGAAAACTTTCTTTTGAATATTTTGTTTAATAGGCAGCTTGGAAAGGCTACCCTGACAGCCAGAGAGAAAATTTCAAAATGATTCAGCACCAACATTTCAAAGTCAAGAAATGTAAAACTCCTCGGAGAATGGGCAGAAAGTAGCACTTGTGATCCATAATGGAATAAATTGATTTTTATCTTGCTCTCTACCTGCCCAGAAAATGTTGCGTCCCAAGCTGACTCACTCCACGCAAATAACTGGAAGATTACAAACTATTTTCTAAATGGACAGTTTTTATGTTCCTATTTATCTGGTGAAAATTGCACAACCAATTTGAAGTCATGAAAAGAACAAGTTAGAAGAGCAAGTTCAGTGTACCTAAACTGAAAAAGTGAAGATTTTCTATTTTATAGGGAACATCTAAAAATGTTACAGGTGAACTCCGGGGGAGTTAAAAAAAAAAAAAAAAAACTTGCAGTGGGACCCCCTCCTTATTTTTGCCTAGGGTACCAGAAAAAGGGACTTATACTTACCTTATGCCTTGCTCCCCCAGAAGCTCACCTCTTCTTTCCCATGCTCCGGGTTGTAGACAGACCCTTGGTACCCTCACTAAGCCCCTGTACACACGGTCGGAGATTTCCACAACCAAATCCGTCGGATTTTGCCTGTTGGATTTTATCCGTCGGATCTTGTCCAAAACTGTTGCATACACACGGTCGGGCCAAGTTGGCGAAAAATCCGATCTTTCAGAACGTGATGACGTAATTTAGTTACGATGGGACTACATTCAGGCTAGTAGCCAATAGCTTTGATGTAGGAATTTGATCTGAGCATGCGTGGCACTTGGTCCGATGAAAATGCTCTACACATGATCGGATTAGGTCCGTCCGGCCCAGTTGGTCAGGAAATATTTCCAACATGTTGGAAAATTTGGTCGGACGGAGATTCGGACGGAATCAGTCCGATGCATACCACACACAGTCGGATTATCCGACAACACGATCCGATAAGACGCAATCCAACAGATTATCCGACCGTGTGTACACAAGGGCTTACAGTGCAGAGCTGCTGGTCTTGCATTGTACCCAAAGATGCCAGAGAGAAGAGGCTTCAGAGGAATGGTCTCATGGAAGGAGAAACATGGAAGGGTAAATAAAATCCCCTTTACTCTGGTGCCCTAATCAAAAATGAGCATTCCCAGTTCCCAGGAGCTCCCCTTTGATAGTACCTAAGCAGTACCATTTGTCTTGAATTTTCTTTGAATTATAGCAGTGCATGTCCTGTGGCTAGGCGCTCCTTCACCTTTAGCCTCATAACTGTACATTGACACTGTGAGATCATCTAAGTCACAGCTGCTTCTCACTGCTAGTCTAGCCAGATTTTGGGAGATATTTGTCACCACTGAGCTGCTTATTGTTCTCCTGGCTGGAGAGGAAGCTTTATCTGAGGACTTGTAGGGCAAGGATCCCCCCTGATTCTGTTTTATTCATTCTGTTGGTCCACCTTCCTCCCGCCAACCAGTCATCAGATCACCAATCTTTAGGGGGGCATCTCTGACCCAAAAAAACAAAGCCTTGTCTCTACAAAGATGGCCACATCCATACAGAGACTCGGTCCAACAACATAGTTAGTCAGGTTGAAAAAAGATACAAGTCTATCTAGTTCAACCAATAAATGGGGAAGGGAAAAAAAAAATCATACAATCCCACATACACAATCCTATACCCACAGTTGATCCAGAGGAAGGCAAAACAAAACCCCAGCAAAGCATGATTTAATTTGCTCCAGCTGGGGAAAAAAAATCATTTTTTTCACCACCAAGCAAGGTAGTCACATGATCACAAACCCTGCCCCACCTCCCGACATCAGAAACCCCCTAAAGGGCTGGGAGATGCCGGTGTTAATATCTATTGATCTATCTGTATTTTATTCTTTCTTTATTTTTTTACGAAACAGAATGTTCCTTTATTGAGTCAAAAAGTCAAGGCATGGTACAATATCGTCAAGAACAGACTAAAATCAAAAGACATTGTACAAGCGAGTATATTAGGCAGGTAACAGAGTACACATTAAATAAGTGACAACCAACAATCATGTAAGTTAAGCCCCACATAAGACTCCTTCCCATGTTCAGCTTTGGCTAGGACAACAACAAGGCCGCCCCACAGTGTCAAAGTCCATCAGCAGGAAGTAAGTCCTTCCTAAGCTGTCCATGGCTGCCATATCTTATTGAAGTTCTTGGGGCAGTTCCTGTTGAGGTAAGTCAATTTATAAAGTGGTAAAAACAGCATTTATTGTTTTTTCCTATGAACTCATAGAGGGAGGAGAAGGGGCATTCCACCGTAAAACAATTTCCCTCTTTGCATAAAAGAAAAGATACGTTAGAAATAGTTTAGTACACCGAGGCCTCTGATCATTATCCTGGATACCCAGAAGAACTAATTCTGGGGAAACAGGGAGAGTCAGCCGGAGACAGCCATTAATAGATTCCAATAACTCCTCCCAGTATCGGGCAATCATCGGGCAGCTCCAAAACATGTGAATATCCGATTCCACTCCATTCTGGCACCTAGGGAAGTCCTGCGATCTTTGTGGATACAGCCTGTGCAGTCTCTGGGGGATTTAATAAACTCTGTGTAGAAACTGAACCTGTATTAACTTTTCTTTTGAGGAGATCAGCAAGCTAGTACTATCTGCTAAACAGTCCTCCCAATCCTCTCTGTCCAGGTCTGGAAGGTCAGCTTTCCACTGATCCCAAAGCCTATCTATTTCGGGGGATTCAGCTCTCAGTAATTCAAGTATAGAGGGGACAGAGGTTTTGACAGCTGTTTCTGGGCTAACAAATCCTTGATGGGACCCATGCCCAGCCTTGGAGGGGTCGGTAACTGGGCCTGAGCTGCATGGCGTATTTGTAGGTACCTAAAGTACATCCACCCAGGTAAATGATATCTGGCTTTAAGGGTTATGAAGGGGAATAAGACACCTGCCAAGAAAATATTCCAAAGTAGTTTAATTCCACATCTAGCTCAAATCTGGGAATCAGAAAGAGATCTGAAATGTGGGAGGCTAGGGTTTCCCCAGTGAGGGCAGAAGGGGGAACCATCTATTGGGACTCATAAACCTCCATCTGGCCACTGTCCAAGCCTTGAGGGTCATTCTGGTAGGGTACGGAAGGTTAACTTATGCCCAATGACCTCTATAAACTAAATTGCCTAGCTCCCAAAGTGATCCCAAGACAGCTGCCTCAAGACACATGGCAGCATTGGATTGGGAAAGCACCTACCACCACCTGACCGACACTAGGACAGCGGCACAGTTGTAGGTCCAGTAATCCGGTAGAGCTAGTCCTACAGACAGGAAGAGTCGGAGTCAATCTAGCTAATCTAGGGGTAGCTCCTCCCAAATAAATGTACCAACACGTTTATCCACTTCTGCAAAAAAGGAGTTGGGTATCCAGGTTGGGCAGCAGCGAAAAAAATATAGAAATTTAGGAAAGAATAACATCTTAAGAAGGTTTATACGTTCCAGATTGAGTGGCAGGGAAGCCCAAGAGACACACCTGGCCCGAAGCTAGGACAGAACCGGAAGCAGGTTGAGTTTAGTGAAGCTTGTTATATCCTGCTGAACCTGGATACCCAAATACCCAAACTGATCCACCCAGAGTAATGGGACATCTGCAATGGGCACTCTAGCCTGGGGATCTAAAGGGAAAATAGTCGATTTGGAACAATTTATACGGATGCCCGAGAACCTACCGAATTCCTCAAATAGCTCCAACACCGCCTTCAAAGACCCATCCATGTCTTGAAGATATAAGAGAGCATCGTCCACATACAGAGAGATTTTCTCCTCCAGGGAGCCCACCCTTTCAGAGTTACTAATTAAGATGCCCAAGGGCTCATGAGCCAGGGAAAAAAGGGCCGGGGATAAGGGACATCCCTGTCGGGTACCCCACTGCAGTGGGAAGGACGCAGATAGCCTATCATTAGTTCAAATACGAGCCATGGGTGCCCGGTAAAGCATACATATCCACTGAAGGAACTTAGGTTCCGTAGGAGGAGCAATCCTCAGGGTCCATGCATGGTTTGAGAACCAGCACCACCACTACCGCCTCAGACATGGAATCAGGAAGAACCTCCAGTGAAAAAACTGGTCAAAGAGGGACACGAGCCTTGGGACCAGCAGGTCTTGATAGTGGGAGTAAAACTCAGTTGGGAGGCCATCCACTCCAGGAGTCTTTCCGGCTTGAAGTTGTGAAAGAGCAGTCTGCACTTCCTCCAGGGTAATATCAGACTCTAGGCCCATACACGTCTTTTCTCCAAGAGTTGGGAATGTGACACCGTCAAGGTATGAGGACCTCTCTTGAGGAATATAATCCACCCTGGAGGAGTACAGGTGTTGATAGTATTGCAAAAATCTCCTGTTTATGTCACTAGGTGATCTCAGCACTATCCCTTTTAGTATTTTTTAATATCTTTTTTCCCCTCTTAGCCCTTGTACACACGGTCAGAGATTCCGACGGAATGTGTCCCTTTGGACCGTTTTGTCGGATATTCCGACTGTGTGTGGTCTCCATTGGACTGTTTCCATCGGAATATCCGACGGATCAAGTTTTCCAATTTGCCGGTAAAATTTTCCGACAAAATGCTCCTATCGGACATACTCCGATCATGTGTAGCCTACTCCGACGGACAAAATGCCACGCATGCTCAGATCAAATTCCTAGACCAAAGCTATTGGCTACTAGCCTGAACGTAGTCCCGTTGTAACGAAATAACGTCCTCACGTTATGTACAGACGGATTTTCCGACAATTTAGTCCGACCGCGTGTATGCAACATCACTTCCGGACCTCTTCCGGAATTAATCTGTCAGAATTACTCCGACGGATTTGGTTGTCGGAATCTCCGGCTGTGTGTACAAGGGCTTAGATGGTAAGCTCCAATGAGCAGTGCCCTCTGATTCCTACTATATTAAATTGTATTGTAATTGTACTGTCTGCTCTTAATGTTGTAAAGCGCTGCGTAAACTGTTGGCACTATATAAATTCTGTATAATAATATCTATCTATCGATCTATGTATCTATTTATCTATCTGTCTATCTATCTTAATCTATCTATCTATTATTTTCTTGTCTTCTTTCCATCTTTCGATTCAATATCTGTATTATCTAGTCATTTCTGCTTGACTTCCAGAAGAATCCACTAACAGATTAAATAATTTAACCGCAATGCTAACTGCTAACTACACCTCAGTAGATGGGTATATATATATATATATATATATATATATATATATATATATATACACAAACACAGTATATTCATTAGGAACACCATTACACTAAAGATAGATACCTCTTGGTGTCATCTCAGCTTTGATGATTCCATTCCCAGCACAGTTTACAATCTCTGATCTGTACATTTTCCTCCCACACTTTGACATATACAGACATGTAAGGCATGAAGGTATTTAATGAAGTATGGAGACATTATCTGCATGTAGATGAGGTGGATTTGATGCATACATGTATGTTAATGTTGTCCCTGAATCCCGCTGTGTCTAGTTGCTGTATACATCATTCATGAGGGTCGGGAAAGCGTTATTTGTCATCCTATAATCTCCTGATTTTCAGAGTCGTCATTTTTTGGCATCAGCAACACTGACAGCGAGTGGAAAGTTTCAGTCCCCAAATTTAGAACGTAATTAGGATTGTGTCTCGGTATCTGTCAAATCTGGAAATATCATGATGGTGGGTAGAAAATGTTTACTCTAAACCAGGGGTCTCCAAACTTTCTAAACAAAGGGCCAGTTTACTGGCCTTCAGGCTTGGGGGGGCCAGACAGTGACCAGTGGGAGTAGAAAATGCCCAAGTGTCAATGGAAATAAACAGTGCCCCATCATTGGTGTCAGTGGGAGGAATAGTGCCCAATTGTTGATGTCAGTGGAAGGAATAGCACCCCACCCTTGGTGGGGGGAATAGTGCCCCATCATTGGTGTCAATGGGAGGAATAGTGCTCCATCATTAGTGTCAGTGTTGTGTCAGTTGTGGATGGAATTTTGCCCCAAAGGTTGGAGAGAGGCAAGAAAAGGGCAACATCCAGCCCCAGGGTCGTAGTTTGGAGACCACTGCTCTAAACCAAAAGCCTACCCTTAAAGTTACCCCACAACAACAAAAAATCCCAATTCTGCTAAATGGAATAGAAGAGTGTTAGTATTCCATGACACCATTGAAAGAGCAATCTTCTGCTGAAGTCCTCAGAGAAACCATCACTTCCAAGAGTATTGATATCCTGTGTCCCCCTACTGCCATTATTGGTTCCATTCGCCTACCTTTTACCTTTCGCCTACCTTTTGTAGATTACGCCCCTTTCCGCAAGTGCCCGCCCCTTTGCGCAAGTGCCCCGCTGCCTGCTGGGAAACACACAGATCCCAGAGGCAGCGGGGACCGTCCTGATTGCGCCGCGCAACTCGCGCATGCGCAGTAGGGAACCGGGAAATGAAGCCGAAAGGCTCCATTTCCTGATTCCCATACCCAAGATGGCGGCTGCAGCACCCGAGTGTCGATCTAGAGATCGGCTTCGGGTGCCGACATCGCGGGCGCGCTGGACAGGTAAGTGTCACTATTTTAAAAGTCAGCAGCTGCAGTATTTGTAGCTGCTGACTTTAAAAAAAAAAAAAAAACGCGGAGTCCCGGCGGACTCCCGCTTTGAATACTTTGTCCACATGATGGTGTTTCCTGAGATCCCAGCTTCAACTGTATTTGAGAGATACTAAGTATGCACAGTAACTCAAAAAGGGTATTAACGGATGGAAGCATGGAGACAAGTGAATGGGGGCAAAAATTTAATTTTCGCTGGTCAAATGTTATTCATAAAGTTATATTTAAGAGGAACTGTAGTCTGCTCACATAATTTGTAATAAAAACATCTTTGCCATTCTGAAGCTTCCCTCCAACCACTTTGCATATTATTTTATATATACTGTGATTCTGTACTTGACAAATATGCTGCAGAAATCTAATTTCACCAAGTCTGGCTGCAACCATTTTAACTGTGGGCCCAGGGCTCGAGTGCTGCGGGAACGCATGGGAACGGCGTTCCCGTACTATTTCCACAGCGGGAACGCCGTTCCCATTAGCTATCTGAGCCGGGCCGGCTGAGGCTATGCAGCGCGTAGTCCGCGCCGCTCCTCAGCCGCCGAGTGACTGTGCGTGCCCACGCCGAAGTCATGTGACCGGTTGCTAGATGCGGAGCGGCCCCTGCCTAGCAACCGGTCACATGACTTCGGCGTGGGCACGCACAGGCACGAGACCGTCAGTGTGACACACGCGCGCTGGACTGTCCTCCCGCTCCCCTCTACCCAGTGCCTCCTGTGGAAACAGCCGCTGCACTTTGAGTTTACTTAGTTCTTCTCCCCCCAGAACAGAAGGGAAGAGAATACCAGGAGGTCAGTCACTAGTAGTGTGTAAGTAAGTTGCATTCTGCAATACCCTGCCAAATTGCCAATACTCATCCATACTGCCAATACTCATCAATACTCTGCAATACCCTGCCAATACTCATCAATACTCTGCAATACCCCGCCAATACTCATCAATACTCTGCAATACCCCGCCAATACTCTGCAATACCCCGCCAATACTCTGCAATACCCCGCCAATACTCATCAATACTCTGCAATACCCCGCCAATACTCTGCAATACCCCGCCAATACTCTGCAATACCCGCCAATACTCTGCAATACATACCCTGCCAATACTCTGCAGTACCCTATCAATACTCTGCAATACCCTATCAATACTCTGCAATACCCTGCCAATACTCTGCAATACCCTATCAATACTCTGCAATACCCTGCCAATACTCTGCAATACCCTATCAATACTCTGCAATACCCTATCAGTATCAATAATCTGCAATACCCTGCCAATACTCTGCAATACCCTATCAATACTCTACACTACCCTATCAATACTCTGCACTACCCCGCCAATACTCTGCAATACCCCACCAATACTCTGCAATACCCTGCCAATAATCTGCAATACATACCCTGCCAATACTCTGCAATACCCTGCCAATACTCTTCAATACCCCGCCAATACTCTGCAATACCCTGCCAATACTCTGCAATACCCTGCCAATACATACCCTGCCAATACTCTGCAATACCCCGCCAATACTCTGCAATACCCCGCCAATACTCTGCAATACCCCGCCAATACGCTGCAATACATACCCTGCCAATACTCTGCAATACCCTGCCAATACTCTGCAGTACCCTATCAATACTCTGCAATACTCTGTCAATACTCTGCAATACCCTGCCAATACTCTGCAATACCCTGCCAATACTCTGCAATACCCTGCCAATACTCTTCAATACTCTGCCAATACTCTTCAATATCCTGCCAATACTCTGCAATACATACCCTGCCAATACTCTGCAACACCCTGCCAATACTCTGCAATACCCTATCAATACTCTGCAATACTGTGCCAATACTCTGCAATACCCTGCCAATACTCTGCCAATAAATACCCTGCCAATACTCTGCAATACCCTGTCAATACTCTTCAATACTCTGCCAATACTCTGCCAATACTCTTCAATATCCTGCCAATACTCTTCAATATCCTGCCAATACTCTGCAATACATACCCTGCCAATACTCTGCAACACCCTGCCAATACTCTGCAATACCCTATCAATACTCTGCAATACTCTGCCAATACTCTGCAATACCCTGCCAATACTCTGCAATACCCTGCCAATACTCTGCCAATAAATACCCTGCCAATACTCTGCAATACCCTATCAATACTCTGCGATACCCTATCAATACTCTGCAATACCCTATCAATACTCTGCAATACCCTGCCAATACTCTGCAATACCCTATCAATACTCTGCAATACCCTGCCAATACTTATCAATACTCTGCAATACCCTGCCAATACTCATCAATACTCTGCAATACCCTATCAGTATCAATACTCTGCAATACTCTGCGAATACTCTGCAATACCCTATCAATACTCTGAAATACCCTATCAATACTCTGCAATACCCTGCCAATACTCTGCAATACCCTATCAATACTCTGCGATACCCTATCAATACTCTGTGATACCCTGCCAATACTCTGCAATACCCTATCAGTATCAATACTCTGCAATACCCTGCCAATACTCTGCAATACCCTATCAATACTCTGCAATACCCTATCAATACTCTGCAATACCCTGCCAATACTCTGCAATACCCTATCAATACTCTGCAATACCCTGCCAATAGTCTGAAATACCCTGCCAATACTCTGCAATACCCTATCAATACTCTGCAATACCCTATCAATACTCTACAATACATACCCTATCAATACTCTGCAATACATACCCTGCCAATACTCTGCAATAAATACCCTATTAATACTCTTCAATACCCTGCCAATACTCTGCAATACCCTGCCAATAGTCTGCAATACCCTGCCAATACTCTGCAATACCCTATCAATACTCTACAATACATACCCTATCAATACTCTGCAATACATACCCTGCCAATACTCTGCAATACCCTATCAATACTCTGCAATACCCTGCCAATACATACCCTGCCAATACTCTGCCAATACTCTACAATACATACCCTGCCAATACTCTGCAATAACCTGCCAATACTCTGCAATAACCTATCAATACTCTGCAACCTGTGCCAATACTCTGCAATACCCTGCCAATACTCTGCAATACCCTATCAATACTCTGCAATACCCTGCCAATACATACCCTGCCAATAGTCTGCAATACCCTGCCAATACTCTGCAATACCCTATCGATACTCTACAATACATACCCTATCAATACTCTGCAATACCCTGCCAATACTCTGCAATACATACCCTACCAATACTCTGCAATACCCTATCAATACTCTGCAATACCCTGCCAATACATACCCTGCCGATGCTCTGCAATACTCTGCCAATACTCTTCAATACATACCCTGCCAATACTCTGCAATACCCTATCAATACTCTGCAATACCCTGCCAATACTCTTCAATACTCTGCCAATACTTATTCCTTTTGTGGGATATTTTCTAATGGGCTGTGTAACAGAATTTGGAACAGGGTGTATTTGTGGTAGAAATTCCCTGCGAGGGAAAGATCATCACCCATTGTGTTGATTGTTTTGTTTGACACGTTATTTTGTTTTTGTAAACTGGCACTTTACAATACATGTTGTACTGTATTTTCTGTGAAGTATATATGCATATGAGCGTACCTTTTTTTTTTTTTTTTGGTGGGGGAATGGATCTTGGGTGGGAGTTCCCACACTTTTTTTCCCAGGACTTGACCCCTGTGTGGGCCCCTTCCTGGCAAACTCCCACGAAAGTGAGAGAGAGAGCTGTGTATGATATCATAAGCCTAAGCTTTTTAACGGACAAGAAACAGGAAGTGGGCTGTTTAAGGTATTTACTGGCAGAAAAAAAATGTTTTACTATCAAAAGTTAAAACAACAAGAGCAGAAGATTTAATAGATAGAAAGTTGAAAAAAATGACTGAAGGTCCACTTTACAGGTATTTTTTTTATAATAACAAATATGTTATGCCTACCTGTTCTTTTTAATGGTTTTGCACAGAGCAGCCCCGATTCTCCTCTTCTCGGGTTCCACATCGACACTCCTGGCTCCTCCTCCTTCTCTGAGTGCCCAATAACAAGCCACTAGCTATGGAGGCATTCATGCATGCTCACTCTGAGCCCCAGTTTGTGGGTCCATAAGATATACAGAATAGCTTTTCGCCCCACCCCTGCTCTTGCCTCACTGGCTGCAATTAACAGTAGTGGGAGCCAATGTGGAGGCAGAGACCCGGGAGAGCCGCCGCTCTTTTGCACATCTCTGGATCGAGATCGGGCTCGGGTAATTATTAGGAGGGGTCCTGGAGGGAATCTGCATACCGTTTTTCTACCTTCATGCAGGAAGATAAAAAACCTTCATCCGATCTGCCACGCTAGGAGTTCTATGGGTATCTCCAAATTCATCATTATGCCCTGACCATTGCTTCAAAACCTGCAATTTCCCCCCCCAACCCCTTTTGAAAACCTAGTACTGGCGGGTTCTGCCCAAAAGGGTTTAATATCCGATATATGTAAAATATTGAACGCATATTCCACGGAGACTATGAGCAAACACGCTTATATGGTCAGATGGGAAAAGGCCCTTGGCGAGGAGATCCCCATGGAACAATGGCAGAGGATCTGGTCCCAGGCAGCAAAAAGCTTGCTTTGTACACTTTACAAGGAAAATACTTATAAAATCTTGTACTTCTGGTACATGACCCAAGATGTACTCCATGCCATTTATCCTACTAGCTCCGGTCGCTGTTGGCGCTGCCTGGGGTATAGAGGTACCCTCCTTCATATCTATTGGAGCTGCCCATTGATCGCTCCTTTTTGGACCTCGGTCCAGCAGTTGTTGGCCCGCCTCCTTGGAGGGCTGATCCCTATCACTCCGAAATTCTTCATACTGGGTCTGTCACCACTGAAAATCCCAGTACCCTATAAGAAAATAGTACGCCGGATCCTCACAGTGGCCCACTCTCTCATGGCATTAAATTGAATGCGGAGCTCACCCCCCTCCCCAGAGGCCTTGCATTCCAGGATTAAGGACGTGGAAATGATGAGAAAAAATGACCGATAGAATCCAGAATAGATTGGAGGCCCATGATAAGGTCTGGGAGCTGTGGCACCTCTAGGAGGATCCACCCTGAACAGGAAGATAAGCCAATCCGATGATTTCTTATTCTTTTTTTCCCCTCTCTCTTTCCTTTCCTCACGCTAAGAGTCCCCTATCGACTCCCATTATCATTTATGCAAGTTACTATATTTTGTTGATAACTTTATTGGCGCACTTACAATGTTCTAACAGCTTTAGAATGCTTATATACACATGCAATGCATTTCATTTATTCATGTCATAAAGTATAAATAAAAACTGTTATTTGGGAAAAAAAAAAGAAAAACCTTCAACCTTTACAACCATTTTAATACAAAATAGAGTGAATAAGGAAAATACCACATTATGGCCACAAGATGGAGCTGACAATCACAGTAAAAAATTTATTTATATGACCATCATCTCCATATAGTGGTCATAATGTTGCATTTTCCCAAGCCACTCCATGCCATTTCCCATGACCTCCATGCTTAAACCTCATGGGTGGAGCAAAACACATCGGGAGAGTGGCCTGGACGGAGCCCGGACTGAGGCTGCTCTCACAACTGTGATTATTGGGCTCTGATGGTGTGCGTCATTGAGGTTCCTTTCTTTACCTGGATTGAATAACATTCGTCATTCCCTATTTGGAAAACAAATGTATGTGTAATTAATAGCTCAGCATTTTTTTTATTTTAAAAATGCACCCTTTAAAGTCTAGATGGCCATTTAAAAGTTTGATACATAAAAAAAACCAAGAGGCTTTTATCTGCAAGGGCCACTGCAGGTGACGTCTTAAACTTTCTAATGCCACGTTCACACGACCGGACTTTTTGACAGCAAAGGTCAGACGGAACGAGTCCGTCGGACAATTCGATCGTGTGTGGGCTCCATCGGACCTTTGCTTGCCAAAAATCTGGTGGACTTTAGAAATAGAACATGTTTTAAATTTTCCCACCGGAACTCCGCCGAACCGAGAAATCCGTTCGTGTGTATGCTAGTCCGACGGACAAAAACCGACACTAGGGCAGCTATTGGCTACTGGCTATGAACTTCCTTATTCTAGTCCGGTCGTACATCATCACTTTCAAATCCGTCGGACTTTGGTGTGATTGTGTGTGGCCAAGTCCGTTCATTCGGAAAGTCCGTAGGAACTCTGCCGAAATCCTGGAAATAAAAGCTTCACCGTGGCAGGGGGCGGCGGTGATGCAAAAGGAAAAAAGTAGGACTTTAAATGAAGCTCAGGATGACAAAAATGAGTAAAATGGTGGAAAATAAGGATTTAATAATGCGTGAAAAACAAGTTTACATACAATTCATTCCATGTATACAAAAATGCGCCCATAACATGGTGTCAATCTGCAACCTGGCAATAATTGATAATAACATATTTACAACCATTAATATTCAGAGTAAAATAAAAGGGACCACCATACTCATAGTTGGATACAAATGTTAAGATAATAGCATCTGCACTGTCAATAGGCTCAAAAAGCCAAATATGTTAGAAGAAGTATAACACATATCATGATGGTTATGTAGTTCATACATCAGTAGCTCGACGCGTTTCGCGGCTTTAAACCGCTCTTCAGGAGCAGACATGTAAGATATCTGCAATAGGAAAATATTTGTAGGTAAGTATATTAAATCAGGGTAGGGGGGATGGATAAAGCCCCCCAAAAATCCGTATAAGACAAAAATGGCTTACAAATATGTGTGCACTGGAAGGCAGGGCGCCAAAGACCCCAGGCCACCCCAGAGCATCGGTGTCGGGAGCCGAGAGGGCATGTATAGGGCGGCGATCATCACAGGCAGGCGTCCGGGCGAGCTCCAAGCACCCCTAGTGTGAATGTGAGAACTGGTGAGGTGTGGTGAAAACAATAATTGAAAACCAAAAACAAAAAACAAACTACGAAAAAGGACCGAAAACAATGTTGAAGGGTGAATGTGTGGGGTGTAAGACCAGTGGATAAAGGTTAGTAAGAAAAGTGATGAATGTGAAAGTGAGGAAATGAAATCCAAACAGAAGTGACGGTGGAAGACCATGGTAAGAGGTCATCACCGAAACATTCAATGGATAAAAAGTTAAATGAAGATAGAGTGTAAGATATACCTGTATTAGAGAGGAAAGGAAACAGTCCATAATTAATGTGATGCCAATTGTGGTGTAGGGCTCAGAGGAACTCAGAGTACACCCGGACTGACGCCCATAAATACACGCCGCCACAGCCACGCCCCCTACGCCACAACCACAGACATGGAGGGGGCCATGGGGACGCCGACGCCCGGACGTACATGCGCCAGGCAGTCGGCACCACCCCAGCCCCACCTACAGTCGGGAGAATGGATAGTGCTGAGCCGGAAGGACCACGCAACAAAGGCGCCGTACAGCCGGCGCGCACATGTGACGTCGACACACAGTGGCGGCAGACCCGCCCCCCGAGCGTCAAATGCGGGCGGGGGGAAAAACCCCAGTGTGCGTCACGGCTCCCGCACCAATTGAATACGGGCAGTAAAAGAGCAGAGACTACCCAGACAACCAGTGCACACAATATTGGAAGTAACAGTATACAATGTTATACCATAAGGTAACCACAGTGATTATCGGTAAAGAAATTATACACTTAAAACAATTATGCAGATAGTCAGGGGAGAGCCAATATTGAGCCAGTAAGACTAGGTGCAGAAATGACAGTTACAACTATAAAACCATAGATGTCATCGAGAGCTTCCATCCCTGAATGAATACTAAAAAAAGGGGGGAATTGGGGAACTTGGGACTTTGAGTGAAGCCATGGCTGGGTAAAGTCATGTGCCTCCATCCCTATCATCTGGAAATAAAAGCTTCACCGTGGCAGGGGGCGGCGGTGATGCAAAAGGAAAAAAGTGGGACTTTAAATGAAGCTCAGGATGACAAAAATGAGTAAAATGGTGGAAAATAAGGATTTAATAATGCGTGAAAAACAAGTTTACATACAATTCATTCCATGTATACAAAAATGCGCCCATAACATGGTGTCAATCTGCAACCTGGCAATAATTGATAATAACATATTTACAACCATTAATATTCAGAGTAAAATAAAAGGGACCACCATACTCATAGTTGGATACAAATGTTAAGATAATAGCATCTGCACTGTCAATAGGCTCAAAAACCCAAATATGTTAGAAGAAGTATAACACATATCATGATGGTTATGTAGTTCATACATCACATTAATTATGGACTGTTTCCTTTCCTCTCTAATACAGGTATATCTTACACTCTATCTTCATTTAACTTTTTATCCATTGAATGTTTCGGTGATGACCTCTTACCATGGTCTTCCACCGTCACTTCTGTTTGGATTTCATTTCCTCACTTTCACATTCATCACTTTTCTTACTAACCTTTATCCACTGGTCTTACACCCCACACATTCACCCTTCAACATTGTTTTCGGTCCTTTTTCGTGGTTTGTTTTTTGTTTTTGGTTTTCAATTATTGTTTTCACCACACCTCACCAGTTCTCACATTCACACTAGGGGTGCTTGGAGCTCGCCCGGACGCCTGCCTGTGACGATCGCCACCCTATACATGCCCTCTCAGCTCCCGACACCGATGCTCTGGGGTGGCCTGGGGTCTTTGGCGCCCTGCCTTCCAGTGCACACATATTTGTAAGCCATTTTTGTCTTATACGGATTTTTGGGGGGCTTTATCCATCCCCCCTACCCTGATTTAATATACTTACCTAGAAATATTTTCCTATTGCAGATATCTTACATGTCTGCTCCTGAAGAGCGGTTTAAAGCCGCGAAACGCGTCGAGCTACTGATGTATGAACTACATAACCATCATGATATGTGTTATACTTCTTCTAACATATTTGGGTTTTTGAGCCTATTGACAGTGCAGATGCTATTATCTTAACATTTGTATCCAACTATGAGTATGGTGGTCCCTTTTATTTTACTCTGAATATTAATGGTTGTAAATATGTTATTATCAATTATTGCCAGGTTGCAGATTGACACCATGTTATGGGCGCATTTTTGTATACATGGAATGAATTGTATGTAAACTTGTTTTTCACGCATTATTAAATCCTTATTTTCCACCATTTTACTCATTTTTGTCATCCTGAGCTTCATTTAAAGTCCCACTTTTTTCCTTTTGCATCACCGCCGCCCCCTGCCACGGTGAAGCTTTTATTTCCAGATGATAGGGATGGAGGCACATGACTTTACCCAGCCATGGCTTCACTCAAAGTCCCAAGTTCCCCAATTCCCCCCTTTTTTTAGTATTCATTCAGGGATGGAAGCTCTCGATGACATCTATGGTTTTATAGTTGTAACTGTCATTTCTGCACCTAGTCTTACTGGCTCAATATTGGCTCTCCCCTGACTATCTGCATAATTGTTTTAAGTGTATAATTTCTTTACCGATAATCACTGTGGTTACCTTATGGTATAACATTGTATACTGTTACTTCCAATATTGTGTGCACTGGTTGTCTGGGTAGTCTCTGCTCTTTTACTGCCCGTATTCAATTGGTGCGGGAGCCGTGACGCACACTGGGGTTTTTCCCCCCGCCCGCATTTGACGCTCGGGGGGCGGGTCTGCCGCCACTGTGTGTCGACGTCACATGTGCGCGCCGGCTGTACGGCGCCTTTGTTGCGTGGTCCTTCCGGCTCAGCACTATCCATTCTCCCGACTGTAGGTGGGGCTGGGGTGGTGCCGACTGCCTGGCGCATGTTATTATCAATTATTGCCAGGTTGCAGATTGACACCATGTTATGGGCGCATTTTTGTATACATGGAATGAATTGTATGTAAACTTGTTTTTCACGCATTATTAAATCCTTATTTTCCACCATTTTACTCATTTTTGTCATCCTGAGCTTCATTTAAAGTCCCACTTTTTTCCTTTTGCATCACCGCCGCCCCCTGCCGCGGTGAAGCTTTTATTTCCAGATGATAGGGATGGAGGCACATGACTTTACCCAGCCATGGCTTCACTCAAAGTCCCAAGTTCCCCAATTCCCCCCTTTTTTTAGTCTGCCGAAATCCTGTCGGAAAGACCGTCAGACCTAGTCCCTCGAAAAGTCCAGTCGTGTTTATGTGGCATTACAGTATCTGGAAAAAAACGGTTGGCAGATGGTTGTGGGAGGAGCTTTAAAGCTGTGAAAAACATCAGTTTAAATGGTTGTTCCCTTTAATATATATTTTTTTGTGTCTAGCAAAAAAAGCAAGCATGGCGCCTATGCCCTTCCTGGCATCAGATTGATGAACATTATCCAAAGAATTGTTTGCCAAGCCTGCTAAACCTTCAAGCTGGAGCTGGTATAGTAGGCTTAGCACTTCAAATATGAGCGTGGGTGTGTGTGTGTGTAATATATATATATATATATATATATATATATATATATATATATATATATATATATATATATATATATATATATATATATACACCTCTGTGCTCATATTTGTAATGTGTGTTGGCAATGCCATGTCAATTAAAACGCAAACAGCGAGTGGTCTTTATTTTACCAGTTTATTAGGATCCTTCCTGTTAGAACGATGCAAAGTACAAAAGGCTGGAAGGTCACCTGCTCTCTCCGTCAGCTTCATCTCTCATTGTTCGAGCTCCACGGGGGCAAGCGCGTTCAGGGTTCAGCAGCGCTGTGACAAGAGGATGAACGGCGGTGGGGTGCCAGTTTCACATTAAAAGGCATGACCCAATTCTGACAGTCAAAGGAAATGTTACATATTGATACGGTGCTCACTGCCCTTAATATTCAGCCTCGCTGCATTCATTACATGAGGCCGGGTTCTACATCCAGACATCTATAAATGTGTCTGTTCCAGGAATGAAAACTTTGTTACAAGTGAATTTCATTGAAGGAGACATGACAGATTTCAAAATACACACTTGGTTTTGTAGCTGTATTCCACTAGAAGAATAACGGATCTTTTGGGCATGTAGGTGCCCAAGATCTGTTAAAGGTGGTCTATTTGTTTTGTTAAAGGTGAATTCTAAAAGGTGAACCCCAACCCCAACTAATTGATATTCATCAATATCAATACTAAAGCCCAATATGCTCACTTAAATCAGTTACACACCCCGTTGACAACTTTTATCTTCTTACTTGTAGAGAAGGAGAACCCTTCCTCGAGTTTCCATGCCCATACCTGGGTTATGTTGGCAATTCTTATTGACTGTCCAAAGGCAGGGCTCCAAAAGATCATGACACTTCCTGTTGGCTTCTTTTATCTTCCTCCCTGTAGAGAACCCTTCTTTGAGTCTCCATTTCCCTACCTGGGTAATGTGGGCAATTCCTATTGGCTTTCCAAAGGCAGGGATCCAGAAGAATGCAACACTCATTGACATCTTTTATCTTCTTCCCCATAGAGAAGGAGAACCCTTTTTCAAGTCTCCATGTCTCTAACCGGGTGATGTGGGCAATTCCTATTGGCTGTCCAAATGCAGGGATCCAAAAGGCTCAGACGCTCCCTGTTGGCATCTTTTATCATCTTCCCTGTAGAGAAGGAGAACTTTTCTTCAAGTCTTTATATCCCCACATAGGTGAGGTGGGCAATTCCTATTGGCTTTCCAAAGGCAGGGATCCAGAAGAATGCAACACTCCCTGTTGACATCTTTTTTCTTCTTCCCCATAGAGAAGGAGAACCTTTTTTCAAGTCTCCATGTCCCTACCCGGGTGATGTGGGCAATTCCTCTTGGCTGTCCAAAGGCAGGGATCCAAAAGGCTCAGACACTCCCTGTTGGCATCTTTTATCTTTTTTCCTGTAGAGAATGAGAACTTTTCTTCAAGTCTCTATGTCCCCACATAGGTGAGGTGGGCAATTCCTTTTTACTATCTAAAGGTAGGGATTCAGAAGACTGTGACACTCCCTGTTGGCTTCTTTTATCTTCTTCCCTGCAGAGAAGGAGAACCTTTTTTCAAGTCTCCATGTCCCTACCCGGGTGATGTGGGCAATTCCTATTGGCTGTCCAAAGGCAGCGATCCAAAAGGCTCCGACACTCCCTGTTGGCATCTTTTATCTTCTACCCCGTAGAGAACACTTCTTTGAGTTCCATTTCTCTACCTCGTTAATGTAGGCAATTCCTATTGGCTTTCCAAAGGCAAGGATCCAGAAGAATGTGACACTCCCTGTTGCCATCTTTTATCTCCTTCCCTGTAGAGAAAGAGAACCTTTTTTCAAGTCTCCATGTCCCTACCCTTTTATCTTCTACCCCGTAGAGAACACTTCTTTGAGTTCCATTTCTCTACCTCGTTAATGTAGGCAATTCCTATTGGCTTTCCAAAGGCAAGGATCCAGAAGAATGTGACACTCCCTGTTGGCATCTTTTATCTCCTTCCCTGTAGAGAAAGAGAACCTTTTTTCAAGTCTCCATGTCCCTACCCGTGTTATGTTGGCAATTCCTATTGGCTGTCCAAAGGCAGGGATCCAGAAGACTGTGACACTCCCTGTTGGCAGCTTTGACCTTCTTCCCTGTAGAGAACCCTTCTTCGAGTCTCTATATCCCTTCCGAGGTGATCTGGGCACTTCCTATTGGATCTCCAAAGGCAGGGATCCAGAAGACCGCGACACTCCAGGAAAATACATTTCAGTGAAGGGACTTTGCTCATCTCAAGTCATAAACAATTCACTCAACTGAACCTGTAAAGGGGTCCTTTAAACACCATCAGTCTGCTGCAGGCTATGGGTGGGGGTGGAGAGTGACCCACAATGACTGGCTTCTGGTCAAAGAATAAAACGAACAAACCATATTTCGTACGAGGGGCGGACCATCCTTTAAGGGCGCACGGGCCCCTTTCTCAAGCCACCCTCTCTATGTAGAAAGGATAGATTCATGCATTGCATGAATCTATCCAGACCATGGCCACTGCCGCCACCCCCTATTCAGGCATCCGGACCCTTTTAGGACACCGGGCACCTGGCCATAGGCCATAGGCTCTAATAGGCTTCAAAAAAGGTGGACTCGGAGCGCAGAGCATATCGCTCGGAGCCCACCCAGGTGTGTTAGAAAAGCAAATTGATATTTGCTTTTCTAACACTGAACCGCCTCTCCGCCAGTCAGGTACCGTGGGTCTGATACCCTTCACCTGATTGGCTGAAAGGACAGGCACTGCTATTGGACACCTAGCAGGAAGCAAGAAGAGACACACGGAGGAAACAGTTTGCCACTGCCTGACCCACCACCAAGATGGGGTAAATGCTGGTCAGACAGCGGGCGGGGGGTCACAGTGGCTGCATTTGATGGGGCACAATGGCGGCATTTGTTGGGCACAGTAGAGGCATTTGATGGGCACAATTTTCAACATTTTGTTTGGAAAATTGGAAGGAAGATGAAACTTGTTTCTCGAACAAACAAATTTCTAACAGTGAATGTGGTTTCCACTTGGGAAAGTCCAAACAAATTTTAAAAGAAAATGAAATGTTAAAGTACTTTCAAAGAACATTTTTCAAGTCATCTTTGAAGCACGCTCCTCAGTTCCACCTAGTGGCCATAGTGCTGTATTTTCCCCATTCACACTTTTCTTTTATTTAATGAGTAACATTCGAACCACAAAGAATATAGCCTGAGAATATTCAATTTCGCCCCATTTACACAGCCTGAATTTACATGCGGTTTGATGAACAGCTATGCACACCTTTGATAAATAAACCCCATAGTGTCATAGTATATTATAAATACTTTAATCTCTCATCACATGTAAAAACACATCTACTTTGGAACAAATGAAAATAAAGAAAGCTCACAAAAAAAAAAAAATATGTAAGATCTCTTTTTTAGTAGACCCCAGATCTCTCTATAGAGGACCATGCTATCACAAGGGGACGTTGATCATTCCTTGTGATAAAAATAAAGTTGATCAAACACAAAAATTAAAGCTTTAAAAAATGTAAAGTGCCTCACGCTCAAACGCAAATGAATGCGCATACGTAAGTCCCGCACGCATATGTAAATGGTGATCGTACCACACATGCGAGAGATCATCGCAAACATCAGAGCGGGAGAAAAATATTAGCACCAATCCCCCAGTGTGTAGCTCTAAACTGGTAACCTGTAAAGTCTTTTAAAACGTTTCCTATGAAGATTTTTAAGTAGTAGTTTAGCGCTGATCCATGGGCAGACCCAATGGGCAGGCTATGTTAGGTATCTATTTACTCAGCATAACTGGGTACAAAAATCTATTTGTTTTCACTGAAATTTATGAAAGTGCGTTCAAGAAACCGATGTGCAAATAATGTGTGACGAAAAAGCATTGCAACAACCCACCATTTTATTCTCTAGGGTCTCTGCTTAAAGAAATACTGTTTGGGGGTTCTAAGTAATTTATCTAGCAAAAAAATACTTATTTTTCTGTTCTTTCTTTATTTTTTTCATTCAAAAGTACAAGTATAATAAGTGTTTTTTCTTTTACCTGTGATGGGAGAAAAAAGTCTGCTTTTACGTTATGTGCTAGTAACAGCTGAATCACAGACCTTATTTCTCTGTGCGCAGGTGTAAATACATGAAGTGGGCTAGATTCTGCTGTGAATACGTTGGAATAGGTGATAGTTCTGCTATTTATAGGTATATATATATATATATATATATATATATATATATATATCAATCATTCACTATATATATCTCCCTCTCGCACTCCAGCCCTGCTGTATGGGGACTTCAGGATGGCCGATGCCAGGTTAAATTCAGGCACACTGCTTGCATTAAAAAAAAAAAAATACATTTAAAGCGGAGGTCCACCCTAAAGTGGACCTTCCACTCATCGGAACCCTGTACAGTACAGGTATTCTGCACCCACTTCCGGGATAGCTCTCTGCGGAAAGGGGCGTAGATTATGCCCCTTTCCGCAAGTGCCCGCCCCTTTCCGCAAGTGCCCCGCTGCCTGCTGGGAAACACACAGATCCCAGAGGCAGCGGGGACCGTCCTTATTGCGCAGCGCGACTCGCGCATGCGCAGTAGGGAACCAGGAAATTAAGCCGAAAAGGCTCCATTTCCTGATTCCCATACCCAAGATGGCGGCGGCAGCACCCGAGAGACGATCTAGAGATCGGCTTCGCAGGTGCGCTGGACAGGTAAGTGTCACTATTTTAAAAGTCAGCAGCTGCAGTATTTGTAGCTGCTGGCTTTAAAAAAAAAAAAAACGTGGAGTCCCGGCGGACTCCCGCTTTAATGATTAATGGATGTATTAATGATTTATTTGTGTCCTTTATATCTGCCTGGAGGTTAGTTGTATGCCCCTTAATTTTTAGTTTACCTGGCTGGTAAAAAAACGTGGTTGAGCTGCATTGTTACTGCTCCCCTTTAGACCCCTTTCACACTGGGGCATTTTTCTGGAGTTTTTCAGGCACTTTAGCGTTAAAAAAAGCGCCTGTAAAGCGCTTGAAAGAAGCCTCGTCTGCAATCCCAATGAGAAAGCCCAAGTGCTTTACGAGCCCTTTCACACTGCCAGCGCCCCAAAAACGCTCATAAAGCGCCGCTTAGACTAGCGATTTTAACCCTTGCTAGTGGCCAAATAAAGGGTTAAAAGCACCCACAAAGCACCACTGCCAAAAGCAGGCACTTCCCATTGATTTCAAAGGGAAGGGGTGCTTTAGGAGTGGTGTATTCACCGCTTCAAAAGCGCTTCAAAGAAGCTGCTTGCAGGACTTTTTTTGATGCCCTGCCAGCGCAGCGCCTCAGTGTGAAAGCATTCGGGCTTTTACATTGGGATTGCAGTTGTAGCTTCTTTCAGGTCCCTTTACAGTCCCTTATTTTAACGCTAAAGCGCCTGAAAAACACCATAGTGTGAAAGGGATCTCAGTGTGAAAGCACTCGGGCTTTCACATTGGGATTGCAGATGAGGCTTCTTTCAGGCACTTTACAGGCGTTTTTTTTTTAAAGCTGAAAAACGCCTAAAAAACGCCCCAGTGTGAAAGGGGTCTTAAAGAGGAAGTAAACTTCCTCTGCTGACATTTACCTATAGGTAAGTTTATAATAAGGCTTACCTATAGGTAGTGTAACTATCTCCTAAACGTGTACAGTTTAGGAGATATTAACATTACATGCAGCCAGTGACATCACTGGCGCACACGCTCTGAAGGAACGGCCACAGGTGCCGTTCCTCCTGAGTCCTGTACTGTGAATAGCGGGAGTGACGTCACAGCGGCTCCGGCCAATCACAGAGCCGGAGCTCGCAGACCCCGGAAGCAAGACTGGTGACAAAGGAAGCAGCTGACATTGAGGCGACCGGAGTGGCTTTTTTTTAAGGTACATTTCATATAATGTGCTAGTATGCAAAGCATACTAGCGCATTATGACTTTACCTTGCAGGAAGGAAAAAATAATAATTTCAGCAGTATACAATCGCTTCAATCTGTAAAGGCAGTTGGTGGGTGTTCACATGGCGAAGCCATGTCAAAAAGGATCCCCCTGTCACATTCAGTGAGTAGAACTGCCTACTGAACATGACCCATTCAATTGAATGTGGGCCACAAAGCAACAATCCCAGCACTGCTCCATGCAGATGAATGGGTCACGTTTGGCAGGCAGCGCTGCCCGCCGAAAGTGGCATGTGGTTGCGGTGTAGTGGTGTGAATTATGGGGGTTAAAACAGGTCTCCTCGCGACCTGTCAAACACCATTTAAGAAAGTGACCCACCATGTAAAACTCTTCAGAGGGCAACACAACTGGAAAATGGGCCCTTCGGGCAGAGACTGGGTTCAGCAGCACAGTGTCCTCTTTTCTCTGCAGAAAAATGATTATTGCTGTATAAACAAGGAAAAGAACGAAATAACACTCTCACAATGTAACACTAGCCTGCAGCGGCGGCCCGTCTATTAGGGGCGCACGGATGCCGCCCCCTCCCTATCCATGCATCTGGCCCCCTAATCTACATGTGGGGCGCCGGATACATGGATTCCAATGGGGGGGTGGGTGGTTTTTTTTAAGCACGTGATTAGAGCCAGAGGCTCTAATAGGTTTCAAAAAAAGGTGGGCTTGGGGCGCAGAGCACTACCCACACTATCAATCCCCAAATCCCCCCCCCCCACCCAGGGGCGGTGTCAGACGGTCGGTTGGTCATCCAGCCCTGCACTTACCCCATCTAGGTTGTGGACGAGTGGTGGCTTGCAGCTTCCATCTGGTCTTCACCTTCTCTGCATCACGTGCGTCTCCTCCCTCCTCCTTCTAGACATCCAATCCGATTGCCTGTCCTTTCAGCCAATCGTGTGATGGGTCTCAATACCCGCTTCCTGATTGGACAGGAGGAGGATCAGTGTTACAATAGCGAATATTCATTTAGCTATTGTAACTCACCTGGGTGGGCTCGGTTCTCAGTGCAGTCTATTGAAGTCTATTAAAGCCTCTGGCTCTAAGCATGCGCTTCAAACCCCCCTCCCCCCCCCCATTGGAATCCATGCATTCGGTGTCCTGCATGGGGGATGGATGAATGGATAGAGGAGCAGTGCCCATGTGCCCTTAATGGACGGGCCACACCTGGTATGACCTGTGACACGAAACTGTCCTCAAAAACCTCACCTCAGTGGCTGAGTTTGGCTGTTCCTCACCCAGTTTTAAGCCTCCTACACAGCTGCTTCAGGCAATGACCAGGGGTGGACTGACAACTCATGGGGCCCCCGGGTAATAGGAGATTATGGGGCCCCCAGGCAATCCGAGATTATGAGGCCACACAGTATACACACACACAGAGTATACAATCACACAGTATACACAGACATGTTTCTATTGGCTGAGAAGGTACTGGAGAGGTGGGGCAGCTATAATCTCAAAAAGTTTAGACCAAAAGGATGTCGGTAAGGGACATTTCAGTGACAGAGATACATACTTTCCCTGGTTTTACTGAAGCTGGCAACCCTGATGGGGCCCCCTTGTGGCTCAAGGCCCTCGGGCAGTGCCTGAGTGGCCCAATGGTCAGTCCGCCCCTGGTAATGACTGTTTCGACATACATATGAAATTGATGAGCATTAGTATCTGCTTGGTATAATTGGTTAATCATACACCGGACTCCAATCCTACAAAATCCCTGATTTTATGCAAGTGTACAAAGTGTGCAAGTGTAAGAAATGATTCTGATTTGAAGCCAAAGGGCAGTCACACCGAATTTTGATTTGATTTCGATGTTTGTTCTGTTTGCTCCCTGTGCGTTTTGTAAATTGATAAAAATAAACAAATAAAATATATATTTCTTAAAGCATTTTTACTTTAAAGCATTTCTTCACACATACCTAAAACTTTTGCACAGTACTGCATGCGTGATATATGAATAACCAGGGGTCAAGTCCTGGGAAAAAAAGTGTGGGAACTCCCACCCAAGATCCATTCCCCCACCAAAAAAAAAAAAAAAAAAAGGTACGTTCATATGCATATATACTTCACAGAAAATACAGTACAAGATTTATTGTAAAGTGCCAGTTTACAAAAACAAAATAACGTGTCAAACAAAACAATCAACACAATGGGTGATGATCTTTCCCTCGCAGGGAATTTCTACCACAAATACACCCTGTTCCAAATTCTGTTACACAGCCCATTAGAAAATATCCCACAAACAGGAATAAGTATTGGCAGAGTATTGAAGAGTATTGGCAGGGTATTTCAGAGTATTGATAGGGTATTGCAGAGTATTGGCAGGGTATGTATTGAAGAGTATTGGCAGAGTATTGCAGAGTATTGGCAGGGTATTGCAGAGTATTGGCAGGGTATGTATTGGCAGAGTATTGCAGAGCATCGGCAGGGTATTGCAGAGTATTGGCACAGTATTGCAGAGTATTGATAGGTTATTGCAAAGTATTGGCAGGTTATTGCAGAGTATTGGCAGGGTATGTATTGTAGAGTATTGGCAGAGTATTGTAGAGTATTGGCAGGGTATGTATTGGCAGGGTATTGCAGAGTATTAATAGGGTATTGCAGAGTATTGGCAGGGTATGTATTGCAGAGTATTGGCAGGGTATTGCAGAGTATTGATAGGGTATGTATTGTAGAGTATTGATAGGGTATTGCAGAGTATTGGCAGGGTATTGCAGACTATTGGCAGGGTATTGCAGAGTATTGGCAGGGTATTGCAGAGTATTGGCAGGGTATGTATTGGCAGGGCATTGCAGAGTATTGATAGGGTATTGCAGAGTATTGGCAGGGTATTGCAGAGTATTGCCAGGGTATGTATTGCAGAGTATTGGCAGGGTATTGCAGAGTATTGATAGGGTATTTATTGCAGAGTATTGGCAGGGTATTGCAGAGTATTGATAGGGTATGTATTGCAGAGTATTGGCAGGGTATTGCAGAGTATTTATAGGGTATTGCAGAGTATTGGCAGGGTATTGCAGAGTATTGGCAGGGTATGTATTGCAGAGTATTGGCAGGGTATTGCAGAGTATTGATAGGGTATGTATTGCAGAGTATTGGCAGGGTATTGCAGAGTATTTATAGGGTATTGCAGAGTATTGGCAGGGTATTGCAGAGTATTGGCAGGGTATGTATTGCAGAGTATTGGCAGGGTATTGCAGAGTATTGATAGGGTATTGCAGAGTATTGGCAGGGTATTGCAGAGTATTGGCAGGGTATGTATTGCAGAGCATTGGCGGGGTATTGCAGAGTATTGATAGGGTAGTGCAGAGTATTGGCAAGGTATTGCAGAGTATTGACAGGGTATTGCAGAGTATTGGCAGGGTATTGCAGAGTATTGGCAGGGTATTGCAGAGTATTGATAGGGTATTGCAGAGTATTGGCAGGGTATTGCAGAGTATTGGCAGGGTATTGCAGAGTATTGATAGGGTATTGCAGAGTATTGGCAGGGTATTGCAGAGTATTGATACTGATAGGGTATTGCAGAGTATTGGCAGGGTATCGCAGAGTATTGATAGGGCATCGCAGAGTATTGATAGGGTATTGCAGAGTATTGGCAGGGTATTGCAGAGTATTGATAGGGTATTGCAGAGTATTGGCAGGGTATTGCAGAGTATTGATACTGATAGGGTATTGCAGAGTATTGGCAGGGTATCGCAGAGTATTGATAGGGTATCGCAGAGTATTGATAGGGTATTGCAGAGTATTGGCAGGGTATTGCAGAGTATTGATAGGGTATTGCAGAGTATTGATAGGGTATTGCAGAGTATTCGCAGAGTATTGCAGAGTATTGATACTGATAGGGTATTGCAGAGTATTGATGAGTATTGGCAGGGTATTGCAGAGTATTGATGAGTATTGGCAGGGTATTGCAGAGTATTGATAGGGTATTGCAGAGTATTGGCAGGGTATTGCAGAGTATTGATAGGGTATTGCAGAGTATTGATAGGGTATCGCAGAGTATTGATAGGGTATTGCAGAGTATTGGCAGGGTATTGCAGAGTATTGATAGGGTATTGCAGAGTATTGCAGAGTATTGATACTGATAGGGTATTGCAGAGTATTGATGAGTATTGGCAGGGTATTGCAGAGTATTGATAGGGTATTGAAGAGTATTGATAGGGTATTGCAGAGTATTGATAGGGTATTGCAGAGTATTCACAGAGTATTGCAGAGTATTGATACTGAAAGGGTATTGCAGAGTATTGATGAGTATTGGCAGGGTATTGCAGAGTATTGATGAGTATTGGCAGGAAATTGCAGAGTGCAACTTACACACTAGTGACTAACCTGGTATTCTCTTCCCTTCTGTTCTCCCGGGAGAAGTAAACTGGAAAAGTGCAGCGTGTGGCCCCAGGAGGCCAGGACTGACTGGCACTGGGTAGAGGGGAGGAGGGGGGGGACAGTCCGGAACTCTGTATCCAAGCAGGCGCGCAGCGTGTGTCAGCCTGCCCACTGACTCGTGCCAGTGCGTGCCCACGTGCACGGCTGAAGTCATGTGCCCGGTTGCTAGATGCGGAGCGGCCCCTGCCTAGCAACCAGTCACTCGGCGGCTGAGGAGCGGCGGCGAACTACGCGCTGCATAGCCTCAGCCCTCAGGCAGCTAATGGGAACGGCGTTCCCGCTGTGGGAATAGTACGGGAACGCCGTTCCCATGCGTTCCCGCAGGACTCGAGCCCTGTGAATAACACTGCTATCACATGTGGAAAACGAAATTCATTATGGAGGTCTATACAGCAATTTATCACTTTGTTCTAATATGAAGGAAAGCCATGAAATGACTGATCTCATGGTAGAACCAATGATTTGATTACTACAGGATTTTGAACATCAGCCTTTGGATCATGTGGACAGGCAGCTATTACAGTAAGCTAGCGGTGTGTCAGATGTGTATAGATCCACATTGATCCTGGACATTGTCATCACTAGTGATGGCCAGAACATCCGACGGGATGTTTCGCGAACGCGGACCGCGAACGAGGCCGACCGTTCGCGAAACCGAACGTTCGGCGCGGGCCCCATTGACTTCAATGGGAGGCGAACGTTTCAAACCTTTAGGTCGAATTTGCAGCCACTAGGTAATTATTAGCAGGGAAAACATAGTCCCACCACCTGGCCAATGACATAATACATGTATGAGGTAAATTTGGGATCGATAACTACAAGCATTCTTTTTTTATTTGGAAAATTGTTGTGACAATTCAGGACTGTGGAGCGCATGAAGGCAATGGAGGAGAGGGAAGGTCAGGGACCAGGGTAGGCAAAGAAGAGGGTGCAGGAGATGATCACCAGCAGCGTGACATACAGCAATGACACCTGCACCGTGATTGAGGCATCTGACAACAGCACCGTGATAGAGGGCACTGACATCAGCAGCGTGACATAAAGCATTAACACCAGCACCGTGACATACAGCATTGACAGCAACACCGTGATATACAGCACTGACATCAGAAGCGTGACATTAAGCACTGACATCAGCACCGTGATATACAGCACTGACAGCAGCACCGTGATAGAGGGCACTGACATCAGAAGCGTGACATACAACACTGACATCAGCACAGTGATATACAGCACTGACAGCAGCACCGTGACATTAAGCACTCACACCAGCACCGTGATATACAGCACTGACAGCAGCACCGTAAGCAGCCCCAGGAGTAAGTCAGCACAGCACAGGGATGGTGTGATCCCCTCATAATAAGAACCCCCAGGAGGAAGTCAGCACAGCACAGGGATGGTGTGATCCCCTCATAGTAAGCAGGCCCAGGAGAAACTCAGCACAGCACAGGGATGGTGTGATCCCCTCATAAGAAGAACCCCCAGGAGGAAGTCAGCACAGTACAGGGATGGTGTGATCCCCTCATAGTAAGCAGGCCCAGGAGAAACTCAGCACAGCACAGGGATGGTGTGATCCCCTCATAAGAAGAACCCCCAGGAGGAAGTCAGCACAGCACTCTGCGACGGCGGTAACATTTCCGCCATTTTGTGTTTGTACCGGGGGTGTAAGTACGTTGCCAGCCAGTACTGGTCCTTGACCCTTATGCTTTTTATACGGGGGTCCCTATTAAAACACTGGAGCATGAAGGCCCCCCTTTTGCACTAAAGTGGAAGCGGTGTGGTGGCCTGGCTCCTGCTCATCATCCAGGATAATGTCGTCCTCTTCATTCTCCTACCAATGAAGGACTGCTGCAGTATAGGGCAGCGGTCAGCAGTAGTGCACCTCAACCCTATGTATTGTGGACCGATAACAGTCCTTATAGAATAGCAGACTGTACCTCACTCAACCCTATGTACTGTAGCACCCTAGACCAAGTTACCAGTCCTTATAAGAACTTTTGTGGACCAAGCAGGTTGTGTGTGACTGATTAGAAGACTTTACGTCAGTCCCTATACCAATGAAGGACTGCTGCAGTATAGGGCTTCGGTCAGCAGTAGTGCACCTCAACCCTATGTATTGTGGACCGATAACAGTCCTTATAGAATAGCAGACTGTACCTCAGTCAACCCTATGTACTGTAGCACCCTAGACCAAGTTACCAGTCCTTATAAGAACTTTTGTGGACCAAGCAGGTTGTGTGTTAGTGATTAGCAGACTGTACGTCAGTCCCTATACCAATGAAGGACTGCTGCAGTATAGGGCAGCAGTCAGCAGTAGTGCACCTCATCCCTATCTATTGTGGACCGATAGCGGTCCTTACAGAACAGCAGACTGTACCGCACTCAACCCTATGTACTGTAGCACCCTAGACCAAGTTACCAGTCCTTATAGGAACTTTTGTGGACCAAGCAGGTTGTGTGTTAGTGATTAGCAGACTGTACGTCAGTCCCTATACCAATGAAGGACTGCTGCAGTATAGGACAGCAGTCAGCAGTAGTGCACCTCAACCCTATCTATTGTGGACCGATAGCGGTCCTTACAGAACAGCAGACTGTACTGCACTCAACCCTATGTACTGTAGCACCCTACACAGACCAAGTTACCAGTCCTGATAAAGAGCTTTGTGGAACAAGTGAGTTGTGAATGATTAGCAGACTGCAGCAGAAGGGCAGCAGTCAAGTATAATATTCTTTCTATATTTGGAAGAAAGAATATTATACGTGTACAAGCCTATTACCGTACCACTGATACCAGTCCTGAAAAGAACCTTTGTGGAACTAATAGTAACAGCAAGTCTTTAAACTGACCCTCACTGCCTAACAACACTGCTTCCTTCCTGTCCCTATACAAAGTGGCAAAAAAGAGTAGACTGGAACGATTAGTGGTTACTGGAACAGCTATTTTGTGGACCTGATAGTAACAGCTAATGATGATGATGATGATGATGATGAAAGACTAATCTGGCTGCCCCTGTAGCACACACCGTCCTTTCCCTTTCTCTAAACTGACAAAAGACACTCAGGCTGCTGCAAGAATCAGTAGCACAGCAAACCTATATACACCTAACACCTATACCAGTCCTGAAAAGAACTTTTGTGTACCAAATAGCTAGCGTTTTATCTGTCCCTACTCCACACAGCAACCTTTCCCTATAGTGACAGAAGAAAGAATGTAAAATGGCCACCGGATCGGGTGTATTTATAGGTTAGGGGGAATGTCCAAGTGTCCATGTGCTGTCATGTCTCAATTGGCTGTCCTGTACCCCATGATAGACGTGTCATCATAGGTCAAAGTTCTTTTACACATTAAACACGTAAGTCCGCCGGGGCGAACGACGGGAAAAGGCGAGCGAACGAGCGGACCGCGAACGACCGAAATTTGCCGCGAAACGACCGCCGGGCGAACCGTTCGGCCATCACTAGTCATCACATTCTTCAGAGTATATACACTAAGGCCGCGTACACACGGGCGGACTGTTCACCCAACTTTGTCCGCTGAACAGTGTTTCAGCGGACAGTCCGCTCGTGTGTGGGCTTCAGCGGACAGTTTCAGCGGACAGTCTGACGAACAAAGTTTTTCGGAATTCCCATTAGACAGTCCGCTGAAACTTGGTTTCGGCGGACAGTCCGCTCGTGTGTAGGCTTGTTCGACAAACTAAGTTTCGCGCATGCTCAGAAAGGATTTACACGGCGAAGGTTGCATTGCAGTGTATTGGACGTCGAATTTCTCGTCCCGTCGTACGTGCCGTTCACGTCATCGCGCAAGTTTTCGGCGGACTGTTCGTTTGTCGTGTGTGGTCAAGTCCGTTCATGCTAATTTTGAACGGACTGTTTGTCAAACTGTTTGACGAACCTAGTTGGGCGGACAGTCCGCCCGTGTGTACGCGGCCTAAGTACTCATTGGGGGATCGTAATTCGTTTTTTTTATACTTTTTTGCCTCACTGGAGAACAATCTTAGTATTTTTGTGCCTATATACATATATTTTGTGCTTATAGTACATAGGGAGGACATCACTTTTGAAAGTTGCATCAATCTATATTGTTCCTGGATATTATTGCAACTTATTTCAGGATCAGTTGTGGGATGTATGTTTTCTAGAGCAGTGTGTTTCTGACACTATTGAGCAACCCGAGTCCCAGTGTTCCCCTGCGTCCCATGTCTCCTCCACACAATGCAATTGCACACCTGTACTTCCAGACTCCAGTGTCTCCTGTACCTCCAGACTCCAGTGTCTCCTGTGCCTCCAGACTCCAGTGTCTCCTGTACCTCCAGACTCCAGTGTCTCCTGTACCTCCAGACTCCAGTGTCTCCAGTGTCTCCTGTACCTCCAGACTCCAGTGTGTCCAGTGTCTCCTGTACCTCCAGACTCCAGTGTCTCCTGCACCTCCAGACTCCAGTGTCTCCAGTATACCTCCAGACTCCAGTGTCTCCAGTGTCTCCTGTACCTCCAGACTCCAGTGTCTCCAGTATACCTCCAGACTCCAGTGTCTCCAGTGTCTCCTGTATCTCCAGACTCCAGTGACTCTTGTATGTCCAGACTCCAGTGTCTCCTGTCCCTCCAGACTCCAGTGTCTCCAGTGACTCATGTGCCTCCAGACTGACTCCAGTGTCTCCAGTGACTCCTGTGGCTCCAGACTCCAGTGTTTCCTGTGCCTCCAGACTCCAGTGTCTCCAGTGACTCCTGTGCCTCCAGACTCCAGTGTCTCCAGTGACTCCTGTGCCTCCAGACTCCAGTGTCTCCAGTGACTCCTGTGCCTCCAGACTTCAGTGTCTCCAGTGACTCCTGTACCTCCAGACTCCAGTGTCTCCTGTGACTCCTGTACCTCCAGACTCTTGTGTCTCCAGTGTCTCCTGTGCCTCCAGACTCCAGTGTCTCCTGTGCCTCCAGACTTCAGTGTCGCCAGTGACTCCTGTGCCTCCAGACTCCAGTGTCTCCTGTGCCTCCAGACTTCAGTGTCTCTAGACTCCAGTGTCTCCAGTGACTCCTGTGCCTCCAGACTTCAGTGTCTCCAGTACCTCCTGTGCCTCCAGACTTCAGTGTCTCCAGTGACTCCTGTACCTCCAAACTCCAGTGTCTCCTGTGCCTCCAGACTTCAGTGTCTCCAGTGACTCCTGTACCTCCAGAGTTCAGTGTCTCCAGTGACTCCTGGACCTCCAGACTCCAGTGACTCCTGTGCCTCTAGACTCCAGTGTCTCCAGTGCCTCCTGTGCCTCCAGACTCCAGTGTCTCCTGTACTTCCAGACTCTAGTGTCTCCAGTGTCTCCTGTACCTCCGGACCCCAGTGTCTCCAGTGACTCATGTGCCTCCAGACTCCAGTGTCTCCTGTGCCTCCAGACTCCATTGTTTTCAGTGACTCCTGTGCCTCCAGACTCCAGTGTATTCAATGCCTCCAGACTTCAGTGTCTTCAGTGACTCCTGTGCCTCCAGACTTCAGTGTCTCCAGTGACTCCTGTGCCTCCAGACTCCAGTGTCTCCTGTGCCTCAAGACTTTAGTGTCTCCAGTGACTCCTGTGCCTCCAGACTTCAGTGTCTCCAGTGACTCCTTTGCCTCCAGACTCCAGTGTCTCCAGTGACTCCTGTACCTCCAGAGTTCAGTGTCTCCAGTGACTCCTGCGCCTACAGACTCCAGTGTCTCCAGTGACTCCTGTGCCTCTAGACTCCAGTGTCTTCAGTGACTCCTGTGCCTCCAGACTCCAGTGTCTCCTGTGACTCCTGTACCTCCAGACTCTAGTGTCTCCTGTACCCCCAGACCCCAGTGTCTCCAGTGACTCATGTGCCTCCAGACTCCAGTGTCTCCTGTGCCTCCAGACTCCATTGTTTCCAGTGACTCCTGTGCCTCCAGACTCCAGTGTCTTCAATGCCTCCAGAATTCAGTGTCTTCAGTGACTCCTGTGCCTCCAGAATTCAGTGTCTCCAGTGACTCCTGTGCCTCCAGACTCCAGTGTCTCCTGTGCCTTAAGACTTTAGTGTCTCCGGTGACTCCTGTGCCTCCAGACTTCAGTGTCTCCAGTGACTCCTGTGCCTCCAGTGTCTCCAGTGACTCCTGTGCCCCCAGACTCCAGTGTCTCCAGTGACTCCGGTGCCTCCAGACTCCAGTGTCTCCAGTGACTCCTGTGCCTCTAGGCTCCAGTGTCTCCAGTGACTCCTGTGCCTCCAGACTTCAGTGTCTCCTGTGACTCCTGTACCTCCAGACTCTTGTGTCTCCAGTGTCTCCTGTACCTTCAGACTCCAGTGTCTCTAGTGACTCCTGTGCCTCCAGAATTCAGTGTCTCCAGTGACTCCTGTGCCTCCAGTGTCTCCAGTGACTCCTGTGTCTCCAGACTTCAGTGTCTCCAGTGACTCCTGCCCCTCCAGACTCCAGTGTCTCCAGTGACTCCTGTGCCTCTAGGCTCCAGTGTCTCCAGTGACTCCTGTGCCTCCAGACTTCAGTGTCTCCTGTGACTCCTGTACCTCCAGACTCTTGTGTCTCCAGTGTCTCCTGTACCTTCAGACTCCAGTGTCTCCAGTGACTCATGTGCATCCAGACTCCAGTGTCTCCTGTGGCTCCTGTGCCTCCAAACTCCAGTGTCTCCAGACTCCAATGTCTCCAGTAACTTCTGTGCCTCCAGACTGCCTCAGTGTCTCCAGTGACTCCAGACTCCAGTGACTCCTGTGCCTCCAGACTCCAGTGACTCCTGTGCCTCCATACTCCAGTGTCTCCTGTACTTCCAGACTCTAGTATCTCCAGTACCTCCAGACCCCAGTGTTTCCAGTGACTCATGTGCCTCCAGACTGACTCCAGTGTCTCCTGTGCCTCCAGACTCCATTGTTTCCAGTGACTCCTGTGCCTCCAGACTCCAGTGTCTTCAATGCCTCCAGACTTCAGTGTCTTCAGTGACTCCTGTGCCTCCAGACTTCAGTGTCTCCAGTGACTCCTGTGCCTCCAGACTCCAGTGTCTCCTGTGCCTTAAGACTTTAGTGTCTCCGGTGACTCCTGTGCCTCCAGACTTCAGTGTCTCCAGTGACTCCTGTGCCTCCAGACTCCAGTGTCTCCAGTGACTCCTGTGCCTCCAGACTCCAGTGTCTCCTGTGTCTCCAGACTTCAGTGTCTCCAGTGACTCCTGCCCCTCCAGACTCCAGTGTCTCCAGTGACTCCTGTGCCTCTAGGCTCCAGTGTCTCCAGTGACTCCTGTGCCTCCACAATCCAGTGTCTCCTGTGACTCCTGTACCTCCAGACTCTTGTGTCTCCAGTGTCTCCTGTACCTCCCGACTCCAGTGTCTCCAGTGACTCATGTGCCTCCAGACTCCAGTGTCTCCTGTGGCTCCTGTGCCTCCAAACTCCAATGTCTCCAGACTCCAGTGTCTCCAGTAACTCCTGTGCCTCCAGACTGCCTCAGTGTCTCCAGTGACTCCAGACTCCAGTGACTCCTGTGCCTCCAGACTCCAGTGACTCCTGTGCCTCCATACTCCAGTGTCTCCTGGTCTTCCAGACTCTAGTGTCTCCAGTGTCTCCTGTACCTCCAGACCCCAGTGTTTCCAGTGACTCATGTGCCTCCAGACTGACTCCAGTGTCTCCTGTGCCTCCAGACTCCATTGTTTCCAGTGACTCCTGTGCCTCCAGACTCCAGTATCTTCAATGCCTCCAGACTTCAGTGTCTTCAGTGACTCCTGTGCCTCCAGACTTCAGTGTCTCCAGTGACTCCTGTGCCTCAAGACTTTAGTGTCTCCAGTGACTCCTGTGCCTCCAGACTTCAGTGTCTCCAGTGACTCATTTGCCTCCAGACTCCAGTGACTCCTGTACCTCCAGAGTTCAGTGTCTCCAGTCACTCCTGTGCCTCCAGACTCCAGTGTCTCCTGTACCTCCAGACCCCAGTGTTTCCAGTGACTCATGTGCCTCCAGACTGACTCCAGTGTCTCCTGTGCCTCCAGACTCCATTGTTTCCAGTGACTCCTGTGCCTCCAGACTCCAGTGTCTTCAATGCCTCCAGACTTCAGTGTCTCCAGTGTCTCCTGTGCCTCAAGACTTTAGTGTCTCCAATGACTCCTGTGCCTCCAGACTTCAGTGTCTCCAGTGACTCATTTGCCTCCAGACTCCAGTGACTCCTGTACCTCCAGAGTTCAGTGTCTCCAGTGACTCTTGCACCTCCAGACTCCAGTTTCTAAAGTGACTCCTGTGCCTCTAGACTCCAGTGTCTCCAGTGACTCCTGTGCCTCCAGACTCCAGTGTCTCCTGTGACTCCTGTACCTCCAAACTCTAGTGTCTCCAGTGTCTCCTGTACCTCCAGACCCCAGTGTCTCCAGTGACTCATGTGCCTCCAGACTGACTCCAGTGTCTCCTGTGCCTCCAGACTCCATTGTTTCCAGTGACTCCTGTGCCTCCAGACTCCAGTGTCTTCAATGCCTCCAGACTCCAGTGTCTCCAGACTTCAGTGTCTCCAGTGACTCCTGCCCCTCCAGACTCCAGTGTCTCCAGTGACTCCTGTGCCTCTAGACTCCAGTGTCTCCAGTGACTCCTGTACCTCCACACTCCAGTGTCTCCAGTGACTCCTGTACCTCCAGACTCTTGTGTCTCCAGTGTCTCCTGTACCTCCAGACTCCGGTGTCTCCAGTGACTCCTGTGCCTCCAGACTTCAGTGTCTCCAGTGACTCCTGTGCCTCCACACTCCAGTGTCTCCAGTGACTCCTGTACCTCCAGACTCTTGTGTCTCCAGTGTCTCCTGTACCTCCAGACTCCAGTGTCTCCAGTGACTCCTGTGCCTCCAAACTCCAGTGACTCCTGTGCCTCTAGACTCCAGTGTCTCCAGTGACTCCTGTGCCTCCACACTCCAGTGTCTCCAGTGACTCCTGTTCCTCCAGACTCTTGTGTCTCCAGTGTCTCCTGTACCTCCAGACTCCAGTGTCTCTAGTGACTCATGTGCCTCCAGACTGTCTCCAGTGACTCCTGTGCCTCCAGACTCCAGTGTCTCCTGTGGCTCCTGTGCCTCCAAACTCCAGTGTCTCATGTGCCTCCAGACTGTCTCCAGTGACTCCTGTGCCTCCAGACTTCAGTGTCTTCAGTGTCTCCTGTGCCTCAAGACTTTAGTGTCTCCAATGACTCCTGTGCCTCCAGACTTCAGTGTCTCCAGTGACTCATTTGCCTCCAGACTCCAGTGACTCCTGTACCTCCAGAGTTCAGTGTCTCCAGTGACTCTTGCGCCTCCAGACTCCAGTGTCTCCAGTGACTCCTGTGCCTCCAGACTTCAGTGTCTCCAGTGACTCCTGCCCCTCCAGACTCCAGTGTCTCAGTGACTCCTGTGCCTCTAGACTCCAGTGTCTCCAGTGACTCCTGTACCTCCACACTCCAGTGTCTCCAGTGACTCCTGTACCTCCAGACTCTTGTGTCACCAGTGACTCCTGTGCCTCCACACTCCAGTGTCTCCAGTGACTCCTGTACCTCCAGACTCTTGTGTCTCCAGTGTCTCCTGTACCTCCAGACTCCAGTGACTCATGTGCCTCCAGACTGTCTCCAGTGACTCCTGTGCCTCCAGACTCCAGTGACTCCTGTGCCTCTAGACTCCAGTGTCTCCAGTGACTCCTGTGCCTCCACACTCCAGTGTCTCCAGTGACTCCTGTTCCTCCAGACTCTTGTGTCTCCAGTGTCTCCTGTACCTCCAGACTCCAGTGTCTCTAGTGACTCATGTGCCTCCAGACTGTCTCCAGTGACTCCTGTGCCTCCAGACTCCAGTGTCTCCTGTGGCTCCTGTGCCTCCAAACTCCAGTGTCTCCAGACTCCAGTGTCTCCAGTAACTCCTGTGCCTCCAGACTGCCTCAGTGTCACCAGTGACTCCAGACTCCAGTGACTCCTGTGCCTCCAGACACCAGTGACTCCTGTGCCTCCAGACTCTAGTGTCTACAGTGCCTCCAGACTCCAGTGTATCCTGTGCCTCCAGACTCCAGTGACTCCAGACTTCAGTGTCTCCAGTGACTCCTGTGCCTCCAGACTCCAGTGTCTCTAGTGACTCCTGTGCCTCCAGACTCCAGTGACTCTTATGCCTCCAGACATGCCACTAATGACCCCTGCTAAGCTCTACTGTGACTACCTATTCTCCAGGGACCCCAGCTTCTCCAGTGAGCCCTGCACTCTTGTGTCTCCAGTGACTCATGTATCTCCAGTGATACCAGTGTCTCCAGTGAACCCTGGTGTGCCTCCAGTGCCTCCCAGGTGTTCAGCGACCCCAGATTATCCACTGACCACTGCGCTCCCGGGTCTCCAGTAACTCCTATGTCTTTAGTGACTGCTGTGTCTTCATTAATGCCTGTGTCTACAGTGGCCTCTGTGTCTCCAGTGACTCCTTTAACTCCAGAGAGCCCTGCTGTGCCTCCAGTGATTCCTGGGTATCCAGTAATCCCACTTTTCCAGTGACCACTGCATTGTCAGGTCTCCAGTAACTCATATGTCTCCAGTGACCTCTTTGTCTCCAGTGACCTCTATGTTTCCAGTGACACCTGCACTCCTGTATCTCCAGTAACCTCTGCGTCTCCAATGATACAGCACCTGCACTGCTGTGTTTTAATTGACCTCTGTGTCTCCAATGACATAGCACCTGCACTTCTGTGTCTCCAGTAACCTCTTTGTCTCCAGTGACATTTGCACTCCTGTGTCTCCAGTGACCTACATGTCTCCAATGACACTACACTCCTGTGTTTCCAGTGACCTCTTTGTTTCCAGTGACACCTGCACTCCTGTATCTCCAGTAACCTCTGCGTCTCCAATGATACAGCACCTGCACTGCTGTGTTTTAATTGACCTCTGTGTCTCCAATGACATGACACCTGCACTCCTGTGTTTCCAGTGACCTCTTTGTCATCAATGACACCAGCACTCCTGTGTCTCCAATGACACCTGCACTCCTGTGCCTCCAGTGATCTTTTTGTCTCCAGTGACACCAGCACTTCTATGTCTTCAGTGACGTCTTTGTCTCCTGTGACACCTGCACTTCTGTATCTCATATAAATTGATTAAAAATATTGTGAATATGCGTCAACCACTCGACGTACATTTCTTCTCAAAAGACGTTGTCAAGGGACTATGTGATCTAGGGATTTCGTCACTCATTGATTTCACATTGGATCACTGTTTATAGACTAATTTTTATTCACTATTATTGTTGATTCACTGGACAATATTTTTAATCAATTTATATGGGTATATCACAGACTTGTTTTTTTTTTATTATTATAATTGTTTATTTGGTTTTAAGCGCTGATTTTTCCTTTGTTTCTGCTTGTTTGAATTGTGCATATCTCACAATTTTTAGCTGCTGCTGTTCATATTGTTAATATTTTCTTAGATTTATACTACACTTTTAAACGCTGTATTTTTGGGGGTTTTCTAGACTCCTGTATCTCCACTGACCTCTTTGTTTCCAATAACACCTGCACTCCTGCATGGGTGTTCGCAGGTAGGGGTAAGAGGGGGGTCAAGTGCCCCCCCCCCCCCCGGAATCTTAACTTCAGCACAGCTGCGTCGCTATCGGGGCTTCCTGTCAACTCCATTCCTTCCCTATTGGCCATAACTGAGGGCCAATCAAAGGAGACTAGGAGAGGAGAATATTATGGGACATGTAGTCCCAAAGATCGGCAGCCCCATTTTTCACAGGGAGGAGGCTACAGCTCAATCAAGAGAGATTGAGAGACTGCAGCCTGGAAAAAAGCAGAGAGAGAGAGTGCTACAGGACAAAGAATGAGGAGTGTGCCAGGCGGAAGCCAGAGAGACCAGGGTACAGACATGCTACACTACTGACCAGAGTCGCCCCCCGGGGGACCCAGAGTGAACGATCATCCAGCCGGAGGGATCACTGCTGTAGTTTCGCTAGGTCTGGTAAGAAGGCCTGCTGGCCATTATCCATTACTTATCCTAGGGACTGTACTACGTCTGCAGTCTCTGACCATGATAATGTGATAATGACATTGTCGAAAAGGGGCAGGGGAAGGGGTGACCCTAAAATGATGCCCCCCCAAAAAAAAGTTCTGCGGACGCCCATGCACTCCTGTGTCTCTAGTGACCTCTGTACCCCTGTGTCTCCTCCACTGACCCAGAAATCTCCCTGGCCCCTTTGTTTCCAGTGACACCTGCACTCTTGTGTCTCCGATGACCTCTGTGTTTCTAGTGAATCTTGTGTCTTCAGTGGCCCCGGCATCTCTACTGACCCCCGCACCCCTGTGTCTCTAGTTACTCCTGTGTTACCCAATGAACCCAGAGTATAGAGTGTGACTCCCAGAGTGTGACTCCAGTAAATTGGAGCTCCTCTGGGACACCCATGTCAAGTCTGAGGTATGGTCCTGTATTTCTGGGACTGTATCTCAGTAGATATTGACCGCAGGGATTCAGCTCTACTATTTTTAATATAACCCTCTTTTCTATATACAAGATCTCGGATAAAATCGTTATAGTCCATTGTAGTCTTTAAAAAAGAAAGGAGGACATGGGTGAGCTGAACTGAATGTATTCTCTCTTGAGAAGAGATGATTAAGGGGGACAATGATCTCCACGTATAAACACATGAATGGTCCATATGGTGAGCTTTAAGGTCATAGCTGGTCAGGTCATCCCAGACGTGTCCAATTATGAGGAGTCTTATGGAGACTGCAGTGCTATATCAGAGGTAAGTAGGAGGCACGGGCTGCTGGAGAGGTCGGCATAACTCCGCTCCTCTTGCATGGTGAGACTGAAGGATTTTTTTAATGAACATATAACTGTATTGAATGACAATCTCTTGTATCTACTCGGAATTAAACTTTAAGAAACTGACATCCCTTTGTGGTTTATTGCTTGCGAGAATCATCGTTTTCTCTCTGATGTTTTATTCTCTGGGGGTTGGCACTGGCAAAAAAGCAGAAGGGGCAGTTTATAGGGAACCTATGCAGTGAAGCCAAACGCCTGTGTTAGAAGGCTCTGATAGAAGCAATTATTATGTTTTTTTTGTTTTTTTGTGGCAATTAAATATGTAATATGCAGAGATTTTTTTTCAGCGGGAATGTAGGGAAACTTAGTTCCAGTACCTCTAGCACTAAATGTATGTTATGGCAAGGGATGGTGTGGTCTGCTGGGGGGTCTATTCCGTTGGCTTCTGGGGGATCTATTGTTGCTGAGGGATGTCTCTTGTTGGGGAGGTCTATTGTTGATGGTGGAGAATCTATTGTTGCTGGGGGAAGTCTTATGTTGCTGTGGGGGCGATTGTTGCTAGGAGGGATGTACTGTTGAGGGGTGGATCTATTGTTGTTGGTGGGGGGGGGGGCTATTACGGTTGAGGGGTAATTTTGTTGCAGGGGCTCTATTGTTGCAGGGAGGATCTATTGCTTCTGAGGGAGGGTCTTGTGCTGCTGTGGGGTCATTTGTTGCTGGGAGGGATCTACTGTTGGGGGTGGATCTATTGTTGCTGGTAGGGAGGTCTACTGCTGCTGAGGGGGCATTTTGTTGCACGGGCTCTATTGTTGTTGGAGGGATATGTTGTTGCTGGGGGAAGGTCTCTTATTGCTAAGGGAGAGTCTATTGTTGCTGGCTGCAGGGGTCTACTGCATTTTACGGCTTTTCATGTTATCATTATCAAATTACTTTGCACCACAAAATTATACTTGGTTCTGTTTTCTCTAAAAGGCAACTGTACTAGGAAGCAAGTAGGGGTGAAACCAAGGGAATGGTGCTCGGAGGTGTGTAGAAGGTGGAACTGGGGGACAGTGCTCCAAGGTGGGTAGGAGGTGGAATCAAGGGACAGTGCTCAGAGGTGGGTAGGGGGTGGAACCAAGGGATGGTGCTTGGAGGTAGGTAGGGGATGGAACCAAGGAATGGTGCTCGGAGATGCGTGGGAGGTGAAACCAAGGGACGGTGCTCAGAGGTGGGTAGAGGGTGGAACCGAGGGATGGTGCTTGGAGGTGGGTAGGGGGTGAAACCAAGGGATGGTGCTCAAAGGTTGGCAGAAGGTGGAACCAAGGGATAGTGCTTGGGAAATCGGTAAGGGATGGAACCAAGAGACGGTGCTCGGAGGTGGAACCAAGGGATGGTGCTCAGAGATGGGTAAGGGATGAAAAAAAGGGACAGTGCTAGGAGGTGGGTAGGGGGTGGAACCAAGGGACGGTGCTAGGAGGTGGGTAGGGGGTGAAACCAAGGGACGGTGCTTGGAGGTGGGTAGGGGGTGGAACAAAGGGACGGTGCTCGGATGTGGGTACGGGGTGGAATCAAGGGACTGTGCTCGAAGGTGGGTTGGGGTGGAACCAAAGGACGGTGCTTGGAGGTGAGTAGGGGGTGCAACCAAGGAACGGTGTTAGGAGGTGGGTAGGGGGTGGAACCAAGGGACGGTCCTTGGAGGTGGGTAGGGAGTGGAATTAAGGGACGGTACTTAGAGGTGGGTAGGGGATGGAACCAAGGAATGGTGCTTGGAGATGGGTGGGAGGTGAAACCAAAGGACGGTTCTCAGATGTGGGTAGAGGGCAGAACCAAGGGATGGTGCTTGGATGTGGGTAGGGAGTGAAACCAAGGGATGGTGCTCAAAGGTTGGTAGGAGGTGGAACCAAGGGATAGTGCTTGGGTGTCGGTAAGGGATGGAACCAAGAGGCGGTGCTCGGAGGTGGGTGGAACCAAGGGACGGTGCTTGGAGGTGGGTAGGGGTGGAACCAAGGGATGGTGCTCGGAGGTGGGTAGGGGGTGGAACCAAGGGACGGTGCTTGGAGGTGGGTAGGGGGGTGGAACCAAGGGACGGTACTCGGATGTGGGTAGGGGTTGGAATCAAGGGACGGTGATCAGAGGTGGGTAGGGGGTGGAACCAAGGGACAGTGCTTGGAGGTGGGTAGGGGGTGGATCCAGGGGATGGTCCTCAGAGGTGGGTAAGGGGTGGAACCAAGGGACAGTGCTCGGAGGTGATTAGGGGGTGGAACCAAAGGACGGTGCTTAGAGGTGAGTAGGGGTGCAACCAAAGAACAGTGTTAGGAGGTGGGTAGGGGGTGGAACCAAGGAACGGTGCTTAGAGGTGGGTAGGGAGTGGAATCAAGGGACGGTGCTTAGAGGTGGGTAGCGGGTGGAACCAAGGGATGGTGTTCGGAGGTGGGTAGGGGGTGAAACCAAGGGACGGTGCTTGGAGGTGGGTAGGGGGTGGAACAAAGGGACGGTGCTTGGACGTGGGTACGGGGTGGAATCAAGGGACTGTGCTCGAAGGTGGGTTGGGGTGGAACCAAAGGACGGTGCTAGGAGGTGAGTAGGGGGTGCAACCAAGGAACGGTGGTTAGAGGTGGGTAGGGAGTGGAATCAAGGGACGGTGCTTAGAGGTGGGTAGCGGGTGGAACCAAGGGATGGTGTTCGGAGGTGGGTATGGGGTGGAATCAAGGGACAGTGCTTGGAGGTGGGTAGGGGGTGGAACCAAGGGATGGTGCTCAGAGGTGGGTAAGGGGTGAAACCAAGGGACGGTGCTTGGAGGTGGGTAGGGGGTGGAACAAAGGGACGGTGCTTGGACGTGGGTACGGGGTGGAATCAAGGGACTGTGCTCGAAGGTGGGTTGGGGTGGAACCAAAGGACGGTGCTAGGAGGTGAGTAGGGGGTGCAACCAAGGAACGGTGGTTAGAGGTGGGTAGGGAGTGGAATCAAGGGACGGTGCTTAGAGGTGGGTAGCGGGTGGAACCAAGGGATGGTGTTCGGAGGTGGGTATGGGGTGGAATCAAGGGACAGTGCTTGGAGGTGGGTAGGGGGTGGAACCAAGGGATGGTGCTCAGAGGTGGGTAAGGGGTGGAACCAAAGGACGGTGCTAGGAGGTGAGTAGGGGGTGCAACCAAGGAACGGTGGTTAGAGGTGGGTAGGGAGTGGAATCAAGGGACGGTGCTTAGAGGTGGGTAGCGGGTGGAACCAAGGGATGATGTTCGGAGGTGGGTATGGGGTGGAACCAAGGGACGGTGATAGGAGTTGGGTAGGGGGTGGAACCAAGGGAAGTTGGAACCAAGGGACAGTGCTTGGAGGTGGGTAGGGGGTGGAACCAAGGGATGGTGCTCAGAGGTGGGTAAGGGGTGAAACCAAGGGACAGTGCTAGGAGGTGGGTAGGGGGTGGAACCAAGGGACGGTGCTAGGAGGTGGGTAGGGGGTGGAACCAAGGCACGTGCTTGGAGGTGGGAAGGGGTGGAACCAAGGGACGGCGGTGCTCGGATGTGGGTAGGGGGTGGAATCAAGGGACGGTGCTCGGAGGTGTGTTGGGGGTGGAACCAAGGTACAGTGATGAGAGTAGGGGGTGGAACCAAGGGACGGTGCTTGGAGGTGGGTAGGGAGTGGAATCAAGGGACGGTGCTTAGAGGTGGGTAGCGGGTGGAACCAAGGGATGGTGTTCGGAGGTGGGTAGGGGGTGAAACCAAGGGACAGTGCTAGGAGGTGGGTAGGGGGTGGAACCAAGGGACGGTGATAGGAGTTGGGTAGGGGGTGGAACCAAGGGAAGTTGGAACCAAGGGACGGTGCTTAGAGGTGGGTAGGGGGTGGAACCAAGGGACGGTGCCTGGAGGTGTGTAGGGGGTGGAACCAAAGGGACAGTGCTTGGAGGTTGGAACCAAGGAACAGTGCTTGGAAGTGGGTAGAGGGTGAAACCAAGGGACGGTGCTCAGATGTGGGTAGGAGGTGGAACCAAGGGACAGTGCTCGGAGGTGGGTAGGGGGTGGAACCAAGGGACAGTGCTCGGAGGTGGGTAGGGGGTGGAACCAAGGGATGGTGCTAATAGGTGGGTAAGGATGTGTAGCACTGACCCCTGAAGGAGCTGCTTGATTGGGCTTACCGTTACCTTCTTCTCCTCGATTTGTGTCTAGGGGTTTCCCGTGGTAGATGGCCCAGTAACTTTAGAGACTGACGACAGATCCACATAAAGGGAATTTTATTTGCAAAAACGTAATCAACGAACAGTCTCTTAAATTCGGATCAGAGGGTTAGGAGGAAAGTTCAGGTACTCTTATGCCGCGTACACACGACTGGACTTTTCGAGGGACTGACAGTCTTTCCGACGGATTTTACGAATGAACGGACTTGGCCACACACAATCACACCAAAGTCTGATGGATTCGAACGTGATGACGTGCGACCGGACTAGAAAAAGGAAGTTCATAGCCAGTAGCCAATAGCTGCCCTAGCGTCCGTTTTTGTCCGAAGGACCAGCATACACGCAAACGGATTTCTCGGTCTGGCGGAGTTCCGGTGGGAAAATTTAAAACATGTTCTATTTCTAAAGTCCTTTAGATTCTGGATGATGGTACATTATACAATATTTGTAATGATTTAGACCAGAGGCGATACTCATAATATGTATTTCTAAAGTCCGCTGGATTTTTGGTAAGCAAAGGTCCGATGGAGCCCACACACGATCGAATTGTCCAACGGACTCGTTCCGTCGGACCTTTGCTGTCAAAAAGTCCGGTCGTGTGTACGTGGTATAAGTGTCAAAGTCAATAATGAAAGACTTGCTCAAGCCGCGTACACACGGGCGGATTGTATGGCCTACTTAGTCCGTCATACAATCCGACGGACAGTCCGTCCTACTTTCGAATGAACGGACTTGACCACACACGGATGCACAAACAGTCCGTCGAAAGCTTGCGCGATGATGTGTACAGCACGTACGACGGGACTAGAAATAGGAAGTCCAAGACACAGCAATGCAACCTTCCGCCGTGTAAATCCTTTCTGAGCATGCGCCATTCTTAGTCCGTCGAACTAGCCTATTCACGAGCGGATTGTCCGCTGAAACCAAAGTATGACGGACAATATTACGGAAATTCCGAAATACTTAGTACGCCAGACTGCACGCTGAAAAAGTCAGCTGAAGCCCACACACGAGCGGACTGTCCGCTGAAATGTGTTTCGGCGGACTAAGTAGGCCATACAATCCGCCCGTGTGTACGCGGCTTTACTTTGACTAAATCCAGAGAATAGCCACTCACAACTGGATGATCACTCAGGTTGGACAGTCCCTCTCTCACAAGGCCTAGCAGCCAACAAGGTGCCTTATGCCCCATACACACGATGAGATTATCGGACGAATGATCGTCCGTTTTTTATTGCATGCTAATCTCAGATCGAATCTGATGAGTTTACTAAAGTCACGAAAATTCCCGCACGACAGAAAAATAAATCGAAGTGATGTCATGTGTTGTAATGCATTCGTATTGCATTTTCGAACGATAGCTGTACTGATTAAACGAAAATCGTACGATCTGGCATCGTACGAAAAAAAATTCTGTGCATGTCCGATACAATAATATCGGAAGAACTGTCCTAATCGGCTCTCGAAAGCTCTGTACTAACGATCCGATTATCGTACGATTGCTTCGAAAGCGGTATTTTCCGTACGATTTTCGGATCGTGTGTACGGGGCATAACTCAGGAACAAGTCTCTGCCACAGATGTTGTTGTAGAACATACAGTAATAAGTCTCTGCCACAGAGACTTGTTGTAGAACATTCAGGAAACTAAAACTTGTAGAACACTTGTGTAATACCTGGATCTTTCAGCCAGCTTGGCGATACAGACGAGACCGCATTCACTTAGGTACTTCAGCCCCACCAGGCTCTTGCTAAGAAGCTAACCAGTACATGGCCTTCTTCTGAGGGTAAGGGGTGGAACCAAGGGATGTTGCTTGGAGGTGGGTAGGGGGTGGAACCAAGGGACGGTGCTAGAAGGTGGGTAAGGGGTGGAACCAAGGGATGTTGCTTGGAGGTGGGTAGGGGGTGGAACCAAGGGACGGTGCTAGAAGGTGGGTAGGGGGTGGAACCAAGGGATGTTGCTTGGAGGTGGGTAGGGGGTGGAACCAAGGGACGGTGCTAGAAGGTGGGTAAGGGGTGGAACCAAGGGATGTTTCTTGGAGGTGGGTAGGGGGTGGAACCAAGGGACGGTGCTAGAAGGTGGGTAGGGGGTGGAACCAAGGGATGTTGCTTGGCGGTGGGTAGGGGGTGGAACCAAGGGATGGTGCTAGAAGGTGGGTAAGGGGTGGAACCAAGGGATGTTGCTTGGAGGTGAGTAGGGGGTGGAACCAAGGGACGGTGCTAGAAGGTGGGTAAGGGGTGGAACCAAGGGATGTTGCTTGGAGGTGGGTAGGGTGTGGAACCAAGGGACGGTGCTAGAAGGTGGGTAAGGGGTGGAACCAAGGGATGTTGCTTGGAGGTGGGTAGGGGGTGGAACCAAGGGACGGTGCTAGAAGGTGGGTAGGGGGTGGAACCAAGGGATGTTGCTTGGAGGTGGGTAGGGGGTGGAACCAAGGGACGGTGCTAGAAGGTGGGTAAGGGGTGGAACCAAGGGATGTTGCTTGGAGGTGGGTAGGGGGGTTGAGACAATGAGATGACTTGAAAGGGGACAGAAACTGCACATAATCTTTGAGGAAAAAAAGCCCCGGTAATATGTCATATAACTACATTGTGGGCGTTATTTTCTAAAGATCGAGAGTGCAAAATCTAATGCAGCTCTACATAGAAACCAATCCGTTTTTCCAGGTTTTATTGTCAAAGATTAATTGAACAAGCTGAAGTTAGAAGCTGATTGGCTACCATGCACAGATGCACCAGCTAGTAAATCTTCGCCTGTATATACTTTGCGCACACAGCAGGTGATGAACTTCAACAAGCAGCCCCAACCTAGTCTAAAGCTGTGCTGTGAAGCAGATTTTGAGGATGGGGAGATTAGATTAAACCAATTGCAGAATGGCTCACAGAGGACAAACCTGCCTCGGCCCTCTCTCCTAGCAGGAATTGGATGGTCCGACCTCAGTTATGGTCCACCTTGCAGAGCCATGATCTGCCTGCATTGCATAGAGAAGCACAGTGACCCAAAGATGACATCACTGGCATGTGTGGAAAATGGAAAAGTATCATTTAAAAATGTCTTTAGCATGCCAATGGGGGGGGTAGAGGAATCAGGGAAGATAAATATAAACATATTAATCCTAAGCATTGAACACATTTATAAAACATGTGCTTATACTCTATACCTGAATGCAGGAAGAAATGAAATGAATGCCAGAAAACATAACTGACCGGCAATCATTTTATATTGCATTTAAGAGATAAGTTGCCCAAAAACAGGTGGGCAAAAAATAGATCACCTGCTCACCGCCATCCCAGTCTGCACAGACGGAGAATAGAGCGCTTTCAGCTGCCAGCCAGCAGATGAGATACATACTGTATAGATTTACTCCCATGGGGTTGGGGGATGGGGGGTTGGGGGGGGGGGGGGGGGTAAGATATCATTGCTATAAAAATCCTTCATCAGAGCCGAGCTGGAACTGGGGGAGAAGAGGAGCTGTCATGGAATGCAGGTTAAAATAGATACTAAATGATATCCTTATTCTCCAATAATAATCCATCCACATCCACTACTTGGCCCTGTAATCTATTTTTCATAACATTGTTTCTTCTGTGCTTTTCTGCCTCTGCGATCTCCCGGACCTCTCCCCCCCTCACTTACCTTTGTTTGGAATGAGCAGTGCATATTAGTTGCAGTCATGTGGGGAGTAGTGATGGCCGAACGGTTCGCCCGGCGGTCGTTTCGCGGCGAATTTCCGACTTTCGCCGTCCGCGGGTTCGAACGCCTTTTTCCGTCGTTCGCCCCGGCGGACTTACGTGTTTAATGTATACAAGAACTTTAACCTTTCGTGACACGTTTATCATGTGTTACAGGACAACCAATTGAGACATGACAGCTCATGGACACTTGGACATTCCCCCTAACCTATAAATACACCCGATCCGGTGGCCATTTTACATTCTTTCTTCTGTCACTGTAGGGAAAGGATCCTGTGTGGAGTAGGGACAGAGAAAACGCTAGCTATTTGGTACACAAAAGTTCTTTTCAGGACTGGTATAGGTGTTAGGTCAGCAGCCTGAGTTTCTTTTGTCAGTTTAGATAAAGGGACAGAGCGCTGTATGCTGCTATTTTAGGGACAGCTCAGCCAGATTAGTCTTTCTTCATCATCATCATCATCATCATCATTAGCTGTTACTATCAGGTCCACAAAAGAGCTGTTCCAGCTAATCGTTCCAGCCTACTCTTTTTTGCCAATTTGTATAGGGACAGGCAGGAAGCAGTGTGTCAGGCAGTGAGGATAATTTTAAAGACTTGCTGTTACTATTAGTTCCACAAAGGTTCTTTTCAGGACTGGTATCAGTGGTACGGTAATAGGCTTGTACACGTATAATATTCTTTCTTCCAAATATAGAAAGAATATTATACTTGACTGCTGCCCTTCTGCTGCAGTCTGCTAATCATTCACAACTCACTTGTTCCACAAAAGTTCTTATAAGGACTGGTAACTTGGTCTGTCTAGGGTGCTACGGTACATAGGCTTGGGTGCGGTACAGTCTGCTGTTCTGTAAGGACCGCTATCGGTCCACAATAGATAGGGTTGCCGTGCACTACTGCTGACCGCTGCCCTATACTGCAGCAGTCCTTCAGCGGTATAGGGACTGACGCACAGTCTGCTAAACACTAATACACAACCTGCTTGGTCCACAAAAGTTCTTATAAGGACTGGTAACTTGGTATAGGGTGCTACGGTACATAGGCCTGAGTGCGTTACAGTCTGCTGTTCTGTAAGGACCGCTATCGGTCCACAATACATAGGGTTGACGTGCACTACTGCTGACCGCTGCCCTATACTGCAGCAGTCCTTCAGCGGTATAGGGACTGACGCACAGTCTGCTAAACACTAACACACAACCTGCTTGGTCCACAAAAGTTCTTATAAGGACTGGTAACTTGGTATAGGGTGCTACGGTACATAGGCCTGAGTGCGTTACAGTCTGCTGTTCTGTAAGGACCGCTATCGGTCCACAATACATAGGGTTGCCGTGCACTACTGCTGACCGCTGCCCTATACTGCAGCAGTCCTTCATTGGTATAGGGACTGACGTACAGTCTGCTAATCACTAACACACAACCTGCTTGGTCCACAAAAGTTCTTATAAGGACTGGTAACTTGGTATAGGGTGCTACGGTACATAGGCCTGAGTGCGTTACAGTCTGCTGTTCTGTAAGGACCGCTATCGGTCCACAATACATAGGGTTGCCGTGCACTACTGCTGACCGCTGCCCTATACTGCAGCAGTCCTTCAGCGGTATAGGGACTGACGCACAGTCTGCTAAACACTAACACACAACCTGCTTGGTCCACAAAAGTTCTTATAAGGACTGGTAACTTGGTATAGGGTGCTACGGTACATAGGCCTGAGTGCAGTACAGTCTGCTGTTCTGTAAGGACCGCTATCGGTCCACAATACATAGGGTTGCCGTGCACTACTGCTGACCGCTGCCCTATACTGCAGCAGTCCTTCATTGGTATAGGGACTGACGTACAGTCTGCTAATCACTAACACACAACCTGCTTGGTCCACAAAAGTTCTTATAAGGACTGGTAACTTGGTATAGGGTGCTACGGTACATAGGCCTGAGTGCGTTACAGTCTGCTGTTCTGTAAGGACCGCTATCGGTCCACAATACATAGGGTTGCCGTGCACTACTGCTGACCGCTGCCCTATACTGCAGCAGTCCTTCATTGGTATAGGGACTGACGTACAGTCTGCTAATCACTAACACACAACCTGCTTGGTCCACAAAAGTTCTTATAAGGACTGGTAACTTGGTATAGGGTGCTACGGTACATAGGCCTGAGTGCGTTACAGTCTGCTGTTCTGTAAGGACCGCTATCGGTCCACAATACATAGGGTTGCCGTGCACTACTGCTGACCGCTGCCCTATACTGCAGCAGTCCTTCAGCGGTATAGGGACTGACGCACAGTCTGCTAAACACTAACACACAACCTGCTTGGTCCACAAAAGTTCTTATAAGGACTGGTAACTTGGTATAGGGTGCTACGGTACATAGGCCTGAGTGCAGTACAGTCTGCTGTTCTGTAAGGACCGCTATCGGTCCACAATACATAGGGTTGCCGTGCACTACTGCTGACCGCTGCCCTATACTGCAGCAGTCCTTCAGCGGTATAGGGACTGACGCACAGTCTGCTAAACACTAACACACAACCTGCTTGGTCCACAAAAGTTCTTATAAGGACTGGTAACTTGGTATAGGGTGCTACGGTACATAGGCCTGAGTGCAGTACAGTCTGCTGTTCTGTAAGGACCGCTATCGGTCCACAATACATAGGGTTGACGTGCACTACTGCTGACCGCTGCCCTATACTGCAGCAGTCCTTCAGCGGTATAGGGACTAAGAGTTTTGTCACAGGGTGATTTAAAAAATGACAGGCAGAGGAAGAGGCAGGCCCTTCCGCAGGGGTGGTAGGGGTAGGGCAGGAGCAACAGCCTTGAGCCAAAGTGGGAAGTTGCAGAAGGTGCGTTCAATTACTTTAAAGGACGCACCAGACTTGGTTGAGTGGCTCACTCAGCCTTATTCTTCTGCACCCTCCTCATCCTCTCGATCTGCACCCTCTTCTTCACTCTCTGCTATGTGCACCCCCAAAGACACTACCACCAACAACACCACCACCACCACATACCTTCCGCTTGAGTGCAAATGGGGGCCTTCATGCTCCAGTGTTTTAATAGGGACCCCCGTATAAAAAGCATGAGGGTCAAGGACCAGTACTGGGTGGCAACGTACTTAGATCCCCGGTACAAACACAAAATGGCGGAAATGTTACCGCCGTCGCAGAGGGCTGTCAGAATGCAGCACTTCCAGGCCTTGCTTCGAGAAATGCTGCATTCTGCTTTTGCGTGCGCTGGCAGAGGAGCAATTCCCACTCCCAGAGAAGGATTTGCGGGTACCAATCCAACAGCGCCTGCAAGAAGAGGCCGGTTTGAAGATGTGTTGGTGACTTCGGATATGAGGTCATTCTTTCAGCCGACCCATCGACAGGTGTCATCCGGATCCAGCATCAGGGAACGCCTAGACCGTCAGGTGTCCGACTACATTGGGTTAACGGCCGATGTGGACGCTCTGAGGAGTGATGAACCCCTAGACTACTGGGTGGGCAGGCTTGACCTCTGGCCAGAGCTTGCCCAATTTGCAATCGAACTGTTGGCTTGCCCCTCATCCAGTGTCCTGTCCGAAAGGACGTTCAGCGCAGCAGGGGGGATTGTGACCGATAAGCGTACTCGCCTAGCTCACGACAGTGTTAACTACCTCACATTTCTAAAAATGAATGAGGCATGGATCTCGGAGGAATTCAACACATGTGATCAGTAGACCATGTATATGTCTATAAACAATTTTTGGAATCAAGCACACAGACCTTCTTAATTCATTTGGCTCACTTCCCTGACCCAAAAAAGCACACCGTACTATATGCCCCTACCCTCCTCTTTGAAGAGGTTGAGCGGTGTCATATTTCTACTGGGGCTGCTTATTATGAGGGGTTCCCACCATCCCTGTGCTGTGCTGACTTCCTCCTGGGTGTTCTTATTATGAGGGGCTCCCACCATCCCTGTGCTGTGCTGACTTCCTCCTGGGGGTTCTTATTATGAGGGGCTCCCACCATCCCTGTGCTGTGCTGACTTCCTCCTGGGGGTTCTTATTATGAGGGGATCACACCATCCCTGTGCTGTGCTGACTTCCTCCTGGGGCTGCTTACGGTGCTGCTGTCAGCGCTGTATGTCACGGAGCTGCTGTCAGCGCTGTATGTCACGGAGCTGCTGTCAGCGCTGTATGTCACGGAGCTGCTGTCAGCGCTGTATGTCACGGAGCTGCTGTCAGCGCTGTATGTCACGGAGCTGCTGTCAGCGCTGTATGTCACGGAGCTGCTGTCAGCGCTGTATGTCACGGAGCTGCTGTCAGCGCTGTATGTCACGGAGCTGCTGTCAGCGCTGTATGTCACGGTGCTGCTGTCAGCGCTGTATGTCACGGAGCTGCTGTCAGCGCTGTATGTCACAGAGCTGCTGTCAGTGCTGTATGTCACGGAGCTGCTGTCAGCGCTGTATGTCACGGAGCTGCTGTCAGCGCTGTATGTCACGGAGCTGCTGTCAGCGCTGTATGTCACGGTGCTGCTGTCAGCGCTGTATGTCACGGAGCTGCTGTCAGCGCTGTATGTCACGGAGCTGCTGTCAGTGCTGTATGTCACGGAGCTGCTGTCAGCGCTGTATGTCACGGAGCTGCTGTCAGCGCTGTATGTCACGGAGCTGCTGTCAGCGCTGTATGTCACGGTGCTGCTGTCAGCGCTGTATGTCACGGAGCTGCTGTCAGCGCTGTATGTCACGGAGCTGCTGTCAGCGCTGTATGTCACGGAGCTGCTGTCAGCGCTGTATGTCACGGAGCTGCTGTCAGCGCTGTATGTCACGGAGCTGCTGTCAGCGCTGTATGTCACGGTGCTGATGTCAGTGCTCTGTATTACGGTGCTGCTGTCAGTGCTCTGTATCTCCTGCACCCTCTTGTTTGCCTACCCTGGTCCCTGACCTTCCCTCTCCTCCATTGCCTTCATTAGCTCCATAGTCCTGAATTGTCAGAACAATTTCCCAAATAAAAAAAAAATGCTTGTAGTTATCGATCCCAAATTCACCTCATACATGTATTATGCTATTGTCCAGGTGGTGGGACTACGTGCTACCCCCTAATAATTACCCCGTGGCCGCAAATTCGACCTAAAGGTTTGCGAAATTCGCCTCCCATTGAAGTCAATGGAGCCCGCGGCGAACGGTCGTTTTCGCGAACGTTTGTGCCCGTTCGCGTTTCGCGTTCGCGAAACGTCCCGTCGGAAGTTCGTCCATCACTAGTGGGGAGCAAGCAACAGAGAGCGACTACTAGAGGTCCGACCGATATATCGACGATATTTAACCTTTTTTAAGAAATCGGCATCAGCCGATTATTATGCATTTATATTAATTAGGCCGATTAACACAGTGGCGCAGTGTACCAGAGCCAGAAGGTGAGTGCGGGGATCGGGCTGAGCTGGGGGGCAGGGTGTAAATTTCCCCCCAGGCCACCTACCTTCTATTAAAAACAGCCACTGTCATGGCCACTGTCTGCTGACGTTTTTGTTTTTTGTTTTTTGGTGGAGGAAATTGGCCACCAATTGGCTGCTACCAGCCACGCTGCATTCTGGGAGTTGTAGTCCGGAGGCAGAGGCAGGGTGCGCAGCACGTCAGGGGACAAATAGAGCTCTGTCTTCTGTCTGTGGCCAGGAAAGGGGCCGGAACAGAGCCAGGAGCTCTCTAATGGTGGGCACTGATGAGGTGGCACTAATGGATACTGATGGGCTGCACTGGTGGGCACTGATGAGGTAGCACTGATGGGCACTGATGAGGTGGCACTGATGGACACTGCTAGGCTTCACTGGTGGGCACAGATAGACACTAATGGGCTGCACTGGTGGGCACTGATGGACACTGCTAGGCTGTACAGGTGTGCACTGATAGATACTGATGGGCTGCACTGGTGGGCACTGATAGACACTGATGGGCTGCACTAGTGGGCACTGATGGGCTGCACTGGTTGGCACTAATGAGGTGGCCCTGATGGACACTGATGGGCTGCACTGGTGGGCACTGATGGACACTGCTAGACTGCACTGGTGTGCATTGATAGACACTGATGGGCTGCACTGGTGGGTACTGATGAGGTGGCACTGATGGACACAGATGAGCTGCATGCACTGGTGGGCACTGATGGACACTAATAGGCTGCACCGGTGGACGCTGATGGACACTGATAGGCTGCACTGGTGGGCACTGATAGACACTGATATGCTGCACTGGTGGGCGCTGATGGGCTGCATTGGTGGGCACTGATAGACACTGATATGCTGCACTGGTGGGCACTGATGGGCTGCATTGGTGGGCACTGGTGAGGTGGCACTGATGGACACTGATAGGCTGCATTGGTGGGCACTGATGATGTGGCACTGAGGGGCTGCACTAGTTGGCACTGATGAGGTGGCACTGATGGACACTGATGAACTGCACGCACTGGTGGGCACTGATGGACACTAATAGGCTGCACTGGTGGGCGCTGATGGACACTGATAGGCTGCACTGGTGGGCACTGATAGACACTGATATGCTGCACTGGTGGGCACTGATAGACACTGATGGGCTGCACTGGTGGGCACTGATGGGCTGCATTGGCGGGCACTGATGAGGTGGCACTGATGGACACTGATAGGCTGCACTGGTGGGCACTGATGATGTGGCACTGAGGGGCTGCACTGGTTGGCACTGATGAGGTGGCACTGATGGACACAGATAGGCTGCATCCCACCTCTCCACCCTAAACAATAACCTCCTCCCGCCTCGGCACCCTAGATTTTATGAGATGAAGGGGAAAAAAAAGACAAATTGGCCTAAAATATCGGCCGCAAAAATCGGCAACATATATCGGCATCAGCCGGAGAAAAACCCATATCAGTCGACCTCTAGTGACTACATTCTAGCATACAGTGAGATCACGGAGAAGGAATGTAGTCACCCTCTAACAGGAAGTCAGATCACAGCAGCAAAAAAAAAAAAAAGACATTTGGAGATTTGGAGAAGGCTGAGAGCGATAGAAGGGACGTTTGTGAATTAAGAATACATCCTGGAGTATTTTTTTTAATAAACCAGATTTTAGTGTCACTTTAAGTCCAACACAGAAATAATAATGAAATAATACAAGTGATATATCTTGTGCAACTTTAAAGAGGAACTGCAGTCTGTTCACATAATAAAACATCTTTGCCATTCTGAAGCTTCCCTCCAACCACGTTGCATATTATTTTATATATACTGCGATTCTGTACTTGCCAAATATGCGGCAGAAATCTCCCTCCACTGAGTCCGGCTGCATCCATTTTAACTGTGGGCAGCTGAAGCTGCTGCCTGTTCACTTCCTGCACACCTCCAGCTCTGCAGCTCTCATTGGCCCTCTTATGACTCACCCCCTCCCTTCCTGGCAAACTCTCACAAGAGTGAGAGCGAGAGCTGTGCGTGATGTCATAAGCCTAGGCTAATGACCAGACAAGAAACAGGAAGTGGGCTGTATAAGGGATTTACTGGCGGGAAAAAGATATTTTACTATCCAAAGTTAAAACAGCAACAACAAGGGCAGAAGATTTAATAGATGGAAAGATGAAAAAATGACTGAATGTCCACTAAGTTTATTTTTACTGATGTAATTTTTACATCAGCACCAGGGACTTGACATACTTTGAATGAGAAATGTCCCTTGTCCTTATGGCTGCTCTTTAGGTTGAAATCTTCCACCCTCTGCCCCCCCCCCCCCCCCCAATAACCTCACAGGGGTAATATTCTGGTGCTGCGGGGGTTAATATGAGTGCTGGACCGGTCATAGGCGCTTGTAAAGTATAATGACTATTCCATGCCTTTCCGCCTCCCCCATTCATAGAGCGGATTTCATTGAGAGAATGAATGGCGGAGGAGGAGGGAGCGAAGGGCCAGGCATAGCCGACACTCTATAATAAGTCCAGCTGATCCTATTAACCCCTGCAGCACCAGAAGATTATCACTGGGGTATGGGGGAGGTCATCTGAATGGCACCTCGGCACACCTGCCTACGGACGCATGACGAAACGCACGGCTACACACTAAAGTGCATTGTGCGCACCGCTCCGTACTGCGTATTAAATGGGTGGCTTCCATTCTGAACGGCATATCAAGGCTCCTGCTGATAGGCGGGCAGAGATGACAAAACGCTTTCAATGACACATTTAACCACTACAATACAGGGCACTTTCGCCCCCTTCCTTCCCAGCCCAATTTTCAGCTTTCATCGCTCTCGCACTTTCAATGACAATTGCGCGGTCATGCTACGCTGTACCCAAATTACATTTTTATCATTTTGTTCGCACAAATAGAGCTTTATTTTGGTGGTATTTATTCACGACTTTTTTTTTTTTCATTTTTTGCGATATAAGCGCAAAAAAAGCGGAAATTTGGAAAAAAAAACAATATTTTCTTTTTTCTATTTTAAAAGAAATCCAATAAAATCAAATTTTGTCATAAATTTAAGCCAAAATGTATTCTGCTACATGTTTTTGGTAAAAAAAAATTCCGTTAAGTGTATAATAATTGGTTTGTGTGATCACGGACATATGTACGCAAATGATCATGTACATACAGTGGTGTGAATAAGTGTTTGCCCCCTTCCTCATTTCCTGTTCCTTTGCATGTTTGTCACACTTAAGTGTTTTGGAACATCAAACCAATTTAAACAATAGTCAAGGACAACACAAGTAAACACAAAATGCAATTTGTAAATGAAGGTGTTTATTATTAAAGGTGAAAAAAAATCCAAACCATCATGGCCCTGTGTGAAAAAGTGATTGCCCCCCTTGTTAAAACATACTATAACTGTGGTTGTCCACACCTGAGTTTAATTTCTCTAGCCACACCTAGGCCTGATTATTTCCACACCTGTTCACAATCAAGGCATCACTTAAATAGGAGCTGCTTGACACAGTAAGGTCCACCAGAAGATCCTTAAAAGCTACACATCATGCCGAGACCCAAAGAAATTCAGGAACAATTGAGAAAGAAAGTAATTGAGATCTATCAGTCTGGAAAGGGTTATAAAGCCATTTCCAAAGCTTTGGGAATCCAGCGAACCACAGTGAGAGCCATTATCCACAAATGGCGAAGACATGGAACAGTGGTGAACCTTCCCAGGAGTGGCCGGCCGCCCAAAATTACCCCAAGAGCGCAGCGACGACTCATCCAAGAGGTCACAAAAGACCCCACAACAACGTCCAAGGAACTGCAGGCTTCACTTGCCTCAGTTAAGGTCAGCGTTCATGCCTCCACCATCAGGAAAAGACTGGGCAAAAATGGCCTGCATGGCAGAGTTCCAAGGAGAAAACCACTGCTGAGCAAAAAGAACATCAAAGCTCGTCTCAATTTCTCCACAACACATCTTGATGATCCCCAAGACTTTTGGGACAACATTCTGTGGACCGATGAGACAAAAGTGGAACTCTTTGGAAGGTGTGTGTCCAAGTATATCTGGCGTAGAAGGAACACTGCATTTCATAAAAAGAACATTATACCAACAGTAAAATATGGTGGTGGTAGTGTGATGGTCTGGGGCTGTTTTGCTGCTTCAGGACCTGGAAGACTTGCCGTGATAAAAGGAACTATGAATTCTGCTGTCTACCAAGAGATCCTGAAGGAGAATGTCCGACCATCTGTTCGTGTACTCAAGCTGAAACGAACTTGGGTTCTGCAGCAGGACAATGATCCTAAACACACCAGCAAGTCCACCACCGAATGGCTGAAGAAAAACAAAATGAAGACTTTGGAGTGGCCTAGCCAAAGTCCTGACCTGAATCCTATTGAGATGTTGTGGTATGACCTTAAAAAGGCCGTTCATGCTCGAAAACCCTCTAATGTAACTGAATTAGGACAATTCTGCAAAGATGAGTGGGCCAAAATTCCTCCAGGATGCTGTAAAAGCCTCATTGCACGTTATCGCAAACGCTTGGTTGCAGTTGTTGCTGCTAAGGGTGGCCCAACCAGTTATTAGGTTTAGGGGGCAATCACTTTTTCACACAGGGCCATGATGGTTTGGATTTTTTTTCACCTTTAATAATAAACACCTTCATTTACAAATTGCATTTTGTGTTTACTTGTGTTGTCCTTGACTATTGTTTAAATTGGTTTGATGTTCTGAAACACTTAAGTGTGACAAACATGCAAAGGAACAGGAAATGAGGAAAGGGGCAAACACTTTTTCACACCACTGTATGTGTGCAGGTGATCACGTACATATGTGTGCAGATAATCATTGGAACATGTGATTTTAGTGGGACATATGTGGGGGACATGTGTTTTTTTATTTGCGGACATGTGGTTTTATTATTTGGGGACATTTGTGTTTTGGGGACATGTGTGTTTACACTGTAGGTTTATACTAGACTAGTGATCAGTTAGTAAAAAGTTGTAAAAACAGCTCATACTCACTGATCACCAGCCGGCTGCAGCGATCTGCTCTCCTCTCCTCTCCTCAGCGACGACTTCCGTGTGAGGAGAGGAGAGCCGATTGCCTAGCAACCAGCTGTTTGTTTACATCACATGACGGCCGTGATTGGACACAGCCGTCATGTAATCAGGAGGGCCAATCACAGAGCCCACCTGCCGATCCCAGATGCGCCGTGTCCGGGTGACACGAGCACATCGGGATCGTGCCGCTGCGCAGGCACACGCGCGCGCGATCCCACTCCTTCTGATGGACGTTCCTGAATGTCCTCTCAGAAGTAGAGAGCTCCCACCCGGCCGTATATGTACATTGGCCGGGTGGGAAGTGGTTAAATGCAGTTTTTTGTGCATTGAGGTGCACTGCTGTGCTGCTAAAAACAAAAAGGCTGCCTTAAAGCGGTTGTAAACCTCAGACATGAAATATGAACAAAGCACATCCCTCTATAATGTGTACTTGTTTCAGTCCAGAGCACTAATGCCGCGTACATACGATCAAAATTCTCGTCAGAAAAAGCTCTGATTGTTTTCCCGTCAGAATTCCGAAGGAATTTCGCTCAAACTGCCTTGCGCACACACGGCCACACCAAATTCCAACGGTCAATAACACCGCGACATACAACACGTTCGATGGCAGTATAAAAGGGAAGTTTAGTGCTTCCGAGCATGCGTCGAATTGTTTCCGAGCATGCGTCGAATTGTTTCCGAGCATGCGTCGGAATTTTGAGTGTCGGAATTGCATACACGCACTCGAAAAATCTGATAGAAAGGTTTTCCGTCGGAAAAAATTAAGAACAGGCTCTAAATCTAAAGGCCATCTGAAATGCCGACAGAAAAAGACCAATGGGCGCACACACGGTCGGAAAATCCCACGAAAAGCTCCCATCTGACTTTTTCCAGCGGAAATTCCGGCCGCATGTACGCGGCATAAGAGGTTTCTTTACTAAAGGCCAATAGACCGCGCAGTCGCGCACGTTGCATGGGCAGTTGCTACAGAGCTTAGTAAATGAGGTAAAGCATCACCCAATCACGTGCAAGGAAAACTTTAAAAAAAAACAGCATTTTTGCTTACACATGATTGGATGATAGGAGTCAGCAGAGCTTCTGCTCATTTACTAAGCTTTGGGGCAATTGCACTTTGCAAAGTGCACCGTCTGTTTGCCTTTAGTAAATCAACCCCCTAATGCCACGTACACACGGTTGGAATTTCGGCCAGCAAAAGACAGATGAGAGCTTTTCATCGGAAAATGTGACCATGTGTACGCTCCATCGGAATTTTGCTGGCCGAATTTCTGCCAGCAAAAGATTGAGAGCATGTTCTTAATTTTTCCGATGGAAAAACTCTCTATCGGAAATTCTGACCGTGTGTATGCAATTCCGTAGGCGCAAGAACTCACGCATGCTCAGATTCAACTACGAGAGGGAAGCTATTGGCTACTGGGTATTGAACTTCCCTTTTCTAGTCCCGTCGTACGTGTTGTACATCACCGCGTTCTTGGCAGTCGGAAATTTGGTGTGACCGTGTGTACGCAAGACAGATTGAGCGAAATCCCGTCGGAATTCCGTCGGGAAAACCATCAGAGCGTTTTCCGACCAAAGTTCCGATTGTGTGTACGTGGCATAAGTGTCCTTTCTGTCTGCTGCTTCGCTCCTCCCCTATCAGCATGAGTCACTTCTGGCGAGTTTTCCTGACACCAAGAAAAAAAAGGTGACAGGGGAGGGAGTTCCAGCTGATTGACACCCTCAGCTCTGTTCCTGTGTGCTGTGTGAAGGTGGGGTGTGTCCCTTCCCTCCAATCAGCTCTAAGATCTCTCCTCACTGAGCTCTGCAGTGTGTAATTTCAACTCTCCGCCCTTTTTTTCCCTGAATGCTCAGACAAGCTGTATACAACTTGTGTAGGAGGATTTGTTTCATCTCTATGTATCAACTGAGACCAGTCACTTCACTGTGTATATGTATAGGGCTTACATCCACTTTAAAGAGGAAGTAAACCCTTTCAAACCACTTTGACCTACAGGTAAGCCTAGATTAAGGCTTACCTGTAGGTCCAAGCAATATCTCCTAAACCTATATGGTTTAGGAGATATTTGCCCGAAAATGGACACCGCTGTCTACGGCGCATGCGCCGTAGACAGCGGCGCGCAGGCGCACTAAATGCGGCAAGTCCAAGAATGGATTTGCCTAATTTCTCGACTCCCGTGCGCATGCGCGGGAGTGACGTCATCGCGGCTTCGCCGAATGGCAGCGGCGGAGCTGCAAAACGCGACTCCCGTGCGCATGCGCGGGAGTGACGTCATCGCGGCTTCGCCGCTGTGATTCGTCGGAGCTGCGAGACGCCACCAGCAAGATGGATGCGGCGGACTACAGGGATCAGCGGCGACTTCGCTGGCTCCTGTGTCAGGTAAGTGACACATAATGGGCTACTATGCGATGCATAGTAGTCCATTATGCTTTACCTTTGCAGGGAAAAAAAGAGGAAGTAAACCCATCAGGGTTTACTTCCTCTTTAAGGAAAAAAAAAAACATGTGCTTTAAAGCAAGGCGACGGCTCCTGTTAATGAATTTATCTCACAACTTTCAACCAGGATTTGCACATTGGATCCAATTAGAAGCTTGTGTGGAAGTTGTGTGAAAACATTTATAAATAAAGCCCAGAGTGTGAATGGGCACTTGAAGTAAATATATATATTTTTAAAGAACACCTGCTATGAGGGAAATATGGCATTGCTGAATTCCTCTGGGAATGCTATTTGCCTGGCTGCTTTTGGCTGCACTGCATCACTCACTGAAGTTGATGATACATGGGTCAGTTGTTTTTTTTTTTTGTTTTTTGTTTTTGTCCAACCAACAGAGGAAGGAAGCAACAGAAAGAAATGACACTTAGTGCTCTGGATTGAGGCAAGTACACACTATAGAGGGATATGCTTTGTTCATATTTCATGTCTGAGGTTTACAACCACTTTAATGAGTAGGGTTTAATATTACTTTAAGTGAATCCAACTTCCCCTTATTCATTAAAGTGTTGCTAAACCCAGGACCCTGCATTCACTATATCTGGTCTCCCACCGTACACAGAACATGGAAATGCAATTGTTTTAGTAAATATAAACTGTTAAATACCTTTTCTCATCAGCAGTATATAGCAGTCTTGTGACTTCTACCAGTGTCTGGCCAAACACTGGCTAAAGCTTGCAGGAGAAGTTTTCTGACTGACCTATGAGGCTGCAGGGCCCTTGACCCTCTGTCTGGACAGTGCTGATTGGCCATGTGCTGATCAAATGCACTCTCCCAAGAAAAAAAATCCCTCTACACACCAACCTGGACATGTGCAGCCTGACTCCATAGACTCTGTGTTATTAGGAAATTACTTGGGGACAGTGAAAGATGGGAAGGATCAGAGAAGCCACGATCAAACAGCTTTTTTTTACACAATGCGGAAGAATTAACCCATTAGGTTCCACAGTGAGCATAACAAGCATGATTTACTGCATATGCAGACTGATTTTACTGTTGTGGGTTTAGTAACACTTTAAGGTTAGGAAAAATATATTTTGGAAAGTAAAACTCCTTTAGTAAATCCACTCTGAAGTGTCAGCTTGGACCGGTGTATGCCGTGACGTTTGTCTTACAGGAGACGGCTTTAGAGCACCGTCCCTCAATCATGTGTCCCCCTATAGGGGGGCGCTGCTAGAAAATTCAGTGGACACTTCCAACCAACAAGCTAAACTCTCGTTAATACTTTTGCAGAAGTTTCTACTACAGAAGGCGGCTCTTGAGCGCCGTTCCTCAAGTTCTGGTATGTATCCTATAGGGACACTTCTAGGAAGTTCAAGTGGTGACCAATAAGGCAAAATCTCAATAACCCTTCCACAGCTTATTCATTAAGCTAAGTAAAAATCCATTTTGCAAGTAAAAATTCTCTACTCCTTTAGTAAGTCCACCCTGAAGTGTCTGCCAGAAGTGGTACTATACAGAAAAGTTTCTACTACAGCAGAGCACCATTCCTCAAACTCCGATATGACCCCTTATAGAAGCACTTTTAGGAAATTCAAGGGCCGCTTCCAGGGCCGTCTTTAAGGCAGGGCAAAAGGGGCAGCTGTCATTGTTTTGGGGCCCAAAACAGCTGCCTCATACTTGCCAACTATCCAGGTTTAAATAACCTTGTCCCTTGAAGTTTTATTCCTTTGCTGTGTCCCAATATCTCAGTGTGAAGTGCTGGTACTAATGCTGCCCAGCTCTGGCCTATTGTTGTGTGCAGATAACTCACCTGCAGACCCTGTGTTTACATATAAATAACCGGCATTCGTATGTAAATAGCGGTGACAATACTGAGTAAATAGCTGCAGCTGGTGGCATTGATATGTAAATAAAGGCGGCATTCCTTTGTATATCATGCTCCCCTGCTGTGAGGAGGTGATGTGCTGTAACCTCTAGCAACTAATCAGTGAGCTGTAATGTGTGTTGTAACCTCTAGCAACTAGTCAATAAGCAGTAATGATATGCTGTAACTGCTGCCAACCAATCGCAATTGATGCCTGATCTGATACGGAAAACTGATTTTAAGTCAAGCTGCTATTTATTGTATGTCTCAGAGTAGGTGGAGAGGGAAATTGCTTGGGGGGGCCAAGAAAAAATTTGCCCAGGGTCCAATCTATATTAAAGATGGCCCTGGCCACTTCCAGCCAACAAGCCAAACTCTCAATAACCCCTCAGCAGAAGTTATTTTGTTACAGAGGACATCTCAGCAGCACCATTCCTCAACCTCCAGTTTATTCCACTATAGGGACTATTCTAGGAGACTCAAGTGGCACTTTCGACCAACAAGCCAAACTCTCAATAACTCTTCTGCAGAATATTCATCAAGCTAAGTAAAAATACATTTGGCAAAGTAAAAAGTAAAAATGTTCTACTTTTTTAATAAATCCACTTGAAGAGTTAGCCAGAAGCGATACTATGCTGTGAAGTTTCTACTACAGAAAATGGCCCTCTACCTCCGACCAATGAGCAAAAATCTCAATTTCTTCTTTAGTAAATACACCCTTAAGTATCAGCCAGGAGTGGTGCTATGCCTGAAGTATCAGCCAGGAGTGGTGCTATGCCTGAAGTATCAGCCAGGAGTGGTGCTATGCCTGAAGTATCAGCCAGGAGTGGTGCTATGCCTGAAGTATCAGCCAGGAGTGGTGCTATGCCTGAAATTTCTATTACAGGAGACAGCTCTGGAGGTCCATTTCCCAACCTTCAATATGCCCCCATTTCCCAACCTTCAATATGCCCCCATTTCCCAACCTTCAATAGGCACTACTAGGAAATTTGAGGGGCACTTACGACCAGTGAGTCAGACTCTTAAAACCCTTCTGAAGTTTATTCATTAAGCAAATATCCATTTTCCAAAGTAAAAAATGTTCTACTCCTTTTGTAAATACACCTTCAAGTGGTTCACCAGACGTGGTACAATGCCATGAAGTTTCTTCAGCAGAAGATGGCTTGGAAAAAACATTCCTCAACTACCAATATGTCCCTCTATAGGGGCACTACTACTAGCTAGGGAATTCAAGTGGACTTCCGACCAACAAGCTAAAAATCTCAATGAACCTTTCAACAGAAGTTTCTATTACAGAAGACATCTCTGGAGCGCTGCTCCTCAACCTCCAGGCATGTCCCCCTGTAGGGACACTTCTATGAAAGTTCATTTCTGATCAACAAGCCAAACTCTCAATAACCATGTCACAGCTTATACTTTAAGTTAAGTAAAAATAAATTTTTTCCAGTAAAAATTCTCTACTCCATGCTGAAGTGTCAGCCAGACGCAGTACATTTTGCAGTGAAGTTTTCACTAGAGAAGATGGCTCTGGAGCCGGGACATGCAGTCACGGGAGGCAGAGACTCACCTGCCATGAACATTTGATCAAACTATGAGGGTCGTAGCTTGGAAACCTGGTGTCAAAGAGACCCCATTTTGAGGGTAGGTAGCCGAAGTCCTACCCCACCACTGGTCAAAATCTGGGGCTCCTGCCACCTATAGTTCTGGAGATACGGGGCTCCTTGTGCAGCCTGTCAGAAGCTACATACAGAGCGGCCAGTTTAAAGTGATTGTAAAGCTTCGTTTTTATAAATAAAAAATAACAAACATGTCATACTTACCTCCACTGTGCAGCTCGTTTTTCACAGAATGACTCTGAACACCGTCTTCTGGGGTCCCTCAGCGGCTCCCGTGGCTCCTTCCCCCATCAGATAACGCCCTAGGAGAAGGGGGTCTCCCAGGGGGTTACCTTGTGGGCGCACTCCCGAGTCCATCAGTCGACGTCCATAGCCGCCGAATGTATGACTCGGCCCTGTCCTCTGGCACCCGCGTCATTGGATTTGATTGACAGGAGCGGGAGCCAATGGCTGCACTACTATCAATCTATCCAATCAAGAGCCGAGAACCCCGGGGAGAGGAAGAGCGCGTCCCCGTTGGATGAAGTTCCAGGGCTCAGGTAAATAAAATGGGGGGGCTGGTCACTGCCAGGTGTTTTTTCACCTTAATGCATAGGATAGAATAAGGTGAAAAAACACGAGGGTTTACAACCCCTTTAATACAAGCTGACACACTCTGTTTGCAGCATACTGAGAGGATGAGCTCACAGTGCCTCTCACTTCTTGTCAGAGGCACTGAGCTCAATGGACAGCTTGGAGTCTTGGACCAATGGTAAAGTACCATTGGCCCAAGCTGTCCAATAAAAATGCTGGAGTGGCGGCACGCCTCTCACTGCAGTGTCATAGATAGGGGCGTGTCTAAAAAACACATACTCCCTTCCAGCCCAGCTCTCTTAACTAGAAAGAAAAAACGTGTTTATGTGTATAAGATTTACCCACAATCCCATGTTTTTCTCACACAGTTAAGAGGGAGAATGGGAATATTTTGATGTTGAAAGGTACTGTTTTAATCAAGCTAAATCATATATTATTATGCTATATATGTTATAATATAATCATTCATTTTTTTCTATTTACTGTGAAATTACTGGTTGGAAGTTATAGCTTTAAACTTTAATAATTTGTCCGTTAAGCCGCCTGCTTGAGAACAGATTTTGAAAATATAGTAAATTACCTTAAAAACAATATATAACAATTATTTGTATATTACTTATGATAATTAACCCCTTGCCACCCAGGCCAATTCTGACATTTCTCTCCTACATGTCAAAAACATCATTTTTTTGCTAGAAAATTACTCAGAAACCCCAAACATTATATATTATGTTTTAGCAGACACCCTAGGGAATAAAATGGTGGTCATTGCAACTTTTTATGTCAATACGGTATTTGCACTGTAATTTTTTGAAAAGAAACTGTTTCATGAATAAAAAAAAAAAATGTAAAACACTAAAGATAGCCTGATTTTTTATTTTTTTTTGCACAATGTGAAAGATGATGTTACGCAGAGTAAATAGATACCTAATATGTAATTCTTTAAAATTGCGCACACTTGTGGAATGGTGCCAAACTTCAGTACTTAAAAATCTCCATTGACCAGCCTTTAAATGTTTTTGCAGGTTCCATGGTTAGAGTTACAGAGGAGGTCTAGTGCTAGAATTATTGCTCTCACTCTAACGTTTGCAGCGTATGTAATCTGTGTGTATCTGCCTCTGATACCAGCCAGTGCCTCACCAGTCACTGACCTCACCGCACGTCCCTGCTCTGGAGCACCGTTCTTCAACCTCCAATATGCTCCACCTAGGGACACTACTAGGAAATTTAAAGGGGCACTTCTGACCAATGGTTACTCATTCCACAGCTTATTCATTAAGCTAAGTGAAATCCATTTTGCAAAGTTTGTAAATGATCTACTTTTTTTGCAATTCCACCTCGAAGGCCCAGCCAGAAGTGGTACTATGCTGTGAAGCCCCATTCCTCCCATATGTCCCTCTATAGCAGTGGTCTCCAATTTGAGGCCCAGGGGCCGGATGCCACCCTTTCCTTGCCTTTATCCGGCTCTTTCGGAATTATCCCTGTCACTGACACCAACAATGGGACAGAATTCCTTCCACTGACACCAACAATTGGGCACCGTTTCTCCCACTGACACCAACGATGGTACACTATTCCTCGCCCTAATACCAAAGGTAGGGCATTGTCCGCCCCCCCCCCCCCCCAAAAAACAAAACTCTGAACAACAATGGCCCATTGTGTAGAAAGTTTGGAGACCCCTGCTCTAAAGGGACTCCTCTAGGAAGTTCAAGGGACACTTTATACTAACAAGCTAAGCTCTCAGTAACCCTTCCACAGCTTATTCATTAAGGTAAGTGAAAATCCATTTTGCAAGTGAAAATTCTCTATTCCTTTAGTGAATCCACCCTAAAGTGTCAGCCAGAAGCTGTGCTATGCTGTGAAGTGTCTACTACAGAAAATAGCCCTCAACTTCCGATATGTTCCCCCTAGCCCCTATAGGGGCAGTACTAGGAAATTTGAGGGTCGCTCCAAACTAATTAGCAAAACTCTCAATGTTCTGCTCCTTTATTAAATCCACCCCGAGGTGTCAGCCAGGAGCAATAGTATGCCTGAAGTTTCTATTGTAGGGGACAGCTCTGGAGGATCGTTCCCAAACCTCTGATATGTGTCCCTATAAGGGCACTATGGGAAATTCAAGGGGCACTTCTCACCAATGAGTAAAACTCCCATTAACCCTTCTGCAGAAGTTTCTATTACAGAAGACCCCTTGGGAGAATCTTTCCTCAACCTGTAGTTTTTCCTCTAAAGGGACTCTTCTAGGAAGTTCAAAGGGCTCTGTTGACCAACAAGCCAAACGCCCAATAACCCTTGGAAAATGGATTTTCACTTACACTAATGAAAATATTGGGGAAGTAAAAATTCTCTACTCCTTTAGCAAATCCACCCTAAAGTGTCAGCCAGAAGCAGTACTATGCTGTGAAGTGTCTACTACAGAAAACAGCCCTCAACCTCTGATATTTTCCCCTATTGGGGCAGTACTAAGAAATTTGAGGGTCACTTCCGAAGTTTCGACCATTGAGTCTGACTCTCAATGCTCTGCTGCTTTAGTAAATCCACCCTGAAGTGTCAGCCAGGAGAGATATTTCGTCTGAAATTTCTATTATAGGAGAAGGCTCTGGAGCACCATTCCTCAACCGCTGGTATGTCCCCCTATAGGGACTCTTCAAGGCTTCTTAAGGGGCAACCTTAACCAACAAGCCAAACTCTCAATAACCCTTCCACAGCTTATTCATTAAGCTGTGGAATGGTTATTGAGATCCATTTTACAAGTAAAAATTCTCTACTCCTTTAGTGAATCCACCCTAAAGTGTCAGTCAGAAGAAGTACTATACTGTGAAGCATCTACTACAGAAAATGGCCCTCAACTGCGGATATGTTCCCCTTAGCCCCTATAAGGGCAGTACTAGGAAAGTTGAGGGTCACTCCTGACTGATTAGCAAAACTCTCAATGTTCTGCTCCTCTATTAAATCTACCCGGAAGTGTCAGCCAGGAGCAATACTATGCCTGAAGTTTCTATTGCAGGAGACGGCTCTGGAGGATCGTTCTCAAACATATTTCCTCAACCTGCAGTTTTTCCCATAGAGGGACTTTTCTAGGAAGTTCAAGGGGCACTGTCGACCAACAAGCCAAATGCCCAATAACCCTTGGAAAATGGATTTTCCCTTACACTAATGAAAATATTGGGGAAGTAAAAATTCTCTACTCCTTTAGCAAATCCACCTTAAAGTGTCAGCCAGAAGCAGTACTATGCTGTGACGTGTCTACTACAGAAAACAGCCCTCAACCTCTGATATTTTCCCCTATTGGGGCAGTACTAAGAAATTTGAGGGTCACTTCTACAGCTTATTCATTAAGCTAAGTGAAAATCCATTTTGCAAGTAAAAATTCTCTACTCCTTTAGTGAATCCACCCTATCATCTTTCCTCAACCTGCAGTTTTTCCCCTAAAAGGGACTCTTCTAGGAAGTTCAAGGCGCTCTTTCGACCAACAAGCCAAAAGCTCAACAACCCTTGGAAAATGGATTTTCACTTACCCTAATGAAAATATTGGGGAAGTAAAAATTCTCTACTCCTTTAGCAAATCCACCCTAAAGTGTCATCCAGAAGCAGTACTCTACTGTGAAGTTTCTACTAGAGAAAATTACCCTCAACCCTATAGGGGCAAGTACTAGGAAATTTGAGGGTCACTTCCGACCAAAATTCTCAATGTTCTACTCCTTTAGTAAATCCACCTTGAAGTGTCAGCCAGGAGCTTAAGTTTCTATCAAAGGAGACAGCTCTGGAGGACCGTTTCCCAACCTCTGATAGGTGTCCACAGGGGCACTTCTAAGAAATTTAAGGGGCACTTCCCACCAATGAGCGGAACTCTCAATAACCCTTCCGCACCTTCTGATAATGATACAGTGTATTCCGAACACCCTGAAATTGTTCTTCTCCTGCTAAGGGCTCACTTGCATAAATCCACACACATTCGGCAGCCACCGGGAGCAGGCAGGCACAATTTCAAGAGATGCTCGAGACGAGCGCCTGCACTTGGTAAACATTTTCCGTTTTAAAGGGTCCGTAACCTAACGAGGTTGGGAAAGAGGCTTCGAAAAAAAAAAAAAAAAAAGACAAGCTCGTTATGGCTGAAGCGGAACGCAGGGATTTCAATGGAAAGGCAAGGCACTTACCCGCTCGTCTTCAGCTAAGGAGCTCCGCACTTGTTCATCGCTGTCTTATTGTCCTATGACAGGCGTCCCCGGGAGGTGACATGGGAGGATGAAGTAGAGGCGAGGATGCTCTGGGTCGGATCTCATTCATAAGACAGGCTCCTTCCACTTACACACCCGCCGTCGGCAAGCCCACCCCAAACCGGCCCTCCCTCCCCATCTGGCAGGCTGAAGGTACAAGCAGGATCAGTACGCCGCACATACAGCTCTCTCTGGGAATTCAAAGCCTTTATATCCCCCCCCCCCAACCCCCTTCCGCCCTCTCTTCTCCAGCTTTAAACAAAGAGCACCTCTCCTCAACTTCCACAATGCTGTTCTCTCTTCCTGACACCCCCCGATATTTTATTATAGAAGGTACAATTATCTCCTGTGTATGAATCATTAGGATGTCAGGTGAGCCAAGGGAATGCAGCCCCCCCTCCCCCTCCTTGACTTCTAGTAAGCAGCAGCTTTATGCAATGGCACTACTTACTGATGGGGTCCTTAAAGTGGATCTGTCATCTGAATGCTACAGAGGAAGACATTTTTGCATGGGCTGCAAACATTCTTTTAAGTGCCCACCTTTCCTCGGACTTCTAGTAAGCAGCAGCTTACTTAATTACGGGGTCATTAAAGTGGACCTGTCATCTGAATGCTATGGAGGCAGACATTTTCCCCCCAACCCGCCTTCCAGACTTCTAGTGAGACGCAGCTTTATGCAATAGCACTACTTAATGATGGGATCCTTAATGGGATCTGTCATCTGAATCCTAGGGGGGAAGCCATTTTTGCATGGGCTTCACAATCCACCCTCCCTCTGACTTCTAGTAAGTGGCAACTTACCTAATTAGGGGGTCTATAAAGTGGACCTGTCATCTGAATGCTATGAAGGCAGCCATTTTTGCATGGGCTGCACACAATTTTTTAAAGGCCCACCCTCCCTCCGACTTTTAGTAAGCTGCAGCTTACTTAATTTTGGGGACTATAAAGTGGACCTGTCTTCTGAATGCTACGGAGGCAGACATTTTCCCCACCCTCCTTTCCAACTTCTAGCAAGCAGCAGCTTTATTCAAGGGCACTGCTTAATGATGCAGGCGTTTTCCCCCCAACCCTCCTTCCTAATCGGGTAAGTGCTGGTGGACCAGCAAACAGCAGGGGGGGGGGGTGCTCTTACAGAGTGCAACTGCACTTTGCACAGTGCACAGCAGTGGCGGCTGGTGTTTTTTTTTGGGGGGGTGGGCAAACCACCCAACGCCACCGACCCCCCCCAAAAAAAAAAAAAAACACCACCCACCACTGCTGTGCACTGTGCAAAGTGCAGTTGCACTCTGTAAGAGCATCTGCTCCTTAATAAATGAGCAGAAGCTCTGCTGACTTCTATCATCCAATCATGAGCAAGCAGAAATGCATTTTTTTTTATTCTCCTTGTACGTGATTGGGTATTCTTTACAAAGTGTGATTTACCTTGTTTACTAAACTCTGGAGCAACTACGCTTGCAGAGAGCACAGTCTATTTGCCTTTAGTAAATCAACCCCATTGTGTTCTTCCGGCGGGGGGGGTGGGGGGGGTGGGAGAACACAATGATTATTGCTAGTGGCTATTACTGCTGCTAGCAATAATCACATGTAAAATCCGACAGGCTGGTTGTACCCAAGTTGATCGATTGATCAACTTGGGTACATTCAGCCTGCCCACACATGGTTCAATTCTGAGCCAGTTTAGTAGAAACGTAAATGGGGGGAGCCGTCCCCGCCAGGAGACCACAGTGATTACTGCTAGGGACTGCTATGGTCAGCTTAAGTCTAGGTTAATACCTTAGCATTTCCATTTTTATGTATTTTTTAATGCGCGTTTCAATGTACTCATTGCATGTGCATTCACACATTAATGCATTTTAGTGTGTCATTTATTTTTCAATAAAAAACTATTTAGGCTTGTTATCAGAGGATGAAAACACATGAATATGCATGCAAAATGAATCATACCTGTGTTTGAATGCATTACCATTGATGCCAAGGTCCTCAAAATGCATGGAAGCCGATAAAAATAATGGACCTGAGTTGTTTTCAAAAACGTACTGTGGGCTCTGTCTATAACATTGATGCATTTAAGGGCCCATTCACACCCATGTATTTAAGTTTCAACTACATTTGCAATTTCTCACTGTGTATTATAACCCGTTATTACGCAATTCCATACATTACAATGCCACGGGAAAAAAACACCGCTCATTTTAACATTAGGACTGCATGCATACTCGTTATAGGATGTTACAACGCTTGCATTGCAATGGTACAGTGTGAACAGGCTCAGTTCCAGTTTCAGCGCATAGGCTCATATACAAATATGTGAGCATAGCATTCAGGTGACAGGTCCACTTTAAGGACCCTATAACTAAGTAGTGTCATTGCATATATCTTCTACTGGCTAGAAGTCGAGAAAGAGGGTTGGGAGGAAAATGGCCACCTCCATAGCATTCACATGACAGGTCCACTTTAAAGACCCCATAATTAAGTAAGCTGCCGCTTACTAGACGTTGGAGGGAGGGTGGGCCTTTAAAAAATTGTGTGCAGCCCATGCAAAAATGGCTTCCTCCATAGCATTCAGATGAAAAGTCCACTTTAAAGCGGTTCTTCACCCTAAAGGGGAAGTTCCGCTAGTATTATCCCTCCCCCCCTCCGGTGCCACAATCAGCACCTTTCGGGGGGAGGGGGGTGCAGTTACCTGCATAATCCAGGTAACTGCACCCACTTCCGGCCAGACCGCAGCATGGCTCCGCCCACCGCCGCATGGCTCCGCCCCCCCCCCCCCCCCCCGTTGTGTTCTGGGAAACACACAGTTCCCAGAGACACAGCGGGGAACCAGCGCAGCGCGACTCGCGCATGCGCAGTAGGGAACCGGGCAGTGAAGCCCTCTTGCTTCACTTCCCGATTCCCTGACAGAGGATGGCGGCGGTGGCTGCAGCGAGACGAGCGACCGCTCGTCATCTGCCGCCGACATCGCTGGAACCTGGGACAGGTAAGTGTGATATTATTAAAAGTCAGCAGCTGCAATATTAGTAGCTGCTGGCTTTTAATATTTTTTTTTTTGTGCAGCTCCTCTTTAAGGACCCCATCATTAAGCAGTGCCCTTGAATAAAGCTGCTGCTTGCTAGAAGTTGGGAAGGAGGGTGGGGGAAAATGGCTGCCTCCGTAACATTCAGATGACAGGGCCACTTTAAGGACCCCATAATTAAGTAAGCTGCTGCTTACTAGAAGTCGGAGGGAAAGTGGGCCTTTAAAAAATTGTGTGCAGCCCATGCAAAAATGGCTTCCTCCATAGAATTCAGATGACAGATCCACTTTAAGGACCCTATTATTAAGCAGTGCTCTTGCATAAAGCTGCTGCTTGCTAGAAGTTGGGAAGGAGGGTATGGGGAAAATGGCTGCCTCCATAGAATTCAGATGACAGGGCCACTTTAAGGACTCCATAATTAAGTAAGCTGCTGTTTACTAGAAGTCGGTGGGAGGGTGGACCTTTAAAAAATTGTGTGCAGCCCATGCAAAAATGGCTGCCTCCATAGCATTCAGATGACAGGTCCACTTTAAAGACCCCATAATTAAATAAGCTGCCACTTACTAGAAGTCAGAGGGAGGGTGGGAGCTAAAAAGATTTGTGACGCCCATGCAAAAATGGCTTCCTCCTTAGCATTCAGATGTCAGATCCACTTTAGTGATCCCATAATTAAACAGTGTCATTGGATAAAGCTGCGGCTCACTAGAAGTCGGGAAGGAGGGTTGGAGGAAAAATGTTTGCCTCCATAGCATTGAGGTGACAGGTACACTTTAGGGACCCCATAATTAAGTAAGCTGCCATTTACTAGAAGTTGGAGAGAGGGTGGGCCCTTAAAAAATGTGTGCAGCCCATGCAAAAATGGCTTACTCTATAGCATTCAGATGACTGGTCCACTTTAAAGACCCCATAATAAAGTAAGCTGCCACTTACTGGAAGTCGGAGGGAGCAAAGGCCATTTGTGCAGCCCATGCTAAAATGGCTTCCTCCATAGCATTCAGATGACAAGTCCACTTTAAGGATCCGATAATTAAGCAGTGCCATTGCATGAAGCTGCAGCTCACTAGAAGTCGGGAAGGAGGGTTGGGGGAAAATGGCGGCCTTCATAGCATTTACTTGTCAGGTCCACTTTATAGACCCCATAAGTAAGTAAGCTGCCCCTTACTAGAAGTCAGAGGGAGGTTGGGCCCTAAAACAAATTGTGAAGCCCATGCAAAAATGGCTTCCTTTCATCCAAAAATGGGCCGGATGCCTGAATAGGGGGTGGCAGGGCCAGCCATGGATAGATTCATGCTATGCATGAATCTATCCATTATACATAGAGGGGGGTGGCTGGAGAGAGGGAGCTGTGCCCCTGTGCCCTTAATGCATGGGCCGCCATTGGTGCACAGTGTATTTCCCTTTAGTGAATCAACCCCAATGGCTCCATGGGAGTGATTCCCGTGTCAACATTGACTGTGTTGATGGGGGAATTGAGCAAATTTCTTTCCTGCTACCCGTGGTTGCAGGAAAGGCATTCACTCCGTCTAAGGCTGGCCTCCCAATGAGAAAACCCCCTCCAGTACAAATTCCTCTCTCCCTGAATCATATTTACCTTGGTGTGGCTTTGCTGGTGAGTCCCTAGAGTCCTCCACCTGCTGGTGAGTTCCCTCCCTACATCTCCAGTGGGGGCACCTCTACAGTTGCAGAAGGGATCACAAACTTGCAGGGCGGGTAGGAGTCTTTGGCATCAGGTGGAGCATGTCACCCCTCCAGCCCCCTCTCCCCCCCCCCCATGCCTTTCTCTACACAGGCAATCACTAACCCACCCACACATGTAACAGGTTATGTCTCAGGCTGCATTTAGAGGTGTCTGCCAGCAGAGGGCTCTCCAGCCACATACCGGTTGAGTTTAGTAATGTCACAAAGTGCCATTGGGGTGTACTGCTACCCCCCAATTAAAACATTGCGCATGTGTCGGGAAAGCTGCTGTTCCTCGATTCCCACCCACCTCCTTTTTCCGGTTGTGTACCCTGATGTAATTTTGACTTACCGGCTCCAGGTCCAGATGTGCACGGCAGGCATAGCTCCAACTGTCCCTAATCTGGGAGGACTGGCTCTCTTTCGAAACCAAATCCCTCTTTCCTCAGCCCCTCTTTTTGGTCTGATGTATTGTCCTTTATAAAGAAAAGTACTATTTATCTCCCAGAAGTGTTCTACTGCACTAAATTCTACATCCAACCACTTAACGAATTTGTTAATTTCAAAGGTTGGTACAATGAAAATAAAGTTGAGAAAAACAAAACAATTGTAGGTTTAACAAATCAATTTTGAATATCAATTCTTTATTGAACATGTAACTTGGAGCATCACAGGGAAGTGTCCTTTGCAGGGCCGTGCGGTGCGGTGAGGTGGCTGGTGAGGCATTGGCTAATATCAGCGCCAGATACACACAGGTGAACGTTAGAGCGAGGGCATTAATTCTAGCACTAGACCTCCTCTGTAACTCTCAACTGTAACCTGTAAAAAAAAAAAAAAAAGTAAAGCATCTCCTATGGAGATTTATAAGTACTGAAGTTTGGCGCCATTCCACAAGTGTGCGCAATTTGAAAGTGTGAGATGTTCGGTATCTATTTACTCTGCGTAACATCATCTTTCACATTATACAAAAAAATTGGGCTAACTTTAGTGCTTTTTTTTTTTATTTCTGAAACAGTTTCTTTTCAAAAAAAAAATTCGTTGGAAAAATTGCTGAGCAAATATCATGTAACATAAAAAGTTGCAATGACCACCATTTTATTCCCTAGGGTGTCTGCTAAAACAATATATATATATATATATATAATGTTTGTGGGTGCCGAGTAATTTTCTAGCAAAAAATTATAATATTTACATGTAGGAGAGAAGTGTCAGAATTGGCCTGGGTGACAAGGGGTTAATTACCATACTAAGTAATATACAAATAATTATTATATATTATTTTTAAGGTAATTTACTATATTTTCAAAAACTGTACGCAAGCAGGCGGCTTAACGGACAAATTACTGAAGTTTGAAGTTATAACTTCCAATCAGTAATTTCATAGTAAATAGATAAATAATAAATTATTATCATATAGCATAATAATATATGATTCAGCTTGATTATAACTGTACCTATTCAGCAGAAGATTCTCCCTCTTAACTGTGTGAGAAAAACATGGGATTATGGGTAAAACTTATACACATAAATACATGTTTTTTCTTCTAGTTAAATGGGCTGGGCTGGAAGGGAGCATTTGTCTTTTAGACACGCCCCCTTCTATGACACTGCAGTGAGAGGCGTGCCTCCACGACAGCATTTTTATTGGACAGCTTGGGCCAATGGTACTTTACCACTGGTCCAAGACTCCAAGCTGTCCATTGAACTCATTGAACTGTCCATGAATGAATGGCAGCCCTGCGCATTTTTAAAGAGCAGTGTGTTTTGGCTGCAGGTGGTTGCGTGTTGTGGGAACAACTGAGATTTCTACACCTGCAACCACCCGCAATAGTATGAATCAGGCTGGAAAGAACTCAGGAACGCGTTCTTTTAGCCGAGGACATAATCGAGGATACTTTTTCCCAACGACATTGCTTTAAAACTGGGGATATCTGGTCACCTTAGGCCAGCCCTCCCTATCCCTTCACTAACATCAATGATTAGGGCCGTTCCAAAGAGTAGCGGCGGGAATCAGAGATTCCTGCTGTGGCTTTTAATGCAGCAGGAACTGCCTCTACAAATCGCAGTGGCCTTAAACGCCATTGTGAATGTAGCCTAAGGCACCTGTTTGCTTCTGACAGTCAGAGGGACAAAACTGAGGCATTACAGTGGTCTATCTAGACCAGTGATTCTCAACCAGCGTTACGTGGAACTCTAGGGTTCCTCCAGAGGTTGCTAGGGGTTCCTTCAGCATTGGCCAATTTCTGCCTCTCAGATAAGCTCCCATTGACACCATTGATCTTTTTACCTATCTGTAAGGAGGTAATTCTTCCCAATGACCACAAGCATAAGGACCATTCTTCCCACTGACCATCACACTAATGTATCATGAGTTGTAGATTTCCAGTTTTTAGCAGGGGTTCCCCGAGACTAGAGAACTATTTAAAGGGTTCCTTTGTGTTGAAAAGGTTGAGAAAGGTTGAGAAAGGCTGCTCTAGACATTCCTCTCAAACGTTGGCCACTGTATTTTGCTGATAGGGCATGCTTTAACTTACAGACTCCATGCAAAGACAAAAAAAAAAAGGAAGGAGTCCCCCTAGAAATCCACACCAGACCCCTCCCTAAAACATACCAGGACACATGCCCTTAATATAGTAGTGTATCTTGTCAGGGCACTCCCTTGACACTCCTTTGACAAAGCACCTTGCCCCCAAGTTGACGAGGACACGGGCCTTTCCCCAAAAACCCTGGCCAATGGTTTTGCGGGTTTTACAGGCAGGAAGCTTATCACAATTTGGAAGCTACCTTTAACAATAAGGGAGCACCTAGATACCACTCCAATGTGAATGAGTAGGGGCACATAATAGGAAGGAGAAGAAAAGTGAAGGATGAAGAATGAACAGGAAAGAAGAAAGAGAAGGAAGAAGAAAGAGGAGGAAAGAAGAAAGCAAAGAAAGGAGAGAAAGAAGAACAAAGAGAAGGAAGAAGAAAGAGGAGGAAAGAAGACAGAGAAGGAAGAGGAAAGAGGAAAATGAAGGAAGAAGAAATAGGAAGTAAATAGAAAGAGGATGAAAGAAGAAAGAGAAGGAAAAAGAAAGAAGATCAATGAAGAAAAAGAATGAAGAAGAAAGAAGAGGAACAAAGAAAGAGAAGCAAAAAGAAAGAAGGAAGAAGAAAGAGGAAGGACGTAGAAAGATGATGAAAGAGGAAGGAGAAGGAAGTGGAAGGAACAAAAAGAAGAGGAAAGAAGAAAGAGAAGGAAGAGGAGGAAAGAAGCAACAAAAAATAGGAAGTAAGTAGAAAGAGGATGAAAGAGGAAAGAGAATGGAAAAGAAGGAAGAGCAATGAAGAAAAAGAATGAAGAAGAAAAGAAGAGGAACAAAGAAAGAGAAGCAAGAAGAAAGAAGAGGAAAGAAGGAAGAAGAAAGAGGAAGGAAGTAGAAAGAAGATGAAAGAGGAAGGAGAAGGAAGTGGAAGGAAGAAAAAGAGGACAAAAGAAGAAAGAGAAGGAAGAAGAAATAGGAAGGAAGTAGAAAGAGGATGAAAGAAGAAAGAGCCCGGAAGAAGAAGAAAGAAAGAAGAGGAAAAAAAAGAGAAGGAAGAAGAAAGAAAAGTAAAAAAAGAAAGAGAAGGAAGAAGAAAGAGGAAGGAAGAGGAAAGAAGAAAGAGAAGGAAAAAGAAAGAGGGAGGAAGAAGAAAGAGCAAGTGTAAGGAAGAGGATGGATGAAGAAAGAGAAGAAAGAGGAAGGAGAAGAAAGTGGAAGGAAGAAAAAAAAGAGGAAAGAAGAAAGAGAAGGAAGCTGAAAGAGGAAGGAAGAATATTCTGTACATTGGCATTGGTATTATAAAATAAAGGAAGAAAATCCTGGAAAAAATACCGCTGATACAGGACAATCCTAAATTATGGAAGGCTGTAATATATTACATTTGTGTTTTTAGGTTTAGATACAATTTAACCACAAAATTCTCTAAAGTGTGCAACTAATCACTACTTCACAATACTAGTGTGGCTTACACCATAAGGAGCCCCTTGTCCATCTGTTTTGCTCATGATCCTTAGTATTAGTATTGTGACTGAGCTGCTGATCAATGCCAAAAAAAAAAGTCTGAAAGCCACCGCACTGCACAGAACTTTCCCTTCATATCCCCAGCATCAAATGTTCTCAATTTCTAGAAAAGACGGGTGGGGAACGGGTCAGACATGAGAAATCCCCGGAGACGGAGAACCATCTGCTGCTCTGCTGGGGGGTCACATCTCGCAGACGGTGGACATGGGGCGCTGGCTGCTGTGACATGTCAGGGCAATTAGAAGGCAATGTCAACGTGTCAGCTGCCTCTGTATGCCACAGGAAGAGTACATGCAATTATACCCAGATCTCCTCCCAGATTATTTATATGCAAAAACTTTTCTTTTATTCTCTGACAATCCGCACAGCTGCACATGGATGGATCCCGGTAATGTCTGCTGTTATTTTAAGTGGACCTGTCATAAATTTACAGAACGTACAAAGCATATCATCGATGTCTTAAATAGTCTACTATAAAATAATGTCATACTCACAAAGGGACTTGGCAAAACTTCATGTAAAAAAAGGAAAGGCTCTATCCCCCAACTCAAATATGTGCAAATAACTACATTATGTCCACTAGATGGCGCTGAGGAGCATACATATTTCCTATGTCGTCAGCACCATCTAGTGGCCATATTGTGGTATTTTCTTGTTCACACTTTTACATTGCACAGAATATAGTTAGAGAACATTCAATTTCTGCTAAAACCATATATAATATAACATTCCTTTAAAGGGAGATGTGCTCTAGACACTGAATACAGGAAATGTTCAACTGATCATCTCATTCAGCAACACATAATTACTGCCTCAAGTGTGCAACATGGCTTACGCATTTTAAGCTTTAGCCCTGAAATGCGTAAGCCAGGTTGCACACTTGAGGTAATGACTAAGGGGTGTATTTATAACATAAAATAGCTTAGCTGTTTGCCCATTGAAACTGCATGTGAAAGTGTTCTGTTCAAATACATCAAAATAAAGCAAAAATCAAATGTTCTCTACCTATATTCTCTGTAATTCAAATGTGTAAATGCAACAAATACAGAATTGTGGCCACTAGATGGTGCTGAGGAGCATACTTATTCCCTATGTAGCCAGCACCATCTAGTGGCCATAATGTGGTATTTTTCACATTCACACATTTGAATCACAGAGAATAAAGTCACAGAGAATAAAGCTAGAGAAAATTAGATTTTTGCAAAAAACACATGTAACATAAAAGGAAAGACCTGCTTTAGGGACTGGCTGTAGGAAATATTCAACTGTTGATTCTGTTCGGCAACACATATGGGATTAATTTCTAAAAAAAACGCACAAGCATTGAAACTAAGTTTGTTCTGTGTGCATGGGGCAAAATCAATTGGAATGTGTGAATGTGGAAAATAGCACATTATGGCCACTAGATGGTGCTGCCTATCAAAGGAATATAAATATGCTCCATAGCGCCATCTAGTGGCCATAATAGAAAATTTTCTGCACAAGCACATTTGAATTGCAGAGAACATAGACAGAGAACATTCGCACAGAATGAATTTGCATGCAGTTTCGATGGGCAAACACTACCTTAAGCGTGCAGCCTGGCTTACGCATTTCAGGGGGAAACCTGGAAGCATGTTTCTCCCTTGAAATGCATAAGCTGCTCGCTGGAGGCAGTGACTATGGGGTCTATTTATAAAACATTTACTGGGTGAATGTCACACACATTTGAGTAAGATGGATACATTTTCCTGTATTTTTTTTTAATTCTTATGATCATCAACTCCATCTAGTGGCCAAAGTGCCCAATATTTTCTCATTGGTATACTTCAGAAAACTATACCGCATTTTGGCCAATAGATGGAGCTGATAATCCAAGGAATCAATCTATTACAGAAAATATGGGAAATGTTTGTCCAGCCTGCATGAATGTGCGTGACATTCGTCTAGCAAATGTTTTATGAATAGCCCCCTATGTGTTGCTGAATGGGATGAACGTGTCCAGTGGTTGGAGCAGGTCCCTCTTTGGATGGATTTTATTTTATATGCTGTTTTGCAAAGTACCTTTCCTATAAGAAATTGTTTTGTTTTAAAGTTTTATTGCAGATATCTTACGATCCCGGTGTATTTTCTGCAAAGCCATGGATATCATTATCTATTCGTTATCTATTCATTATCTATTCTTATGGGAACAATAGAAGAAAGTGGGAATTGAAGGATTGTATGCTTTCATCACTCGAACACTGACAAATTGTATCTATTTGGAGCCGCCATAGATGTTTATAGTGTGGCTTTGCTGGTGAGTCCCTAGAGTCCGCCACCTGCTGGTGAGTTCCTTCCCTACATCTCCAGTGGGGGCACCTGTACAGCTGCAGAAGGCATCATAAACTTGCACGGCAGGAGGAGTCTTTGGCACCAGGTGGAGTATGTCACCCCTCCAGCCCCCCTAATGCCTTTCTCTGCCCAGGCAATCGCCAACCCACCCACTCATGTAACAGGTCATGTCTCAGGCTGCATTTAGAGGTGGCTGCCAGCAGAGGGCTCTTCTAAGCCACATACTGGTTGAGTTTAGTATTGTCACAAAGCGCCATTGGGGTCAGGGCCGGTGCTACCACTAGGCAGCCGCCTAGGGCTCCCTGCTGCCTAGGGCACCCGGCCACTGGTGTTCCTACTCTCTTCTCTCTGCAGCAAGCAACTAAGTCTCAGCATCAGTAGGCAGCCGCCGCTCCATTTGGACATAGTGCCAAAGGTGCAGCAATGGCGAAGGACTGTGTCTGTGTCCCAACTCCCGAATGAATGGAAGCAAGCAAACATTGATTGAAGGGCGCTGGTAGGCTGCATTTGATGGGCGCTGGTGAGGCTACATTTGATACATTTGATGGACGTTGGTGAGGCTACATTGATGGGCGCTGGTGAGACTGAATTTTATGGGCGCTGGTTAGGCTGCATTGATGGGTGTTTGGTGAGGCTGCATTTGATGGGCGCTGGTGAGGCTGCATTTAAGGGCACTGGTAGGCTGCATTTTAAGGGGTGCTGGTGAAGCTGCATTTGATGAGCGCTGGTGAGGCTGCATTTGATGGGTGCTGGTGAGGCTGCTTTGATGGGTGCTGGTGAGGCTACATTAATGGGCGCTGGTAGGCTGCATTTGAAGAGCGCTGGTGAGGCTGCATTGATGGGCGTTGGTAGGCTGCATTGATGGCCAATGGTGAGGCTGCATTGATGAGCACTGGTAGGCTGCATTGATGGGCACTGGTGAGGCTGTATTGGCTGAGCGCTGGTGAGGCTGCATTTGATGGGTGCTGGTGAGGCTGCATTGATGGGCGCAGGTAGACTGCATTTGAAGGGTGCTGGTGAGGCTGCATTTGATTGGCGCTGGTGGGATGCATTGGATGGGTGCTTCATTAAAAAAGTGGGGTATACATGGGCAGGGAAAAGGGGATGGGGCCAACAGGGGGCAGCAAAATAAGGTTTCGCCTAGAGTGACAAAAATCCTTGCTGCTGTTACTCGATTCCCACCCTCCTCCTCCGGCTAACTTTAATGTTTTTTTATTCCTTTTTTTTTTATTCATGAAAGTTTCTCTCCCAAAAAAATGCGTTTGAAAAAATGCTGCGCAAATATCATGTAACATAAAAAGTTGCAATGACCACCATTTTATTCCCTAGGGTGTCTACTAAAACAATATATATATATATATATATTAATATATATAACGTTTGGGGGTTCTGAGTAAATTTTCTAGCAAAAAAATGATGATTTGTACATGTAGGAGAGAAGTGTCAGAATTGGCCTGGGTGACACTGACAAGGGGTTAATTACCATAAGGAATATACAAATAATTATTATATATTATTTTTAAGGTAATTTACAATATTTTTAAAAACTGCACTCAATCAGGTGGCTTAAAGGACAAATTACTGAAGTTTGAAGTTATAACTTCCAACCAGTAATTTCACAGTAAATAGATAAATAATAAATTATGATCATATAGCATAATAATATATGATTCAGCTTGATTATAACAGTACCTATTCAGCAGCAGATTCTCATTCTCCCTCTTAACTGTGTGAGAAAAACATGGGATTATGGGTAAATCTTATACACATAAGTTTTTTTCCTTCTAGTTAAGAGGGGTGGGCTGGAAGGGAGCATTAGTCTTTTAGACACGCCCCCTTCTATGACACTGCAGTGAGAGGCGTGTCTCCACTGCAGCATTTTTATTGGACAGCTGGGACCAATGGTACTTTACCATTGGTCCAAGACTCCAAGCTGTCCATTGAGCTCAGTGCCTCTGACAAGAAGTGAGAGGCTCTGTGAGCTCATCCTCTCAGTCTGCTGCAATCAGAGTGTGTCAGCTTGTATTTAAACTGTCCGCTCTGTATGTAGCTTCTGACAGGCTGGACGAGGAGCTCCGTGTCTCCGGAACCATAGGTCATAGGAGCCCCAAATTGACCAGTGGTGGGGTATCTATTCTTATGGGAAAAATAGCAGAAAGTAAGAATTGTATGCTTTCATCACTTGAACACTGACAAATTGTATCTATTTGGAGCCGTCAAAGATGTTTGAAGGCAATTTAAGGTCCCTTTTATATTTCTCACGATCGCTGAAGTGCATTAACATGCGTCATTAACATTTGTTACGTTAAGGCCGCCTATTTATCATGAATGAGCTGCCAATGTACAATCAAAATCTGAAAATCAGACTTGCCCTTTTTATTTCAACACATGCACCTCAACGCACAGTATGAGCCTTGTGATTCACATCCTACTGTATTACTGTGTTGGGGTGATGTTGAGGACACAGAAGATCACGTGTGTTTTGCATTGAAGTGCTACATATCATAGGAATTTCCTATAACACTTAGCTCCATCTAGTGGCCAAGTGCAATATTTTCCATTTAAAAGCAATAATTTATATTCAAAGAGTTTACAATCATTTTGTTTTGCACACAGGGCCGGTGTTCTGGCAGATAGTGTCCTGCCATCATATAGTGTCCGCTCCGTACTGCGCATGCGCAGTATGGAGTAGACAAAGCTTTGGAAAATCTCTGAAGATGAACGGCGCCTGCGCCATGAGTGACGGTGGTAGCCTCACCATCCAAGCGGACATAGGGTTGTGAAAATTAGAGGGCCCCTCGCCACGCTTCGGGCTCGGCCTCGCTGCGCTCGGCTCTTTTATATTCCAGCTCTATGTCCACTTGGATGGTGGGGACAGAACCTGGACTCACGGCGCAGGCGCCGTTCATCTTCGGGTATTTTCGGAATCTGTGTGTGCTGTGTACTGCGCATGCGCAGTACACAGCGGACACTATCCGATGGAGGACAGTATATGATAGGACACCGACACTGACGCTAGCTGAACTAGGCAACCGCCTAGGGCGCACAGCTTCCTAGAGCGTGGCCACAGCCACTGATTTTCCTACTAGCCTGGCTGTGGAACACAGGGGCCTGAAGACCGCTACCCTACAAGGGACTGGGGCGCTGACTGACTCTCCGCTGGCCGATTCGGAGAAAGCAGCAGCCGTAGAGGTCATCCGCCATGGGGGCTGCGGAGGAGGTCAGCAGCAGCTCAGAGACTGAGGAGGGCGACACTGAGCCAGAGGACAGCTGGGGGGCAGTGTTAATTTTGTCACCCTAAAACGACTAAAACATTTTAGTCAACTAAATGAATATTATTTTAGTTGACTAAAATACAACTAAAACTATAACAACTGAGATGACTAAAATACGACTAAAACTAAAGTCAAAAGTCAAAATGGGACTAAAACTAAAATGCCATTTTAGTCAAAAGACTAAGACTAAAACTAAATTGAAATTTGACCTCAAAATGAACACTGGTCTGTAGTGCATGTTCATACCTCAATGCCATAATAAATAACATATTTGATTTTTCACTCCAGCCATATATAGAGAGTTTGGAAATTGTAGAGAAATGTTAACTAATGCATTACAATTTATCACATGGTTAGCTGTCAGCCAATGACAGTTGATCATGTGATGTAAACAGAGCCGGTAATCGGCTATTTTTTCATCGGTAATCGGCTATTTTTTCTCCTCACGCCGGTCCTGATCGTGGAGAGCCTCTGCAGAGGCTTCTGTGCCACCTACCAGTGCCCACCAGCGCCACCTACCAGTGCCCACAGTACCATCCATCAGTGCCCACAGTGTCACCTATCAGTGCCCACAGTGTCACCTATGAATGTCACCAATCGGTGCCTCATCACCAGTGCTGACTATCAATATCACCTACCATTGCCCATCAGCGCCACCTACCAGTAACCACAGTACCATCCATCAGTGCCCACAGTGTCACCTATCAGTGCCCACAGTGTCACCTATGAATGTCACCAATCGGTGCCTCATCACCAGTGCTGACTATCAATATCACCTACCATTGCCCATCAGCGCCACCTACCAGTGACCACCAGCGCCACCTACCAGTGCCCACAGTACCATCCATCAGTGCCCACAGTGTCACCTATCAGTGCCCACAGTGTCACCTATGAATGTCACCAATCGGTGCCTCATCACCAGGGCTGACTATCAATACCCCCTACCAGTGCCCATCAGTGCCACCCACCAGTGCCCATCAGTGCCACCCATCAGGACCCATCAATGTTGTCTTATCAGTGCTGATCAGTGCTGTCTTATCAGTACCTATCAGTGTCGCCTTATCTGTGCCTTTCAGTGTCGCCTTATCTGTGCCCATCAGTGCAGCCCATCAGTGCCCATCAGTGCAGCCTTCAGTGCAGCCTCATCAGTGCAGCCCATCATTGCAGGCCATTAGTGCCCATCAGCGCAGCCTCGTCAGCGAATATCAATGAAGGAGAAAAATTACCTGTTTGCAAAATTTTATAGCAAACTATGAAACATGTTTTTTTTTTTTTTTTGTTTGTTTAGCAAAAAATAAAAACCCAAGTGATGATTAAATGCCACCAAAAGAAAGCTCCATTTAGGTAAAAAAAATGATAACCATTTCATTAGAGTACAGTGTTATATGACTGCGCAATTGTCATTCAAAGTGTGACAGCACGGAAAGCTAAAAAGTTGTCTCGCAGGAGGGGGGTTTACGTGCCCAGGAAGCAAGTGGTTAAAGAGGAGCTGCACCTTTAAAAAAAAATATTAAAAGCCAGCAGCTACAAATATTGCAGCTGCTGACTTTTAATAAATTGACACTCACCTGTCCCAGGGTCCAGCGATGTCGGCGGCAGGGAATCGGGAAGTGAAGCATTGCGGCTTCACTGCCCGGTTCCCTACTGCGCATACGTGAGTCGCGCTGAGCATCTCCACTGGTCCCCCGCTGTGTCCTGGGAACTGTGTGTTTCCCAGAACACAACGGGGGGGGGGGGGGATCTGCGGCTAGCTTGTCCCGGAAGTGGGTGCAGATACCTGGATTATCCAGGTATCTGCACCCCCTCCCCCCTGAAAGGTGCCGATTGTGGAACCGGAGGGGGGAAGGGATCAGATAAGCGGAACTTCCGCTTTAAATTCACTTTCCCTAGTGACTCCAAAACATTTTGCCAAAACTATAGGGGGATTAAAACGTTTCATTTTATCATTACGATGACGACTACTAATATTACTACTAGAAAAAATGATTATGTTCACACTTGAAATTTTTTTTTAAGCCATCAAAGTTCTCGGATTTCTCTTCTTCCAGGTAAATCAAAGCTCTCCTGGCAGACTCAATACAAGTATGTACAGTACATGGACAAAGTGTCCCTTTAAACCTGGTTGGAGTCCCTATTGACTGAGCATCAGATGACCTGAAAGAACTCGGCAGAGTCTTTGATTAATGCTGTGACAGTTCGCTCGGAGTGCGGAGAATCCATCAAGTGATCGGGATGCATCGGATTAAAGTCCATTAGTGAGGGCTCTTCGGGATTTCTGAACGCATTTCGCTCTCCCTGTCCTCTCCTTCTCCTGTCTTCTGTATCCAGAGAGAGTTCTGGAAAGGTTATCGATTCAGCAGCCACAGCCTCATAGAGACTTGTCTTGGGTATTAAAGATGCTCTGTCTATTGGACTGCCCGACCATCTCTCCTCCACCAATCAATTACCAAAAATACCCAACATATGATGCAAATTGGAGTTAAATGGCCATAGTAGCCTTTCATTAACAAACATATAAATAACTGAGTACAAATACAATATCAATTGCCATGTAACAAACCAACCTAACCGATTCTTAGGTTCTACCTCCTCCTACCCCAGGGTGGTGGCTGCCCCCCTTTCCTGCTGCAGGTTTCCCCTACATTACCCCTTCCCCCCCATTCCCACTCCCACTTTCCCTAAAGCTGGCCATACACTAGTAGAATTTTTTTTCAAAAATGTGCAAAATTTTTTGGAACATTTGTTCGATTTCCTAATCATTAGTGGGGGTCAAACTTACATTCCTATATGACGTTTGGGCAGAGGGATATCACCTCCTGACCTGCACATATTTTAACCACTTCAGCCCCGGAAGGATTTACCCCCTTCCTGACCAGATCGCTTTTTGCGATTCTGTACTGCGTCGATTTAGCTGACAATTGCGCGGACGTGCGACGTTGCACCCAAACAAGATTGACATCCTTATTTTCCCACAAATAGAGCTTTCTTTTGGTGGTATTTGATCACCTCTGCGGTTTTTATTTTTTGCGCTATAAACAAAAAAGTGTGACAATTTTGAAAAAAAAGCAATAATAAATATCCCCCAAAAATATATAAAAAAACAAATTTCTTCCACAGTTTAGGCCTATATACGTATTCTTCTACATATTTTTGGTTAAAAAAATCGAAATAAGTGAATATTGATTAGTTTGCGCAAAAATTATCACATCTATAAAATAGGGGATAGATTTATGGCATTTTTATTATCAATTTTTTTTTTTTTTACTTGTAATAGAGGTGATCTGCGATTTTTATCGGGACTGCGACATTATTGCGGACACATCGGACACTTTTGACACTATTTTGGGACCATTGTCATTTATACAGCAATTAGAGCTACAAATAGTCATTGATTACTGTATATACTGGTGATTCCAATGCCCTGTACACACGGCTGGACTTTCCTACGGAAAATGTGCGATTGGATCTTGTTGTCAGAAAATCCGATCGTGTGTGGGCTCCATCTGACTTGTTCTGTCGAATTTTCAGAAGGCACAAAGTTTGAGAGCAGGATCTAAAATTTTCCGACAACAAAATACGATCGCATAAATTCCGATCGTGTGTAGACAATTCCGACGGACAAAGTGCCGCGCATGCTCAGAATAAACTAAGAGACGAAAGCTACTGGCCCGTTTATAGTCCCGACTTACGTGTTTGACGTCACCTCGTTCAGAACGATCGGAAATTCCGACAACTTTGTGCGACCGTGTGTATGCAAGACAAGTTTGGGACAAAATCCTGGCGGAAAAAATCTGACGGATTTTTTGGTCGGAATGTCTGACCGTGTGTACAGGGCATAACTGCGGGGGTGATGGGCTCACTACAACATGAAAGAGATGACTGCTCCCGATGACAGGGAGCAGTAGACTCCTGTCATGTTGCTAGGCAGAACAGGGAAATGCCTGGTTTACCGTTCTGCCTCTCATCAATTGCGGGCCGCAGGCGAGAGCACGATCCCAACGCGTGCACACGCCCGATAGGCGGAAAATTCAAAGGGACGTACAGGTATGCCCATTTGCCTGCCTGTGCCATTCTGCCAACGTATATGTGTGTGCGGCTGTCGGCAAGTGGTTAAACCCACCAATAGAAATTAGTTTCTTCCTAGAGACAGTTGTCATCTGAAAAACCAAAAAATTATGGTGGCGAGACTAACTTCTTTTCCATTTGCCATTATGCCATTTATCACATCTTATTCCCATCAACATGATTTAATTAAAAAGTTTGTGCCTAAACATTGGCTTATACTTAAGAACGATAATGTTTTAGGTAAAGCTCTACCAGATCAACCTCAGGTGGTGTTTAGGGGGGTTTTGTCCTCTAGGGACATGGTGGCCTCTAATGTGTGTGATCCTCCTAATACCAAATTGATGTTTTTTCAGAACATAAAGGGATATTATGGGTGTAGAAACTGCTCTGTATGTTCTGTCAATGGGATTAGTAACAAAAACATTACACAATTTAGTACTTTTAGTACAGCTCAGGTCTTTCAAATTAAGTCTTTCATTACATATTCCACTCCCAATGTGGTATACCTTCTTATCTGCCCTTGCGGATTCCAGTATATTGGACGTACTATACACCCGCTACAGGTTAGGCTAAACGAGCATATTGGTAACATCAAGAGGGTCTTCAAGGGCTATCTGGTTTCCAGACATTATCTGGTAAGGGGGTGCACTGTGATGTAAGGGAGGGTGGGAGACTCTTGACTTCTGATGGTGGGGGGCTTGCTCTGGACATTTAGTCTTACAGATACAACCGGCCCATTTGAGGGCAACCAAAATGGTGATGTGGTCTGTGATGAAGTTGAGTTTGGCACCTCTGCTGTAGATAATAAGAGGCAAAGTACTAAAGATGGATCCCTACCAGTGGCGTAACTAGAGCCTTCAGGGCCCCGATGCAAGAAACCATGAAGGGCCCCCCTGAACCCCAGCCAGGGCCCTTCCCTCCGAGTCCGGCGGTGGAACTCCAGGGCATGGTCACAGGTATGACCTTTGTGAGCCCTGTAGTTCCACCACTGGCATCAGTAGTTTTTATTTATTTATTTATTTTACATTTTTAGGTGCCCCATTGGGGGTCTGTCCCTAGGCAGGATGGGGTCCCCGCCCCCAGAAGAGATGAGGTCCCTTTCTCCAGGGCAGATGAAGTTACTGCCCCCAGGTGAGAAGGGGTCCCTGTCCCCATGTGAGAAGGGGTCCCTGTCCCCAGGGGGATATGGAGGGGGTATGTAATAGTGGGTGCCGGCCATATTTAGAGGGGGCTGCATGGGCCCCCTGCATCACAGGGCCCGGTTGCGGTCGCGACTGCTGCACCCCCTATAGTTACGCCCCTGATCCCTACACAGTTTTACATTTTGACCAGAATGACCACCTCCAAGGATCTTGCAACACCTTTTGCTGCTATGATTACCATAAGACCAGAGCCGTGTTGCACTAAACACCCAACACCAGCTATCCTTCAATCCTTCATCCCTACTCCAGATGACCCCTGAAGTCCCTCTTACTGCCTCTAAGTTCCACCAACCAGGTAAGTACATTTTCTCTTATTTTACTTCACACATTGTTTTAATCTTCTTCTGTTTGCCAAAAACCCCTCTAAAGCCAATCACGTAAGCCTTGTGCCTAGGCTCCGAGCTTTTTCCTGCTCCAGGCCTACCTTTCCAGCATTATCAAAGATAAAATTCTGGAACCTTCATTCCAAAGAGGGGATGTTCTTATTCTCTTACATGACACATAGCAAAAGTGGAGCTCTTTTACTGCTAGGGGTAAGTGAAATGGGATGCTTTCATTTTACCAAAATTTTAAATTTTGGAAGTGAATGGAGAAGATTAACCTCTTGCAGTCTATGTAACCCATATGTGCCGCAGCAAAAAGGGTGGGCCCCCGCTCACTGCACACTCCCGGCTTGGTGATCAAACTCTCATAGACAGCTCTCTATCTCTAGTCATAATCAGGAGCCAGTGGGATGGTCTCCCAATCATATGACCACTGTGATAGCCATCCGTGGTCTATAGAAAGCCTTTTCACCACTTTGTGTGCCACCACCACCTTCTGCGATGGGCACTCACCAGAACCTAGAAAAAAACTTTGCCTTTGGTTTATATTGGGATAACCACTCCATTTTCATGGCGTTTCTCCAACTAGGTTGCCACTAGTTACTCCTCATGTCTCAATATCAATCTTGATATAATTCAAGTGCCTTAAAGCGGGAGTCCGCCGGGAGTCCGCGTTTTTTTTTTTTTAAAAGCCAGCAGCTACAAATACTGCAGCAGCTGACTTTTAAAATAATGACACTTACCCACCCAGCGCGCGCCGCGATGTCGGCACCCGAAGCCGATCTCTCGATCGTCTCTCGGGTGCTGCCGCTGCCATCTTGGGTATGGGAATCAGGAAGTGGAGCCTTTCGGCTTCATTTCCCGGTTCCCTACTGCGCATGCGCGAGTCGCGCTGCGCATTAAGGATGTTCCCCGCTGTCTCTGGGATCTGTGTGTTTCCCAGCAGGCAGCGGGGGACTTTCAGAAAGGGGTGTAGATTCTCCGGAAAGGGGCGTACCTTCTGCAGAATCTACGCCGGAAGTGGGTGCAGATACCTGTACTGTACAGGTACCTGCACCCCCCTCCACCCCTGAAAGGTGCCAATTGTGGCGCCGGAGGGGGGGAGGATTCCAATGAGCGGAAGGTCCACTTTAGGGTGGACCTCCGCTTTAAGACCAGCACTGTCTTTCCAAGTAGTGTATTTTTGGGTTTAGCTCTGCCGCTTCATCTCCCGGAATCGGTGTGCGTTCCAAGCCTCAATCTGGTGCGGGTTTAGAACAGGAAGTGACGTTGGCAATTACCCAGAAGTCTCTACGTGTTTCGCATAATACATGCATCATCAGAAAGCTGGATACGCCATCTTTATTATGGTATTTATGCCCTTAATGGCAATTATTCAGGCAATCAAATCGCTTAAAAAATGCAAGTGCATCATCGTTTTACTATTGTTGTTCATATGCCGGAAGTATGTCTTTTGCCATTTTGATATATAAAGACACACTCAAAGGATTGAATGAAGGCATGTTTTGGTGGTTTGTATACATACAATGGGCTTTAAGTGGCTCTGGATGGTTACAAAAGCTCCTTTCAACTGTCCTGCACCCGTTCTTCTGCCAAAAAAATGGTCCCTGCATTATTTTATGTAATTTTTTCTTTCACAGACAAAAAAAGAATAATTCAATTATACAAAAAATTACCAAACAAGCCAAAAAAGAAAACTAATGCAGCCACTACATCTTAGAACTGATGAGTTGCAATATATAACATTTTTGTTTTTGGGGTTTAGATAAGCTTTAGGGCAGTCTATTCAAAATGAATAGTCTGCCTAAAGTCGCATCCGACCCTTTTTTTTTCTAACTCAACAGATTACTGTGGGTACAACTCAAATGTGTTGGGGTGCCATTCAAAATTAATGTTACTGCAAAGCCTGTTACATGCGTCATGCATGCCTTACCACAACACGGAAGCGTGGACGAGCCCTAACTGTCCTCCCATAGTGTGTAAATTGGTGCACGGCAATTAAACATGTTGCATGTTTAGCCCACAAGGTGTGTGGGAGGCATGACGTGTGTAGAGAAAGTGCACGACAATTAATTGGCGTAAATGCAATATATGTAACATAACAAGCATACACATCATGATTCATCTCCATTGATTCCATGCTATCATGTCAAATAAAGCTCACATCTGGTTGTAGTGCACTGAGTCAGCTGTATGATAGGACAATGCTCAATCACTGTGCCGGCGTACACCGCGCCACCTCCGCTTTTTTGTCAGCGTGTCCTTAAAGTGGGATTCCAGGGAAGTCACCATGGTGCCACTTGAATCATGTTGGGATGACTCAACATGGCACCATCATCATGCAAGGCTTTCTTTATCAGGTAGGAAGTATCAGGTATCAGGAGGAAGGTGATAGAGATTTAAAAAAGAAAAGTATAAAGATTGAAATAGGTTCTAAACTCAATTTTACTTCCGCTCTGGACAGGAGTGGTGAAGGGTAATGCAGCGTACACACGATCGGACTATCTGGCGGACAAACCACCGGACTTTGCAGCGGAGGTCCGCCGGACTTTCCGAATGAGCGGACCTGCCCACACACGACCGGACTTTTCTGGCAGACTAGGTCCGGTGGACAATCCGCCGGACTATTGAAATGAACGGACTTGTTCACACATGGAGAAAAGTCTGTTCATTTTGAACGTGGCTCCAGGTAGACGGGACTAGCGAAGGAAGTCAATGTCGCTACCTCCATCGGCGAGATTGACACCTCGCGAGCCCCGTCACCTGGTATGGACTTAAAGGGGAACCCTTACGCCAGAAAAACGGCGTGGGGGTCCCCCCAAAGTCCATATTAGACCCTTATCCGAGCACGTAGCCTGGCCAGTCAGGAAAGGGGGTGGGGACGAGCGAGCGCCCCCCTCCCTGAGCTGTACCAGGCCGCATGTCCTCACCTTTGGGGGGTTCTTTGGGGAAGGGGGGCCCTGCGGCCCTCCCACTACCAAAGCACCTTGTCCCTATGTTGATGAGGACAAGGGCCTCTTCCCGACAACCCTGGCCGTTGGTTGTCGGGGGATGCAGCCGGGGGGCTTATCGGAATCCGGGAGCCCCCTTTAATAAGGGGGCCCCCAAATACCGGCCCCCCACCCTATGTGAATGAGTATGGGGTACGATGCACCCCTACCCATTCACCTGGTGAAAAAAGTGTAAATAAAAAAACAAAATAATTTAATTATTAATAATTTAAAATAATTTATTAGACAGCTCCTTTGGTCTTCCGTTTTGGGGGGTCTTCTCGCCGGACTCCGCTATCTTCTGCTAGCTCTTTTACTAGCGAAGGAGCCCGGCTTTCTTCTTCATCGTCGCCGCCGCCGCCTGGGGGTCTTCTTCCGACTTCGGGGTCTTGTCCTGCTCTTCGGGGGTCTTGTCCCCCTCTTCGGTTCTTCTGCTTGTCCTCCGCTTTCTTCTTCCAGCTCTTTTACTAGCGTTGGCCTGGTCTTCTGTCGCTGTCGCCTTCTTCTCTTCTTCTCTCCTTCCTTGCGATGTTGACACGAAGCTCTCTCTGGCCGCAATGACGGGGACGCATTGTGCGGAAACTTATATAGGGACAAGGGGCGGGGTCACTGGGTGATGTCACATGGTGACCCCGTCCCTTATTATGTCACAGTCCCAGCCGGGACTGTGCTGAGCTGGACGATTCTGGCCAAAATGAGAATCACTATTTTTACTTGCTTAGAATAAAGATCGCGATTCTCTCATGATTCTCGAGGCGTAACATCATCTTTCACGTTATACAAAAAAATTGGGCTAACTTTACTGTTTCATTTTTTATTGCGTTTGAAAGACCACTGCGCAAATACAGTGTGACATATTTCATCAACCATCATTTTATTCTCTAGGGTCTCTGCTAAAAAAAATATATATATAATGGTTGGGGGTTCTAAGTAATTTTCGAGCAAAAAAAATACTCGAATTTTTACTTTTAAGCAGCAAGTGTCATAAAAAGGTTTATTAGTCTTTAACTGGTTCCAGACCGGCGCACGCCGATGTACCTTGGCAAAATGGTACGGCTGCGCAAATGGGCGTACCTGCACGTTCCTTTAAATTTGCCACCGTGCCGTGATTAAGCACATTTCTGTTGTGTGAAACGCATCTACCTTTACCCCTGCTGGTGTCCTCTGGTGTCATTTTGGATAATTTTATATTCCAATAAACTTTACTTGGAGCCCAGGTGAGGTGCAGCCATTTCTTATTTTGAGAAATCCTAATGCCTTGTACACACGGGCGGAAATTCTGACGGAAAAGGTCCAATCGGATTATATTGTCGGAAAATCTGATGGTGTGTGGGACTTTTTCCTTTGGAAATTCCGAGGGAAAAAATTTGAGAGCAGGATTTCAAATTTTCCGACAAAAAAATCCGATCAGACTTTTTCCGATCGTTTGTAGAGAATTCCGATCGGACAAAGTGCCACGCATGCTCAGATCAAATTACGAGACCAAAGCTATTGGCTACTGGCCTCAACGTAGTCCCGTTGTAACGAACGAACGTCGGATTTTCCGATACAACTTTGTCCGACCGTGTGTATGCAACACCAGTTTAGGACAAAATCCATCGGAAAAAATCCAACGGATTATATGGTCAGAATGTCCGTGTGTACGGGGCATAACAGTGCTGAGGTTCATTGGATCCCGCCATCCTCCCCAGGCACTCGCTACCATATATATCTCCGTTTTAACATCTATTCAAACCCACAATTAACCTCATTGTGTATTGGTTATACTGTTTGTATCTCAGTACCGCCAGCTTGTGTATCAGTTCATTAGGAAGATGCAGAAATATCACGTTTCAGGCTGGAAGATACAACTGGGTCATAGAAGAAGCCCAATCAGTCTTATCCTCGGTGACAACAACGTATTAATTAGCATGCCAGACTGCCGCGGTACAGAAGCCGCTTCCGGCTCATTAGTGTATATGAGACGCCAGCCACAAATATTTCTCAAACCGCTACATTTGTTTTATATAATTTCACTGTACAACATCAAAAGAGAACTGCAAGGGCTAAATCTGAGCACACCCGAATCTCAGCCATTGGCTGATCGAAGGCTGGTTTTCCAGCATGACCGATCGACGGAAGCCAGTTGTTAGAGCGGCTTCTGTTGATCAGACAGCTGTACAAATGGATCAAAAGTCAACCTTTCCTGCTGAACGGATTGGTTTTCGACCCGGGCTTTACCCAAGATGGCCACAGTCAGAAATACTAGGAGAGTGATTTCTTAACAAAATAAAGCATGGGAACATGGATGGATGGGGGAGTTACAGTGCTTTGAAAAAGTATTCATACCCCCTTGAAATCTTCCACATTTTGTCAGGTTACAACCAAAAACATAATTGTATTTTATTGAGATTTTTTGTGATAGACCAACACACAGTTGCACATACAGTACATGTAAAGTCGAAGGAAAATTATAAATGTTTATTTTTACAAATAAATATGTGATAAGTGTGGGGTACATTTGTATGGCGCCCCCCGGAGTCAATACTTTGTAGAACCGCCTTTCTCTGTAATTACAGCTGCAAGTGTTTTTGGGGATGTCTCTACCAGCTTTACACATCTAGAGAGGGACATTTCTGCCCATTCTTCTTTCCAAAATATCTCAAGCTCTGTCAGATTGAATAGAGAGCATCTGTGAACAGCAATTTTCAAGTCTTGCCACAGATTCTCAATTGGATTTAGGTCTGGACTTTGACTGGACCATTCTAACACATGAATATGCTTTGATCTAAACCATTCCATTGTAGCTCTGGCTGTATGTTTCGGGTCGTTGTCCTGCTGGAAGGTGAACCTCCGCCCCAGTCTCAAGTCTTTTGCAGACTCTTAACAGGTTTTCATCTAAGATTGTCCTGTATTTGGCTCCATCCATCTTTCCACCAACTCTGACCAGCTTCCCTGTCCCTGCTGAAGAAAAGCATCCCCATAACGTGATGCTGCCACCACCATGTTTCACGGTGGGGATGGTGTGTTCAGGGTGATGTGCAGTGTTAGTTTTCCGCCACACATAGCATTTTGCTTTTAGGCCAAAAAGTTCAATTTTGGTCTCATCTGACCAGAACACCTTCTTCCACATGTTTGCTGTGTCCCCCACATGGCTTCTTGCAATTTGCAAATGGGACTTCTTACAGCTTTCTTTCAGCAATGTCTTTCTTCTTGTCACTCTTACATAAAGGGCAGATTTGTGGAGAGCATGACTAATAGTTGTCCTGTGGACAGATTCTCCCACCTGAGCTGTGGATCTCTGCAGCTCCTCCAGAGTTACCATGGGCCTCTTGGCTGCTTCTCTGATGAATGCTCTCCTTGCCCGGCCGGTCAGTTTAGGTGGACGGCCATGTCTTGCAGTCTTGGTAGGTTTGCAGTTGTGCCATACTCTTTCCATTTTTGGATGATGGATTGAACAGAGCTCCGTGAGATGTTCAAAGCTTGGGATATTATTTTATAACCTAACCCTGCTTTAAACTTCTCTACAACTTTATCCATGACCTGTCTGGTGTGTTGCTTGGCCTTCATGGTGTTTGTTCACTTTGGTTCTCTAACACAGGGGTCATCAACCCAGCATTCCTGAACTTGTGGCAGGCAAGCGTGGCAAGTGGCATTCCTCATCTGGTGGAACAGGCAGGTGACGTGGCAAGTGGCATTCCTCATCTGGTGGCACAGGCAGGTGACGTGGCAAGTGGCATTCCTCATCTGGTGGCACAGGCAGGTGACGTGCCAAGTGGCATTCCTCATCTGGTGGCACAGGCAGGTGACGTGGCAAGTGGCATTCCTCATTTGGTGGCAGGCAGGATGGCAAGTGGCATTCCTCATTTGATGGCAGGCAAGCGTGGCAAGTGGCATTCCTCATCTGGTGGCAGGTGACGTGGAAAGAGTCACACTCAGGGCTCCTATTGATTCTGCATTATGGTGAGTTGAACTATTTAATTTATATTATATGTATGTAATATAAGAAATAATACGCTTCAATCATTCTGATTACCAACCATGGTGCCGTGATGATTGAACTACCAACAGCAGAACACCAGCTATTGCCCTGATAAATGGCCAGCGAAATGGCCCATGTGTGTGTACACCCCCCCCCCCTCCCCCGTTGGACCTTGGCACAATTTTCTTCCACGCAGCCGGCCCTCTGTGCCAAAAAGGTTGGGGACCACTGCTCTAAAAAACCTCTAAGGGGTTCACAGAACATCTGTATTTATACTGAGATTAAATTACACACAGGTGGACTCTATTTACTAATTAGGTGACTTTTGGTTCCACTAGATTTTAGTTAGGGGTATCAGAGTAAAGGGGGCTGAATACAAATGCACCCCACACTTTTCACATATTTATTTGTAAAAATTTTGAAAACCATTTATCATTTTCCTTCCATTTCACAATTCTGTGCCACATTGTGTTGGTCTATCACATAAAATCACAATAAAATTAATGTAAATGTTTGGCTGTAACATGACAAAATGTGGAAAATGTCAAAGGGTATGAATACTTTTTCAAGGCACTATACATAGTTACATAGTTAGGTTGAAAAAGGACACAAGTCCATCTAGTTCAACCAATAAAAAAATAAATATAAATAAAAATACTCCCCCTAGTATGTATGATGCATGCATATGGTCAGCCCCCAAGTGCCTAACTTTACATTTATCAACATTAAACCTCATTTGCCACTTAATTGCCCGTCATTATACTGTGGCAGGTTGGCACTGCTGCGTGAATCGCCGTAGGTGTACATCGGCCACTTTAAGAGCAATAGGGGGCGCGCAACGCCGGAGTCATTGCACGTGGCCGGCGGCCGCGATGTCCGCCGGCCACTCGCGATCGTTCCACAAAGAGCCAAAATGGGGATCTATCAAAGTAAACAAACAGATACCCATTCTGACAGGGAAGTAGAGAGATATCTGCTGTTCCTAGTGATCAGGAACAGCGATCTCTCTCCTCCTCCAGCCAGTCCCCTCCCCCCACAGCTAGAAACACCTCCCAGGGAACACACTTAACCCCTTGATCGCCCCCTAGTGTTAACCCCTTCGCCCATCCTCTCACTCACGGGCACAGTCCCTGCCCCGCTCCACCCACCCTCTCTGCTCTCCCTTGCAGGCACCGTCCCCGCTCCACCCATTCTCTCTGCCTGCACTCAAGGGCACAGTCCCTGCCCACTCCGCCCATCCTCCCCACCCGCACTCACAGGCACACTGCACAGTCCCCGCCCGCTCTGCCCCATTCTCTTGCCCATCCTCTCCACCCGCACTCACGGCACAGTCCCCGCCTGCTTCACCCATCCTCTCCACCAATCCTCTCTGCCCACACTCACAGGCACTCACAGGCCCCACCCATCCTCTCTGCCCACCCAAGCAAGACCTAGCAAAGAGGGGGAACCAAGTGATGTGTGAGTGATCTGCAAGTGAGTGGCACTGATATCAACATGGCTACTGATTCCCCCCCACACCACTACTGCCACTGATACCCCCCCACCACTACTGCCACTGATACCCCCCACCACTACTGCCACTGATCCCCCCCCACACCACCACCACTACTGCCACTGATACCCCCCACCACTACTGCCACTGATATCCCCCCACCACTACTGCCACTGATACCCCTCACCACTACTGCCACTGATCCCCCCCACACCACCACCACTACTGCCACTGATACCCCCCACCACTACTGCCACTAGGGTTGCCACAGCATCCCAGCATCCCTTTAATCCAGGACACACATTAATTACACAGTTTCTGTGGCTGATTAAGGTGATAATTAAACTCACTTGGTGCCTTATGTGCATTAAATCAGCCTCAGAACCTGTGTATTTAATATGTGTCCTGGATTAAAAGGATGATGTGGCAACCCTAACTGCCACTGATTCCCCCCACCACCACTACTGCCACTGATACCCCCACCACCACTACTGCCACTGATCCCCCCCATACCACCACCACTGATACCACCACACCACTACGACGATTGCTGCCACTGATCCGCCCCCCACACCACCACAACCACTGCTGCCACTGATCCCACCCCACCCCCCCACTGCTGCCACTCATCCTGTCTCTCCCTCACCACTGCCACTGATCCTATCCCCACCCAACCACCACTGCTGCCACTGATCCCACCCCCCACCACCACCGCTGCAGCTCATCCCAGGGGTCTAACTACAGAGGTCACATTTGCAATGGCACACATGTTGCCCCTGTACACCTGGATGAAGGGGGGGGGGGGATATAGAGGACCAAATCCCCTCCATTTTTTCTCCTGCAGCTGCTAAAAGCCTGCTTCTCCTCCTCTCCCTCCCATAGGCATTCAGTGGCTGCAGGAGGAAAATGGAGGGGATTTGGTCCTCTATATGCCGCCCCTCCTATCCAGGTCCTGTTGCCCCCGGGATCAGAGGGAAGGGCCCTGGCCGGAGGTCAGAGGGGCCCTTCACGGTTCCTTGCACCGGGGGACTGAAGGTTCTCGTTACGCCTCTGGTTTAGTAGAATGTTTTGTCTCTACCTCTAGATCTCAGACATTGGCACTGATTGTATGTTTCCTGTAATGAACTATCACAACTGTGTTTAGAAACCTTTAAAATATTAATGGAGTTCTTACCTTTGAGTTTACATTGCCGGCGTGCAGAGCCTCTCCCAGCGTCTCCTCTGTTTGCTGTGGGTGATGTTCAGCAGCCAGACACTAATACCAGTAAATATATTTTAGGAGTAGGGATGAGCTTCGTGTTCGAGTCGAACGTACGTTCGACTCGAACATTGGCTGTTCGCCCGTTCGGCGAATTCCGAACGTTTTGGCCGTTCGCGTCAAAATTCGAGTGACGCGCGCGCGGACCACAATGCACTGCGTTGGCGCAGTGCATTGCTGTCCGATGATTGGCCAAGCATGCACTGTGACCCCGCATGCTTGGCCAATCGCAGCGCCGGCAGCGAGGAGAGCCATGATTGGCCACAGGCAGGATGCCTGTGGCCAATCATAGCTCAGGCTGTGTAGTGCACGCCCCACACTATATAAGGCCGCCTTTAAGGCGGCCTCCTGTAGTGTGTTACTTTGCATCTGAAGCAGTGGGTGTTCTGTGTACCTTCAACACAGTACACACCAATCGTTTTTGGCTGATTTCCTATCTTGCTGCTGTGTAGTGGTTGTTGTCTGTGCCCTGACTGCAGTATACACCACTATATTCACCTCACCTATATAGCTAGTGATCTAGCTTTAACCACTTAACAACTGCCCATTGCCGATTAACGGCTTCAGGGCGGTTGTTTAACTCAGAGAGGCCATTAATTAACGGCCTCCCAGAATTCTGCTCTCGCGTGCCGAGGTGTGCGCACTCGAGAGCATCCGTGACCGCCGGGTCCATAGGACCCGGCGCATCACGGTAAACGGCCGCTCATAGCGGCCGTTTACCACGTGATTGCTCCGTCAAATGACGGAGTGATCACTTGGAAACAAACCGGCGTCATGTTATGACGCCTGTTCCTCCCTCCCCTTTCTGTACCGAGCGGTACATTGGGCTAACAAGTGGTTAATAATAGAGCTTGCAGTCAGTAGTGTTAGGAGATAGTGCGTGCTGTCTGCGTGCTCTGTACCCAGTACATACCGCTATAATATAGGGCAGGCCCCTACTTTCAAACATCCAACTTACAAACATCTCCTACTTGCAAACGCAAGGAGACAGCAGCAAGTGAGATGAAAAAAGATGGACGACAAAACAAATTATACAGGGGTGATAACCCTTCCCTATGTTTTCCAAAAAGCTTAAAAATATTTTTTTTGGCTGGAGCTACACTTTAAAAATGTACCGGTTGAAAATGACAAACAGATTCAACTTAACACAACAAACCTACACAGTCCCTGTCTTGTTTGCATCGCCTGTATACTGCTGTTCTGAGTATATAGGGCCTGGGGGCCACACGCATTTCCTTTTTTTAATATGGGTACGGGGTTCCCCTTAATATGTGTACAAGACCCAAATAGGCTGGTAATGGGCAGGGAGGGCTACCCATGCCATTTTTCTGAATGATTTTCAACCATATTGCAGGAACCAGATATAACATTAAAACCGCAAGCAGTTTTAAATGGTGTTATTTCCGTTTAATGTCATTTTGTGCAGGGACTGTTCTAAACACGGGAAACACGTGGCACTTCACAGGCATACTACAGACACCCCCCAGGCACCATATTTAAAGGAATACTTCACTTTTTTTTTTCACTTTAATCGTCATTAAAATCAGTGCTCCCGCCAAAACGGTAGTTTTTAAAACTTTTTTTTGCAGTGACCCATGTCCCCTGAGACAGGAGGCAGATCGCCAAACCCTTTTTAGCACACTACCTTGCATATTAGCCGTTAAAATTAGCATTTTCCAATTCGAACGTTCGAGTCCCATAGACTTCAATGGGGTTCTAACGTTCGTACCGAACGCGGGGGTCGTTCGCAAGTTCTGGTGCGAACCGAACCGGGGGGTGTTCGGCTCATCCCTATTTAGGAGACATCAGTATCTGTTATCATTTTATGTGGCGGCCTGGAGACTATAAACTATTAAAAAGGTTTATCAGCACAGCCACAGATCTCTCTTGTGTCCAGCAAAGTTAACCCTGAAAACAGATGCAAGTCCTTTAAGGACCAAACTCATCTTTTGTGATTGGTTGGCCCAACCAAGAGGCACCAGAGACTAGCGACAGGTAGCTGAGACAACCAATCACAAAGCCACACAGGGAGGCCACTTGACAATTAAAAAACAATATGTCAAGGAACAATTTTTTCCTGTTTCAAGTGACACTTTTTTTTTTTTTTTGCACTAGACATGGTCCTTTTTTACTTATTTGTTACATACTGTAGCTTATCTACATGTATGAATATTTATACAATTATGTACATTTCACATTTTTGCTTTTTTTAACCACTTCAGTCCTGGGAAGATTTTACCCCCCTACAATTTGGCACTGCGTTGTTTTAACTGACAATTGCGCGGTCGTGTGACGTTCTACCAAGACAAAATTTACGGATTTTTTTCCCCATAAATAGAGCTTTCTTTTGGTGGTATTTAATAACCTCTGCGGTTTTTATTTTTTGCGCTATAAACAGAAAACGACAGACAATTTTGAAAATAAAAGAATATTTTCTACTTTTTGCTATAATAAATACCCCCAAAACTTTTTTTTAAAAAAACAAATTTTTTCCTCAGTTTAGGCCAATATGTATTCTTCTACATATTTTTGGTAAAAACAAAAAAATCGCAATAAGCATATATTGATTGGTTTGCACAAAAGTTATAGCGTCTACAAAATAGGGGATAGATTTATGGCATTGTTATGGCGTTTTTATTTTTTTTATTTTTGTTTACTAGTAATGGCAGTGATCTGCGATTTTTAGAGGTATTACAACATTGCGACAGACAGATCAGAGACTTTTGACAAATTTTTGGGACCATTGACATTTATAGAGCGATCAGTGCTATAAAAATGCACTGATTACTGTATAAAGGCCACTGGCAGGGAAGGGGTTAACACTAGAGGGCGAGCAAGGGGTTAACGGTGTGTTCCCTAGGTGTGTTCTAACTGTAGTGGGGAGGGACTAACTAGGAGAGATGACAGATCGCTGTCCCTATTTTGTAGGAACACAAGATCTGTCTTCTCTCCTCTGATAGCACAGGGATTTGTGTGAATACACACATTTGTGTGTTCTCGTGAACGTAATCCTGCGTGGCCGGCTTGCGTGCCCTCTGATGGCTCTCCTGGGCAAAGCCATATATATATATATATATATATATATATATATATATATATACAGTGCCTTGCGAAAGTATTCGGCCCCCTTGAACTTTTCAACCTTTTGCCACATTTCAGGCTTCAAACATAAAGATATAAAAATTTTATTTTTTGTGAAGAATCACCAACAAGTGGGACACAATTGTGAAGTGGAACGAAATCTATTGGATTTTTGAAACCTGTGTGTGTGTATATATATATATATATATATATATATATATATATATATATATATATATATACGGGATTTCGCCAAGGAGAGCTATTTTGCCACAGTATATCTGCGTGAGCCGGTCGGGAACTGGTTAATTGTTTTAAAATATGCAGTCTTTTTAACAATATATTGCTGATGTAGGTTTCTGTAAATTATATTCTACTAAAATCTGATTTTGCAAGTAATAAGAAAAAGTAAAAAGAGTAACCACTTTTCTTGAGAAAAAAAAACTATCCCATTTGGGTGATCAATATACATTGCCAGGATTTTTACCTAACTTTGTATCCAATTCCTACCTGTTTCTGCTGTGAAGAAATAGCTGTTTTGCCCATGTCCTGTGCAGTAGGTATGTGCAATTTGTTTCATTACTAATCAAAATTTGGGCAAAATATTTGTTATTTGGAGATTCGGATGTATGCAAATGTCCGAATCACAAATGTAACGGATTTCAACGAATCTGAAACAAATTATAACAAAACTAAATAACGAATTTGAAATATTTGAAAATGGAAATGGAAACATATTGCAGTAAATACAGTAAGGTATAAAAGTGAAATAAGATGATAAGAATAGAAAAGAAAACAAAGAATAGATTAGAACAGAATACAGTAGAAAAGAATAGAACAGATATAGCCTTCTTCTGAAATTCAAATCTTTTCGAAAATACCGAATATACTAACCAAATCCGAATATACAAAGCGAAATTCCAAAAACGAATCACTCCGCCGATCCCCGCTGAGCAGGGAGATGACAGCTCTGTCTCTGCACACTGCGCAGGGACGGACCTGTCACAGCGCCGCTCTCCCCTATGGGAGATCGGATGACGACGGACCGCAGTGCCCGTTGTCACCCGATCCGATCCGCAGACGGATGGAAAAATAGCTTTTTCCTCCGTTACACTTTTTCGGATCGGAGCGGGTCGGATGTCAGCGGACATGTCACCGCTGACATCCGACGCTCCATAGAGCTCTATGGAGCACCCGTTCAGGTCCGCCTGAAAAACTGACAGGCGGGCCTGAACGGGACGTTAGTGTGAAAGAGGCCTAATCCAAGGTTTCACTGTATTTATTTATTTTTTGTTAAAAATAACAAACATGTTATGTTTGTTATTTTTAACAAAAAAACAAAAACAAAAAACATACTTTAATGTGACTTTAACAAATGACACTGCAGAGTGCATGAGCATCATGGGAAATGTATTTCCAAAACATCTGGGGTGCCAAGGTTCACCATTATTGCCCTAGGGAGTATCTCACCAAATTCAAAACTTGTTATCATTGAAAGTGCTTTCACTTTCAATGATAACACTAAACATGACAAGTTTATTGTCATGTTTAGTGTTATCATTGAAAGTGAAAGTAAAAGAAAATCAGTCCTGATTTTCCCGGGGACGATCCCGATTTTGTGACCCTTGTCCCGATCGGAGGTCGTTCCGAATAAAATCCTTGGATTTTGCTTTTGTCCCGGTATATCAGAACTGTTTTTGGCTCCGGAGCTGCTTCAGGCTCCAAAAATATGGCCGCCGCGAGATCTCTTTCCTGTTTCCCCTGGCTTTCGGCTCAGATCCAAACTCCGCCCCTCCAGCCCTCTGCACTGCAGCTCCTCTCACTCTTGGGTGGGGATAGGATCAGTGGCAAGGTTATATGTTATAAGGTTATATATAAGGTTTATATTTTAAACTGGTCCATGCCCAGAATCACAAAAGTTTGAGTTTCTGGGGGATTAAGAAGGTTACGAAACATTGGCGTGGAGGTAACTTCATACGCCAATTAAGTAGACGTGAGTCATATTGGATTCATGAAACAAGGGTTCTCGCCCCGAGTGGCTTGAACGTTGATTTTGATTTAAATTGCTTCATTTCGGATAGATAATTTTGCTAATTCCATATATATATATATATATATATATATATATATATATATATATATATATATATATATATATATATATATTTTACATTTTATTTCCTATTTTATTTTTATTTGTATTTTTATTTTTATATTTATTTTTATTTTTATTTTCATTTTCATTTTTATTTTTATTTTTATATTTATTTATATTTATTTTTATTTTTATTTAATTTTATTTTTATTTCATTATTAATTATTTATTATTATTATTATTATTTTTCTTTTTCATATTTTTTCGTATTTATTGTTTTTTCCCCATGCACGGATCAGTGTTGCTTGTTGATGGCGTCGGCGGCTATGTGGTTTATATTTTATTTTATGTCAGCAGGGTTACACTGATGAGCTGAGAGACACATATGTGTCCCCACTTCAGTGCTAAATACTGCATGATTGTGTTCTTGGCAATTTAATACATGCTTTTTTAGTTATTTTTTGGTATTTATTATTTTTTTATTTTTTTATATTTATATGCTCCATTTGAGGGCAACTTGAGGTGTAGTGTATATATATCACTACTGAAATGGCACAATTCATGTGCATTCCTCTGTTTTTTTTTTTTCTAATATTAGTTTTTTTTTAATATCTCCTCTCTCTCCTGTAATTTATTAGGCGTAAATCTGGCTTTCGGGGTCACGCTTGATGCGTGTGTCCCTGGGTAGCTGTCTTGCGCACTATCTTCTCCCTCATTGGCTTACTATCAGTGTACTAGCTTAAAAGCGGCTGTCCGACGTCACGCCGTCGCCGCTGATGAAGTCCCGCCTACTTTCGGGGACGCAACGCGTACGGACCACGTGACCTAAGCCGTGACGTCATCCGCAAGCTGTTACACTGATCCGCGCATGAACGTTGGGTTGTATTTGTTTTTATGCTCAGCACTCGGCACTGGAGATCAGTCCATCAGAATGTGAGTGTACCTTTCTTATTACTGTTTCTTTTTTAATAAATTCGTTTAAACGGAGAGCACTAGATTCTGTTTTTTATGTTTCTATATGGAATCATATTGATTTGAGGACATGGAAAACAATTTATTCTTGGAGTACTTCCGTTATGTCTGCTGAATGCTGTAATTTACCCTTGATGGGAACATGCGTTTTTGACCTGTCTGATATATCAGGGGTCCATTATTTGAGGTGAGAGTACATCTTGCTCATTGGTGAAGGGATCACATCATCACTTGTTATATTGATTGAAGACACACTGCGCCAGCGGACTCTTCTTGATAACTACACCTGTTTTCTTCTCACTTATGGACTTTTTGTGTTTTATGCACTATATCAATTGAGTGTTATTTATTTATTTATTTATTTATTTATTTATATTATTCTTTTATTTGCGCTGTACTGTTACTTTTTACTTTGTAATGTGGGATTTGGTATTTTGACCTATAGTATTCTAGCTGCATTTTTTCACTATTTCACTTATTTTATTGTGTTCAGCGCTGATTGATTTTTCGTTTTATAAGGTTATATGGCCGTCTACTGCCCCTGCGCGCGCCCCCTGTTTTTATGGTGTTATACTGAGACAGTTTTACCCCATGAAAACCGGGTATGCGCACGAGGGCGGGGGCGGTAGATGGCTGAATAACATTGTGAGGGAGAGTGGGAGGAGCTGCAGTGCAGAGGGCTGGAGGGGTGGAGATTAGGAGGAACTGGAGTGCAGTAGCCTGGAGGGGCGGAGTTCCGATCCCAGGCAGGATCCAACCAAGAGCCAGGGGAAACAGGTTTTTTGGGAGAAGGTAGAGCCAAGAGACTCTACTGCACTAGGGACACCTGATCTAAGAAGGCACTCCACTGGGAACACCTGATCTAAGAAGGCACTCCACTGGGAACACCTGATCTAAGGAGACACTCCACTGGGGACACCTGATCTAAGGAGTCACTCCACTGGGGACACCTGATCTAAGGAGACACTCCACTGGGGACACCTGATCTAAGGAGACACTCCACTGGGGACACCTGATCTAAGGAGACACTCCACTGGGGACACCTGATGTGAGGAGGCACTCCACTGGGGACACCTAATATAAGGAAGCACTCTTAGATTAGGTGTCCCCAGTGAAAAGCCTTCTCATCTGCATGATGTAAGGAAGGACTCTGCTGGGGACGCCTAATGTAAGGAGGGACTCTGCTAGGGACACCTGATGTAAGGAGGGACTCCACTTGGGACGCACTCTGCTGGGGATGCATGATGTAAGGAAGGACTCTGCTGGGGACGCCTGATGTAAGGAGGGACTCCACTTGGGATGCCTAATGGCATCTGGTGTCAGATGGTGTGAAATAAAAATACGCTCAGGGCTCCCACTGATTCCTCATTATGGTGAGTTTAATGATTTAATTCTATATTACAATGTAATAATAGAAATAATGCGCTTCAGTCATCCTGACAACATAACAACCATGGTGTCGGGATGATTGAAGCACCAACACCAGGTGTTTGGAGTATCTTTATCTGCCAATTGTTAAACTTTCTGGAATACACATATTTCTACTGTGGTGTAGGATCTGGGCCTGCTGTCCCTCCATCCCTCCTTCTTTCTCCTTCCCTCCATATTGCTTTCTTTCTCCCTCCATCCCACTTCATCTCAGACTCGGACCACACCCAATTTGAGCCTGCTCATTTAAGCCACACCCAGAATTTCATTTAAACCACGCCTGTTTTTCACCCATTTTTCACCCCTATAAATCCTAGTGTCCCTATAAATGTTTTTACAATGTTCGCAACTATGACACAGTAATAAAAACTAAGGGGCCTGTAAGGCCGCGTACACACGGGCGGACTGTTCGCCCAACCCTGTCCGCTGAACAGTGTTTGGGCGGACAGTCCGCTCGTGTGTGGGCTTTCAGCGGACAGTTTCAGCGGACAGTTGGACGGACAAAGTCTTTCGGAAATTCCGAAAAACTGTCCGCTGAAACTGTGTTTGAGCGAACAGTCCGCCCGTGTGTGGGCCTGTCCGCTGTACTTTCGAAATGAGCGGACTGTTCCCGCTCGGAAAGTCCGCCCATTTCGAGCGCGTGTACAGGTAGGCGGGGCCCGCGAAGGAGACGTCGCGGGCTCCGCCGCCTGGAATGGGCTTAAAGGGGAACCCCAACGCCGAAAAAAATCGGCGTGGGGGTTCCCCCAAAGTCCACACCAGACCCTTGTCCGAGCACGCTACCCGGCCGGCCAGGAAAGGGGGGCGAGCGAGCGCGCCCCCCTCCTGAGCCGTACCAGGCCGCGTGCCCTCAACATGGGGGGTGCCTTGGGGAAGGGGGGGCCGCGCGGTCCCCCCACCCCAAAGCACCTTGTCCCCATGTTGATGAGGACAAGGGCCTCTTCCCGACAACCCTGGCCGTTGGTTGTCGGGGTCTGCGGGCGGGGGGCTTATCGGAATCCGGGAGCCCCCTTTAAGAAGGGGGCCCCCGGATACCGGCCCCCCACCCTATGTGAATGAGTATGGGGTACAAGGTACCCCTACCCATTCACCTGTGAAATAAAGTACAAAAAAAAACACAACACATGGAAAAAGTATTTTATTGCACAGCCCCGGGGGTCTTCCGTCTTCGGGGGTCTTCTCGCCGGACTCCTCCGCTATGTGTGTGTAGCTCTTTTGCTAGCGGAGGAGTCCGGCTTTCTTCCTCCCCTCCGCCGGCCTCTTCTCCCGACTTCGGGGGTCTTGTCCCCCTCTTCGGTTCTTCTGCCGGGCCACCGCGCCTTCTTGTAGCTCTTTTACAGGCGGTGGCCCGGTCTTCTGTCGCCGCTGTCGTCGCCGTCGCCGCCGCCGCCGCCTTCCGTTCTTGTTCTTCTTCTTGTTCTTCTTCTTCTTCTCCTGGAGATGTTGACTCGACGAGCTCTCCGGCCGGAATGCCAGGGACACGCTCCGCTGCCACTTATATAGTGACAATGGGGCGGTGTCACATGGTATATGTCACATGGGTTGGTCACATGGGTTGATGTCACATGGGGACTATGACATCGTAAGGGGGCGGGGTCACCATGTGACCAACCCATGTGACATATACCATGTGACCCCGCCCCTTTGTCACTATATAAGTGACCGCACAGCGCGGCTCTGGCATTCCGGCCGGAGAGCTCGTCGAGTCAACATCTCCAGGAGAAGAAGAAGAAGAACAAGAAGAAGAACAAGAACGGAAGGCGGCGGCGGCGGCGACGACAGCGGCGACAGAAGACCGGGCCACCGCCTGTAAAAGAGCTACAAGAAGGCGCGGTGGCCCGGCAGAAGAACCGAAGAGGGGGACAAGACCCCCGAAGTCGGGAGAAGAGGCCGGCGGCGGGGAGGAAGAAAGCCGGACTCCTCCGCTAGCAAAAGAGCTACACACACATAGCGGAGGAGTCCGGCGAGAAGACCCCCGAAGACGGAAGACCCCCGGAGCTGTGCAATAAAATACTTTTTCCATGTGTTGTGTTTTTTTTTGTACTTTATTTCACAGGTGAATGGGTAGGGGTACATTGTACCCCATACTCATTCACATAGGGTGGGGGGCCGGTATCCGGGGGCCCCCTTCTTAAAGGGGGCTCCCGGATTCCGATAAGCCCCCCGCCCGCAGACCCCGACAACCAACGGCCAGGGTTGTCGGGAAGAGGCCCTTGTCCTCATCAACATGGGGACAAGGTGCTTTGGGGTGGGGGGGCCGCGCGGCCCCCCCTTCCCCAAGGCACCCCCCATGTTGAGGGCACGCGGCCTGGTACGGCTCAGGAGGGGGGGCGCGCTCGCTCGCCCCCCTTTCCTGGCCGGCCGGGTAGCGTGCTCGGACAAGGGTCTGTTGTGGACTTTGGGGGGACCCCCACGCCGATTTTTTTCGGCGTTGGGGTTCCCCTTTAAGCCCATTCCAGGCGGCGGAGCCCGCGACGTCTCCTTCGCGGGCCCCGCCTACCTGTACACGCGCTCGAAATGGGCGGACTTGGCTCCGCCTTACGTGGGCGAGTCCGTTCATTTCAAAAGTTGAGCGAACTGTTTGGCAAACAGTTCGCTGAAACAGTCCGCTCGTGTGTGGGCAAGTCCGCTCATGCAAATTTTGAGCGGACTGTTTGACAAACTGTTTGCCGAACAAGGTTGGGCGAACAGTCCGCGCGGGTGTACGCGGCCTTAGTCTGCTGCTTCTGCTGGCTCTTCCTGGTGTTCCCCTGGTCAACTTCCTGGTTCCAAGCACCTTGCATCACATCCACGCGGAGGGGCTTGCTCGCCATTGACCACCTGGAAGTTTGCCACCTGCTGGAGCCTTAATTGATACACATTTTAATGTCTTTTAAATGTGAATGCATTTTTATTTTCTTTCATTTCACCAATAAGTTTTAGTAAATGCTACACTTAGGTAGTGGTGCTTTTCGCTCCTACTTTTTTTCTGTTTATGCATTGTTCTCTGCACTGGACTCCTGGTGGCCACATTGGGGGAGCCTGTGTCTGATTGGACATAGAGCTGCCCTGAGATGGGGGCAGCCATTTTAACCCAGAGAGGCTATATATTGCCCCTACTGGGTTTTTTTTGGCACACCCTGCAGTCTGGGAATTTAGGAACAGGACGGATGGGCGAAGGGTATCTAGGCTCGGCATAGGGGTTCCTGGGGAAGAGGGTCAGCTTTGGGTCACTCCTGTAATCCCTGGAAGCCACCTGGTTTGGAGAAGGACCTGCAAAGGACCTACAGTATATTGGACAGCCATTCCTGCCAAGCTGGTCCAAGTTTCGCCCCGCCACCCATTTAGCCTCACCCACGGGTGTCCATGCACTCACTCCAAATTTGCACGGCTGCACACCGTTGTTCTTTATCAGTTTCCTGATAGTGACAACGGTGGCCCATGGCGACCTGGAACGAAGTGTAGTGCCACTCAAAGCTAGAGGTATAAAATGTTTCCCCACCTCAAAGAGAGGGAGCTGACGTCCTATTACAATGATCCAGTAGTGTTGGCATAGATGGAGTAAGAAGCCGTTCTACCAACTCAAGACGTGACAAAACGTGTCAGGAGGTATGGCCAGTGGAGGAGCGCTGGCTGAAGCCATACACTTCACTAGCATTGGGTCCGTAGAGCGGTGTCTTACTCCTACAACAGTGGCCCATGCCTATGCAGTGTATGTGTGAGCACAGATGCTTATGGTCTTCATAAAGCGTGTCTGTGACAGGGTGACAACTGAGGAGCACAACTGCAAAACGATTGTCACCCTATAACAGTAATTGCCTGAACAAGGACCTTCATAGCAGGATCACCAGAGGTCAGCTTCTGATTTAAAAATATTGCAATTGACATATTTAAGATTATAAGATATTTCAGAGATTGGGTTTGAATCTTTTTGAAATAAAACATTGCACGGTTCTGTCCTCTGCCTGGTATGGAAGATGGCTTTGCTGAAAACTCCAGCAGTTATCCTGATTGTGTGTTGAATTTTAATACAGTTGCTCATAACAGAATCACTGTTTGCTCGGCTTAATTTAGACTCAACAACACCTGCCTGGAGCCTGCCGTGAAACATCTGCCAAAACGCTGGAGCCCACCAGTGTGAAGTTCTCTCTGTTCCTCCATACAGATGAGACATTTTGTTCGGGGGCCATTGCAACTATTTAAAATTCTCACAAATCAAACTCAAATCAAATCAAGTTTCAGAACAATTCCAGGCAACATAAAATAGCTTCATGAACTTCTGGAGATACTGCCGCTAAAGTCAAAAGTCCACTCCATTTACAGATTCACACTTTTCCATGTGCATTGCAGTACGGATGGTAACACACATGTGTAGGTGTGAATGGGCCCATAGGGTTTCCCTTTCTCGCTAGCAGCAGGGCATAGATGTGAGCAAGTCATACAGGAAAGAATGAGATATCTACTTGATGTGCATCTCTATGCAGTAAAATGCAAGAGTTTTGCTGCATGAAAACTGAAAAGTGTGACTAGACCTTTAAAGAGCCAGCAGCTAAAAATACAAATTCTTCACTGGGCTTCAGTTCTTCAGAGGCACCATCTTGGATATGGGAGCTGGTTTTAGGGTTTGGCAGCCGTCTCTCCATTGATCATGCACAAGGCACCACAGTGTTGTGGAACTGGTGGACAGCTGGAGATGGCAAGGAGCTTGGGTGTGTGGCAGAATACTCTTGCTTGGTACTCCATGGATGTACTAGAGCTGTTACTCCCACAGTGTATTTACAGGTATGAGGCTTGCATTGTGAGCTAGTAGATTATCAGGTGCTTGGGATCGCTCCATGCCGTTAAGATGCCTGTTTATATCCACACGGCCTAGGTCTCATACACCCATTGGATGAGAGGCTTATACTTACCTGGGATTGTTCAGCACCTCTTTTTCCCTATGCACTACCCTTTTGGTTGTTGACTGGATTGCTGGGTATTTGTTCTGCATTTATTCCATCTTCTGCCTTTCAACTGCACAGTTGTACATTGTGGGGAGTTTACCAGATCAAACTGCATCCCTTTTGGGGAATGTTCTTTTCAATCAGCCATATTCATTTGCACTCCATGAACCCCTGAAAAAGCTAAGTTAGTGTCCAAATGTCCAGATTGGGCCCAAAGTGTCAATATTTTGTGTGGCCACCATTATTTTCCAGCAATGCCTTAACCCTCTTGGGCATGGAGGTCACCAGAGCTTCACAGGTTGTCACTGCAGTCCTCTTCCACTCCTCCATGATGACATCACAGAGCTGGTGAATGTTAGAGATCTTGCACTCCTCCACCTTCCATTTGAGGATGTCCCACAGATGCTCAACAGGGTTTAGGTCTGGAGACATGCTTGGCCAGTCCATCACCTTTACCTTCAGCTTCTTTGGAAAGGCAGTGGTCATCTTGGAGGTGTGTTTGGGGTCGTTATGTTGGAATACTGCCCTGCGGCCCAGTCTCTAAAGGGAGGGGATCATGCTCTGCTTCAGTATGTCACAGTACATGTTGGCATTCATGGTTCCCTCAATGATCTGTAGCCCCCCAGTGCCGGCAGCACTCATGCAGCCCCAGACCATGACACTCCCACCACCATGCTTGACTGTAGGCAAGACACACTTGTCTTTGTACTCCTCACCTGGTTACCGCCACACATGCATGACACCATCTGAACCAAATATGTTTATTTTGGTCTCTTTAGACCACAGGACATGGTTCCAGTAATCCATGTCCTTAGTCTGCTTGTCTTCAGCAAACAGTTTGTGGGCTTTCTTGTGCATCATCTTCAGAAGAGTCTTCCTTCTGGGACGACAGCCATGCAGACTAATTTGATGCAGCGTGCGGCGTATGGTCTGAGCCCTGACAGGCTAACCCCCCCCCCCCCCCAAACTCTGCAGCAATGCTGGCAGCACTCATATTCCCAAAGACAACCTCTGGGCAAGACGCTGAGCACGTGCACTCAACCTATTTGGTCAACCATGGCGAGGACGATTCTGAGTGGAATCTGTCCTGTTAAACCTCTGTATGGTCTTGGCCACCGTGCTGCAGCTCAGTTTCAGAGTCTTGGCAATCCTTTTATAGCCTAGGCCATCTTTATGTAGAGCAACAATTCTTTTATTCAGATCCTCAGAGAGTTCTTTGCCATGAGGTGTCATGTTGAACTTCCAGTGACCAGTATGAGAGAGTGAGCGCGATAACACCAAATTTAACACACCTGCTCCCCATTCACACCTGAGACCTTTTAACATGAATGAGACACATGACACCAGGGAGGGAAAATGGCGAATTGGGACCAATTTGGACATTTTCATCTAGGGGTGTACTCACTTTTGTTGCCAGCAGTTTAGACATTAATGGCTGTGTGTTGAGTTATTTTGAGGGGAGAGCAAATTTACACCATTATAGCTGTACACTCACTACTTTACATTGTAGTAAAGTGTAATTTCTTCAGAGTTGTCACATGAAAAGATATAATAAAATATTTACAAAAATGTGAGGGGTGTACTCGCTTTTGTGAGATACTGTATTTTTATGGGTTCCACACTGAGATATTTTAATATGATTGTATAATAAAAATCTTGGTTTTATGCATATTTAAACCCCATTCATTCTTCCTTTTGATTGTTTTCTGTATCACTTAAGTGGTGTGATGCTGAACTATTTAATTTGAACCCATTATCTTTATACGAGTGGAATACCCCTAGCCTCGCCATGCTCAGTTGCAGTTGCCTGGTCCTTTACCTTCCACCATCCTCAGCTCAGAGAGACCACACTTGAGGCAGAGGTGGCTGGGCGGATGATATGCAGCCAGGTGTACGGTGTATGGTTCTCCACTGTTAGCACTGGCATTGAGGCAGCTGGATAAGAGTTCAATAGCTTGCAAACTTTACAGAAAATCCAACCACTGAGGAGAGCATTGCTCCAATAGCTACCAGGGTACTGGACTTCAAGTGGGGTGGCCCTGTGGTACCAGGCCTTGGACTCCTCAGCCACTCACCTGTGGTGCCAGTCCAAAGATTCCTCCAGTACCAGGCCTTGGACTCCTCAGCTACTCACCTGTGGTGCCACTCCAAAGATTCCTCCAGCAGTTCGTCTGGGTGTACCAATACCTTCTCTGGACTCCACTGTAAAAGAAGCTGTTGTAGAAGCTAATCTCAGGCAACTATTTATCAGTTGCACTGTTTACTGAAATAGGGGTCATTCTTTAGCCTCTGTAGCTACAGGGACTAAGGCCCCTTTCAGACCAGATTGGGTCCGCCTGTCAGTTTTTCAGGCAGACCCAATCGGACCACCCATTGATCTCAATTGGGCGGCGAATGTCAGCAGACATGTGTCCGCTGGCACCCACCAGCATCTATCCAATAAAATCCACTAAAAATAGACAAATGGCGATATGTTCGCCATCCGTCCAGTGAATCAGATGACAATTGGATGGGAACAGACATGCAGCCCGTTTCCATCCAACAGCCCCATAGAGGAAAGTGGTTGTATCCTGTCTGGACATGGACCTGTCATCCGCCTGCTCAGTGGGGATCAGTGGAGAGATCCCCCCCGCTGAGTAGGGGGATTCTGCTTGAACGGATCCACTCCATCTGAAAGGGGACTTATAGAGACTGTGTTGTACTGCCACCTAGTGTCCTTATTGAGTCACTGAATCTTTGCTGCTGTTTGTACAGCTTAAGAATTGGTTTAAAGTGGTTGTAAACCCACAAATAAAAAATAAATAAATAAATAAATAAACTGCAAGACAAAGGAATAATGAGCTAGTATGCATAGCTCATTATGAAATACTTACCTTGGATCGAAGACCCTGCAGCTTTCCCCGTACACAGCTCCGGCCAGCGACATTGAGCTACTTCTGGGTATCGCGGGCTCCGGCGCTGTGATTGGTCGGGGCTGTTATGACGTGTGCGTGGGAGCCACAGACTTGCCATTGCTTCAGTGCGCATGTGCCGATGATGTCGGTACATGCTGATACAGGGGATATCCCCTAAACTGTGTAGGTTTAGGAGATATCCAGTGTAGCTACAGGTAAGCCTTATTATAGGCTTACCTGTAGTAAAAAGTGGTCTGTAAGGGTTTACAACCACTTTTAAGTGGTTTTAAAGCCTTAAGGTTTTGCACCTTAATGTATTAAATAAAATAAGGTCAACCATGACAGTCTCTTAAATGCATAAACATCTAAACTTAAAGATTAATAAAATGCTTAAAGTATAACTGAAGGCAAAACTTTTTTTTATTCCATAGTATTTTATTGAAGTAAAAAAAATTATTAATAGTCAACACTTTTTTGTTTTGGACACAGTGGAGAGGGATTAGAGCCCCTGTCAATTTTTATTGCTGCCTGTGCCCCCCCTCTATTTGTCCTGTATACCATTATCATTGAAAGTAAAAGAAAACCCAAAATGTTGAGTTGTTGCTCAGAAAAGTAATAGATGGGAAATCTTCCACTGGGGACACTAGTTCTGGTGACCTGGGGGTCCCCAAGAAATTCATTTCATTTGCAGAGTTATCTCTAACTTCCTGTTTGGCTATAGGACAGGAAGTGGAGGGAAATCTCTGCAATGGGACACAGATGGTGAAAAAAAAAAAAATCTGCCAGGGGTTATAACCCACCATTGCTCTATGCAAAATGAAAAAAAAAAAAAGTTTTGCCCAATAGTTGTAATTTAACATTTCATTAATATTACATTGTAAAGTGCAAAAGCCAGACATTATTATCCACACTCAATGATATCACATAATGCTATTGTACAATCAGCAAAGTCCCAAATGGGTTAAAAGCCCACTGTACGAGTGCAGGTGCTCTGTGCCATAAGTGCATTTTGTGATTGATCCGCTTAGTATTCACATGTTCTAAATATTTCCGACGGAACCAATTCCTATCGGGAAAACTAGGGGGTGATCAAGGGGTTAACTGGGAGGTGTTCTAACTGTGGGGGGGATGGGACTGACTGGGTGAGGAGAGAGATCGGTGCTCATACTTAGTATGAACACACAATCTGTCTCCTCTCCCCTGAGAGAACTGGGATTTGTGTATTTACACACACAGATCCCGATTCTTGCTTTGCCCGGCAGTCATCGCGGTCGTGGGTGCCCGGCACGCCTCCTACAGCATCTTAGAGGGTCGACATACAGCTACGATGGCTTGCTTAGGGGAGCCATATTGCCGAAGTATAACTGCGGCAGTCGGTCAGGAGCCGGTTAAAGTGATATTGAAGTCTTGTTTTTTGTTTTGTTTTTCTAAACCATAAACATGTTATACTTAGTGCCCGCTCACACTACCGCGACTTGTCAGGCGACTTAGCCGCCTGACAAGTCGCGCTCCGTTCTGTACTATGGAACCGTTCTAATAGGAGCGACTCAAGTCTCTCCGACTTAGAAAAAGGTTCCTGTACTATTTTTGGGGCGACTTCAGGCGACTTGCATTGACTTCTATACAGTAGTCTTTTGCAAGTCGCTGCTGAAGTCGTGTGCAGGTCGCGTCTGTGAGTCGTGCTGCAAGTCGTGTCGCCCCTGTGTGAACCGGCACTTACCTGCTCTGTCTCTCTGCTCCTATTTGGAATTACTTGCAACAATTGATAAATGTCCCCATTTATGTTGTAAACTCACCCTCCAGGGCCCAGGCAGGCTCTTCCTCAGTCCGGCTTTAAATCCAGGCTCCTTCTCACTGAAGCTGGAAGGTCTTTCAGGCAACCTCTTTCCTAGTCCAGAGGGTCTCAGTGATCCCCTCTCCTAATCTGGGACCTCCAGGCACCCCCTCACCTAGTCCAGTATCTCCCTTGTACTCCCCCATCCAGGGGCCTTTGGCACACCAACTACCATTTCCTAGTCAATGGCCTCCTCTGCACTGCTCTCCCAGTTCAGGGCCTCCTTTACAGCCCACCCCCAATTTAAGAGCCTCCTCTGCACCCTGCTCTCCGAATCCAGGTCCTTTATCAACCCCACTTTTCAAGTCCAGGGCACCGCTACACCCCCCAGTCCAGGGCCTCCGTTGTACTCCCCTCCTAGCAGGGGCGGATCCAGAGTCTAGTCTCGGGAGGGACACTTCTATAAAATATGTTTTTTTGGGGGCAATTTATATGGGAAATGGCTGGTATTGGCACTTTAATCATTACAGCACCATGGCTGTTATGGTGTCAGGATGATTGAAGCGCAATATTTCTATTAATACGTTGTAATATAAAATTAAATGGTTCAACTCACCATAATGCAGAATCAATGGGAGCCCTGAGGGTGTCTTTCGCCATGTCGCCTGCCACCAAACGCGGATTGTCAATTGCCACGTCACTTGTCACCAAATGCGGATTGTTACTTGCCACGTCACCTGCCACACATTGCGGATTGCCACTTGCCACGTCACTTGTCACCAAATGCGGATTGTCACTTGCCACGTCGCCTGCCACACATTGCGGGTTGTCACTTGCCACGTCGCCTGACACACATTGCGGATTGCCACTTGCCACGTCACCTGCCACACATTGCGGATTGTCACTTGCCACGTCACCTGCCACACATTGCAGATTGCCACGTAGCCTGCCACACATTGCGGATTGCCACTTGCCACGTAGCCTGCCACACATTGCGGATTGTCACCTACTGTGTCACTTTTCTGCTAAGGTGTTCTTTTGTTGAGTCCAGAGTGAAGATAGGCAGCAGAGAGATGATGTAATCTCTCTGCTGCACACAGCTTCCCGCACAGTGAGGGCGGAACTGGAGGGATGCAGGGCAGTGAGAGATGATGTCATCTCCCTGCTCCCCTGCCCGCTGGCTTCCTGATTGGCCAGCAGCCCTCCCAAGCCGCCCAGCTGCCCCCCCTCACCCGTCCACTCAGCGCAGTCACCCGCGGAACCGGCCGCGCTGGCACCCGCGGAACCGGCCGCGCTGGTACCCGCGGAACCGGCCGCGCTGGTACCTGCGGAACTGGCCGTGCTGGCACCCGCTGGCCATATTCTCGGAGGGGGCAATTGCCCCGTTGCCCCCCCCCTGGATCCGCCGCTGCCTCCTAGTCCAGGGCCTCTTCTGCACCCCCCCGCCCCAGCACCTCCCTCTGCATCCCCCCAGTCCAGGGATCCTTCTGCACCCCCAGTCCAGGGCCTCCTCTGCATCCCCCAGTCCAGGGCCTCCTCTGCACCCCCCTCCAGTCCAGGGCCTCCTCTGCACCCCCTCAGTACAGGGCCTCCTCTGCACCCCCCCAGTCCAGGGCCTCCTCTGCATACCCCAATTCCAGGGCCTCCTCTGCATCCCCCAAGTCCAGGGCCTCCTCTGTACCCCTCAGTCTAGGGCCACTGGTGTACTCCCCTCCTAGTTCAGGGCATATTCTGCCCCCCACCCCAGCACCTCCCTCTGCACCCCCCCAGTCCAGGGCCTCCTCTGCACCCCCCCAGTCCAGGGCCTCCTCTGCACCCCCTCAGTCCAGGGCCTTCTCTGCACCCCCCAGTCCAGGGCCTCCTCTGCATCCCCCAAGTCCAGGGCCTCCTCTGCACCCCCCAGCCCAGAACCTCCTCTGCATCCCCCAAGTCCAGGGCCTCCTCTGCACCACCCAGCCCAGGACCCCCTCTGCATATCCCAAGTCCGGGGCCTCCTCTGTACCCCCCAGTCCAGGGCCACTGGTGTACTCCCCTCCTAGTTTAGGGCCTCTTCTGCACCCCCCACCCCAGCACCTCCCTCTGCACCCCCCCAGTCCAGGGATTCCTCTGCACCCCCCCAGTCCAGGGCCTCCTCTGCACCCCCCAGTCCAGGGCATCCTCTGCATCCCCCCAGTCCAGGGCCTACTCTTCACCCACCTCAGTCCAGGGCCTCCTCTGCACCCCCCCCCCCCCAGCCCAGGACCTCCCCTGCATCCCCCAAGTCCAGGGCCTCCTCTGCACCCCCCTGCCCAGGGCCTCCTTCACACTCCCAAGCCCAAATACGCCATCAACCCAGGGTGTCCACTGCACCCTCCAGTCCAGGGCCTCCTCTAACCCATCTCCTCCCAGTTCGGGTCCTCCTCTGCACCCCCTCCCTCAGTTCAGGGCCTTCACTGCACCCCCCAGTCCAGGGCCTCCTCTGCACCCCCCACCCCAGGGCCTCCTCCACACCAGCCTCCCTGTTCAGGACCCCCTCTGCACCCCCAACCCAGGGCCTCCTCCACACCCACCTCCCTGTCCAGGGCCTCCTCTGCACACCCCTTCTTTGAAGCCTTCCCTTCTCTGGGATGCCTCACGCAGAAAAGACTAGGCTGTTTGGGCACTGGGCAGGACTAGGGGGGAGTCCGGCCTGTCCATTACACTTTTATCGGGCAGCAGTGACACCCTTAGAGCAGCGGTTCCCAGTGCGGGTGGAGGCAGCACCCCTTGCACCATCCCCCTAGATGTGTCACCCGGGGCAGGTGCCCCTTCTGCTGCCCCCCTAGTTTCGGCCTTGTACTTCTTGTGAGTGTTTTTTATCCATTGTTATTAAAGTTTTTACTGAGTTACTACACTTAGCTTGCACTTCCTTTCCTTTGTTCCTTTCTCTTATTGCCTACACAGAGCCTTTCAGAACTTTGAGGATAGCATCTGCAGGTGGTACCATGCATACACCCCAGTATATCTCATTCCACACAGATCAGAGACTGCTTTTGGATTGTTTCACCATTGCTTTCATATACTTTTTATTGCTGACTGGTCTTAACAATCTCTGTGTGCCAGATCATTTATTTTCGCTATAGTATAGGATGGACTGGTGCTTAAAGTGTTACTAAACCCAAGAGCCTGCAATCACTATATCTGGTCTCCCACAGTACACAGAACATGGAAATGACATTATTTTAGTAAATATAAACTGCTAATTATCTTTTCTCATCAGTCGTATATAGCAGTCTTGTGACTTCTATCAGTGTCTGGTTAAAGCTTGTAGGAGGCGTTTTCATTCTCCTCTAACTGTCCTTTGAGTCTTCAGGACCTCAAGACCCCCGATCCTCTGTCTAGACAAAAAAAAAACTCTCTAGTAATACACACCAAACTGAGCATGTGTGGAGTGCCCCCAAGGCTCTGTTTCATTAGGAGATTGATTGGGGACAGTGGAAGAAGGGGAGGATCAGAGATGACATGATCAAACAGCCTTTTTACCCAGTGCAGAAGATTAACCCCTTAGGTTCCAAAGTGAGTATAACAAGTATGCTTTATTGCATATACAGACTGGTTTTACTGTTGTGGGTTTAGTAACACATTAAAGCCCAAATATAAGCTATGTCCCCTAACCCAGAATTCCCCTATGTGTATGTGTAGCACCCTGTAGCTTAGGCAGGGAGCTCCTTGCAAATTTACTTGCTAGGAGTAGTTATCCTGGTTGATTGATAGAGACACATTGATTTCTCCCTAAGTCTGGCCTTCTTGCACTTTTCTCTTCTACCACTAGGTGGCCGGACACTTGGTGGTACTAGATATGAGAAGGGCAACCCAAGGTCAGGTTATGGGTATATGGGGTATCTCACCCAATGGGCAGGGGTTTTCTTGAATCCCTGCTGGCAGAACCTATATATTTGGGTGGAGTCAGGTGATCTATGTTCTGTGCCACCTGGATGGCCTTCTGGGTGGACGTGTATCGTGTGCCTTGGGCTGCTAGACCAGAGATTGGGCCTATCCCGGGGGCATCTGGCTGCTAGACTGTCTGAGGGCCTATCCAGAATTGGGAGAGCAGCGCAGGGTTGGGATTGGAAGTGCCAGTTCTGCCGGTCGGAGAACCTGTCAGTGGTCAGAGATAGAAGGGAAGCTGTTGCCACAAAGGGAGCATCCACCATATTACCAGGGACCACAGTGAGTAACTGAAGCAAGTACCGGAGCAGTGTTCTCACCGAATTGGCATGGTGGAGAATCGGGAGACTTCAGGCGTTGATCAAGTCAGGGACCCAACCAGCGGAGGTGAAGCTTGCAGAGCAGCCTTGTGTGTCAAGTCAAGGACCGACGCGGTTAGCAGGGTTGAAGCTTGAGAAGTATCTGGAGTGCCAAGCTAGGGACCCAGCAGGGAAGCGTGGATGACGCTTGAAGGAGATACCACCACCAACCTTGAAGGAGCTCAAGGGATTCAGAGTCAGTGAATCGGAGAGTCCAGTGAGAGACCTGGAGCTCAGTGCTGAAGAACTACAAGAGGCAGTTGTAGTGAAGCTGAAAGAACTGTTATGTTTGAGTTAGGAACTGTTAAAGACTGTTGCCATAGGAGACAGCATTCCTGCATGTGCAGATGTAGCACCTTACTGGGGCCTTTCCCTGCACGGCTGTCCTCCTATTGAAGTCTCGTAGTGTGCCAATTCAATCTAAGATCAAATTCCTACACCAAAGCTATTGGCTACTAGCCTGAACATAGTCCCGTCGTAACGAAATAACGTCATCACGTCGGATTTTCCGACAACTTTGTCCAACCGTGTGTATGCAACAGTTTCCGACAAAATCCGTTGGACAAAATCGGACGGACAAAATCCGATGGATTTGGTTGTCGGAATCTCCGACCGTGTGTACAAGGGCTAACATGTATGGCCAGCTGAAAGCAGACTGTCCTTTACCCGTCAATCAGACCACACAACCGTTTCCTAAATTGGATGGAAGCTAATTGGCCTTTATGGGCAGCAATGCATATTTTTCCTTTCACATGCTTCTTATTCATCGGGTCTGTAGCACGTGGGCTGAGCGAAGACTTATAAACTTGATAAATTAATTAGTCTCTTTGCACCCAGCAGCGGAGATCATGTGACAGCATCATGTTTTTTTTTTTTTTTTTTAGTCATTGTTCTGTCACTCTGCAGGCTGGTGACAACATCTGTGCAATTAATCGGAACGTTCTCCGAAGTCTCAGAGGACCGGGCTGACTTCGCTTGTTGAGGCACAATAATTATGCCTTCTTTCTCTTCTTCTTCTCCGGCGTTCTTACAGGCTGCCGAGAAAGCCTTAACAGCAATTAACTTGTCAGCAGTCGGGTTCTTAGAAGAAAATCGGAGTCAAGATGATATTTTCATATCTTGTTAGTAATGTGCAATTTTATATACACTTTAGGAATTGAGCCTGTAGGCTTCCTTTATGAACGGCATTGGAACGGAAGGTGTGATGCCTGTGGGGACCAGCTGGTTTACCGTTGTCATTCTTCTAGTGCAGAGATATTGAATTAAAATTCATGGAGGTCCGATTAGTAAAATTTTCATCCAAATCACATTTTTGTGCATTGATTTTTTTACATCACAGCCCAGGTGTGCAGGTACGACAGCGAATGGGCTGCTGTGCCTGCGTTTTCTGCTGTGAAAAGGTCCTGCCACCTTTTAAAAAATGCAGCCGCCTGGAAACTGCATGGTGCCCTTGTACCATGATATTTCCATGTGCGGCAAACTGCACCATGTATTTCAGTGCGGTTACGAGGCATTGGTACCCCTGCACGATTTCTGTGCAGCACCTTATTTTCTGTGCAGCTGCCTGCCACCCTTCACATCTTCCCCACCATAACACTGCCCATCTTCACATCTTCCCCACCATAGCACTGCCCCCCTTCACATATCACCCCCACAGCACTGTCCCCCTTCACATCCCCCCACAGCACTGTCCCCCTTCACATATCACCCCCACAGCACTGTCCCCCTTCACATATCACCCCACAGCACTGTCCTCCACATCCCCCCACAGCACTGTCCCCCTTCACATCCCCCCACAGCACTGTCCCCTTCACATCCCCCCACAGCACTGTCCCCCTTCACATCCCCCCACAGCACTGTCCCCCTTCACATATCACCCCCACAGCACTGTCCCCCTTCACATCCCCCCACAGCACTGTCCCCCTTCACATATCACCCCCACAGCACTGTCCCCCTTCACATATCACCCCACAGCACTGTCCTCCACATCCCCCCACAGCACTGTCCCCCTTCACATCCCCCCACAGCACTGTCCCCTTCACATCCCCCCACAGCACTGTCCCCCTTCACATCCCCCCACAGCACTGTCCCCCTTCACATATCACCCCCACAGCACTGTCCTCCACATCCCCCCACAGCACTGTACCCCTTCACATCCCCCCACAGCACTGTCCCCCTTCACATATCACCCCCACAGCACTGTCCTCCACATCCCCCCACAGCACTGTCCCCCTTCACATCCCCCCACAGCACTGTCCCCCTTCACATATCACCCCCACAGCACTGTCCCCCTTCACATCCCCCCACAGCACTGTCCCCCTTCACATCCCCCCACAGCACTGTCCCCCTTCACACCCCCCCCCCCCCCCCCACAGCACTGTCCCCTTCACTTCCCCCGCACTGCACTGTCCCCGTTCACATTACCACCCCCCACACACAACACTACCCCCTTTACATCCCCCCTCAGCAAAGGGGGGCTGGACTGGAGGTAGCAATCCCTCTATGAAGGGGCCCCTGGACTGGAGGTAGCAGTCTTTCTTTGGAGGCCCTCCATAGAGACTGCTACCTCCAGTCCAGGGGCCCCTCCTATTGTAGAGTGACATTAGAATGGAAAGCCCCTGGGATAGTAAATCAGTAAAGAGTGCAGTCACAGTAGTGCAGGAACACTGTGCTCCCCTCCTGGCAGTGCAAGGGTTAAGGTGCCCCCCTGGTGGGTGCCCTGTATGTGGGTCTCACCTGACCTAAGTTGAGCCTGGTCTGGCTCTCCCCTCCTCCTCCACAGCAGGCAAGTGCCAGTCCGGCATGTCAGTGTGGTCACAGGGCAGCATAAGTGCTTTCTCTGTGGAGAAGGGAACAGGACTGTCCCAGTTGGGCTAGGGGTGTTGAGAGGGAGCTGACGACCCCAGACTCCCAGCATGCACCGGCACAACAGATGGCAGCGCCCCCAGTGGAAGTGAAGCTGTGCGGGCAGAGGCAATGGACAGATCACCCCGCTGTGACAGGGCTGCACCTGGGACTAGAGGAGCAGTATCGGCAAACGTGGCCCATTGCTCCTTCCGCTGCGCCTGCCCAACACTGCCAGTGTCTTTTAATGGAAGTGTTTACCAGCACTAAAAATACCGTTGGCAACCCCATGCTCCAGGCAGCAGCTTTGGGCCCCACAAAAATGACTGGGCCCAGGGCAGCTGCCCATTTTTTCCCACCTTAAAGATGGCCCTGGCTTCTTGGCTGCTTCTCTGATGAATGCTCTCCTTGCCCGGCCTGCAGTCTGTCAGTTTAGGTGGACGGCCATGTCTTGGTAGGTTTGCAGTTGTGCCATACTCTTTCCATTTTTGGATGATGGATTGAACAGAGCTCTGTGAGATGTTCAAAGCTTGGGATATTTTTTTTATAACCTAACCCGGCTTTAAACTTCTCCACAATGTTATCCCTGACCTGCCTGGTGTGTTCCTTGGTCTTCATGATGCTGTTTGTTCACTAAGGTTCTCAACAACCAAACCTCTGAGGGCTTCACAGAACAGCTGTATTTATGTTGAGATTGAATTAGACACAGGTGGACTCTATTTACAAATTAGGTGACTTCTGAAGGCAATTGATTCCACTTGATTTCAGTTAGGGGTATCAGAGTAAAGGGGGGCTGAATAGAAATTTTACAAATTATACACTTTTCAAATTAATAACCATTTATCATTTTCCTTCCACTTCACAATTATGTGCCACTTTGTGTTGGTCTATCACATAAAATTCCAATAAAATACATTTATATTTTTGGTTGTAACATGACAAAATGTAGAAGATTTCAAGGGGTATGAATAATTTTTCAAGGCACTGTATATAGTGCATTTTATATACAGCTACAGTATCTCACAAAAGTGAGTACACCCCTCACATTTTTGTAAACATTTTATTATACATTTTATTATATCTTTTCATGTGACAACACTGAATAAATGCCTCTACAGAGTAGTGAGTGTACAGCTTGTATAACAGTGTAAATTCGTTGACCCCTCAAAATAACTCAACACACAGCCATTAATGTCTGAATGACACAGTGAAAATGTCCAAATTGGGCCCAATTAGCCCTTTTACTTCCCTGGTGTCATGTGACTCATTACAAGGTCTCAGGTGTGAATGGGGAGCAGGTGTGTTAAATTTGGTGTTATCGCTCTCACTCTCTCATACTGGTCACTGGAAGTTCAACATGGCACCTCATGGCAAAGAACTCTCTGAGGATCTGAAAAAAAAACAATTATTGCTCTACATAAAGATGGCCTAGGCCAGTGATGGCAAACCTTGGCACCCCAGATGTTTTGGAACTACATTTCCCATGATGCTCTGGCACTCTGCAGTGTAGTGGAGCATCATGGGAAATGTAGTTCCAAAACATCTGGGGTGCCAAGGTTCGCCATCACTGGCCTAGGCTATAAGAAAATTGCCAAGACCCTGAAACTGAGCTGCAGCACTGGGGCCAAGACCATACAGCGGTATAACAGGACAGGTTCCACTCAGAACAGGTCTCGCCATGGTCGACCAAAGAAGTTGAGTGCACGTGCTCAGCGTCATATCCAGAGATTGTATTTGGGAAATAGACGTATGAGTGCTGCCAGCATTGCTGCAGAGGTTGAAGGGGTGGGGGGTCAGTCTGTCAGTGCTCAGACCATACGCCGCACACTGCATCAAATTACTCTGCATGGCTGTCATCCTGATAAACTTATTTGGTTCAGATGGTGTGAAGCGTGTGTGGCGGCAACCAGGTGAGGAGGACAAAGACAAGTGTGTCTTGCCTACAGTCAAGCATGGTGGTGGGAGTGTCATGGTCTGGGGCTGCATGAGTGCTGCCGGCACTGGGGAGCTACAGATCATTGAGGGAACCATGAATGCCAACATGTACTGTGACATACTGAAGCAGAGCATGATCCCCTCCCTTCAGAGACAGCAAATTTACACTGTTATACAAGCTGTACACTCCCTACTTTACATTGTAGACAAGTGTCATTTCTTCAGTGTTGTCACATGAAAAGATAGAATAAAATATTTACAAAAATTTGAGGGGTGTACTTACTTTTGTGAGATACTGTAGATATAGATCAGAGCAAAATGAGGGACAAATGAGGAGGAAAGAGGGACTTTGTTGCAATTTAGGGACAGTCCCCTCGAAATCAAGGGCAGTTGGAAGCTATGGGGAACATGCCCTCAATGCACCTCTCCCGCACTTCGCTTTGGTGTAAACTAGTTCTACATTTGGAGGCCAGTTCTGTTCATAAAAATAAAAATGCTTTGTTTATACACAGAAAAAAAGAGTCTGACAATATCATTGATGAAATATTTATATTTACAACTATCATGTCACAAAAATATAAGGAATGTCTATATCAACATCGTGTTTATTACACATATACAAAAATAGGTTCACAGTATATATTATGCATTATAGTCTTGATATGAGCTCCAGGTTCTGTCTCCATGAAAATAGGTTCAAGAATTATCATTTATGTACTATAAAGACAGCGAGAAGTGCCGTGAAGAATCGTGGTAATCCATAGCGGCCAATCAGAAATGATCTCTTCACTGATCCATGGTGCCTAATGTAACTGTCATTTTGTAACTCCACAATATTTGTTATATTATTACACTGTTTATGAGGGGGGGATGGTAGATTGACTTTAAAGAAGACCTTCACCCAGTTGTTATTAATATTGCTGCCCCTGAACCCCTTTCACAGAATTACAATTTTTTAACCACTTCAGCCCCGGAAGGTTTAGCCTCCCCTATCCAATGCATCCGGCCCCCTGATCTACATATCACTTGTGCCGGACAATGGATTCCAATGCGGGGTGGGTGTTTTCTTGAAGCAACTGATTAGAGCCAGAAGAGGCAGCTGATCTCTTGATGACGTCATAAAGGAAGGTGGTAGCGTGGGACCCGGTGTGCGGAGGGGGACCGGCGGCTCACAGCAGGACAGTGCTAGATTTTTTTGGGCAGATGAGAATGTCATCTTAACTCAAAGCAGCAGATAAAGTATAAGGAGGATAAGATCTTTAATTGCGTACTTGATCAGAGTGCAAATCTCTCATCCATAGTGATAAATCTCTTGCAGACCTCTGAAAATCTGTCTCAGTTGGCCGCCCAGGATTACATCTCCACAAATATGAAAAAAAAAAATGCCTTTCGCATAAAATTAGCTAAATGAAAGGCAGCCTGTTTGATAAATGTCCACCATAGATGTTGGCGAGCTCTGAAATGTGGCATTGGGCGTCTTTGATAAAGAGAAGAAGATATCTAGCAATCATCAAACCAACAAATCAAAAATATACTTTGCCTATCGGACTTCAGTAAAGGGATATGTAGCTGGTTGCCATAAGACAATGGGTAACTGGAGAACTTTAGCTCTATGACAGGTTCCCCTTAATGAAAGACAAGACGTCCAGGTGGGACAAGACGTCCAGGTGGGACAAGAAGTCCAGGTGGGACAATTTCGGCCTGTTAGCCCTTGTACACACGGTCGGAGATTCAGACGGAATGTGTCCTATCGGACCGTTTTGTCGGATATTCCGATTGTGTGTGGTCTCCATCGGACTGTTTCCGTCAAAGTATCCGACGGACCAAGTTTTACAACTTGTCCGTAAAATTTTCCGACAAAATGCTCCGATCGGACATACTCCGATCATGTGTAGCCTACTCCGACGGACAAAGTGCCACACATGCTCAGATCAAATTCCTAGATTAAAGCTATTGGCTACTAGCCTGAACCTAGTCTCATTGTAACGAAATAACGTCATCATGTTATGTACAATTGGATTTTCCGACAACTTTGTCCGACCGTGTGTACGCAATAGTTTCGGACAAAATCCGTCGGGCAAAATCCAACGGATTTGGTTGTCAGAATGTCCGACCGTGTGTACAAGGGCTTGGACTCCACACATGGGTGCTCTCCCCCCGCTCGCTTCCATGGAACTAGTACTGGAAAAAACATTGGCTGCACACCATGAATGATCCTGAGTCCTTTTATTGCAACATCCCAAAGTGACACACATTTATTTAGGTTTTCTGCTGCCCTAGGCCTGACTAAGCCCGTGTACCCCCTAATTTAAATATGATCCACCCCTTCCTGTCAAGGCCACACCCCTTGCTGTTTAAGACCCGCCCTGAAATTTTCGAGTGGGGACACTAGTTCTGAGGGCCTGGGGGAGGGGGGGCAATGGATTCCCTTAAAACTGAGCTACACAGTGATTTTGACAAGTGACTGACTGCTAGGCGTAGGATCCCCTAAACTTGCAAATCGTATCTGGAGGGGGGGAGCGCAGTTTGGCATCTTTTCCCTGGGCGCTGGATGACCTTGTCCCGTCACTGGATCTGATCAAGCCTAAACCATAGGTATCCTAATCGCAATATTTTCTCGATCACATCCCCTACTTTGTCCCTGATAAAGGGGGAGGCATTTCCCCCCAAACATGTTGGAATCTCTTGATACCAAAAGTTTGCTGAAACTCTTGAACGTTTTTTACTGGGTGCTCCTCAAAACTCAACCCAAAGCTTTGATATCTACTGTACTTCTTTTGACACTAGCAGGGGGCACCAATACCTCACTTTTAGAGTATTAGCCCAGTACGACCACCAACATCAACCATCTAGTTTAAGAAGCCGGAAAGGCATTCTAATATGCAACGGAGCTGATCCAAAACCGGACACCCAGAGTTAGATTGTGCCTGAACCGTTTCTAACTGGAATATAGGAACTATGGTAAATGTATAATAAATCATTTTTGAATTCCAAAAAAAAAGAAAGAAAATGCTTGTTGGGTTAAGTAACCCCGACTTTGCTTCCCTTCCCTTTGATGCTGGCACCATCAGGGCAGGACTTCTACTTCTACTCCCTCTAGGCCAGCTGACAGAGGTAAAATCGGTCTAGTGGGTATCAGCACAGATAGTGAGGTGGTTGGTCCGTAGATTGCTAAGGCGCTTGCACGATTCTGCCTAAAATAAGAATCGCATTTTTTTTGCTTAGAAGATGGATCACGATTCTCGCGGCGCAACATCATCTTTCACATTAAAACAAAAAAAATTGTGCTAACTGTTTCGTTTTTTTTTTTTTTTTTATTCATTGAAGTGTATTTTGTCCCAAAAATTGCGTTTGAAAGACCGTTGGGCAAATACAGTGTGACATAAAATATTGCAGCAATTGACATTTTATTCCCTAGGGTCTCTGCTAAAATGTATATAATGTTTGGGGGTTCCAAGTCATTTTCTACCAAAAAATATTGATTTTAACTTAAGAAACAAGTGTCAGAAAAAGTTTTAGACTTTAAGTGGTTAAACTTGACAGACTGCCTGAATTTTTTTTTTTTCACACAGAAGTTTATCCCTTTGATCTAAGAAGGAAGAGTTTGTTGTACTGTTTCATTTTAAAAACTTGCCAGATGTTTTCTTTTGACAGCTGAGTGAGCAGATAAGTCTCTCCACTTGTTATATGAAAGAATCGGCAAACTCTGCAATAGAGATCGTCAGGGGGGTAGAATCGAGATCACGATTTTTTAACGATCAATTGTGCAGCTCTACTGGATATCTGCCAGAAGTAACTGACTTGTCCTCTGTGCTGGGCTCCCAATACAGGTAATTAACCACTTCAATACCAGGCACTTTGATACCCTTCCTACCCATGCCAATTTTCAGCTTTCAGCGCTGTCAGACTTTGAATAACAATTGCACGGTCATGCAACACTGTACCCATATGACATTTTTATCATTTTTTTTCCCCAAAGATAGAGCTTTCTGTTGGTGTTTTTTTGTTTTTTGTACTACAAATAAAAAAGACTGATTTAAAAAAAAAATAATAATGTTTTTTTCTTTGTTTCGATTATAACATTTGGTAAATAAGTATGTTTTCTCCTTCACAGAGGGGCACTGATGAAGCTGCACTGACTGGCACTGATGAGGCGGCACTAATGAGGAGGCACTGATAGGTGGCACTGATGGGCTCTGATAGGTGGAACTGATAGCCAGCAGCACTAATGAGGAGGCACTGACAGGCATTACTGATGGGCACTGATTGGCATCACAGGCAGACACTGCTGGGCATCACTGGTGGGCATCATTGATAATCAGTGCAGTGATTATCAGTGCAGACCCCCCTGTCAGGAGATCGGCTCTCCTCTACTGGCGCCCTGTTAAGCACTAATAGAGGAAAGCCGATAACCAGGACTTCCTGGTTACGATGTGATTAGCTGTAATTGGACATGTCATAGGCTCTTTACCGTGATCAGACATGCGGTGTGTCAGAACGACACAACATACCACCAATCGTTGTGCTCCGCTGGGGGCATGCACGAGCGGCGTATCATGCTAGACATAGTCAGAATAAATGGATTCTCCACCCGGTCATCATTCTGCTATAGGCCAGATGGGAAGGAGTTAATAGTACATGTAACAAACCCAACTGGGACAGGGGCTTTTAGAGGGACTATGGGCAAGCCTTCTACCCACTGATTATGGCCCATGGAGGAAATTGGGGATTTTGTCTGCTTCTCCCATTCAGAGCATGGAAAAGAGCTTAGTTCAGCATCTAATCCCATGGAGAGAGCAGATCATTCTCTAATGATGGACAACAACGTGATGAACACTGAGAGCGAGGCTTGGATTAATTCTGATTACAGACAATAAAGTTTCCCTTGTGAAGTAGATGGAAAGGTGTAATATTAATCTTGTACAGGTTAATGGTCAGAGGGAATATGGTGGCCCTCCTGCAGACTGGGTTGGAGAAGATCCTCTATTTGGGACAGAAATATTTAATAACAATGTCCCTCAAGAAATCTATGAAGATAAATGAATTCCACTTTTTCAGACTGCTGGAACATTGTATGAGTTTTGTCTTTATGATGACTTTTCTAGTGGACAGATTACACAAGTGAAAGTTGGTTATTGAGGTTTGGACATCCCTGGGTCTTCTTTCTGGGGAACGGGTGCCGAACTGTCTGGGGGGCCACTGACCTGAGTCATCTAGGCTTGGCTAGTTAACTAGTTGTTAATTGGCTTACTGTTTATGTTAGCTGTTCATTAGATGTACTGTTAGATGTACTGATATTAGTGTTTAAAGTTTGCATTGTTTAGGATAACGTGATCAAGCTCTTATCAGATTTTGCATGGTATATATTCTGTGTAAGTTTACAATAAAGTCAGTTCAATTTTGCACCTAAGCTAGTGTCGTCTAGTTCTTGGGTGCAATATTCAGCTATAATACCTGGATCCTGGTTCCAGAGTGGAGGGAGCTATATCTTGACGGAGGCACCCAGGCTGGGTGCCAGGCAGTAACTCGCCCGGTACGTTATGTACAGTACGTGATGATGGAGAGGGACCGCTGACAGCCTAGAGCTTAAGGGCAGAGCTGAAGCTCGCCAGAATGAGGGATTGGGTACGTAATACACCTTATCCCTGCACCCCAAGACTAAAGGAGTAGTTCACTCTTGCAGTATGAGGGGCTTCGCTGCAAAGGTAGAGGTTTTTCTACATCCTGGAGTTCACTTTTAAGTGACATCTAACACTGCCATGTGTTGTGTTAAAGTGCAAATAATACTTAATAGTACACCAGACGGCTGGTGTCAGACTCACGGTTCTGTCCCTGGCCACGTTTCCCACCTATGGCCTCCTTAGTGAGGTGTAGCTCTGTCTCAGGTTTGTTTTGCTAGGTGAAGACTTTCAGTGGGCAATACGCCAATTCCATTATGGAGTGTCTCCCACTTTACGAGGAAGAATCAGCAGTGTGGCTTGTTAACTAACTAACCCATTTAATGGGTACGAGGAAACTTTTCCTTGTTACTAGGGGAACTTAATTTTTTTTTTTAAATATACACAATTGACTGCATCTGTATCAATAATGTATGTTTTAAATAGAAGAAGTGTAAGTAACTTAATTTGACCCGGTATCAGCCTTGCAGTCCCTGTCCTTGTACAGCAGGGGTGCACAACCAGTGGCCCGGGGGCCACATGTGGCCCACGGAGCCCTCTTATGTGGCCCACGACCTCCTGCTCTGTGATGGAATAGAATACTGTTATTGAGTTTCAGATGAAGTTTTTCACTAAAATGACAGTGTATATATGGACATATCTGTTCTGCAGTGGTTACTGGGCTGCTTTCAAACTGATCGGCAGGTGCAGAGCAGTGCACCTGGGGGTTACCTGCACTGAACCATAGGCCGCTTTCACACGGTCAGTCCGACCCAATTGGACCCTCCATTCACCTCTAAAGAGTAGAAGATGTAAATGGACTTGTGTCCGCTTACAAACGCCTACCTCCAATCCGATCCGCAAAAAGAAAAAAAGTCGAGTGGGCTCTATAGAGTAGAGTGGGAAGCCATGTACCCGCTCCGCTCATTGTGGCCCGTGACCGGTTACCAAGTCTCTTAGGTGGCCCTCACTCTTCAAAAGGTTGGGCACTCCTGTTGTACAGCATAGCTCAGTGTGGTAGAGAAATAAGCAGCACAAGGAGACAACCAGCTCATGTGCTGACAAAAACCATGCTGATAGGAGGAAAGTGCAGAGTGACAGAGAGGAGAACTCATCACTGTGCTGCTTTTTCTTTCACTGTCCAATCACAGGCTGGGGGCAGGGTCAGGATAACCTGGGCTTAGGGGAAGTGGACTGAAGGATGCTTTAAAAATTGGCACTGACACGAGGAATATGATTGTACTAACAGGTCACCCCCACAAGTCTCTTCCTGAAATGAAGTTTGGCATGGAGGCCTTTCATAGAAAAAAAAAAAAAGTTGACTTTAAACAGGTCATTTTAAATCTTTTTTTAAAAATATAAAGAAGAATACTTCACCAATTCCAGTTGAAACATTTTTCACTACTGGAAACCATTTTCCTTTTCACATTTTGAGAAAGCTTATTTCTGCAGAGTGAAACGCTCCAAACATGCTAATTATCTTTGCATGTTGAAATGTTCATACTAATTTCCGAATAAACGGGTCCCCAAGCAGCAAACCATTGGCCGTTCCCACGGAGCGTTATTTCGTCGTCCATGATATCCTTTTTTGGCCGGCCTCAGCTGCTTCGCTGGCCTATAAAAAGAGCGCGGTGACCTAAGTTGCATCATGTGCATATGTCCACCATTCCCGCTGAATTTGCGGATTGTTTCTGAAATTGAGGGATGTAGGGCCGTAGCGACTTCTTCACGAGATCTCGCCGGCTATAGTCCATGTTGATAAATTCCGATGATTCGCTGTGGCTGAAGTTTATCGTTCCATAGGAGACATTTTCCTGGATGTGATAGGACATTAAAGGATTTTCAGAGTAGTAGTTGCTGACCTCGTCGTCGTTTTGGACAGACCCAAGTCCCACGTAGAAGAGATTCTTCTCCGGACTGTCGCCTTCGAAACTTTGCTCAGACGGCTCCGAAAACCCCTCGGAAGACACAGTGGAATTAGAAGACATTTTGCTGGGCTGTTTTGCCTGCAACCCCGCCATGATCAAAAAGGTTGGATTGTCCTTGTCCAGATCCCTGATAGCGGCTGAATTGGCCCTCAAAAAACACCCGTCGCAGGAGCTGACGCTCAGTTTCCTCTCGTTTATACCTGGCTTGCTTTGTTGGGGGTTACTTAAGATTGTTGCATACTTGATGCTGGATTGGCAGGGGCTCCCCCCGTACATGGCGGTCTCGCGGTTATCCGCGTAGCTGCAACTGCTGCTGAAGTGGCTGGTGGCGCAGGCGGAGTCGCGGTCGTCCGTCAGCTTCCCGATTAATGAGACGTCGTCAGTTTCTTTCTCCCAGGCTTTCACAATATTGAGATTTTCAAAAATGGTTTCTGGTTCAAGGATTAAGGGGAAACTGTGCGCCAGGTGGTCACGGTGCTTGGTAAAAAGGTTTTCTAGTGTATCTGGCTGGACAAAACAAAAAAAAAAACAATCACTTATTTTTAGTAAGGCTCTTAATACCGTGAAATGATAGCTGTTCTTTACATGCTGTGATACAACGAGATTAGAGAAAAGCAGTGCGGATTTGAGGTGGACGGCTTGCATTTGCAACTTGATCTAATTCTAATAAGTGTCTCTGCTGAGTATATATTCAGAGGGCTCATTCTAAAAACGTAGGAATGCGCTACGTACAGAGTGCAGAGTTCAGGAGTGTGTTACATACACAGTGCAGCATTCAGAGGTGCTCTGTGTACAGAGTGCTGGATTTAGGAGTGTGCTACATACAGAGTGCAGGGTTCAGGGGTGTACTGTGTACAGAGTGCAGGATTTAGGAGTGTGCTACATACAGAGTAAAGGGTTCAGGGGTGCACTGTGTACAGAGTGCAGGGTTTGGGAGTGTGCTACGCACAGAGTGCAGAATTTAAGAGTGCACTATGTAGAGAGCGCTGGATTTAGGAGCACGTTACATACAGAGTGCAGGGTTCAGGAGTGTGCTATGTACAGAGTACAGGGTTCAGGAGTGTGCTATGTACAGAGTACAGGGTTCAGGAGTGTGCTATGTACAGAGTACAGGGTTCAGGAGTGCACTACCTACAAAGTGCAGGGTTCAGGAGTGTGCTATGTACAGAGTGCAGGGTTCAGGAGTGCACTACCTACAAAGTGCAGGGTTCAGGAGTGCACTACCTACAGAGTGCAGGGTTCAGGAGTGCTCTACCTACAGAGTGCAGGGTTCAGGAGTGCGCTACCTACAGAGTACAGGGTTCAGGAGTGCTCTACCTACAGAGTGCAGGGTTCAGGAGTGCGCTACCTACAGAGTGCAGAGTTCAGGAGTGCGCTACCTACAGAGTGCAGGGTTCAGGAGTGTGCTACCTACAGAGTGCAGGGTTCAGGGGTGTGCTGCGTACAGAGTGTAGGGTTTACGAGTGTGCTGCATGCAGAGTGCAGAGTTTAAGAGTATGCTATGTACAGAGTGCAGTGTTCAGGAGTGTGCTGTGTACAGAGTGCAGAGATTAGGGGTGTGCTATACACAGTGTGCAACCCCAATCCACCCCCCCTCTTCTCTCTCACTCTCATCTGAGTGATTGGTCGATGTGCATTGTTCATTTTTGAAGCACTGATACATGTCATAGAGCATATTGATGACAATAGAAACGCATGGTTGCTGATAAGCTGATAGGAACTGAAAATCAGTGGGGATGAGCACTGGGCTGGGTCAGATGGCAGAGTAGGCGGTGGGGCTAACGGTGGTGTGTTATGCATGCCGTGAGAAATAGCGGGTGTGATCATATTTCACTAACAGTGGGAGGGAAGTAAAAAGGTATAGTTACATAGTTAGTAAGGTTGAATAAAGACACCAGTCCATGCTGAGTGAGTGTCTACAATTGTCCCTATCCCTGTACATTGCACACTCACATCAGTCCCTACCCTCAATGAGCCCACAATCCAAGGTCCCCATTCATACACTAGGGCCAATTTTGTACAGAAGCCAATTAAACTACCTGCATGTCTTTGGAGTGTGGTAGAAAACCGGAGTAAACCCACAGGGAGAACATGCAAACTCCAGGCAGGTAGTATCGTGGTTGGGATTCGAACCAGTGACCCTTTTTACTGCTAGGTAAGAGTGCTACCCACTACACCACTGTGCCACCCCAAGTAAAAAAAAAAAAAAAAAAAAAAAAAACTGAGCCTACTCTGCTCTGGGTCAAGAGTACTAATTGACCCTAAGAGTACATAATTCACAGAGTGCAGGGGTCTGGAGTTTGCAATGCACAGAGTGCAGGGGTCTGGAGTTTGTAATGCACAGAGTGCAGGGGTCTGGAGGGTGTAATGTACAGAGCGCAGGGGTCTGGAGTTTGTAATGCACAGAGCCCAGGGGTCAGACGCATGTGATGCACAGAGTGCAGGGGTCAGGAGTGTATAATACACTGACTGCAAGGGTCAGGCAGGTGTAATTCACTGACTGCAGGGGTCAGGCACAAAGTGTTGGGGTCAAAAAGATGTAATGCACAGAGTGTTGGGGTTAGGAGTGTTTAATGCACAGAGTGTTGGCGTCAGGAGTGTGTCATGCACAGAGCGCAGGGTTCAGACACATGTAATGCACAGAGTGCAGGGGTCAGGAATGTGTAATGCACTGACTGCAGGGGTCAGGCATGTATAACGCACAAAGTGCTGGGGTGATTAGGGTGCAATGCACTGTGCACTGACTGCAGGGGTCAGGTTTGTGTAATGCACAGAGTGCAGGGGTCAGGTGTGTGTAATGCACAGACTGCAGGGGTCAGGAGGGTGTAACACACAGAGTGCAGCAGTAAGGGCAAACATTGTTTAGGGTTAGTAACCAAACCAAAAATCTGATACTGCCAGGCAAGATCCAGTTAGTTCCCAGTTATGCTGATAATAGATGTAAAATGCATGAAAATACACAAAACAAGACGTGGATCTAATACTAGTCAACACTAATATGAAAGAAAAGGATTCATGCGTTTTTCTGGGATGAGCTCACCTTTTCAAAGTTGACACCCTGGGCCCAGGAGCAGTATTTGGGGTTTGGTACATCCTTCCAGAACAACCTCTTCATTCTGAAATAAACAAGACAGAACATAATTAAATGTCATTTGACAATATGGGGATAGGCTGGGATTTGAGGGACAGTCCCTCCTAAGAGAAATCAACAATAGAGTAGCTCTAGGCAAATATCATATAGCATCATTTAGATCAGGGGTCTCCAAACAAAGGGTCGGTTTATTGTTTTTCAGACTTTAGGAGGGCTGGACTGTGCCCAGCAGAAGTGGACATTCTACTATCATCAGTGGGAGTAAACCGTGCCCTATCTTTGATAATAGGGAGAGGAATAGCGCCCCATAGTTGGTATCATAGGGGAAAATAGTGCTCCATTATTGGTATCAGTGTGAGAAATAGTGCCCCTTTATTGGTGTCAGATGGCAGAATATTGTCTCATATCAGTGGGAAGGTTAGTGCCTCAGGGGCCGAATAAAGGCAATCAAAGAGCCGCATCTGGCCCCCGGGCCATAGTTTGGAGACCACCTATTTAGACCAACCATTCTCAGCCTGGGTTCTGGGGATACCCTAGACCAGTGATGGTGAACCTTGGCACCACAGATGTTTTGGAACTACATTTCCCATGATGCTCATGCACTCAGCAGTGTAGTTGAGCATCATGGGAAATGTAGTTCCAAAACATCTGGGGTGCCAAGGTTCCCCATCACTGCCCTAGGGTTTCTCCAGAGGCTGCTAGGGGATCTTTGAGCAATGAGCAATTTCTACCTCTCAGGTAAGTTTTTACTTATACCAACAATCTTTTCAGCCACCTGTAAGAGGAAACTTTTACAATGTTTTGTGATGCATAGTCCTTTTTGGAAGAGATTCACTCACGTGTGTATTTATCTACCCATATGTCTTGATTTCCTTCTTCTGCCCATAGAAGGGCGAGGCTTAAATTAGGGCTCGCATTGGGACTATTTGGATCATACTTATTTTATAAAAATCAGCTTCCTGCAATCCGAATTCAGCCCTGAAGAAGAGGGGACACCCCCCGAAACACTTCAGCTTTATTTGGACTTTTTATTCCACAACTGATACTGGCCAGGGGATCATGCTGGGTGGAGAATTTGATGGACTTTATATTTTGCTTTACATATTCATTTCAATTGTGAGTAAATATTTTATACATTTTTCAAATAATAAATTGTCACAAAGGTAATGCGCTAAGCTGGTGTGCCCTCTGTTCCTTTTTGTTTTAGAGTTCTACTTGGGTTTTCCTGACCTGTTGTGAGTGGCATCACAGCCCATGTGGTGACTGAAAGATGCGATTTCAATCAGCCGCTCAGCGAATCAAGCGCAGGAGTATTTGCTTTTCTTTTATGTTGACTTTTATGTTAACAGCCCCCGACTCACTGTGTAAGTTACATCTTTCTCAAAGGATACGTCCCCAGATCTTTTCACTATCATGTCTTCAACAACATACACGTATTACATTAACTATCATGGGCACCCCGAAATACATCTACAAAACAGCATACGCCCCATAAAACTGACCCGAATCATGGGGCACGCACAGTGGCTGCCTGCCCATAGAGGGCGCAGGGGCACCGCCCCCCTAATACATGCACCCAGCCCCTAATCTAAATGCAGGGCGCCGGACACATGGATTTCAATTAGTTTTTATTTTATTTTTAAGCACATGATAAGAGCCTGAGGCTCTAATTGGCTTCAAAAAAGTGTGGGCTCGGGGGGGGGGGGGGGGAGGGCGGGGAGGCAACTGTGCCCTGAGCCCACCCAGTTGCGTGACCATAGCGAAGTAATATCTGCTATTGTCTTCCTGATTCTCCTCCTGGCCAATCAGGAAGCGGGCCTTTAAGACCTGATTGGCCGAGAGGAAAAGTGTTCGTATTGGCCACCGAGGAGGAGGCGCAGGTTGAAGCTGCCATGAAGCCGAGGAGGAGGAGACGGAGGGTGAAGCTACCAAGAAGGAAGGGTTGCCCACGATCTAGATGGGGTAAGTGTGGGGCTGTTAGACTAACGAGTGGGCAAGCGATGGGGGGTGTGACTGATTGACCGACCAACTGCCCAACTGGGGGGTTGCAGGTGTTCTGTGCGCCGCCTCCCCCCTAAAAAATTGGAGCACCAGCCACCACTGGGCACGTATTTACTATCGATTATTATTAATAATAGTAATAATATTTCAGATAATGTAATTTTTTCTCCACTGGTCTGAGTTTTGCTTTAAACTCTCTTTTTATGTCCAATGATAAAAGATGACATTTACCTTTGATGCGATATTGCCAGAGTTATCACCAGCAGAAAGGATGTGGCCGTTATCACAGGCAATATAATATATACACCTCCGTTATTCTGCATCTCATTGGGTTCCTCTGCAAATAAAAAGTGAATATATTTAGATTTAAAAAAAAGCAAAAACGTCATGACAATAACTTTATATTGCAGTAACTGAACTGGCGTTCCCTCTCCTTCATTGCCAAGGAATGAATTTCACCAGTGAATTTGTTTCCTGTACTCAATGCATTTGGAGGCTGCAAAGTATTATCATTTAAATAATTAGAAGAAACCTTTAAAATGCTATTTGGCTGGCTGCGTCATTTATGAGCCAATCACTTTAGTAGTCACTGACTTCTCCCTGACTTTCTCATCTACATGCTTATTCCACGTCAGTGATGGCACTGAACACAGGGGCAGCCAAGCAGCTAGCATTTTGCAGATGGAGGTGTGCTTCTCCTGCCATGCATGGTCTCAGTGATGTAGCTTTACTACACCCACATACAACCAAATGACGAGAGACATAGCTCTGTACACAGGGACTAAGCCACCAGAGACATAGCTCGATATACAGGAACTACATGACTTAAAGTGTCACTAAGCCCACATCATAAAAAAAAAAAAACTATCAATAAATGGTGTATTACACACTGTTCAAAAAACCTGGTTGATCCTGCTGCTCTCTATCTCCCCCTTCTGTCCATGTCCCCAATTCAGCTACAGATTTTGCAGCTGTGGTGGCAACTCTGCACATGCTCAGTTTTCAGTGTGTTTTTATGCTGAGCATTTCCTCCCTATCACATTTGAGCAGCCCATGTGACTACAGAGTCACACATGTGGGACGTATACACAGTGGTAAATGACAGCCCACTCCCTCCCTCCTCCTCCATGCCCACTAACCAGCTAAACACAATGGGGGTGGGATATTACTTGTAGATTAATGAAGGCTTCACCTCCCCCTTATTCGAGGCTGGACTGGCAGAAATCCACCCACACCATGTTATTGCCAAAAAAATAATAAAGATTTGTTTTCAAATATATATGTGTATGACAATATAAAACAGTTTATTGATATTATGTATTTATTTTTACTCTATTCCAAAGGCTGTTTTTTTACATTTTTATTTTGAACATGTGACCAACAGCAGAGGACTAGATGCTCCTCCTGTTTGTTACACTACAGACAGGCTGGGAGAGAGCTGGGTCATGTGACTGCTGTGTATAATGATTAGGAAAAGGGTACTTAGATTTTTTTTTAAATTAAAATAATGACAGTGCCATCGTCCATATACAGAAATAGAAGGGGCAATGTAAATTGTATTAAAAGATAAAAACAAAAAGATAAAACAAAAAACAAGATTAGCTTTTTCTGCCACATTCAGCTTCAATCCATACATTTCCCCTGCAATACTTTTTTCTGCCATTAAATGTTTCTGGTCTTATAATCATCCAACTTCCTCCTCTGAGCCCAGGTCATCCTGCAACTGCCCCCTGGACAGTGAAAAAAGAAGCAGCACAGTGATGAGCTCATCTCTCTGTCACTCTGCTCTCTCCTCCTATCATTAAGGTTCTTGTCAGCACATGAACTGATTGGCTTCTTCTGTTGCTTCCTCATCTTATACTCCAGCCTTGTTGTACAGGGACTGCAAGAAGCTAATAACGAGTCACATTCAGGTACTTACACTGCTTGCATTTAAATAATACATTTAATGGGGTAGTAATAATTAGTGTGTGTTTTCTACATCTGTATAGAGTTCACTTTTAATTTTGAGCATTTACCTTTAGAAAATTCATAAGTGATTTTTGGGCTTCCGACACCTTCCAGAAACACCGGAGTCAGGCTGAACTGGTATTTTTCAATGATGAAAAAATGGTCTGTAAAATAAAGCGAGGGATGGTGTCATTCAGGGATCCTCAGAAAAAAGGAAAAATGAAACAGAGTTTGTATTAGAGCGGGGGTCTCCAAACTTCCTCAACAAAGGGCCAGTTTACTGTCCTTCAGACTTTAGGGGGGCCGGACTGTGGCCAGTGGCAATAGAAAATGTCCTGGTGTTAGTGGGAGTAAACAATGTCTCATTATTGGAAGGAATAGTGTTCCATCATTGTTGTCAGTGGAAGGAATTGTACCCCATTGTTGTCGTCAGTGGGAGGAATAGTGCCCCATCAGTGTCAGTGGGAGGAATTATGCCTCTTTATTGGTGTCAGAAGGGAGAAAAGTGCCCCATTGTTGGTGTAAGTGGAAGGAATTCTGCCCTATCCTTGGTGTCATTGGGAGATATAGTGTCCCATTGTTGGTGTCAGTGGGAGGAATAGTGCCCCATAAGCGTCAGTGGGAGGAATTATGCCCCTTTGTTAGTGTCAGAAGGAGGAAAAGTGCCCCATTGTTGGTGTCAGTGGAACAAATTGTGCCCCAACCTTGGTGTCATTGGGAGGAATAGTGCCCCATCATTGGTGTCAGTGGGAGGAATAGTGCCCCATCATTGGTGTCAGTGGGAGGAATAGTGTGCCATCATTGGTTTCAGTGGGAGGAATAGTGTGCCATCATTGGTGTCATTGGGAGGAATAGTACCCTATCATTGGTGTCTTTGGGAGGAAAAGTATCCCATTGTTGGCGTTAGGAGGGAATTGCACCCCATTGTTGTGGTTATTGACAGAAATAGTGCCCCATTGATGGTGTCAGTGGGAAGAATTGTGCCCCATCATTGGTGTCAGTGGAAGGAATTGTGCCCCATCATTGGTGTTATTGGGTAGAATAGTGTCCCATCGCTGTTGTCAGTGGAAGCAATTGTACCCCATTGGTGTTATTGGGAGAAATAGTGCCCATTATTGGTGTTAGGAGGGAATTGCACCCCATTGTTGTTATTGAGAGAAAGAGTGTCCCATTGTTGGTGTCATTGAGAGGAATAGTGCCCTGTCAGTTTCAGTGGGAGGAATTATGCCCCTTTGTTGGTGTCAAAAGAAGGAAAAGTGCCCCATCATCGGTGTCAGAGGAAAAAATTGTGCCCCATCATTGGTGTAATTGGGGAGGAATCGTGCCCCATCAGTGTCAGTGGGAGGAATTAAGCCCCTTTTTTGGTGTCAGAAGGAGGAAAAGTGCCCCATCTTTGATGTCAGTGGATGTAATAGTGCCCCATCATTGATGTCAGTGGATGTAATAGTGCCCCATCATTGGTGTCAGTGGATGTAATAGTGCCCCATCATTGGTGTCAGTGGATGTAATAGTGCCCCAAGGGCGAGATAAAGGCATTCAGTTCCTGAGTCGCAGTTTGGAGATCTCTTTCTTAGAGATTTCCATTGCACTGCGTACTCTATTTCCCGTACCTTTAATGTAGTATCTGCTGACATTGGGGGGAATATATTCCCAGCGCACATGGGATTCATCGCGGAGGTTCTTCCATTCCAGGACAAGCTCGAGGACTTCGTACTCCACTGGGAGCAAACTCCACACTGCAACCACACTTTTGTTTAGTGGGTGAACCTCCAGAGATTCCACTGCCTGCACTTAAAAGACGAAACACACAACTCGTTGAAAGTTGGTTGATCTGAACTCGTTAAATAGGTAAAGTACATTTTTTTTTTTGCCAAAACTTTTTTTGTTAAATTTGGACAGTGAAAGAGACTGTTAAAACAAAATGCGTTTTTTTTTAGCTCTTTTCTTAATGCTAAGGTTGGTTGCGTTTACAGCTTTGGAACATTTTTTATCGCTGTCTCAGGCTCAGGTACATGAACACCTACACAAATGGTCACCCCTGTTAGGCATTTTGTGCCACTTCATGCAACCCAACCAGATTCAACAATATGTGGTTTATGTATAAAATATACATTATGTGGATGTGACAAACATCTGCACATTTAGAAGAAAAATTGCAGAATTTTCTGTAATATACAATTGTGCTCATAAGTTTACACACCCTGGCAGAAATTATGATTTCTTGGCCATTTTTCAGCGAATATGAATGATAACACAAAAACATTTCTTTCACTCATGGTTAGTGTTTGGCTGAAGCCATTTATTATCAATCAACTGTGTTTACTCTTTTAAAATCATAATCACAACAGAAACTACCCAAATGACCCTGATCAAAAGTTTACATACCCTGGTGATTTTGGCCTGATAACATGCACACAAGTTGACACAAAGGGGTTTGAATGGCTATTAAAGGTAACCATCCTCTCCTGTGATCACTTTGCTTGTAATTAGTGTGTGTGTGTATAAAAGGTCAATGAGTTTCTGGAATCCTGACAGACCCTTGCATCTTTCATTCAGTGCTGCACTGACATTTCTGGATTCTGAGTCATGGGGAAAGCAAAATTTGGGGTAGTTTAACTGTATAAAACAGGAAAGGGATATTAAAAGATATCCAAGGAATTGAGAATGCCAATCAGCAGTGTTCATACTCTAATCAAGAAGTGGAAAATGAGGGATTCTGTTGAAACCAAACCACAGTCAGTTAGACCAACTAAAATTTCAGCCACAACTGCCAGGAAAACTGTTCAGGATGCAAAAAAACCCCACAAATAACTTCAGGTGAAATACAGGACTCTCTGAAAACATGTGGTGCGGCTGTTTCAAGATGCGCAATAAGGAGGCACTTGAAGAAAGTTGGGCTGCATGGTCGAGTCTCCAGAAGAAAGCCATTACTACGCAAATGCCACAAAGTATCCCACTTACAATACGCCAAACAGCACAGAGACAAGCCTCAAACCTTCTGGCACAAAGTCATTTGGAGTGATGAGACCAAAATTTTGCTTTTTGGCCACAACCATAAACACTACATTTGGAGAGGAGTCAACAAGGCCTATGATGAAAGGTTCACCATTCCTACTGTAAAACACGGAGGTGGATCGCTAATGTGTTGGGGATGTGTGAGCTACAAAGGCACAGGAAATGTGGTCAAAATTGATGGCAGGATGAATGCAGTATGATATAAAAATACTGGAGGAACATTTGCATTCATTAGCCAGGAATCTGCACATGGGACGTACTTGGACATTCCAACATGACAATGACTCAAAACACAAGGCCAAGTCCACCTGTCATTGGCTACAGCAGAATAAAGTGAAGGTCCTGGAGTGGCCATCTCAGTCTCCTGACCTCAATATCATTGAGCCACTCTGGGGAGATCTCAAACGTGCCGTTCATGCAAGACAGCCCAAGAATTTACAGGAACTGGAGGCTTTTTGCCAAGAGGAATGGGCAGCTTTACCATCTGAGAAGATAAAGAGCCTCATCCACAAATACCACAAAAGACTTCAAGCTGTCATTGATGTTAAAGGGGGCAATACACGGTATTAAGAACTGGGGTATGTAAACTTTGGATCAGGGTAATTTGGGTAGTTTCTGCTGTGATTATGATTTAAAAAGAGTAAACACAGTTTATTGATAATAAATGGCTTCAGCCAAACACTAACCATGAGTGAAAGTAAAGTTTTCGGGTTATCATTCATATTCTCTGAAAAATGGCCAAGAAATCATAAATTCTGCCAGGGTATGTAAACTTTTGAGCACAACTGTATGTGCTTTCTATAGCTTCATTGCCACCTAGTGGCTATAATATGTTTGTTTTGTTTGGTGCTGGCAAGATAGAAAATCCATGGATTTTCAAACTAAATGTGCAGAAGATTGTTATCCATTCAATGAATGTTAAAGAGGAAGTAAACTCTTCCAAACAACTTGGACCTACAGGTAAGCCTAGATTAAGGCTTACCTGTAGGTCCAAGCAATATCTCCTAAACCTATATGGTTTAGGAGATATTTGCCCGAAAATGGGCACCGCTGTCTACGGCGCATGCGCCGTAGACAGCGGCGCGCAGGCGCACTAAATGCGGCAAGTCCAAGAATGGATTTGCCTAATTTGTCGACTCCCGTGCGCATGCGCTGGAGTGACGTCATCGCGGCTTCGCCGAATGGCAGCGGCGGAGCTGCGAGACGCGACTCCCGTGCGCATGCGCGGGAGTGACGTCATCGCGGCTGCGCCGCTGTGATTCGTCGGAGCTGCGAGACGCCACCAGCAACATGGATGCGGCGGACTACAGGGGACAGCGGCGACTTCGCTGGCTCCTGTGTCAGGTAAGTGACACATAATGAGCTACTATGCGATGCATAGTAGTCCATTATGCTTTACCTTTGCAGGGAAAAAAAGAGGAAGTAAACCCATCAGGGTTTACTTCCTCTGTAAAGGAAGGTAATGCTGGAAGTAGGTAGCTACCTAATGCTCATCACGTGTCAACTAAATCTGGATCTTGCTGTGATTGATGTCTGATCGATGTAGCATCTCAACTAAGGGCCACCAGCCCGATATACCTTATGAGTCCTGGTCTGGGAGAGGGGGAGGGGGATGAAAAATTCCATACTGTCCCCAGTCCTTCACTAACTCTAGTAGCGACTGGTAAGATTGGTTATCCAGTCGCACAGGGCAAGAGAAGTGCCAAAATGTTTTAGCAGCCATGACCATGGAGCTACACCAGAATTACCGAACATAGTGCTTTTTTTCCAGCTCTCTTGGATATACAAACATTAACATGTATTAAAATATTAAGAATTATTAATAACATTATTTATCTCAAGTGGTTACATAACACTTAAGGACCGGGGCCATTTTTTGCGATACAGCACTGTGTCGCTTTAACTGACAATTGTGTGGCAATGCGACGTTGTGACCAAACAAAATTGATGTCCTTTGTACCCCACAAATAGAGCTTTCTTTTGGTGGTATTTGATCACCTCTGAGGTTTTTATTTTTTTATGCTATAAACAAAAAAAGCGACAATTTTCTAAAAAAACAAAACAATATTTTTTACTCTTTGCTATAATAAATATCCCCAAAAAAATAAAGTAAAAAAAAGTCTTCATCAGTTTAGGCCAAAATGTATTCTACATATTTTTGATTAAAAAAAAATCACAGTAAGCGTATATATTGATTGGTTTGCGCAAACGTTATAGTGTCTACAAAATAGGTGATAGGTTTATGGCATTTTTATTATTTATTTATTTTATTTATTTTTACTAGTAATGGCAGTGATCTGCGATTTTTAGCAGGACTGCGTCATTGCAGCAGACAGATCGGACACTTTTTTGGGGACCAGTGACATTTTTACAACAATCAGAGCTAAAAATAGCCACTGATTACTGTATAAATATCACTGGCAGGGAAGGGGTTAACACCAGGGGGGTGATAAAGGGGTTAAGTGTTCTCTGGGAGGTGTTTCTTACTGTGGGGGGAGGAGACTGACTGGAGGAGGAGAGAAATCGCTGTTCCTGATCACTAGGAACGGCAGATTTCTCTCTACTCCCCTGTCAGAATGGGGATCTGTTTGTTTACATACACAGATCACTGTGGAGTGATCGCGGGTGGCCGCTGGCCATACGCTTCGGCTCTGGTGTCGCATCAGCGATCGCCCCCTATCCCTCTTAAATCAGCCGACGAACACCTACGGCGATTCGTGCAGCTATGCCAACCTGCTACAGTATGACGGCAACTGGTGGAAGACATGAGCACCTACTGTAGCCAGTCTGTGGGAGCCAGAACTATTGTTGGTTGGGGATCAAATAATAATTTTACTCACTGAACTGCGACTCAATTTATAACCTTTATAGCATGTGTTTTTTCTGGATTTTTGGTTGATATTCTGTCTTTATCATTTAAAATACACCTATGATAACAATTATAGACCCTTCAGTTCTTTGTAAGTGGGCACACTTACAAAATCTGCAGGGGATAAGATAATTATTTTCCCCCACTGTACATATATAAATTGCCAATAGACCATGGTTTCCCTTTAACCAACTTCCTTTTCTTTTAGGGTTTACCTGTGCTCATCCTCTGGGACAGCAACAAATTTCGGTTCGTACTCGAATGACCCAGAGCATTGCGTGCTCGGACGGTGACAGTAGCAGAGCTGTTCTGAAGAGACAATGTGTAGTTTGTGGAGTTCCCAGTATATACTTCAGACATTTCGTATAAGACTTCATATTCCACGGGACCGCACAGAAAAGGATCCTTCACTGGCTGCAATACACATCAACAATGATTAACACAACTTAAAGGCTAATTCCCATCACATTTAATACATTTTGTGAACAAAAACACATGGCCTATTTGACTCATGATACATAACTTACTGAAGCAACACTGTTGAGTACTATCTATAATATGTTTTTTATTTGCTTTAACGGGTAACTTTCGAAACAAGCTTTTTTAATAAAGAAAATTTTTAATAAAGAAGATTTTATCTTACTTCCTCATGTGGGGATCATATTGCCATATTTCAAATACTAACCACAACATACAAGGCCATCCACAACATCGCCCCCCAGCTACATCACCAACCTCATCTGCAGATATCGCCCAAATCGTCCTCTCCTCTCCTCCAAGGGCCTCCTCTCCTCCAAGGGCCTTACCTTTACATACATTATCAACCCTTTAGTCCATAATGAATACTTCTGCCAGGGTCATCCACCTTACCAACCATTCAGTGCCCTCCACCCCTCCCTGCCAATCCCTGCACTGGCTTCCACTCACCCAACAAATAAAATTCAGAGTACTAACAAAACATTAACAAAGCCTTCCACAACTCTGCCCCCAGCTACATCACTAACCTAGTCTCACAATACCAACCAAGCCACTCTCTTTGGTCCTCCTAAGACCTCCTGCTCTCTAGCTCCCTTGTTACCTCCTCCATGCTCACCTACAGGGCTTCCCCAGAGCCTCTCCCATCCTCTAGAACTCTCTGCCCTGGTATGTCGAGTCAGCTCCTACCCTGTCCACCTTTTAGGTGATCCACCTCCACCTAAGAACTGTACTTGAGTCCCCTCCCTCAGATCATCCCCTGCACTCCTTACCTTTTGTACCACCACTCCTTCCCTTTTAGATTGTAAGCTCCGCGAGCAGGGCCCTCCTATTCCTTCTGTATTGAACTGTCTTGTAATTGTACTGTCCCCCTTTTTATTGTAAAGCTCTGTGCAAACCGTTGGCACTATATAAATCCTGCATAATAATAATAATAATATCTCATTGATGACATCACGGAGCTACATGGGGGTCTGATGGTGAGAGTGTCGGCCATTCGTGGAGAGATAAAGCCCATTTGATCTCTGTAATTCAAGATCATTCCTGTTTGGTAAGAGGCCCTTTTTCTTGAGAAGCCCTTTTCACACTGGCGGACATTTACTAAGGAAATTTTAAGCATGGGGCATGTTAGATACACACATCTTATTATGGACTATATGTTTATATGAATTTTTGAAATTCATGATTTTTTTTTAAATTAATTTTGGGTATTTTATTTTAAAGTTATTTTTTTATTGCGTAATTCAGCAAGACAGAAAATCTTACAAAAAGGGAATAATGATACCAAACACAGAGGTGCATCTGATAATACCAAACAGTCAGAACAGAATGGATCACAGCATATTACAAATACAGAAATGATGAATGGAGACAAAGCTTATCTGGCATGTAATAAAAGCGTGGCAACAATTAATTTTGGGTATTAATTGTACATATTGATTTCTAAGATCATATGATCATGTTTTATCATACAAATTTTGTGCACTGATATATGTTTATTTAATTATGAAAGGAGAGCTGCAAATTATTTAAGGGGACAGCACACTTTTTTCATGTAGAACTGCATCGGGTCCAGTATTCAGGATATATATTGCAGCACTCCTGTGATCACAGCTAACCATTTTAAATAAGAGGCTTTTAGGGGTCTACTCTTTTCTTCTAGGTTCAAGCAGTACCAATACACTGAGGTTTAGCTAAATGCTAAGACAAAAACAATCTGTGCAAATTAGGGAAGAGTGGAAAAAAAAGCACAGGGTAAAAAAAAAAAAGAAAAAAATATGATCCTGATATAAAATGGGGAAGGATGGAATTAAGTTAGGGGTCATGGTCAATTACTTTTTTTTATCAGTGATCAATCTTGAGTCAACAGTTAACAGTTTTTTAAACAATGCCTATAGCTTCTTTTAATCTTCAGTCTATTATGAGCTATTTTCTGCTTATTTTTTCACTACTCACTAAAGCAAAACTATATAAGGTCAATTGAAACTTTCAGCCACATTAAACCAGCTTTTAATCACAGAAACCAGATGGATCGTTGTAACAATTATTATCCAAACCATGAAATTATCAAAAATGATTAAAACTGTTGGTGTTGGCGGAAGGTTGTTTTGACCCATTTAATCATTTTGTGATCAAAGAAAAAAAAATGGTTGAAATTGACAAAAATATGCAAAAATTGCCAGCACTAGTTACCAGTGTAAAGGCCTTGTGTACGAACCCATGGCCATTCCATTACCATAAAGAAAAAGCTTTAGAACAGAAAATAAAAGGAGGTGTCCCAGGGATTTTATGGGCAAGGGTTGAAACCAGATATAGAAGTAGAGACGTATATAAAAAAAGTACAAAATTTATTGATTGAACAACAAGACGTACAGTTTACATGTAAAGGTAATAAAATCAAAAAAACTGTGGTTATATTACAGTATTCTACAGCAAGATTCTGAGCATGGCATAGGTCTCATGGTAGAAGGTCAATCAACTGTAATGTGGCAGAATGCACATCTGGGTCCTGCTGCATCAAGGCCTGCATCTCAAGGTGGCCCCATTGTGTGGAACAATTTAGGAGAGAAGAGGTCTCAGTGGTAAGTTTGAACATGGGTGTGGTAACTCTTAACCAAGAAATAGACTACAGGTAAATCTTGATAGCATTTCTTAAGAATTTAAAGAAATGCATCAAATCTACCAAAGGAGAGGAGTGTGCCGTCAAGCAACAGGGTCCTCAAAGATCGATAAAGGTGCACGAGAAACACCTAGGCAAAAAATGAAATTAATAAAATGAAAATGAGAGTAGGATATAAATACTCTATAAAAAGCTCCCACTTGAGCTTTTTATAGAGTATTTATATCATACTCTCATTGTAATACATATATTTAATATAATATAGCTTGGCTTCAATTGGCCCCTGAAGAAGGAATTTAACCCAAAAACTTTCTGAAACATATTGGGAGTTCTGAATGCATGCATATTGATTGGCCTCCTACCATGAGACCTATGACATGGCTCCAAATCTTGCTGTAGAATACTGTAATATAACCACTGTTTTTTTTTTATTTTATTACCTTTACATGGAAACTGTAAGTCTTGTTGTTCAATCAATACATTTTGTACTTTTTTATATACGTCTCTACTTCTATATCTGGTTTCAACCCCTGCCCATAAAATCCCTGGGGCACCTCCTTTAGTTTTCTCTCTTGACTTGACTAAATAGGTAGCCTTCAACTAATTTTCCAAACTTTAGAACAGGAGCCATTGTTTGGTCCCCTAAACAAGCTGCCACACAAAACCGTTGTTGGCTGGGAACAGTTCGAGAAAAACATGAAACCCCACTTAATCTGTAACTAAAGACCACATATCGTATACAAAAATAGAGAGAATCGTGGATCTGGACATCACATACAGCAACAAATCTTATCTGTAATTCATAATATCAAAATAATTATTTTTTTATGAACACTTTCATAATGTTTATATGTAAAAAAAAAAAAAGGCCACGTATTGCCTTTAGGAAAGCTGACATTTATTGGGTTTAATAATAGTCACAGAGAAACGAGCTTTCCAATTAATTAGGAACTTGTGGCATTACCGAGATAAACTATTAAGGCAGCCGTCTGATCGACTGGGTCGATATCACTGAGGATAAAACCTATTTATCAGGAACTTGTGACATCATAACAGCCATTCACATTGTGCAGCTTAATAAGACAGCTAAAGAAACAGGAGGCAAGTTGCTTCTTCTCACCCTGACAAGTACACCTCCATCTCTAGCTATTTTGAAAAGAAGGATTGCATGTATTGTACTGACCACTGGAGAGAAGCTCTGCAGTCATTTGGTTCATCAGTGATATTTGGCCAATATTCCAAATAGAAACCTTCTACGTCAATAACAGCAAATTATTGTTTCTACTTTTCATACACATCATTCATGTTTACTTACCTGCCATATTAATGTGATATTGTCTCCCTTCTGTAGATGATTATTTTGTACAATTCTCCAAAATTCGGGCCCCTTTACAGGCGCTGAAACATACATAAATGTATTTATTATATGTAATTTTTTAAATTCCACCTTTAACCCCTCTTAGTAAATAAAGAAACCACACTACCTCTGATATCCTTGATGATTGGACTAATAGGATCACTCCAGTCGCTCCAGTACCCTGATACATTCAAACCTCTACAGCGGACTTGAACGGCGTATGATTTACAGGCGTCAACCTCTTCTATGGTGATTGATCTATTAATATATATATCTATAACCTGAAAAATATGATGGATTTTTTGTTTGGTTAATATAACACTGATAGCCTACTGTGAAAAGAATATTCAATGTATTCACATGAAGGTATTGTCATCAGATACTGACTTCTCAGTTTTTGGTGGACCTGTTGATCTCGGTAACTAAAATCATAATTTTATCTCCTTATGGGTTGTAACTAGTCAAGCTTGGGTCAAAACTGGATAGTGTTATCCCCTTCTCTTTTTGTAATCAGAAAAGGAATACTATTGCTTGATATAAAGTTGAAAACTTTGGAGATGAAGAAGCTGATCCTGAGAATGCCCCTTAACCTTGATGTTCAGTGGGAGGAATGTCTCTCTTAACCCTTGTACACACGGTCGGACATTCTGACAACCAAATCCGTTGGATTTTGTCCGACGGATTTTGTCAGACGGATTTTGTCCGAAACTGTTGCATACACACGGTCGGACAAAGTTGTCGGAAAATCCGATTGTACATAACGTGATGAGGTTATTTCGTTACAACGGGACTACGTTCAGGCTAGTAGCCAATAGCTTTGGTCTAGGAATTTGATCCGAGCATGCGTGGCACTTTGTCCGTCGGAGTAGGCTACACATGATCAGAGTATGTCCGATCGGAGCATTTTGTCGGAAAATTTTATGGACAAGTTGGAAAACTTGGTCCGACGGATACTCAGACAGAAACAGTCCAATGGAGACCACACACAGTCGGATTATCCGACAAAACAGTCCGATAGGACACATTCCGTCGGAATCTCTGACCGTGTGTACAAGGGCTTACAGCGGCATTCAGAATGCCACCATTAAAAACAGCTAAAACGATCATTGGTGCCATGCTGTTGGCTCTGCCAAGTGGCATTGTCCCCAGAACCATGCAGACGACATCACATGGGAAGTCAATCATCCATAGCTCAAGGATCTCCTAGAAACCTCTGGAAAAACCCTGGAGTTCCACCGAACCCTTGAGAATGGCTTCCCTAAACTGTTGAGGGGCTTATGCAGATGCATACAGAATAAATCAAGAGTCAGTCCAGTGTAAAATCTAAAAATTTATCTGTAATTGTTTTAAAAAAAATCTCCATATCTGACTGTGGAAATTCAAGAAAACAATTCCATGTATTTGTGATAAATGCATTACTTTTTTTGAAAATAATTTAATTCTGTCTACCTCTGGTCTTGGAAAGGGGAATTTTTGGAATCTGACATAAGCCTACCTCTGAGGGATTCGATTCGGGCCAATCAATATAAATATGGATGCTGTAGTTCATCCATTTAAAGTCTGTTTACTACTTACAGTGATAAGAATATCTTACCATAAATATGGACACAGTTTTTAGATGTATTAGTGATTTTATATTTACGTAATAAAATTTGTGAATTTTTATTGTATATTCTGGTGTTTCTTGATAAAGTCCTTTGGGCATTTGGTATATGAATTTGACTATGAGCTGACAACAAACCTGCCTAGACTGCTACACAACTCAGCTGTTTCTTCTGAATATACCCCAACTGTGTCCCCAAAATGATACTTCCTATAAGAAGAAAACCAGTACCTTCCATGCACCTTCTTGCCTCTGTACACGGTAGCGAACCTGGTAGTGCATGTCAAAGACAGTGAACCTCGGTGGTGTCCACATCACCGATAAATATCCCATGCCCACCGTCATCTCAGCCTGGATGTTGGAGGGAGCATATGGCTTCACTAAAAAAAAAATACATAATTTATATTCTTAAACAGTTTTTAAAGATTTTTTTTTCTAATTTGGTCAAAGTATAGTACAGTATATGTATAGGGTAAATCCTCTTTCAGGTTTTTATTGATATCTGCATCCCTACTTGATAGATTCACCCATTCTACTCATTCTACTTGTTCTGGTGACTATTGTCAGCAAGACATAAAGTGGTGGTAAAACCAAAAAGAGGTGTCACTAGAAAAAGAGGGTTTAATGGGGACACCTGTTTATGAGGGTAATTCCTCTCATTTTGGAGGGATATCATCTCACTTCCTGTCGTGTCTCTGGGACAGGATGCAAAGGGAAGTCTCCTTTCAGGCTCAGCAATAGAATGCAATGCCAAGCTGCAGCAAGCAAAGCCAGCAGACTATTAACTGCATAAAAAAATTGATTTTTTCCAGATATAAAACTATAATCCTACTACTTTATAAAACTCTGGTTCAGCCCCATCTGGAGTATGCCGTCCAGTTCTGGTCACCAACTCTGGTCACCAATTTTCAGGAAGGATGTGCTAGAACTGGAGAAGGTCCTGGAAAGGACAACAAAGCTAATAAGGGGACTGGAGGAGCCCAGTTACAAATAACTGTAGTCTCTCTGGAGCAGAGACGCCTAAGAGGAGATTTGATAGCGATATACAAATCTCAATATTGATCCCAGCATTGGAAGAAAACTATTCAGTTTTAGGGAGCTTAAGAAGACACTTGACTACTCCATGCAATTAGAGGTTTAACCTTAAACTACATAGGGGATTCTTTACTGTTAGAGCAGTAAGGATGTGGAACTCAAGTATTAACCCTTTCAAAAAACTCTTAGCCCCTGTACACTCGGAGATTTCGACAACCAAATCCGTCGGATTTTGTCCGTCGGATCTAGTCCGAAACTGTTGCATACACACGGTCGGACAAAGTTGTTGAAAAATCCGATCATTCAGAACGTGATGATGTAATTTCGTTACGATGGGACTACGTTCAGGCTAGTAGCCAATAGCTTTGATGTAGGAATTTGATCTGAGCATGCGTGGCACTTGGTCCGATCAAAATTCTCTACACATGATCGGAGTATGTCCGATCGGCCCAGTTGGTCGGAAAATATTTCCAACAAATTGGAAAATTGGGTCCGACGGATATTCCGACGGAATCAGTCCGATGCATACCACACACAGTCGGATTATCCGACAACACGGTCCGATAGGACACATTCCGACGGATTCTCCGACCGTGTGTACAAGGGCTTAGATGGGTATCTTAGTAAGTGCAATATACAGGGATATGGGGAATGATATTGACTTAAACACACACATATACACACCCACACAGGTTGAAATGAATAGACTGGTATCTTTATTCAACTTTACCAACCATGCAACTTTGTAACTGAACTGAAACAGAAAAAAAGAAACTGACATGGGTTTTAAAACTTTCCTACTCCATACAAACCTATAAAGAAAAGTTTAGAGAATACCAATACATAGCCTTAAAATGTATGCTTTAAAGGTAGAGTTTAATTTGCTTATATTTGTTTGCTTATATGGTTCTTCCCACTCCCTTCCCTATCTAAGAAAATTTCTAAATCAAACCTTTCCATTTCCATTTTTCATTATAAAACTCACCTTTAGTCCAGCAATGTGGCGTCCTGGAGCTTACCACCAGCAAATTACATCTTTGAGCGGGTGTTGATCGCTGGGGCAATATGATGTCACTCCTGCACATGAGCGGGAGTTTAGTCAGCTTCGGGCATTGCTGAATTTGTACATTGGGCTGCTTGAGCACAACTCACTGTACAGGGAGGGGCAGGCAGGTAGGTGACTTTAATACAAGGGAGACAAAGCATGTCTCTTTTGCATTAAAAAAATCCTGCCTGTTCCCCCATTTTTATATTATATTTTGTATTATATTCACAGTCTCTGAAAGCCTCCTGCAGCATGTCTGCAATCTCTGACCATTTCTCATATCATCTCTGCAATCTATGACCATCTCTTTTATCATCTCTGAAATCTATGACCATCTGTTTTATCATGTCTGAAGTCTCTGACCATCTCTTGTATCATATCCACAGTCTCTGACAATCTCTTGTATCATGTCTGCAGTCTCTAACCATCTCTTGTATCATGTCTGCAGTCTCTGACCATCTTTCTTGTAATATGTCTGCATTCTCTGACCATCTCTTGCATCATGTCCAGGGCCATCTTTAAGGCAGGGCAAAAGGGGCAGCTGCCCTGGGCCCTGTCATTGTTGTGGGGCCCAAAGCAGCTGCCTCATACTTGCCAAATATCCCAGTTTAAATTCCCTTGTCCTTTGAAGTTTTAGTCCTGTGCTGTGTCCCGACATCTCAGTGTGAAGTGCTGGCACTAATGCTGCCCAGCTCTGCCTTATTGTTGTGTACAGATGACTCACCTGCAGACCCTGTGTTTACATGTAAATAACTGGCATTCATATGTAAATAGCAGCGGTCGGTGGCATTGATATGTAAATAAAGGAGGCATTCGTATGTATATCATGCCCCCCTGCAGTGAAGAGATGATGTGCTGTAACCTCTAGCAGCCAATCAATGAGCAGTAATACTGTACAGTAATCTTTAGCAAACAATCAACAAGCAGAAACCATTTGCTGTAACCTCTAGCAACTAATCAGTGAGCCGTAATGTGTGCTGTAACCTTAAGCAACCAGTCAGTAAGCAGTAATGATATGCTGTAACCTCTGGCAACCAATCGCAATTGCTGCCTGATCTGATACAGTAAACTGATTTTAAGTCTAGCTGCTATTTATTGTAAGTCTCAGAGCAGGTGGAGAGTGAAATTGCATGGGGGGGCCCAAGAAAATTTTTGCCCAGGGTCCAATCAACATTAAAGACGGCCCTGATCATGTCCGCAGTCTATGACCATCTCTTGTATCCTGTCCGCAGTCTCTAACCATCCTTGTATCATGTCCGCAGTCCCTGATCATCCTTGTATCATATCCGCAGTCTCTGACCATCTCTTGCATGATGGCTGCAGTCTCTGACCATCTCTTGTATCATGTCTGCACTAGTCTCTGACCTTCTCTTGTATCATGTCTGCACTAGTCTCTGACCATCTCTTGTATCATGTCCTAGAGTGTAAGCTCTAAAGAGCAGGACCCTCCAATTCCTCCTGTATTGAATTGTATTGTAACTGTACTGTCTGCCCTCATGTAAAGAGATGTGCAAACTGTTGGCGCTATATAAATTCTGTATAATAATAATGTCTGCAGTCACTGACCATCTCTTTTATCATGTCCGCATTCTCTGACCAGCTTTTGTTTCAAGCCCATAGTTACATAGTAGGTGAGGTTGAATAAAGTCCATCAAGTCCAACCTATGTGTGTGATTATATGTCAGTATTACATTGTATATCCCTGTATGTTGCGGTCGTTCAGGTGCTTATCTAATAGTTCCTTGAAACTATCAGTGCCCCCCGCTGAGACCACCGCCTGTGGAAGGGAATTCCACATCCTTGCCGCTCTTACATCCTTAGTCTTTGAGCACATCCTGTTAGGTGTCTACTGTATCTGACATGGAATATAATTTTATGTGCGGCCCTTTGGTGCTGTTTGGAGTCGCACTTGAGCCCCCTCTAGATCAAGAAAGTTGACCACCACTGCCCTGGTGTTAAAGTTAAAAAAATTAAATACAAAAAAAGCCTATTGATCCACTTTGTCATACTGAGCTTCCACTTCACACCAGCAGGTGGCAACATGTCCATAAGAATGGGAAAGAATTTTACCACTTTTCAAAAATGTTTTAGAAAGTGCACACAAATTGTCTCCTTAAAAAATGTTCATTCTCTTTAATTGTTATACTTTTTTTTAAGATAAATACGTTTATACGCTCAGCTTAACACATATTCATTTAATAAGATGTTTGTTTATTTAAGAGAAGAAAATCAAATAAAAAGCCAAATCCCGTCACTCCATTTTATGATCCCTACATTGTTCTGCATTTGCCCATACACCATTCCCTGGTACCGCAGTACCTCCTACTAATATTCATACTAAGGCGTAATAACACAAAAAAATATGGAATGCAATGCACTGATAAATGTGTGGACGGGAGGGCCCACGGAACCCAGAATCCCTTGGAAAGGTTGGGAAACCCTTGTTTCAGCTCCCCATGCACCTCTTATGTCTAGGACTCCCTGTGCCATCCTGGCACAGGGTAAGTGAGAAAATATATTGTGGATTACTTAAAATGGGACAGTAATATTAATTCACAATATCTCCCAGGATATATGTAAAGACTATTCTCAGTTTGTTTAATTCTGAAATTCTGAACAATACATGATCATTGAAAGAGCTGATCACATTGACCTCTAGAGACAGACTGTTTGGTCACTTGGGCTACCTTAAGTGCTGTGTTAATTAACATGCTAATTATATAGTTGTCTGCTAAGTTTTTACTAGAGGGGAGGGGGAGTATCCAGGAGCCACCTCGTTATCTAACCCCTTGTGTTAAAAGTGTATAAAAAAACTGTATTCAGGTTCTAATAAACAGTCTATGTCAGCAGCTAAACAAGTCTCGTCTTGTTTTGTGCTTGGGAGTGGTTGGGATATCTGATGTGTATATTCAGACTGGGAGGAAGTGGTATATGATGAAAGCACCTAAGCGGAGTGTAGGGACGTTTCGTCACAAAATGATTGTCAGGTCACCTAGAGCCCAGGTGATGATGCACACCGTAGGGCTTAGGAGTGCACCGCAAGGTTGTGGACCCTACGGCTGACTGCTGCAGACAGGGATCAAGGTGATAGGAAGGCAGGGCCGCCAGAACACCAAGATGGATTCCACCGGGGTTAGAGTGTAAGATTCCCTGGGGCGCGGAGTCTAAGAGCCAGCAGGTGTTCACCAGAGCCTCGAGTGGTGAGGATGGACTTGGCTGCAACTGGCTCCAGGTCGCGACCCCCAGCTCACACCCACAGTAGGCAACAGGAGGATAGGGATGGTGAGGGACAAAGCCAAGGTCGGGGCCACAAGCAGACAAGAATAGTCGGAGACACGCCAAAAGGTCAGGATCACAGGCAAACAAGGATAGTCAGGACACGCTAAAGTCGGTAACGGAAAACAGTAGAAGAGCACACGGCAGGTAACAGGAAGCTAACACACAAATGTTGATCAGCAGGATTGGCTAGCAGTGCACAGGTTAATATAGAGTAGTCTGATAGGAGCTAGGGTGGAGCCATGCCAGAGGATGGATTATAAAAGCAGTCAGGTGAGGCTTGGCTGGTCTCTAGAAATTAACACATGGAGACAGGTAAGCAGATGAACTCTATTGCATAACCATGACAATGATATTCAAAAAACCTAAAATTCTTATTAAAGAAAAAGGTCATTGCACATTTTGTCCATGTAATAGATGGAAAGTTGGAAAAATGACCGAAGGTCCGCTTTAATGGCACCCCTACACATCTGCCATGTGAGTGTTCTCGTGCTTGCCAAAACACATGGTGCCGCATGAAGTCCGGTGTGGCACGATTTGGCAAAAAGGCCAGGGACTTCTTTTGCAGGTTTCCCGTGCATAAGGCAGCCTATTGAAATGAATGCACTCCCCTATTCACAATGCACGAGAACACCTGGAAAACCTGCGCCCGCTCCATCACACCTACACAGTGTGAACGAAGCCTTAATAATTACATGTAGCATTTTGTTTCTCTTTCACTTGCAATGTGCCTTTGAAGGTTCTTGGGAATACAGCCATTCCCAGAAGAGTAAATTCCGTATCACAGCCACAATTCCTCCTCCCAGGTCATAGCCCTCTCCTCCTCTGGGAGGGTCTAAATGCTGCCTGTACTGGCCCAGCTCCTCCACCACATCCCGGTGTAAACTTTTATGTAGCTGCTGGAAGAGGAGGGAAGATGGAGAATAGCCTGCAGGGGTGCTAAATCACACCCAAGATGGCGCAGCCCAGTCTTAGGCCTTTTTAGATGTCTTTACAAGGGAGGCTTTTACAGGTAAATGATATACATAAAATACATTACATGCATATACAATCCTATAAGACAGGGTCTCTTTAAAGTTCAAGCCAAACCTTTTTGGCATCTGTGGCCATTATCTATCCCTCCGCCGTCCTGTGCAGTTGGTACCTGTAGACTTCCATGGGGTCATCTTTGGAGACCGCCCTATACCTGTGTATCAGTACTGACAGAGCATGACCAGCAGAAATTGGATTTTGACCACGAGGTGTGAAGACTCTAACAGGCCAGGGTTGCAACATGTAGGTAAGTATACATCTGGGGCAGAGATAGGAGGGTTACCTTTGTTCAGGAAGGTAGGTAGGGAAGATAACTTTAGTTTCTGCATACAGTTATCCTTTAACAATAACTAAAGATAATGTATATTAAGCTCATGGTATTCACATTGATATCTATAAAAAGCCCAGGGCTACATATTTCCTTCTATTGTGATATATGCGCAGTGCGGTCCCATGACTTGGAAGCTGATGGGTGTACAGGGCAAGATGGCTGGACTTAGGGTACATTCTGAAAAGAGTATTGATTTGGTTTGAAGCAAATGAAATCATCACTTACCTTCATCTCTGGGAATGACACAGATGGGTACAGACCGTAGCCGCCCCAAAGGGTGTTGTATTTCCACCCACATAGTATAACTGAATGTGGGTTTAATGGTGCTGAAAACACATCTGTAAAATCCGTCCTCCTGCAACGTGCAGCTTTTCTCTGCAGAGTTGCCGTATCTTATATTCGTCTGAATACAGTAACTCATATCCCTATAAAACAAGTTAAAGAATATCACTTAGTTGTGCACATATGTGTGTGTGCATGTGTATTTATACTGGCGGTGTCAGTAGGGCAGTGGACAGTGTCAGTAGAGAAGTGTATGGTGTCAGTAGGGCAGAGGTTGGTGTCAGTAGGGCATATGTTGGTGTCAGTAAAGCAGTGGATGGTGTCAGTAGAGCAGTGGACAGTATCAGTAGAGCAGTGGACAGTGTCAGTAGGGCAGTGGACAGTGTCAGTAGGGCAGAGGTTGGTGTCAGTAGGGCAGAGGTTGGTGTCAGTAAAGCAGTGAACAGTATCAGTAGAGCAGTGGGCAGTGACAGTAGGGCAGTGGACTGTGTCAGTAGAGCAGTGGACAGTGTCAGTAGAGCAGTGAACGGTGTCAGTAGAGCAGTGGACGGTGTCAGTAGAGCAGAGTATTGTGTCAGTAAAGCAGTGAATGGTGTCAGCAGGGCAGTGATTGGTGTCAGTAGAACAGTGGACATGTCAGTAGAGCAGTGGACAGTGTCAGTAGGGTAGAGGATGGTGTCAGTAGGGCAGTGAACGGTGTCAGTAAGGCAGTGAACGGTGTCAGTAGAGCAGGGGACGGTGTCAGTAGAGCAGGGGACGGTGTCAGTAGTTTTTATTATTTTTTGCAATTACATTTAATTTTTATTTGTTTCTTTTACAATTTTTTTAGGAGCCCCATTAGGGGTCTTTGGTGAAATATCAGGGGCTTAAACAGGGTGAAACTGCACCACACAGGCACACCTGTCACACCTATGGTTGTGCATTTGTAAAAAAAAAAAACACAGCTATTGATCCTTTGGAACTGCATGTACAGGTGAAACCAAAAAAATGAGAATATCATGCAAAAGTTAATTTTTTTCACTAACGCAACTTAAAAGGTGAAACTAATATGAGATAGACTCATTACATGCAAATCAAGATAGTTCAAGCCGTGATTTGTCATAATTGTGATGATTATGGCTTACAGCTCATGAAAACCCCCAAACCCACAATCTCAGAAAATTAGAATATTACATGCAATCAATAAACCAAGGATTGTACATAGAACAATATCGGATCTCTAAAAAGTATAAGCATGCATATGTACTCAGTACTTGGTTTGGGCCCCTTTTGCAGCAATTACTGCCTCAATGCGGGGTGGTATGGAAGCTATGGAAGCCTGTGGCACTGCTGAGATGTTATGGAAGACCAGGATACTTCAATAGCGGCCTTCAGCTCTTCTGCATTGTTCGGTCTCACAACTCTCATCTTTCTCTTGGCAATGCCCCATAGATTCTCTATGGGGTTCAGTTCAGGCAAGTTTACTGGCCAATCAAGCACAGTAATCCCATGGTCATTGAACCAGGTTTTGGTGCTTTTAGCGGTGTGGGCAGGTGGTGCCAAGTCCTGCTGGAAAATGAAGTCAGCATCCCCATAGAGATCGTCTGTGGAAGGGAGCATGAAGTGCTCAAAAATCTCCTGATAGACGGCTGCGTTGACCCTGGACTTAATGAAGCACAGCGGACCAATACCAGCAGATGACACGGCTCCCCAAATCAACACAGATTGTGGAAACTTCACACTGGACTTCAAGCATCTTGCAGTGTGTGCCTCTCCATTCTTCCTCCATACTCTGGCTCCTTGGTTTCCAAATGAGATGCAAAATTTGCTCTCATCAGAAAAGAGGACCTCGGACCACTGAGCAACAGACCAGGTCTGTTTTTCTTTAGCCCAGGTAAGACGCTTCTGACGTTGTTTGCTGTCCAGGAGTGGCTTGATAAGAGGAATACGACATTTGAAGCCCATGTCCAGGATCCGTCTGTGTGGTGGTGGCTCTTGATGCACTGATGACTTCAGCCTCAGTCCACTTCTTGCGAAAGTCCCCAACATTTTTGAATGGCCTTTTCCTGACAATCCTCTCCAGGCTGCTTGTGCACCTTTTTCTTTCCACACTTTTCCCTTCTACATAACTTTATATTAATGTGCTTTGATACGGAACTTTGGGAACATCCAACTTCTTCTGCAATTACCTTTTGAGGCTTTATATAGAGGGTGTCAATGATGTTTTTTTTAAACAACTGTCAGGTCAGCGGTTTTTCCCATGATTGTGATTCCCACTGAACCCGACTGAGAGACCATTTAAAGGCTCAGGAACCCTTTGCAGTGTTATGGCTTAACCCTTTCATGACTAAGCCTATTTTTGACATTTGGTGTTTACAAGTTAAAATCCATATTTTTTGCTAGAAAATTACTTGGAACCCCCAAACATTATATATATATATATATATTTTTAGCAGAGACTCTAGAGAATAAAACGGCGTTTGTTGCAATATTTTATGTCACACAGTATTTGCGCAGCAGTGTTTTAAACGCAACTTTTTGGGAAAAGGGACACTTTCATAAATTTAAAAAAAAAACGAAACAGTAAAATTAGCCCTTTTTTTTTTGCATAATGTGAAAGATAATGTTAACCTGCGTAAATAGATACCAAACATGTCACACTTTATAATTGCACGCACTCGTGGAATGATGACAAACTACGGTACCTAAAAATCTCAATAGGCGATGCTTTAAAATGTTTTTCCGGTTACCAGGTTAGAGTTACAGAGGAGGTCTAGGGCTAGAATTATTGCTCTCGCTCTGACGATCGCAGCGATACCTCACATGTGCGATTTGAACACCGTTTACATATGCGAGCGCGACTTCCGTATGCGTTTTCTTTGCTGCGTGAGCTCGCGCCAACGGGGGGGGGGGCGCTTAAAAAAAAAAAAATCTTATTTATTTTAAAATTAATTAATTGTTTTTAAAAATAAAAATAAAAAATGTGATCACTTTTATTGCTGTCACAAGGAATGTAAACATCCCTTGTGACAGTAATAGGTGGTGACAGGTACTCTTTATGGAGGGATGGGGGGGTCTAAAAGACCCCCCACCCCTCCTTTACACTTCAAAGTATTCAGATCGCCGATTTTTGGCAATTCTGATTCTGAATACTGTATATATTTTTAAATCCGGCGCCATTGGCAGCCGAGTAAGGCCGCGTACACACGCGGGGACTGTTCGCCCAACTTTGTCCGTCAAACAGTTTCAGCAAACAGTCCGCTCAAAATTAGCATGGACGGACATGGCCACACACGACGAACGAACAGTTTGCTGAAACCGTGCGCGATGACGTGAACGGCACGTACGACGGGACGAAAAATACGACGTCCTATACACTGCATTATAACTTTCGGCGTGTAAATCCTTTCTGAGCATGCGCGGAACTTAGTTTGACGAACAAGCCTACACACGAGGGGACTGTTCGCTGAAACAAAGTTTCAGCGGACAGTTTTTCGGAAATTCCGAAAAACCTTGTTCAGCGGACTGTTCGCTGAAACTGTCCGCTGAAAGCCCACACACGAGCGGACTGTCCGCCGAAACACTGTTCAGCGGACAAAGTTGGGCGAACAGTCCCCGCGTGTGTACGCGGCCTAAACCAGAAGTGACTTCATGACGTCGCTTCTGTGTTTACCATTAGGAGACTGGAATGAAGCCGCTTACGGCTTCATTCCAGTCCCTGCCCAGCCGCCGGAGGCATCGGATCGTGCATTGGTGCTCCTGATTGAACGGGAGCCCCGGTAAGAGTGGCGGGAGGTGGCGGGAGGGGGGGACTGCTTCTCCAGCATAACAGCCGAGCGGCTTTTAGCCGCATCGGTTGTTATGGCTGGAAAGCCAATCGCCTGCTCTGAAAAACGGTACCGGGATGAAGCCTGCAGGTGCGGGCATCATCCCGGTATAACCCCCGGAAGCCGAGTACGCACATCTGCGAACGCTCGGCGGCAAGAGGTTAATTAGCTGATTAGAGTGGGGCAATTTGAGCCTAGAATATCGCACCTTTTCACAAAATTCTAATTTTCTGAGATTGTGGATTTGGGGTTTTTATGAGCTGTAAGCCACAATCATCACAATTATGACAAATCACGGCTTGAACTATCTTGCTTTGCATGTAATGAGTCTATAGGTCCGTACACACGATTGGACTTTTTGACAACAAACATGCAAATTAGCTGTTTTGGAGCAACATACGACCGCGTGTACGCTCCATCGGACAAACTTTTTCAGTTTTCATCGGACTTTTGTTGGCTGTGCGAACGGACAGACTTTTTGACAACATAAGTCCGATGGAGCAAAGTCCGATCGTGTGTACAGAAAACCATCGGACTTTTGTAGAAAGTACAAACACGCACACTCAGAATCAATGCAAAAGATCAGACAACAATACAGAAGTTGACCAAAGGGTGGCGCTGGAGTAATTGAACGTCCTCTTTTGAAGTGTCGTCGTTGAAGGACGTTGAAACGTGACTACGTTCGTGTTTGTTGCCTAAAAAGTCTGATCGTGTGTATGCAATACAAACTTACAGCCAACGCCCTTTGTACAAAAAAGTTTGTACAAAGTCCGATCGTGTGTATGGGGCTTGGCTCGTATTAGTTTCACCTTTTAAGTTGCATTAGTGAAATAAATGAACTTTTGCACGATATTCAATTGTACTTGTTCTCTGCAAATGGGAGCCAAATCCAATTCATTCATGGGGAACAGAGTGAATCATACAGTACTGTGCAAAAGTTTTAGGCAGGTGTGAATAAATGCTGTAAAGTTAGAATGATTTCAAAAACATATTTTTACATATTTTTGTTTACTTTTGTCAATCTACAAAAGGCAAAGTGAGCCAACAGAAGAAAAATCTAAATGAAATCAATATTTGACTCCCCTTTGGATTCAATCCAGCATCAAATCTTATGCCCTGTACGCACGGTTGGACATTCCGACGATAAAATCCGTCAGATTTTTTCCGACGGATTTTGGCCCAAACTTGTCTTGCATACACACGGTCGCACAAAGTTGTCGGAAAATCCGATCGTTCAGAATGCGGTGACGTACAACACGTACGACGGGACTATAAACGGGCCAGTAGCCAATAGCTTCCGTCTTGTAATTTATTCTGAGCATGTGTGCCACTTTGTTCGTCGGAATTGTCTACACACGATCGGATTTTAAACGATCGGATTTTGTTGTCGGAAAATTTTAGCTCCTGCTCTCAAACTTTGTGCGTCGGAAATTACGACGGAAAAAGTCCGCCGGAGCCCACGCACGATCGGATTTTCCGACAACAAGTTCCGAGTGCACATTTCCTGTCGGAAAGTACGACCGTGTGTATAGGGCATTACACTTGTACACTTGCACAAAGTCAGGGATTTCGTAGGAATAGGGTCAGGTCCCAGGTGTATGATTAACCAATTATACCAAGCAGGTGCTAATGATCATCAATTTCATATGTCGATTGAAACACAGTCATTTTCCCCCCTCCTGGGGATCACTGAGCAGCCATCAGCATAATGTGATCAGTATTGGAGGACAGCCAATACCCCACTACTATCCGTACACAATCAACCCCTTCCCGTTGTCCACTCACTGGTAGGATCGGAATGTCCAGACGCTGTCCTTCAGAGATGAAATGTGCTTGGAGCTCCACCTGCAGGTCATAGCTGTGAACTCTCCATCAGTTTCGCACGTTATGCTTATATTAACATCTGCCAAGTAGTCCAACAAAAATATATTAGTCTGGCAAACAAAGTAGACAGAGTTAAGATTTACAAAGATCAGCCATGTCATGCAGAGAATAGTAATTGGGGCAAGGAGCTCTATTCTGACTTAATAATAATAATTAATTAAATGGTTACATTAGTCTCCCAAAATGAAATATTTTAGTTATAGGTGGAGCTTAAAGGGCTAAATCAGGCCCTGGCTTCCTATAGGTCTTAGACGCTCCAACAGTGAGATCTTCCCCCCCATATTTCCAAAATGTTTTGTACACCTTGAAGTTTTGTGTTCCCGCCCACCCTTGTGTGTCACAGCCCCTCCTCTTACATTCTCCATAGTATAAAATAACTCAACCGCTTTATGACCACCCAACACATTTGTGCAGCGGCAAAAGGGTGGTAGCTGGTGTGAAAGCCAATGACAGGCGTCACATGATGAGCTGATCGTGTAAGCTCTAACGAGCAGGGCTCTCTGATTGATCCCGTATTGAATTGTATTCTAACTGATCTTCTGCCCTCATGTTGTGAAGGGCTGCGCAATCTGTTTGCGTTATATAGCTCCTGTATGATAATAATAATAATAATAATAATAATAATAATAATATGGCCATATAATTGAAAGGGTTTATATGTCTAAATGGCGGACCACGGGCTGGATCAGGACCCAGCTACTGTCCCATCCAGACCCCCAGTCGTGTCATTTAGGAGCCGCTTCTCTTCCCCAGCCTCGGCCGCTGTCATTCTCTGCATGTCGGGAGGCGCAGCTCGGCATTTGTGATGTGACGGGGCAGTGCTGTGGGAGGGAGGGGTGATGTGGAGGGGGGTGGGGGCAGGCGATGTGAAGGGGGGCATTGCTGTGGGGGTGATGTAGAGGGGGTGGGGGCAGGTGATGTGACGGGGCAGTGCTGTGGGAGGGAGGGGTGATATACTGGGGGTGGGGGCAGGTGATGTGAAGGGGGCAGTGCTGTGGGAGGGAGGGGTGATATACAAGGGGGTGGGGGCAGGTGATGTGAAGGGGGCAGTGCTCTGGGAGGGAGGTGTGATGTGGAGGGGGTTGGAGGCAGGTGTTGTGAAGGGGAAGAGCTGTGAGTGGATGATGTGGGGGCAGGTGATGTGAAGGGGGCAGTGCTGTAGGAGGAGGAATGATGTGGAGGGGGTAGGGGCAGGTGATGTGAAGGGGTGTAGTGCTGTGGGAGGAAGGGTGATGTAGAGGGGGTGGGGGCAGGTGATGTGAAGGGGCAGTGCTGTGGGAGGGAGGGGTGATGTAGAGTGGGGTGGGGGCAGGTGATGTGAAGGGGTAGTGCTGTAGGGGGGGGTGATGTGGAGGCAGATGATGTGAAGGGGGGAAGTACCGTGGGAGGGAGGGGTGATGTGGGGGGTAGGGGCAGGTGATGTGAAGGGGCGCAGTGCTGTGGGGGGGTAATGTAGAGGGGGTGAGGGAAGGTGTTGTGAAGGGGCAGTGCTGTGGGAGGGAGGGGTGATGTTGAGGGGGGTGGGGGCAGGTGATGTGAAGGGGCAGTGCTGTGGGAGGGAGGGGTGATGTGGAGGGGGTGGGGGCATGTGATGTGAAGGGGCAGTGCTGTGGGAGGAGGGGTGATGTGGAGGGGGGCAGTGCTGTGGGAGGGAGGGGTGATGGGGAGGGGGGTGGGGGCAGGTGATGTGAAGGGGGGCAGTGCTGTGGGGGGAGGGGTGATGTGGAGGGCGTGGGGGCAGGTGATGTGAAGGGGCAGTGCTGTGGGAGGAGGGGTGATGTGGAGGGGGGTGGGGGCAGGTGATGTGAAGGGGCAGTGCTGTGGGAGGGAGGGGTGATATGAAGGGGGGCAGTGCTGTGGGAGGGAGGGGTGATGTGAAGGGGGGAAGTGCTGTGGGAGGGAGGGGTGATGTGGAGGGGGTGGGGGCAGGTGATGTGAAGGGGGGCAGTGCAGTGGGGGGTGATGTGGAGGGGATGGGGGCAGGTGATGTGAAGGGGGGCAGTGCAGTGGGGGGTGATGTGGAGGGGGTGGGGGCAGGTGATGTGAAGGGGGGCAGTGCTGTGGGGGGGAGGGGTGATGTGGAGGGGGGTGGGGGCAGGTGATGTGAAGGGGGCAGTGCGTTGGAGGGGGGATGATGTGAAGGGACAGAGCACACTACTACTAGATATTTTCAGCTGCACACTTTTCAACCAATCTGATGTATCAATTACACGTCTTTGCTTCATACAGATCTCCCAATATCTCACTCATCTAACAACACACAGCAATTCCACGTATTGAGTGTCAAGCAATCTTCTATTCCATGGTTGTAAGTACATGAGTGCTAAAAACATGAGATTACTTACAACCACGGAACAGAAGATTGCTTGTCACTCAATAGGTGGCATTGCTAACTTTCAAAAAAAAATATCCCAGTCTCTGAAGGGAGGGGGTCATGCTCTGCTTCAGTATGTCACAGTACATGTTGGCATTCATGGTTCCCTCAATGATCTGTAGCTCCCCAGTGCCGGCAGCACTCATGCAGTGCCAGACCATGACATCCCCACCACCATGCTTGACTGTAGGCGAGGCACACTTGTCTTTGTACTCCTCGCCTGGTTGCCCCCACACACGCCTGACACCATCTGACACCAAATATGTTTATCTTGGTCTCATAAGACCACACGGCATTGTTCCAGAAATCCATGTCCTTAGTCTGCTTGTCTTCAGAAAACTGTTTGCAGGATTTCTTGTGCATCATCTTTAGAAGAGGCTTCCTTGTGGGATGACAGCCATGCAGACAAATTTGATGCAATGTGCGGTATATGGTCTGAGCACTGACAGGCTGACCCCCCCCCCCCCCACCCCTACAACCCCTGCAGCAATGCTGGCAGCACTCATACGTCTATTTCCCAAAGACAACCTCTGGATATGATGCTGAGCATGTGACCTCAACTTCTTTGGACAACCATGGTGAGGCCTGTTCTGAGTGGAACCTGTCCTGTTATACAGCTGTATGGTCTTAACCACTGTGCTGCAGCTCAGTTTCAGGGTCTTGGCAATCTTCTTATAGTCTAGACCATCTTTATGTAGAGCAACAAAAAATTTTTTTTCAGATCCTAAGAAAGTTATTTGCCATGAGGTGCCACGTTGAACTTCCAGTGACCAGTATGAGAGAGTGAGAGCGATAACAAAAAAATGAACACACCTGCTCCCTATTCACACCTGAGATCTTGTAACACTAATGAGTCACATGAGTCATTAGAGAGAAAATGGCTAATTGGGCCCAATTTGGACATTTTCACTTAGGGGTGTACTCACTTTTGTTGCCAGCGGTTTAGACATTAATGGCTGTGTGTTGAGTTATTTTGAAGGGACAGCACATTTACACTGTTATACAAGCTGTACACTCACTACTTTACATTGTAGACAAGTGTCATTTCTTCAGTGTTGTCACATGAAAAGATAGAAGAAAATATTTACAAACACGTGAGGAGTGTACTCACTTTTGTGAGATACTGTATATATATATATATATATATATATATATATATATATATATATATATATATATATATACATACACACACATATATATATATATATATATATATATATATACACACAGTATACTGGTTGAGCCCAAGTCAGGTCTTCCTTGGATTGTTAGCTTTGGGTGGTCACCACCACCAGCTTCAAGAATAAATGGAGTTTGGTTGCAAGGACCCTCCTAGTAACTCTGTGAGGACTCTACAAGCATCATATTGCTTTACTCTTTGCTATCCAGGACTCCTTGGGCAGGAGGAATCTATTCATGGTGGAGTGTCAAAACTCTACGGAATCTATTTTTAAAACATTTGTTCAAGCCAAAAAGCCAAACTGAATTTCTCTGTATGTTTTCAAATAAATTAATTCCTGCATCATTCTAGTGGCCAAAGCATGAGAGAATCCTCTGAAAGACCTCAATGAGAAAACATGTGCCACATTTTGGCCACTAGATGGCACTGATGATATGGGAGTTAATCTATTTGAAACCATATGGTGAGCTTTAGTTCAGCTCAGGGCCTGTGCTTCCACTAGGCAAACTAGGCAGCCGCCTTGGGTGCCCTGCTGCCTAGGGCGCACAGCCACTTGTGTTCCTACACTCTTCACTCTGCAGAAAGCAACTCAGAATCAGCAGGCAGTCACCGCTCTGTTCACACATAGTGTCAGAGGTGGAGAACTGTGTCTGTATCTCATCTCCCCAATAATTGGAAGCAAGCAAACATTCATTGATGGACGCTGGTAGGCTGCATTTGATGGGCGCTGGTGAGGCTGCATTGATGGGCGCTGGTGGGGCTGCATTGATGGGCGCTGGTGGGGCTGCATTGATGGGCGCTCGTGAGGCTGCATTTATGGGCACTGGTGAGGCTGCATTTATGGGCACTGGTGAGGCTGCATTGATGGGCGCTGGTGAAGCTGCATTGATAGGCGATGGTGAGGCTGCATTTATGGGCGCTGGTGAGGCTGAATTGATAGGCGCTGGTGAGGCTGCATTTATGGGTGCTGTTAAGGCTGGATTTGATGGACGCTGGTGATGCAGCATTTATGGGCACAGGTAAGGCTGCATTTGATGGGCGCTTCATTAAAAAGGTGGGGGTTTACACAGGCAGGGAAAAGGGGGTGGAGTCAGGGGTGGAGTCGGGGGGGGGCGGCAAAATGAGGTTTCACCTAGGGTGCCAAAAACCCTTGCACCAGCCCAGGTTCAGCTTACACTAATGTTTCTGACATTCATGCAACTAACATTTTATACATAGACTCCTTTTTGTGCGGAACTCAAGATTTACATATAGTACGCTCCAAGTCCCCAAGGCAGAGAAAAACAGTTTTGTAATGAAAGGAAAGAATGTGCAAGCACTTCCTAGTGTGTTTCTTTATGTGGGATGACAGGTTCACTTTAGGCAAAATCTATAAAAAATGTAAAATGATTCGGCATTCATTATAAAAGCTCTAAAAATGGCGAATTAAAATAAACAATATAACTGATCGCTGATCACTGTGAGCACAGATCGTTCAGGAACCCGACCAACAATTCTCACCTATGACATAAATTTCGGCATAGCGAGGCTGACAGCCGATCCCGTCTACACAGCAGTACAAGGCGTCATACTGGAACTTCCCTTTCGGTTTTGTCGGGTTTAGATTTTTTAACGTGACTTTCCCGACATAATCGCTTACGGCTGCATATTGGTGTGGAGGGATCTCCTCGGCCAGGCCCAGGCCCCAGGTGATGCTCCTTGAGGGAACTTTCTGGTTGTTGTGGCAGAACGTACAGAAAATGGAAGAGATGGAGCCGCTTCCGATAAGAACCTTCTGTGGGAAGTAGAAGCCACCTACAAGAAAATATAATGGACAGGGTTAGGGATATCAAAGGTTCCTGCAGCTGTGAAGATTCGGATTACACCACAGCAAAAAGTGGAAGGATCCATGGTTCCGATAAAGTGGACCTGTCATCAGATTTTTTTTTTATGTAAAGTGCATGCATGTTCAGTAATGTGTCAGTGTAACATTTCCAGGTATTTATTACCTCTCATAGAGATCACACTGCACTCCCAATAACAATGGTTTCATCTGCTTTTCTCCCCAGAAGGATGAAGGCATCTTTTTTTAGACACCATCCAAGGTATCACCGCGAATTAGCTTGGGTTCAAGCTGAACCCATGTCTGTCTGGCTGAACCTGGAAGGAAGTGGCCCAACCAGCTGCGGATGAGGCATTCCCCTCCCCTTAGCTACAGCTACAGAAAGGGGTACTGATTCTGGTGTCATTATTGACCTAATATGGCCACATGGCCATATTAAGTCAATAATGCCACAATTCCCCACCCCACAGTTGCATGTGCCCAAAGGGCCAGTTGTATGGACAATTCCCCACCCCACAGTTGCATGTGCCCAAAGGGCCAGTTGCATGGACAATTCCCCACCCCACAGTTGCATGTGCCCAAAGGGCCAGTTGCATGGACAATTCCCCACCCCACAGTTGCATGTGCCCAAAGGACCAGTTGCATGGACAATTCCCCACCCCACAGTTGCATGTGCCCAAAGGGCCAGTTGCATGGACAATTCCCCACCCCACAGTTGCATGTGCCCAAAGGGCCAGTTGTATGGACAATTCCCCACCCCACAGTTGCATGTGCCCAAAGGGCCAGTTGCATGGACAATTCCCCACCCCACAGTTGCATGTGCCCAAAGGGCCAGTTGCATGGACAATTCCCCACCCCACAGTTGCATGTGCCCAAAGGACCAGTTGCATGGACAATTCCCCACCCCACAGTTGCATGTGCCCAAAGGGCCAGTTGCATGGACAATTCCCCACCCCACAGTTGCATGTGCCCAAAGGGCCAGTTGCATGGCCCTTTGGGCACATGCAACTGTGGGGTGGGGAATTGTCCTGCCGCAGCTGATTGGGCCAACACCGACAGCTTTCTTCCGGGTTCAACTGAACATGGATTCAGTTCTCAAAAGCATCACTGTCTGCATGAAGATAATTTATTTTATGTGGGTAAATTTCCCATAGAAGCATTCATTCTACGGTATGTAGAGCGATGTGATGTGGATACCTCTGGAGTAAAGGAGAATACATCACCCACTATGGGATACATCTCCTAATCAGCCACCCCTCTCCATATATATCTACCACATCCTACAGACTCTCTTTTACCTTCCAAGGCTCTGATGAAGAGGGAACACCTCGAAACACGTTAGCCTACCTTGATCATTTTCCCTTGTATGGGCATAACTAATTTTGAATGAATATCTTGTACCCTAGTTTGTATGAATCCGTAGTAATTTCTTTGTACTCATCTATTTTGTTTATGAATAAACGATATCACTTTGGTTCATGCGTTAGATCACGCGCCTTCCATCCCCCTCATTTCCGCTCAGCCTCTTTCGGACCACCCCTGGTCAATTTAGGCAGCTGGACACGCATGATCATCCTATACTACTTACTATTCGAAATTACTACTATTTTACATTAATACCGCCTGCACAAGCGCAGGAGAAACACTTTTTCTGTTTATACTTTTACACGCCCTTTTCATGCAATTGTAGACAAATGTAGAGGGAGAATGCAAGAAAAAATTGCGCATAGAGATGGAATGAGCTGCCAACACACCACTAGCGCAAAAGGATAACAAAATAACAGTGTGGCGCTAAATATTGAAGAATTATGAATGGATTCACGATTATGACGTAAAAAAAACAACCCATCTACAATGGGCAAGAGTGGATAATTGAAAAATGTGAAACAATGTGAAAATAATAAATTATATTAATATAAAAAATGGTTTCAAGGTTAATGAAAAAAAACAATCTAAGAAAGTCCAATATAATCAATTGAACATTAGCAAATTTGCGAAAGTCTCTCTTGTGCTGTTCCACTTGACCCTAAAGGTGCAATCAAGGTGCTAAGGTTGGCACGCTTACCAGACTCGGTGGACACCCGTATCGTATAGCACGTGGGTCAAACGGGCAGTCTTGAGGGAAGAGCCTCAATGGATTCCACCGCAACAAGAAAGGTCTTTGGGAAATGACCTCCACCGGATGTTTCTATAAGATGTTCCAAATATCAAGGGAAGGAACTCCAAAGGTGTGCGGTGAAACGCATCAAATGTTTATTGTAAAAAATGGGATTTTTATATACAGCTTACCTGTAAAATCCTTTTCTTGAGAGTACATCACGGGACACAGGAGCTTCATTACATAGTGGGTTATATAGGCACCTCTGGTGATTGGACACTGGTTGACCCTAATTAAGGAGAATTCCTCCCCTATATAACCCCTCCCATCCGGGAGGCACCTCAGTTTTGTAGCAAAGCAATAAGAAACCACGTAAAACCCAAGAGGGGCGGGAGCCCTGTGTCCCGTGATGTACTCTCAAGAAAAGGATTTTACAGGTAAGCTGTATATAAAAATCCCATTTTCTTGATCATACATCACGGGACACAGGAGCTTCATTACATAGTGGGATGTCCCAAAGCAATGCTCAGGTTGAGGGGAGGGAGACACAGATCATAAGCATAGACCGCCAGGGACCTGAGGACCTAAACTGCAGCCTGCAGTACACTGCGCCCGAAGGCGATATCCTCTTGCCCTCTGACATCCACCTGATAGAATCTGGTGAATGTGTGGATTGATGACCAAGTCGCAGCCTTACAGATCTGAGCCAGGGAGGCCTGGTGATGCACTGCCCAAGAAGCACTGATAGCCCTAGTAGAGTGCGCTTTCACCTGAAAAGGAGGAATCTTCCCCTTTAAGCTATAGGCCTGAGAAATAACCTGTCTGATCCATCTCGAGAGAGTGGACTTTGACGCTGCTTGACCCCTTCTAGGGCCTTCTGGCAGAATAAATAAGCAGTCAGTTTTTCTTATCTGAGCAGTTGCTTGAAGATAAAGACTGATTGCTCTAACCACATCTAAAGTGTGTAAGGATTCTTCCTCTATGGACTGAGGATTTGGAAAAAAAGGATGGTAGGATTATATCTTGATTCAGATGAAAACCTGAAACCACCTTAGGTAGAAAGGACCTGTTGGGACGCATAACCACCCGGTCCTTATGGATAATTAAATAGGGCTCTTTACAAGAAAGAGCTGCCAATTCTGATACCCTTCTAGCCGTGGATATGGCTACTAGGAAGACTAGCTTCTTTGTCAAGAGGACTAACGAAGCAAGATGCAAAGGTTCAAATGGTTGGGCTACTAAGCCGAGAGAACCAAATTCAGATCCCATGGGCATACCGGAGGTCTGACTGGCGGTCTCATCCGCATAGCCCCCTGGATAAAGGCCCGTATCAGGGAATGTGATGCAAGCGGTCTTTGAAGAAAGACCGACAGGGCCGAAATCTGCACCTTGATGGTGCTTATGGCCAGATTCAATTCAAGGCCTGATTGGAGAAAGGCCAAGATTCTGTTAATGACATACCTTCTGGGATGCCATCTCCTGGGTTCACACCAGGAAACATATGCCCTCCAGATCTTGTAATAGATACGCCTGGAGGCCGGCTTTCTGGCATTGACCAGAGTGGAAAGGACTGGCCCTGAAAGACCACGGTCTTTTAAAATGTGGGTCTCAGCAGCCAGACCGTCAAATTCAGACTGCGTAAAGCAGGATGGTAAATTGGGCCCTGCGAGAGCAGATCCGGCCGGAGGGGGAGGGTCCATGGCCTGCCCACTGCTAGCTTCATGATTTCTGCGAACCATGGTCGCCTGGGCCAAGCCGGGGCCACTAGAAGGACCGACTTCGCCTCCCTCTTGACCCTTCCCAGGAACCGTGACAGTAGCGGGTTCGGGGGGAAGGCATAGATCAGATTGTACTGATTCCAGGGAACCGTCAGAGCATCTGACCCCTGAGCAAGTGCATCTCTTGTCCTTGACACAAAGTTGTCCAGTTTCCTGTTGAATCTGGACGCAAAAAGATCCACGTCTGGAGTGCCCCATTTGTAACATATGTCTCGAAACACATCGGGGTGCAGAGCCCATTCTCCTGGGCACAACTGCTGGCGGCTGAGATAATCCGCCTGCCAATTCTCCACACCTGGGATGAAGACTGCAGAGAGGCACGGAACATGCTCTTCTGCCCAGACAAGTATGCGATTCACCTCGTTTTGGGCCACCAGACTTCTGGTACCGCCCTGGTGATTGATATAAGCCACCGCGGTGGCATTGTCGGACTGAATCCGAACCGGGAAGCCTCGCAGTCTGTGAGACCACTCTCTGAGTGCCATGTAAACTGCCCGAAACTCTAGGATATTTATGGGCAACAGACTTTCGGTCGCAGACCATTTTCCCTGCGAGCATGTTCCCTCTAATACGGCTCCCCAGCCTGTCAGGCTGGCATCCGTTGTGACAATCTTCCATGAGAGGGGAAGAAATGTTTTGCCCTTTAGCAAATTTCTGGTTTGTAACCACCAAACAAGACTCTTGCGTGCCCGGGGGGATAAACGCATAGGAAGATCCAGGGATTGGGGCTTCCTGTTCCAAATCGCAAGGATCTTTCTGAGTGCCTGGGAGGAGGGGACTAACTCCTCATCCTCTGACTGATCCGACTGCTCATGATCCCTTTCTAAAGATAGGGATCTCTCCTCATTTTCAGAACAACTGTCTGAGAGAGGGATTTCAGCAGAGGGAGGGGATCTACCCCTTTTTCTGCTATCTTTTAGGGAAACAGAAATAAAATTCATTATCCTCCCTTCAAAACTCTCCAATGTAGCCCTAAGGGAGTCCTCAGTGACATATACCGGGGCTGCGACATTAGGAGAGGCTGCAAAGCCTGAAAGGGGCACTGACTCGTCTTGAGATGCAGGCTCCACTCTTGCAGAGGGGGATGGTAACTGCATGCACTTTTGAAATGGACCTAGGCGGTGACCTGCCAGTGCTTTTGTTACCTGCCCCTGAAACCCTCTTACGAGGAGACATAGTACTGAGCTACAAAGCAGAGTTACTAATGTAAAATGCAATCACTTATTTGTGCTTAAAGTCTCACAATAAATCAATATTAGCTTAACTGCACAATATGATGCCGAGTAGGTGTCTTAGGGTTTGCCTGGATCCAATCCCACGGATGCTTACAGCCCACAGCTCCTGTGCCTCACCTTACAGTCCCCTGACGCTCTGGCCTTTTAAATCGGCCGTTTTGGCGCCTGCATTACAGCATAGAGCACCTGATTGTGCACAGCTGGCAACCACACCCCCCCCTTTCCCCAATAGGCCGGGAGCGCGCCCGGCGCGCGTGCACAAGGACCGCGGGATCCGGGGGGGGAGGAGAACCCAAAAGAAGTGACCTGGGACCCCCTGATCTGCGTGGGACCCCTTTTTTACCTTTATTGTGGCAGGGACTGCAAGGAGACGTGAGAGCTGGAGAACCAGGCACTTCACTGAGCGTGTTAGTATTAAAAGGCATGTAAGTATGCATCAGGCTGCTCTTACTCCATCTAGTGGTGGAAACCAGGTAAGACATACAACTACTCACAGTGAAGAAATCCATTCATATATTAAATATATAGGATGACTTCCCCTACCTGTTCCCCGCCGCAGGAATTGCTGTGTTCAGACCAATTCCAGCCTTCACCCATCACGGCGGGTATTGTTAGCCAACCTTCAGGCGTATCTGGGGTTCTTACGAAAAGATCCTCCTACCTGGGCCTTGTAAAAAACTCTGCCAGAAACTTACGGGCGCCCTGAGTCAACAGTACCCCAAGTCTGGTTGTCCCAGAGTCCAGTCTTCCAATGGAGAGGACTTACAGGCAAAACCTCGTGTCTTCGGCAAACGAGGCCCGGGTACCATACCATCTTGGGAGTCAAATATCGGCCCGAGGTATGGATCCGGTTTGTTGTAGCCCTTCGGCCCTCGCCGGGACCCGCATAGAGCTAAGTTTTACGTGACCATCGACCAGACACTGGCGAAAAAACTGAGGTGCCTCCCGGATGGGAGGGGTTATATAGGGGAGGAATTCTCCTTAATTAGGGTCAACCAGTGTCCAATCACCAGAGGTGCCTATATAACCCACTATGTAATGAAGCTCCTGTGTCCCGTGATGTATGATCAAGAAATGGGGCTTTTGCTGTAAGTGTAAACCCCCTTTTTGTAATAACAAAAAACCTATCATACATAGTCCCACTATGTGCGATTATCTGTATTTCATGTATATCATCATGGTCTGGTAAGCGTGCCAACCTTATCACCTTGATTGCACCTTTAGGGTCAAGTGGAACAGCACAAGAGAGACTTTTACATGTTTGCCAATGTTCAATTGATTATATTGGACTTTCACCTTCCTTAGCCCTTGTACACACGGTCAGAGATTCCGACAACCAAATCCGTCGGATTTTGTCCGAAACTGTTGCATACACACGGTCGGACAAAGTTGTCGGAAAATCCGACGTGATGACGTTATTTCATTACGACGGGACTACGTTCAGGCTAGTAGCCAATAGCTTTGGTGTAGGAATTTGATCTGAGCATGTGTGGCACTTTGTCCGATCTAAATACTCTACACATGATCGGAGTATGTCCGATCGGAGCATTTTGTCCGAAAATTTTACCAACAAGTTGGAAAACTTGGTCCGTCGGATACTCCGACGGAAACAGTCCGATGGAGCACACGCACAATCGGAATATCCGACAAAACGGTCCGATCGGACACATTCCGTCGGAATCTCCGACCGTGTGTACAAGGGCTTAGGATGTTTATTCATTGACCTTGAAACCATTCATATATATATATATATATTTTATTATTATACACGATTTATATATCGCTAACAGTTTAAGCAGCACTTTACAATGTAGAGGGGGGGACAACACAATTACAGTACAGTTCAATACAAAAGGTACAGGAGGGCCCGGCTCGTAGAGCTTACATTCTAAAGGGAGGGGGTGGTACAAAAGGTAATAGCTGCAGTGAATGATTTGATGGGGGTGGCTATATATCAGGGCTTGACAAAACCCAGGCGCCAGGTCGCATTGGCGACTAGAAATAGCGACCTCGCGCCTGGGGCAGCACAGCTGGGGGTATCCTGTCTCTGTGGACCCCCCCAGCGTGATCGCGTCGGGCCGTTCCGCCGGCGGCCGAAAATTTAGGCCGCGGCTTTGAGGCCTTCTGCAGTCCTATGATTCCTTATGGAATCTGGCGCCCTCTTGTGGTCGCCGTTGGTATGACAAACCAGCAATGCTAATGACTGTTTTATATTACCTGCCTCTGCTTCCCTTTATTTAGAACCCCCTAAACATTATATATATTTTTTATTCTAACACCCTAGAGAATAAAATGGTGGTTGTTGCAATACTGTCTGTCACACCGTATTTGTGCAGCGGACTTACAAGCGCACTTTTGTTGGGAAAAATAATTTAGTTAATAAAAAAATAAGACAACAGTAAAGTTAGCCCAATTATTTTTTATATTGTGAAAGATAATGTTACGCTGAGTAAATTGATACCCAACATGTCACGCTTTAAAATTGCACCCGCTCATGGAATGGCGACAAACTTTTACCCTTTAAAATCTCCATAGGCGACGTTTAAAAAAATTCTACAGGTTGCACGTTTTGAGTTACAGAGGAGGTCTGGGGCTAGAATTATTGCTCTCGCTCTACCGATCACGGCGCTACCTCCTATGTGTGGTTCGAACACCGATTTTATATGCGGGCAGGACAGGGCGCGTTTAAAAATTATTATTTTTTCTGCTTATTTTAACTTTTTTTTTTTCCACTGTTCTTTTAAAAAAAATGTTGTGTCACTTTTATTCTTATTACAAGGAATGTAAAAATCCCTTGTAATAGAAAAAGCATGACAGGTCCTCTTAAATATGAGATCTGGGGTCAGAGAGACCTCGGATCTCATATTTACACTAAAATGCAATTGAAAAAAAAAAAAAATGTCCCTCTAAGAGCTATGGGCAATGACTTGGAGACGGGGGGGGGGGGGGGGTGGGGGGGCGGCGGCGACGGCGCTGCTATCTTCCCCTCACTCGTCTCCATGTCAGGCCAGGGACAGGTCCGGATCGCCGTCACGGACCTGGCTCCTAACTTTTTAAGCTGGCTCCTAGATTCCAAGCAAATTTGTCAACCCCTGCTATATATATATATATATATATATATATATATATATATATATATATATATATATATATATATATATATATATATATATATATATATATATATATGTACAGTATATATATATATATTGTAATTTACTCTTTTCACATTTTTTCTCATTTTTCAATTATCCACTCTTCCCTATTGTTAATGGTTGTTTTTTCACTTCATAGTTGTGGATCCATTTCTAATTGTTCAATATATAGCGCCACACTGTTATTTTGTTAGATGTAGAGGGAGCCCTGATTTCTTCCATGTTTTTACTCCTGGTTTGAATATGTGCTGTTAATGCAATTGCTGGGCTCATTTTTTGTTTTTCGGATATTCTGTATTTTGAAAGTACAGTTATCCTTTGATTGCAGTTTATTTTTTTAACAAAATGCATTGTATTAATTAGATGAAAATGCAGAAAAAAAACAAAACCTTTTGTGTTTGCATTTGCAGGCTTTCTTCCGGTTGTGGAGGATTAGCGTGCCAACTCATTATAACACATTATTTATCTAACCTTTCAAAGCATCAGAAAGAGAAGATTGAGTTCCAGAGATTTCTAATTAGATTGTGTATGTAAGGCCTCTTCCATATGGAAAGCCAGTTTGGGGGGGGGGGCGGTAAAACCAGGTGGGATATTTGTGGTTTTACTGTCCCCCGATGGCCCACCTAACACCACTACAATACAGCAGCAGGGGTTGCACATGCCATAGTCTCCGGTGAAATTATTAACATGGCATGTTGAGTCGGCAAGAAGCGCTGGTCAAACTCAGCCGTTCAAGTAAAGGGGCTAGCCCTAGGGCTACATTTAGACCTTGGGGGCCCCGGGGCACTTCAGGTTCTGGGGGCCCCTCATACATAGAGTTGGTTTACAATCTCAATGATAGTTACACATTTTTAAAATGCATAACACAACGTCATTCTGAGGTCATGCATGCACACACGAGCGAGCGATCATAATGCTCTATAGGTGGTTCTCTTCCACTGGAAAATTTGTTTTTAAAATAATGCAATATACCAGTCCAGAGTAAAAACAGATGATGGCCTACAAAAAATCTTTGTTTCCAAGATACATTTATTAAAAGAAAATTATTTTTATATTATTATGCATTTTATATTATATTTAATTATTTTTTAAATTATTTTATATATTTTTTTGTTGTTTTATATTTTTGTATGGGGGCGGGGCATCTGTTAGGGGGCCCAGGGCAGCTGCCCCTTTTGCTCCCTTATAAATCTGGCACTGGTTACCCCATACTTTGAGCCAAATGCTTAGCTCACCGTTGCGGTGCATTAGTCCCACTAAAAAAATCCTCTGGGCAAAAAGGTCCTGCTGTCTGTCCTCCGTAAATGGGAACATCTTCATCTGTGGTTCGCTTGAACTGACAAATTTTTTTTAAAAAAACAATATAATATAGCAGTCCAGACTAAAAACTTTTACAGAGGATGGCCAGCAAAATCTTTGTTCCCAAGATGCATTTAATAAAAAAAAAATGTATATTATACGTTTTATATTATTTCATTTTTTTAACTATATTATTTCATTCTTTTTATATTGTTTTAGGTTTTTTTTGTACAGAGGGAGACCCCGTCTGTCAGGGGGCCCAGGGAAGTTGTCCTTTTGCACACCCCGCACTGGCTACCCCACAATGTAAGTCAAATGCTTGGTTCAAAGTTGTGATGCATTAGTCCCATTAAAAAAAGGCAAAAACCATGGAAATTTGCAGCGGGTCCAGCAGGTATCTAAGTGCTCTCACTGCCTGCCATTCTCACTGAATTTTCTTCTCATCTATGGGAAGCTTAAAGCCCATCTCCAGGCAAATTCTGTACCACTCATCCCTCACAACCAATATGTTCCCGACAAGTTTCGGGGGTATATCCCCTTCATCAGGGCTTCTGGGAGGCATTACAGTGGATCAGATGGCCAATATTCATTGTTGTTCAAATACCCTATAATTTGCTCACCCAAGTTGACTGTTTGTGAGGTTAAACCATTTTGTTCCCCCTTATCTGCCAAGGTATGGCTACAAATGGTCTCAAATTCCTTCCTGCAGAAACAAATAAAGATTTTTTTTTTGTACCTCCTTGTTCTCTGTTGATGGTGCAACTGTCTGTATTTATTTAAGAACCCCAGATATTCGCTTGCATTACAAACCTTGTGTATTAAAGACCATAGGAAGACTCCAGTCACTCCAGACTCCGTGACTTCTCCGGCAACGCACTTCAAACACCAGCGGTGAGCATGACTCTGCCACATCGAGGGCGATGAAGGTTTCCCCTGTGACTAGCTTGGTCTGTTAAGGAATAATTTGTTTGTTTTTCACCAAAATCAAATTTAAACACTATAAAAAAGCAGATTCAATACATGCAAAGTGCAACGGTAATGTGCAAAGTGCAGTAGCCCAGAGAAACCAATCAGCATTCATCATTTAAAAGCATTGTATACATAAAGGTTCTATGAGCATTTTTTACTAAGCTTTCAGCAAGCTTCAAGCAGCTTTGTTAAAGTATTTTAGAAAACTGCATTTCTGGTATAGGCGTGTTAAACACACATCTTAACTGTAGTGCTGACTGGCAATTAAAAATTTAGCAGGCCTCCAAAAAGCTGTGGGAAGTGCTAAAAGCCTACTGAAGGCTTTTAGCCAACGTGGCATCAATGAGCCCCCTCACCGGTGCCAATGTCTTCTCTTTGGCTTCTTCTGGATTCAGGCACAACAATGGCCAGCTCAGCTTCACCCTGCACAGAGATTTTCCAGCCCACAGGACAACAATCTAAGTGCCAGCAGACTGATCATCATTGGGGTTGCTTAACTCTGCAGTTAACCCTTTACACATACAAATGATAGCTGCCACTGCATGTTTTACTGTAAACATGCACCGTTCAAATGCTCTGTCCTAAGAGGTCCTGCTGTCCGTCCTTTGTAAAGACGTACACCTTCTTCCCCATTTTATAGTTGAGAAACAGACCACATAGACAACAGTGCAGAGTTCCAACATTTCAATTCTGACAAGTAGGATAGGCCTGGAGGGAACAGCCTCTGGGAGACAAACTTGCCAACAGCATAGAACAGGGATCTCCACACTTTCTAAACAAAGGGCCAGTTTATTGTCCTTCAGACTCAAGGAGGGCTGGACTGTGGGCATTGGGATTAGAAAAGTCCCAAGGGAATGAACAAAGCCCCATCATTGGTGTCATTGGGAGGAATTGTGCCCCATTATTGGTGTCATTGGGAGAAATTATGCTCCATTATTGGTGTCATTAGGAGGAACTGTGCCCCATCTTTGTTGTCATTGGAAGGAATGCTGTTCCTTCTTTGGTATCAGTTGGGGGAAATTATGCCCCATTGTTGTATGAAACTAGTGCCCCAAGGGCTAGATAAACGCAAGCTCCTTAAGCCCTTGACACCAAAGATTCAGAAAGGTATATAGCAGTGGCGGCACGTCCCTTAGGGGAGCACGAGTGCTGCCCCCCCCATTCAGGTGTATGGCCCCCTAATTTACATGCGGGGTGCTGGATGCATGGATTCCAATTATGTTTTTTTTAAGTATGTGATTAGAGCCAGAGGCTCTAATAGGCTTCAAAATAGGGTGGGCTTGGGGTGCAGAGCACTGCGCCCTGCGCCCACCCAGTTGTGTTACAATAGTGAATGAATATTTGCTATTGTCACACTGAATCTCCTCCCAGGCTCTGGAGCTGCAGGAGAGTTTTGCGGCCACCAAGAGACAGTGAAGCTGTATGGAGGAGGAGCTACTGCCCTACAGAGTATGGGCAGAGAGGAGCGACAGTTCCTGCTTTGAGGTACTGACCCCCAGGGGTCAGTTGTTCGCACCCCCCCCCCCAAAATATACCATCAGCCGTCACTGGTGTGTAGCATTTTTTTTGTAACACAGTGCTTTAGAAAGTAGAGTATTGTGCTACACGCAATTTAGCAAACACATTTGGCATCAATGTCGTAGATGCATTTGCTAAGTTGCTAATGCTACGGGCAAAAAGGTCCTGCTGTCTGTCCTCTGTAAGCAGGTATATCTTCTTCCCAGTTTTACAGTCAAGACAGAGCATACAGACAGGACAGCAGTGCAGTGTTCCAACTTTTCGTTTCTGACCTATAATATGCATGTACCACTACACAGGGATCTATTTACAAGTAGGATAGGCTTGGAGGGATCAGCCCATGGGAGACGTACTTTTTAACAATATAGAAGCTCTCTAAGCCCTTCACATCAAGGATGCAGAAAGGTGCATTGTGTTTTTTTTTGGAACACTGTGCTCTACAAAGTACAGTATTGGGTGACTACACAAATTTAGCAAATAAATTAGGCATCGCTAGCATAGACACATTTGTTGTGTTGATGATGCTCTGGACAAAATGGTTCTGCTGTCTGTCTTCTGTAAAGGGGTATACCTTCTTCCCCATTTTACAGTTGAGGCAGAGCACACAGAGACAGGACAGCAATGCAGAGTTCCAACATTTTGTTTCCGACCTTAAGAAGGATCTACCTCTACACAGAGATCTATTTACAAGTAGAATAGGACTGGAGGGATCATTCTCTGGGAGACATATTTGCAAACAGTATAGAAGCTCCTTAAGGTCTTCACATCAAAGATTCAGAAAGGTACATATCTGCTGTAACAATTCTGTCATTTAGGAAATATCTGACATTCACTGCCACGCAGACAGGAAGGTAACAGAGATTCTGATTTAGAGCATTTAGAGATGAAGCTTAACAACTTTTAAATACATACTGTGAGAAGCTCACAGTGTGCAGTAGATTGAGAGTAAGCAATTACAATACAGGAAAGGAGCTGGTACAACTGTGCAAAACTGAGGGGAAGGCTGGAGTTCAGCTTTAAAACATTATTCTGCTTTTCAGTAAGACTGGAGCCCTCTAATACAGATATTTCACCAGAAGATTGTATACTTCACCAGGCTACATAAATGCCCCCTCCTCCTCTCTGGATGCATCCATAGGTCCTTGGTTACATATCATATAATGATTATTTTCTTTCATTACAAAGTATCTGTTGTTACAAGATTCACATTTACAAAGTTTCTTTATAATTAAGACACTGAAATGTATGCAATGCCCTATTTGACCCCTGTTTTATCGCAGCTCTACCAATGTGACAGTAATGAGCCCACTGATTAGTCACAAAGTTTAATGACATCGTCACATTCTCAATTATAAAGTATAATAACATTTTAATGAAATCTCGCTGGAGCGTAAAACGCAACTCTTACCTGAGAACCGTTATCGCTTGTGTTGACATATTGTTTCACTTGGTACTGCAGCCTGTGAGCTGAGGATTTCGGAGGAGACCACAGCACTTTTAATTTTCCCTGATCTGTGATCTTGAAAGTCAGGTCACTCGGGGGATCTGGTTTTACTGGGGGTGAGAAGAATGGTTTAAAGAGCCATTTCAAAAATACTCAATGCCCAAATGAAGCTTTAGGATACACTCCAGGTGCATCAAAACAGAAGGTGTTCATTGTTCTTTCTATCTAGAAAGCAGCCACAGCCTAAGTAGAAAGTGCTTTGCCTTGCCAGCATGCTGTAGAGTAGGACCCTTGCTCTCTGTGTGGAAGCAGTGATCTCTCTGTAGAGAAGAATGCAAAAAAGGCATCCCCACAGGGTGGTACTGTGGATACTAATACAGTAAAAGGGTGCCACATTTTAAATTATAGACAAAATTGTACAAATGGACTCTAGATGGACTTTTTAGGCACCACAACACACATGGCCATCTAAAAATATATATTTTTTAATACAAAAACATTAAAAAGACAAATGAGTGAAGATAAACAAAATCTACAGTTAAAAAAGTAAAAAAAAAATTTAGTTAAACAAATTAAAACATTTGTTACAGTTTGGCCTATGTATGGTTATGGTGATGTCTATGTGGTAGTTTTTCTAGCAAATAGTACTAGAACAATTTTTTTTTTTTACTTCACTCATTTGTCTTTTTAATATTTTTGTATAAATAAAATATTTATTTTTAGATGGCCATGTGTGTTGTGGTGCCTAAAAAACGTCCATCTATAGTCTATTTGTCCAATTTTGTCTCTCTGTAGAGGTCCAACATGCTCCCTGCTGGTTCAGACCAGTAGTTCTGCAATCAGCAAAACTCATGCTATCTGCTGATTGGAGAGTTCTGTCTCTGATTCAGCAGCAAACATGTTGGACATCTGCAGAGAGACTACTGCTTTCCCACCGAGAGCTGGGACTCTTTTCTGTGGCATGGTGGAAGGGGACGGGCTTTTCAATTAGGCTTTGGCTGACTAAAACAAAAACTGTAACTGTAAGCCCTTGTACACACGGTCATTCCGACAACCAAATCCATCAGATTTTGTCCAAAACTGGTGTTGCATACACACGGTTGGACAAAGTTGTCGGAAAATCTGATCGTTCAGAACGTGATGACGTTATTTCGTTATGACGGGACTACATTCAGGCTAGTAGCCAATAGCTTTGGTCTAGGAATTTGATCTGAGCATGCGTGGCACTTTGTCCGATCGGAATTCTCTACACACAATCGGACAAAGTCCGATCGGATCATGTTGTCGGAAAGTTTTATAGCCCAGCTCTAAAACTTTGCCTGTCAGATATTCTGACGAAAACAGTCCGATGGAGCCCACACACAGTCGGATTATCCGACAACATGGTCCGATCGGACATTTTCCATCGGAATGTCCAACCCGTGTGTAGAAGGGTTAAGACTTTGCACCTTTTTTGTTTTGCTGTACTTAGAATGTATTAAGCTGATGTAAACTGAAGATTTAATTGGGCTTTATCACTTAAAGTTCAAAACCATATAATCTAATAAAAAATCAAATATATAAACATGATAATAAATAGTAAATATATATACTGGATGGATAGATAGATGGATAGATAGATAGATAGATAGATAGATAGATAGATAGATAGATAGATAGATAGATAGATAGATAGATAGATAGATAGATAGGTAGGTAGATAGATAGATAGATAGATAGATAGATAGATAGATAGATAGATAGATAGATAGATAGATAGATAGATAGATAGATAGATAGATGAGTATACATTAGGAGCAATGATTGGCCATTTCTTCTTCCCGGCATGTCATAGCAATCAGGTTAGGGTTAGAAGATCTCTCTAATAAAGCCCCACCCAGATAGCAGTAAAACTTGAATATGGTTCTAACCTTTCCCCACCTTATCCCAAACTGGAAAGAACACTTTATCCCAAACTGGAAAGAAAACTTTAGGAATACAGATTTAAGCCATCTATCTCCATGATGGCCTTGCCTCCTCTCACATCCTGCAAGTCAGTATTGGCAAAGGAGACTGTCCATCAAAGCAGTGGACCAATGGCTAATAAGATATTGACCACAAGAGCTGGTGGAAAGCCCTTTACCAGTGAACTAAGTTCTGTAGCTCTCCGCAAAACAGGGGTTCCTCCAAAAATAAGGGTCACCCAGCTTGAGAGCTGAACAGTGAATATATAGTTGAGCCAGAAGGAGTGTCAAACACACACGTTGAGAACCTAGAAATGTAATTCTCAATTTTGTAATGGGGAAAAGACAACTGACAGTCAACATCGGAGGCCAAAGAAATCTTCATTCTTCAGGGCTGGTAAATCAGTATTAAGCGGGTGGAGGACTGTTCTGTCTGCAGGTCAGTAGTTTCTACACAAATGAGGAAGGGGGGCTCTCAAGTCTCCGAGCTGCTTATATAAGTTGTGTGCTGACTGGAAGAAGCTGAATATTGAGAATAATCTGGTTGGGGTGCTTCTCTCCCTGAGGCATTGGCTGACATTTTTCATCTTTTGGCCATTTGTGGAATCAACAAATTCCATTTCTGGACACTCAACACAAGTGTTTGGTGCTCTTTTTTTGTTCAGCTATATACAATAAGTATGTTTTAGATGTCCACAGGTGCCCTTTCAAACAAGGCAAGTTCAGACAACAAACTATAATGGGTAAAGGAAACAAAGAGTAAAGGCACCACTTAAGTAAAACTGTATGATTTTAATGAACAAGATGCATTAAAAGACTCACATGGAGGTATCTTTATAAAAACTTAGTGAGGTCCAGTGGAACGTCAATCTCCGTTATGGCTTTCTGTAGGGCCGCGTAGAGCAGAGCAGTCCACCAGGTGTCTTCCGGCTCTCAGACGGGAACCAGAACGAGGTCTGGAGCGCAGTCAGCGGGCCTATGAAGAGGGCTGGAATGCAGCGTATGGCGGGATGACGTCACGCCTTTATACAGATACCTTCATGTGAGTCTTTTAATGCATCTTGTTCATTAAAATCATACAGTTTTACTTAAGTTGCGCCTTTTCTCTTTTTTTACTTTTGCACGTTTTGGAATTTGCTTCAACTCCCTTTGCAAGGCTGCCCTGGGTGTAAAAGACTGTCATCTCACACTAGAGCAACAAAGGACTCTTGTATGGACTTACGTTTACGTTGTATGCCACAGTTTTGTGCCACTACCCCTTGTATTTTTATGAAATTATGATGGGTTCCTGGCTTTGGAGGTCAACAAATTGACAAAGTGGCCTTCTTCCTAGCTTCCTAGCTTCCGAAACCAAGACATAGTTGACACGAGTGGTTACATTTAGAGAACTCAAAGCTGAATTCTAGGTATGGTTTCCAACTTGGACCAATGTAAGTATGAATATTCCATACCTGTGGGTTCCCTCTGGAGGCTGGAAATCACTATAGTAGTCTCCACTACTACAGTGATCGCCACTGTCTTTGGGATCCGATGCTAAGTGACTAATTACAGGGTTTGGTCGCCCAGCACAGGTGCCAATCAGTGAGGGCTTTGCATTTTTCTCAATGAATGCAAGGCGCTCTTTTAATGGACAAGGTAGAGAGGTGGGCCATAACATTACAATCTCAACCTCATCCAATCAGAAAACTCCTTGTATCTATTGAGGAAAATGCAAGGAGCTCTGTGAATAGCCCCAATGCCGAGCAAATACCCTTCTATGCTCATTATGCAGAAGGGCAGCTTCTTGACATAGGACCCAGAAGACAGCCGCGATCACTGTAGTAGTGGTTACTGGAGTCCCTCATTAATGAATGCAATCGTTCTTGGTCTTTATGGTCTTACGTAGGCGTGAGGTCCTTATGCCAAAACTGTGATTACAGTGTATTATACAGATAAATGGAATGGTTGTTTTATTGGTCTCCAGGGCTGAGGAGTTATAGATAAATTCGTCCATGTGATAACTCATTAAATGAAATCCATTATTGGATCCAGAAGAGCGGCTGACCGAGAGGCTGGACGATCGGCAGACATCAGGCAATTAATGCTAATGACAATATTTATCAATGCCTCTTGATGCCCCGGTTGTAAACATTACATGGTGAGCAAAAGAATTTAAGTAAAGTCAATCTCAACAACACCGAGGGGAGAGGAGAAGTCATGACAATTTGATGTACTGCCGAAGGCTTTGTTCCCACTCATCCAAACCCATTACGTTCCTCTATGCTATGGTATGTGGGAGAATCATAAAATATGACAAAAAGCATATGCTGCAGACATAAAAATGCCTAATCATAATTAAATCTAACAATTCTACTGGACAGCAGCTCAAAGGGCTCTCTAAAGCATACCTGTTTTTTTTTTTTTTTTAAAGATGCATGTATTTCTTTAACCATATTTTTTTAAATAAGGGTTTTACTGTATTTTGGGCAGTTGATATTAAGCCCAGCCTCCCCAAGACACAAAAATGCATGTTTTTTTATATCTTTTACAGTGTCCTTAATCCTTTCCTAGGCAAATAAATGAAATACTCAGACCCTGTGCATGTTCAGACACACTGCAAGTCACTCTAGGAACCCTTGCATCATTCCTGTGCATGCGCAAGATCCTGCAAACTTCCTCCTGTGACTTCTATCTCATGCACCCCAAGAGGCAGTTTGCGGGGTCTCATGCGTGCACGCGGGGCCGTTTTTAAGGCAGGGCAAAGGGGGCATCTGCCCTGGGCCCTGTCATTGTTGTGGGGCCCAAAGCAGCTGCCTCAACTATCCCAGTTTAAATTCCCTTGTCCCTTGAAATTTTAGTCCTGTGCTGTGTCCTGATATCTCAGTGTGAAGTGCTGTTACTAATGTTGCCCAGCTCTGCCCTATTGTTGTGTACAGATGATTCACCTGCAGACCCTGTGTTTACATGTAAATAACCATCATTCATATGTAAATAGAGGCGGCATTATCAAGGAAATAGCTGCAGCCGGAGACATTGATATGTAAATAAAGGCGGCATTCCTATGTGTATCATGCTCTCCTGCAGTGAGGGGATGATGTGCTGTAATCTCTAACAACCAATCAGTGAGCAGTATTACTGTACAGTAATCTCTAGCAACCAATTAACAATCAGAAATCATGTGCTGTAACCTCTAACAACTAATCAGTGATCTGTAATGTGTTCTGTAACCTCTAGCAACCAGTCAGTAAGCAGTAATGATATGCTGTAACCTCTGGCAACCAATCACAATTGCTGCCTGATCTGATACAATAAACAGATTTTAAGTCTAGCTGCTATTTATTGTATGTCTCAGAGCAGGTGGAGAGTGAAATTGCATGGGGGGGCCCCAAGAAAATTTTTGCCCAGTGTCCAATTAATATTAAAGACAGCCCAGCTGCCAGTTTACTGGAGTTCAGCTTTAGTGCTTTATGCTGTATAAGATGACAAATCAGCAGCCTGGTTTTAAATCAGGTCATGCTGCACTTTTATAATGTTATTATTTTACATAACAGTTTTATTATTTTTTTATAATAGCTTTAGATAAATAGTATATCGTCTAGTCTTTTTTTTTACGTTTTATATGTTTTTATCTACATAATTATTTCCATTTGGTTACATTATCTTACTAATGATATTAGTTTATTCCAATTTTTCACAGCCCTGATGAAGGGGACATCTGTGTAAAACCTGAAACACGTTGGGTATTTTATTCATCTTCTTTGACTAATAAATTGCATTTTACATTTAGATCTATAAATGAGTTTGATGTCTTCTTTATTGTCTCTTTCACTGCCTAAGTGAGAGATACGTTTTGAAAACCAGATACAGATCTCTTCTGTAATGCCAGTTATGAATATATGATGTAGTCAATAGAAATGTCACTTACTAATAGTGGAAGCTTCCATGGACATCGGTGGGGAGAGCACAGCATTGGCAGAAGTGACAATCTCCATCCACAGGATATAGGAATCATCATTGTCTCTTCCAGGCTGTATGACACACTGACATGATTTATATCCCAGGCATCGGCAATCAGCAGCTTTTCTCTCTCCATCCGTTTTTTTCCTGAATAATGGTAAAGCGGAAAGTGTGAACATTCTATATGTACAGAGCACAATCCATCAAAATGATGTGCGATTAGGAGAACAGTTCAGCTGTAATTCACAGTTAATGGCGGATATGGAGTGGAGAACAACCCCATTACCAGCTGAGAGAGCTTAATAAATTCTGCCCCTGCTGTGAGCGCTGTCACTGAATCGGCAGGGACTCGTGCAGCAACATATGTCCTATACAGGTTACCATGTATCACATGAAACTTAACAAAAGCTGGGTGATGCTACATTTCAATGGGGCTTGTGTTGTTTAATTCTTTTTGGAACAACAAAGATTTCCCAAAATATGGAATTGTTCCAGAAGGTTGCGGGCGTGGAGGGGAGAACTTCCATTCCAATTCTAGGGGTTGGAACCAAATTGGGAGCAGGTACCTGCTAAAACTAAAACAAAAAAACATTCAAATGTGGGAGAGAAGTAGGGAAGAATGTTTTAAAGGGGAACTTCGCGCTAAAAGGGAATTTCCCTTTTAGCGTGAAGTTTTGCTTTATTGATGTGCATTTTATGAAAGCATGGTTGTCCCGGCCAGCCATTCTCAACCAGGGTTCCTTCAGAGATTGATAGGGGTTCTTAGAGCTGTGATTGATTTACCTCCCATTTGATGGTGCCCCCATAGTCCTGGCGACAATGCCACCTGGCTGAGCCAGCTGCATGACACCAATGATCTATCTGTAAGGGTGGCATTCTGACCATCACTGTAAGGGGGCAATCTTCCCACTGGCCACCAATGTAAAGGGGCATTCTTCCCAATGGCCACCAATATAAGGGGGCGATCTTCCCACTAGTCACCAATGTAAAGAGGTAATCTTCACACTGGCCACCAATGTAAGGGGGCAATCTTCCTACTGGCTACCAATATAAGGGGGCAATTTTCCCACTGGCCAACAATGTAATAGTGCAATCTTTCCACTGGCTACCAATGTAAAGAGGCAATCTTCTCACTGGCCAACAATGTAAAGGGGTAATCTTCCTACTGGCTACCAATGTAAAAGGGTAATCTTTCCATTGGCCATCAATGTAAGGGGACAATCGTCTCACTGGCAACCAATGTAAGGGGGCAATTTTCCCACTGGCCACCAATGTAAGGGGACAATCTTCCCAGTGGCCACCAATGTAAGGGTGCAATCTTTCCTCTGCCTACCAATGTAAAGAGGCAATCTTCCTACTGGCCACCAATGTAAGGGAACAATCTTCCTACTGGCTACCAATGTAAGGGGGCAATCTTCCCACTGGCCACCAATGTAAGGGGGCAATCTTCCCACTGGCCACCAATGTAAGGGGGCAATCTTCCCACTGACCACCAATGTAAGGGGGCAATCTTCCCACTGGCCACCAATGTAAGGGCGCAATCTTTCCACTGGCTACCAATGTAAAGAGGCAATCTTCTCACTGGCCACCAATGTAAAGGGGCAATCTTCCTACTGGCTACCAATGTAAAGGGATAATCTTTACATTGGCCATCAATGTAAGGGGACAATCTTCTCACTGGCAACCAATGTAAGGGGGCAATCTTCCCAGTGGCCACCAATGTAAGGGTGCAAGCTTTCCACCGGCTACCAATGTAAAGAGGCAATCTTCCTACTGGCTACCAATGTAAGGGGGCAATCTTCCCACTGACCACCAATGTAAGAGGGCAATCTTCCCACTGGCCACCAATGTAAGGGGGCAATCTTCCCACTGGCCACCAATGTAAGGGCACAATCTTTCCAGTGCCTACCAATGTAAAGAGGAAATCTTCTCACTGGCCACCAATGTAAGAGGGCAATCTTCCTACTGGCTACCAATGTAAAGAAGCAATCTTCTCACTGGCCACCAATGTAAGGGGGCAAACTTCCCACAGACACCCAATGAATTGGTTTTCACAGGAGTACTCTGAGACCTGAGAATCATTGTAGGGTTTAGTTTAGGGTAAAACGGTTGAGAAAAGTTGGTCTAGGCACTTTCAGGTTCATGGACCTTTTGAGCAGTTGACCATTTTATTTTAATGCAATAGAAGAGACCAATTAGCATTTTTACGGTGAAGTTCACTTTTAGCTGCGCTTTTGTAATAAGATAACTGTAGGACAGAGAGCGTTCTTGAGTGCTTGAAGAGCTTGTATATCATAATTGCTACTTTAATAGACAGCAATCTTTATTTCTCGGGGAGGGAAGCCTCTGCTTTGCTTCACATATGGTACAGGACTTTGCAAGAGAACACCAACTTCATTTTCCCGGAAAAGCACATTTGCTGGGATCTTGGCATTTTAAGTCTAAATAGTTTATGGCCCAGCACGTCATACGGACAATGGAGTGCTTTGAATCTTTCTCAATCCCCTGCAAAGGGACATGCTGTTCCTTTTGGCTCACCTCTCGGGTTTTTGTGTTCGAGCCACCGACATATTGAAACAATTCTACATAAAATTCCATGGAAAAAAAAAAAAAAGTTAAACTAAAACACAAACAGGGTTTCAAAAAGATTCAGGAATGGATGGGGGGGGGGGGGGGGGGGCTACTTGTTCAAAGCAACCAATCGGATGCTGCTTTCACCTTCTGACCTTAGCTAGAACAATGAGAACAAACAACATTTTTTTTTTTTATATTTGGAGACATATTTCAACTTCTTTAGGTTTTGGCATGGAATTGATCACAATTGATTGGCGTTTGCAATTATGAGCACTGAAGCCTGTTAGCTGAACTAAACGATTTTGTTATCGTGCGTGACTAAATGTGGTTCTCTGCTACAGCGTGGTTCAGCCAATTAATTGCAATCGTGTTACACCAAGGGCTGTGTCTACATAGCTGTTTGTCCAATGAAACTGCATTTAAATTCGTTTCGTGTGAATGCAGCAAACTCAATTGTTCCCAGTCTATCTTCTCTGCAAGTCAAATGAGCGAACACAAAAAATATTCCATTGTGGCCACTAGATGGAGCTAAAGTGCATATTTATTTCCTATGGTAGTCAGCGCCATCTAGTAGCCGGTATGTGGTATTTTTCACATTCACACATTTGAACTGCAGAGAATAAAGCCTGAGAGCATTTGATTTTGTCCCATTCGGACAGAACAAACGTGCATGCAGTTTCGGTGGACGTGCAGCTATGAAAATTTTTTTGTTATACCCAAAAGTGTCATTCACACAGATTAAAAAATCTGTTCACTACCAGTGTTTTCCACTGCAAGTTTGAGTTTCACTGTGACCCAAAAAGATAAAATTTAGGTGCCGCTCAGGTACTGAGATTAAGTCTAACTAGACCGCTGTGAGCGCAGGCAGGGACAGGGAGCTCGCCCTAGCTCCAAGCTGCAGCAATTTCAAAGGAAAAGGTCCATAAGCCGCATATCATAAATCAGCAAAATCCCAGCTTTCTGCAAGCTGCTACATGTTATTTTTACACCTTTCACAATTTCTTGCAGTTGTATTTGTGTAATGTTAATGTAAAATATTTTTTTGGGCAACACATTCACTTTTTGTGTGTGCTATTAATTCCTTATTTACATTTCTTTGTGTTTTTTAATATTGAATAGGACCATTGGCACAGCTTTCCAAATTTTCTTATATCATAAATCAGACCTAGGTTCATGAAGTGAGATGAATGGCAGCCTCAGCCTGGACTCCATCCAGGCCACGCCCCCAATGCGTTATCGCTCTGCCCCTTGGAACTTACCGTGTTGGGGGTGTGGCCTGGCTGGAGTCTGGGCTGAGGCTGCCATTCATCTCACTTCCTGCACATGGGTCTGCTTAATGATATGAGGCTTATGGATCTTTTCCTTTGATATTGCTTGAGTTTGACTGGTTAATAAAAATTAGCACAGACAGTCTTTATGATAGGGGCTTTGAGACCCTCTGTCATACCTACTAACTTTCTGAGCTAAGAAGGAGGGATACCTGTGGGGAGGTGCAGCGTGGTGCGGCGGCAGTGAGTCCAGTTGCAGAAACAGAACTGTACTGGACTCAGGGTTCAACAAAGCACAACTTCCTGGCACGAATACAAACCAACCGGGTACACTCACAGAATGTTGCAGTGAAGAGTATAACAGTAAGTAGCGGGTGCACCAACAGCATCTGTCTCGAGGGATGGAATGCGGCCTGGCTGGTCTGTGCCTAAATGGGGAGGCTTCCAGGAAGGATGGCGTGTCCCCAGGGTTGGTGCAAGAATTTTTGACACCCTAGGCAAAACCTCATACTGCCGCCCCCTTGGCTTCACCCCTGGCTCCTTTACCCTGCCCATGTAAACCCCTCCTTTTTAAAGGAAGTGCCCATCAATGCAGCCTTAACAGCACCCATCAAATGCAGCCTCACCAGTGCCCATCAAATGCAGCATATGAATGTTTGCTGGCTTCCATTCATTCGGGAGTCGGGACATGGACCCAGTCCTCCGCTGCTGACACTATGTGTGAACGGAGCGGCGGCAGCCTGCTGATGCTGAGACTTTGTTGCTTGCTGCTGAAAGAAGAGAGTAGGAACACCAGTGGTCGGGCGCCCTAGGCAGCAGGGCACCCCAGGCGGCTGCCTAGTTTGCCTAGTGGTAGCACCGCCCCTGCGTGTCCCTGCTCTTTACCTACACATCGGGAACCTCTTCCTGCAGCTAATACTGTTCCTGGCAGTCGGATGACATGTCCCTACACTACACACATGCAAAATGCATGCCAAGCCTGGGACCCAGGGTCTTAAATAGACTCCTGACCCAAGATGGCCACCAGATTCACATTGGGATGTTCGGATGGCTTCCCCAGTGACCCAGAAAACCATAGAGGAACCATGTTCCACTTGACTTTCCCTCCATCTGCAATGCTGCTGTGGTTGACTGCCACCTGCAGTGGAGAAAGTAGACTAACTTTACACCTTTTAGCCAAAGTATTTAGGTAATGGACACAACCCTGCCATGCCCCAAGTTACACAGACCATAAGGACTAATAATGGGAAAACCCACAATGGTTATTTCACCACTAGTTCTCCTTTATACTGACTTTTCGAAAAACAAATTCAATAGCTAGTAGTTGTCCCATTCAGCTGGCCTTGTTCTGTAATGTTGAAGACATTTCATAACTTAGCCAAACCCCTTCTCCAGTTCCAATGAACGTCAGGAACATACCCCAGTATTTATAGCCACACAGGAAGCACAAACACCTCAATCCAATCACCATGGAATGTGTCAAGGCAGATGTTGATTGTCCGGAACAAATTCAATAATTTAGAGGTTGATTTGCTTAGGGAACACTTTTGATAGTTAACTGAGTGCCTCCTAGCAGCGGTTGATAAGCCAATTTCCATGCCAGGGGGCCTACTGCAGATCATGGACCTAAGAATTTGAATTACCTCTACCTTTTAGCTTTATTTCCATATTGTGATCTCTATGGCCATAAGGTTGTGAACATATGTGTAGCCCAAAATCCATGTGAATCTCACAGTCCTTGAATCGTTCACTTGCATCTGTTCGGAGACTCTTTCTCTTACATGCCAGGATATTTAATCCTCCACACTGTGTCTGACACCTTCAGGGTCACAGAAATAATACCAGTACAATTGCCCCCATTGTTCTCAAGGCACCACAGGGGTATATAAATCCTTCACGCCATCCCAGGCATCATACTTGGCTCAACCATTACCAGAATGTACAGTAGGAAAATTTACTTTTCTGCTTTCTATACTAAATGGTAAAACAGCATTACAGGGTCCAAATAATGGTAAAGCATTAACATCTTGGTGTCACATTATTCTGCGAAGAGGAACATGGTCATCAGTGATCTAAGCCTGTGTCTTTAGCCTCAAGCTTCATTCACAGAGCTACTATACCTCATAACTGGAATAGACCCTAAACTGGATCCCGTTGAGGGGAAAGACACATGGGATTTCTTACCACCACCTGCTGGAGATCTCCATGGTTCTACTGTTTTCATACACCACTACATTAGCATCTTCACCACAAGTATGTGTACCCTGCCATGGGAAAGGAAACCAGCCCAAAGTGACTGAAACCAGGATGAAGCCTCACCCTAAAAGGGATACAAGCCCTCCATTACACATACATTTTTATAAAGGTCAACATCAGTCCAAAAAGAAGACAAATTAAGAAAGAGGGACAGAGGGATTTGGTTCAAAAAGATGGATAATCCCTCCAACTGATGTACAGTTGGAAGTTCTTTAGAAAGCCTGCTTTGCAGATTACAGTAGGCAGTAGCTGTCATCCATCAGGTCCTACAGAAAAAAAAATGCCAGTATATTTTTGAAGGTTCCTTACCGTGCATAGTACAGGTTAAGCTTAAGCCCCTCATTCATATCTGCCTCCTCCGTCATATATTGTATCTTGCAGGTTATATGGCTGCTGTTCTCCCTTCTCCAGAGAAGTAAGTTCCATGAGTGATCTGAGAAAGAGAAAATACATTATATACTACAAATTGGGGGAAAATTATTGCACTTCCCAAAACAACCAATTAACATTTGACTTCTATTGCTTGACACAAGCAATTTAATTGACTGGTATTTGTGTCCATGGTTTTCAAAAATTTTCTTCTTTTATTTGTATGTAGGCCTATTTATTTGTACATACATGAAGTACCTTTAAAGGCCAGTCCACAGTAGTTTGCTTACAGGTATAGCCTGGTGGGCTCAATTGGCCCCTGGCTTCTTAGATGTCTTGGATACTCCAACAATGAGATCTCTCTAGTAGAAATCCCAGCTCTGTTCCTGTTGATTTGGAAGATCTAGATGTTTCCACCCATCTTTGTGTGTTCCAGCTCCTCCTGTTATATTCTCCAAAATGTAAATTACATACAAATCCTTTGGTGATGGTGAGAGCTCCTCTCAGTGTGTAAATCCCCCAATGGATCTCACCAATAGAATCCCCAAATGACAGAAGCGTCAGTCAGGAGCTCTAACACTCCAATATCTACCAAACACTGAAATACCAGATTTGGGTGGACTGGCCAGTTCATAATAGTCAATTTACCCCTTCCTGCCCAGCCCTGGCATCTCTTTAAAAGACCCGTTTGGGTTTTTTTGTTTTTTTTCAAAATCATACTTATCTAAATGGATGCTGCATACATCCCCTTAAGCTCTAAGGCTGAGAAATGAGTAATCAGACACAGCATATTGCTCAGTTCTCAGAGCTCCGTGAGCAGAGAGCCAGTTTCCGTCAGTCACCTGTTCTCTGCTCTGCTACCCCAGGCTCACTGGAGAGCTGGGCTGTAGAGGGGGTGGGAGCCGCTGGCCCAGGCTCTCAGCGGCTCACTGAGAGGCTAAGCCAGGTGCCGGTCCAGGGTCATGGGCAGACTTTATTGAAGCAATCTTGCCCTGGCCTGGACCAATTCTGTAACATCAGCCGACAGCGGGCTTCAGAACCAACTTCACTTCTGTTAACCAACAGAAGTACAGCCAAAGGAGCTTTGGCTGTACTTCTCCTGTAGTGAAGGCTACCTTGTTTACTTGTACCTACAAGCAAGCCCAAAATAAGGCTTTCCTATAGGCACTGTAAGTATCTCCTAAACATGCACCGTTTAGGAGACATTTGCTATAGTAGCAACAGGTGACGTCACTGGCACATAAGCACTGCGCTCTCAATGGATGGCATGTGCGGACATCACCGTGGTTTCGGCCAGTCTAAATGCTGAAGCCCGCAAACCCGTAAAGAAGACTGGGAGAGGATTGAAGCCCCGTCAGTGGTGACAGAGCACAGCTGGAGGGCTTCATTCTAAAGTAAGTCTTTCATAATGTGCTAGTATGCGATGCATACTAGCACGTTATGCTATTATTTTGCAGGGCACAAGTGAATTTTTACACCTGGGGGGGGGGGGGGTGGGACAGTCTTTCTAATCATGTGGCCACCATGATTAGCTGAAAGATGAATTGGTTGCTGTGGCTTTCTGGACTTACTGAATAGTGTTAGCCCTTGTACACACGGTCGGACATTCTGACAACCAAATCCCTTGGATTTTGTCCGAAAGTGTTGCATACACACGGTCGGACAAAGTTGTCGGAAAATCCGATCGTTTATAACGTGGTGACGTTATTTCGTTACGATGGAACTACGTTCAGGCTAGTAGCCAATAGCTTTGGTCTAGGAATTTGATCTGAGCATGCGTGGCACTTTGTCCGATCGAAATTCTCTACAAATGATCGGACAAAGTCCGATCGTATCATGTTGTCAGAAAATTTTATAGCCCTGCTCTAAAACTTTGTTGGTCGGATATCCCAACGGAAACAGTCCGAAGGAGCCCACACACGGTCGGATTATCCGACAACACAGTCCGATCGGACATTTTCCGTCGGAATGTCCGACCGTGTGTACAAGGGTTGAGACATGTCTTGGTTACACAGTTAGCGAACAGGTGAATGAAGGATGCTACTACAACACACCTCCTAGATGTATGGCAAAAGGGAGGGCAGACAGAATTTGTGTCTTCCATTCCCTGTATTCATCATCAGTTGATGCATATTGATCGCTGGCTGTCCAAAGACACAATGTGCCATGAGCTGAAGTTTTCTTGCCGTCCTGACTGGTGCATTGGAATTTCCTGGATCTCAGGATGTCACTTCCCTCTAGAAGAGTGCTGAGATCCTGTGCTGGTCTTCCATTGGTAGGGGTGTCTGGAGGTTTATCGGTGAACAAAGACAGAAAAATGCTGGATGGGAGTATTTTGTACATCTCAGGTGACGCCATCGCTGCTATTAGGACACTTTCTGCAAAAGAAGAACAGAACACTGGCAAGATGGATAGGAACAAAAAGGTGGCTGCATTTCATTTTGAGTTTTTTTCCCCTTTATTCTCATCTGCCAGTAACACACTTCCTGTGATAGGGTGACAAAACTCACTGTACTATATCTGCAGAGGAGCAGCGTTGTCACCTTACCACAGGAAGTGTGCTAGAATGACATGTAAGTAGGGTGCCCAACTGGGAAGGTGCCCAGAAGAGATGCGACCCTATACTTCTCCTACTCATCAGAAACTTTTCCCTAACTCTAGTACTGACAATAAAAGATGGGGTACCTGTCCCTACCCTGTTCACTTCAGCCAAAACCCTGTGAGCCAGGGCCTTAAATAGGCTCTGGTTGAACCATGATGGCTGCTTGAGTCAAATGGGACAGCAGCATCCAATGGGATAGCTTCCCCAGTGACCCTAGGAACCATAGAGGAACCTAGTTCCTCCTGACTTCCTCTCTAAAAACATTGCCACTGCGGACAGTGCCCCCTGCTGTGGAGAAAGTAGACTGCACATGCCTACATTCAGAACATCTTCCTCTTTACTCAACTTCATAACATAAAGGAAATAAGGGAAGGTGTTCTGAATTCCTTGGAAATAGCTAGGAACAATGCACAACCAAAAACATAATTATATTTTATTGTGATTTTATGTGATAGACCAACATAAAGTGGCACATAATGGTGAAGTGGAAGGAAAAGTACAAAATGGTTTACAATTTTTTTTACAAATAAAAAGTGTGGTGTGCATTTGTTTTCATCCCCCGAGTCAATATTTTGTAGAACAAACTTTCACTGCAAATACAGCTGCAAGTCTTTTTGGGGATGTCTCTACCAGCTTTGCACATCTAGAGAGGGACATTTTTGCCCATTCTTCTTTACAAAATATCTCAAGTTCTGTCAGATTGGATGGAGAGCGTCTGTGAACAGCAATTTTCAAGTCTTGCCACAGATTCTCAATTGGATTTAGGTCTGGACTTTGAATGGGCCTTCATAAAACATGGATATGCTTTGATCTAAACCATTCCATTGTAGCTCTGGCTGTATGTTTAGGGCAGGGGTTGACAAATTTGCTTTGAATTTAGGAGCCAGTTAAAAAAGTTAGGAGCCAGTTTTTTTTTCAGCTCCCAGGGTAAGGCCACTCATTTTCACCCCCTATCCCTAACTCACAATGGAGAACCCAGTCAATAACTCCATTGAAACGCTGTTACATCAGGGGTATGGGCTGACCAGAAAGAGTAAGGCTGGCAACAGATGGAACTGGCTGGCACTGGCAGGTGGCACTGGTTGCCACTGGCAGGTGGCACTAGTTGCCACTGGCAGGTGACACTAGTTGGCACTGGCAGGTGACACTAGTTGGAACTGGCAGGTGACACTGGTTGGAACTGGCAGGTGACACTGGTTGGAACTGGCAGGTGGCCCTGGTTGGTGATGGCAGGTGGCCCTGGTTGGTGATGGCAGGTGGCCCTGGTTGGTGATGGCAGGTGGCCCTGGTTGGTGATGGCAGGTGGCCCTGGTTGGCGATGGCACTAGTTGTCACTGGCAGATGGCACTGATTGGCGGTGGCACTGGTTGGTGTTGGCAGGTGGCATTAGTTGGCGGTGGCACTGATTGGCGGTGGCACTGGCAGGTGGCACTGATTGGTAGTGGCAGGTGGCACTGATTGGCAGTGGCAGGTGGCACTGGTTGTTGGTGGCATTGGTAGGTGGTGGCAGGTGGCACTGGTTGGCGGTGGCAGGTGGCACTGGTTGGCGGTGGCAGGTGGCACTGGCAGGTGGCACTGATTGGCGGTGGCACTGGGCACTGGCAGGTGGCACTGACTGATGGTGGCACTGGCAGGTGGCACTGATTGGCACTGGCACTGGGTGGTGGCAGGTGGCACTGGGTGGTGGTTGCAGGTGGTATTGATTGGCGGTGGCACTGGTTGGCACTAGCAGGTGGCACTGATTTGTGGTGGCAGGTGGCACTGATTGGCAGTGGCACTGATTGGAGGTGGCAGATGGCACTGGTTGGCACTGGCAGGTGGCACTGGTTGGCACTGATTGGCGGTGGCAGGTGGCACTGATTGGCGGTGGCAGGTGGCACTGATTGGCGGTGGCACTGGTTAGCGGCAGGTGGCACTGGTTGGTGGTGGCAGGTGGTATTGATTGGCGGTGGCACTGGTTGGCACTAGCAGGTGGCACTGATTGGCAGTGGCACTGGCAGGCGGCACTGGTTGGCGCTGGCAGGTGGCACTGGTTGGCGCTGGCACTGATTGGCGGTGGCAGATGGCACTGGTTGGTTGCAGGTGGTATTGATTGGAGGTGGCACTGGTTGGCACTAGCAGGTGGCAGGTGGCACTGATTGGCGGTGGCACTGATTGGCACTGGCAGGTTTCACACGGAGCACTCTGTTACTGAAATGTAACAGAGGAGCTGGCGGGACCCTGCCGGGTGTGAAACTGACAAGTAACAGAGAGATGGATATGTCAGATTTCAGCCTGATGTCGGGGTGGGCGGGACCCGGCCGGGGTGGGCGGGACTCAGCCGCTATCAAACACCAGCCAATGATTGGGCTGCTTAAGAAAAGGGGCGGGCCACATACACGTAGCGGCCCGCCCAGATCCCATTAGCTGGTGGTTGATAGCTTGCTGGGTCCCACCCCCACCCTGACATCAGGCTGACAGATCCTCCTCTCTCCATTGCGTGTTAGTTTCACACACAGCGCGGTGCTGCAGAGTGTGAAGGAGGGAGGAGGACGGCAGTCAGTGTTAATGCTGCTGCATGTCTGGGGCATCGATAGTGAGTGGGCTGGTGGCAGCTTAGGCGCCAGGTTGCGATTTCTGGTCGCATTGGCGACCTGGCGCCTGGGGTTTGTCGAGCCCTGGTTTAGGGTCGTTGTCCTGCTGGATGGTGAACCTCCGCCCCAGTCTCAGGTCTTTTGCAGACTCTAATGCCGTGTACACACGACCGATCTTCCCGACGGACTTTCCGTGGAGTTCCGACGGACTTTCCGAACAAACGGACTTGGCCACACACAATCACACCAAAGTCCAATGGATTCGAATGTGACCAGCTTCCCTGTCCCTGCTGAAGAAAAGCATCCCCACAACATGATTCTGCCACCACCATGTTTCATGGTGGTGATGATGTGTTCAGGGTGATGTGCAGTGTTAGTTTTCCACCACACATAGCCCTTTGCTTTTAGGCCAAAAAGTTAAATTTTGGTCTCATCTGACCAGAGCTCCTTCTTCCATATGTTTGCTGTGTCCCCCACATGGCTTCTCACAAACTGCAAACGGGACTTCTTATGGCTTTCTTTCATCAATGTCTTTCTTCTTGCCACTCTTCCATAAAGGACAGATTTGTGGAGAGCGTGACTAATAGTTGTCCTGTGGACCGATTCTCCCACCTGAGCTGTGCCTCTTGGCTGCTTCGCTGATGAATGCTCTCCTTACCCGGCCGGTCAGTTTAGGTGGACGGCCATGTCTTGGTAGGTTCGCAGTTGTGTCATACTTTTTCCATCTTCGGATGATGAATTGAACATTACTCCGTGAGAGGTACAAAACTTGGGATATGTTTTTTTTTATAACCTAACCCTGCTTTAACTACTTCAGCCCCAGAAGGATTTACCCCCTTAATGACCAGGCCATTTTTTGTGTTATGGCACTGCGTTACCTTAGCTTACAATTGCGCGGTCGAGTGACGTTGTATCCAAATAAAATTGATGTCCTTTTTTTCCCACAAATAGAGCTTTTTTTTGGTGGTATTTGATCACCTCTGCAGTTTATAAAAAGACCAACAATTTTGAAAAAAATATTATTTTTTCTGCTATAAAACATACCCAATAAAAAAATGTAAAAAAATCTAATTTCTTCATCAGTTTAGGCCAATTTGTATTCTGCTATATATTTTTGGTGAAAAAAAACAAAACAATAAGCAACAGGTATAGCGCCTACAAAATAGGGGATAGATTTATGGCATTTTTATTTATTTATTTTACTAGTAATGGTGGTGATCTGCGATTTTTAACGGGACTGCGACATTGCGGCGGACAGATCGGACACCTAACTGACATATTTGACACTTTTTTGGGAACCAGTGACATTATCACAGTGATCAGAGCTAAAAATATGCACTGACATTGCAGTGGAGGCAGGAAAGAGGTTAATATCAGGGGCGATCAAGGGGTTAAATGTGTTCTCTGGGAGTGTTTACTAACTGTATGGGGGATGGGCTGCTTGGAACTACACACAGATCTGTCTTCCTGCATAGCAGAAAGACAGGATCTCTGTGTCATCCCCCAACAGAACGGAGATCTGCCTTGTTTACTTTGACAGATCCCCGTTCTGTGTCTGTGGGGAACAATCGCGGGTGGCCTGCCGACATTGAGTCTGCCGGACCCGCTGATAGGTTCGCCCTCTGGCCAACCGGTGTGTGCCTCCGGCGCGGCCCCAGAGTGCCGTATACGAGCGTGATGTACACCTACAGCAATTTGCGCAGCTGAGCCACCCTGCTTCAGTATAACTGCGGCAGCTGGTCGACAAGTGCTTAGACTTCTCTACAACTTTATCCCTAACATGTCTGGTGTGTTCCTTGGCCTTCACTAAGGTTCTCTAACAAACCTCTGAGGGCTTCACAGAACAGCTGTATTTATACTGAGATTAAGTTACACACAGGTGGACTCTATTTACTAATTAGGTGACTTCTAAAGGCAATTGGTTCCACTAGATTTTAGTTAGGGGTATCAAAGTAAAGGGGGCTGAATACAAATACACGCCACACTTTTCACATATTTATTTGGAAAACAAAATTGTAAACCATTTATCATTTTCCTTTCACTTCAAAATGATGTGCCACTTCGTGTTGGTCTATCACATAAAATCCCAATAAAATACATTTACGTTTTTGGTCGTAACCTGACAAAATGTGGAAAATTTCAAGGGGTGTGAATACTTTTTCAAGGCACTGTAGATAGATAAAGCAGGTCATACATTATACAATTTATGCAAGCCGGACACATGGATTCCAATGGTTTTTTTTTTGTTTTTTTTAGAAGCATGTGATTAGAGCCAGAGCCCACGACCTAGAAAAGGGCGGGGGGGGGGGGGGATGGTGATAGATAGATAGATAGATAGATAGATAGATAGATAGATAGATAGATAGATAGATAGATAGATAGATAGATAGATAGATAGATAGATAGATAGATAGATTGATAGATGTCACATAATGATAACAATGAACATGTGATGTACAGCAGCATTCATAACATTAGAGAATCTGTAAAAACGTAATTCTAAAAGTAATTTTGGTTTAATCTTTTTGTTATTTTGTAGAAAAGATATTAAACAGTAAAGACAATAAATAATCCAATTTGTGCGATGTGATGTTTGAAAACAGGTATTCCAGTATTATGTCATATTGCGATATAATACCATAATAAATCCAATGTTTGGAAACATTAGAAAATACGAACGCAATATCATTGATAAGTACATACCTGATATTAAAGTAGAACTATGGGCAAAGCTTTTTTTTCTAATTTTGGATAGAGTAAGGGAGGGTTATAACCCCTGTAAAAAAATTTTTTCGCCATCTATGTCCCATTGCGGAGATTTTGCTTCATTTCCTGCCCCATAGCCAAACAGGAAGCGAGAGGAAATCTCTGTCAATCAAAGGAATTTTTTGGGGACCCCCCCCAGCTCACCAGAACTAGTGTTCCCATTGGAAGATTTCCCATCTTTTACTTTTCTGGGGACAACCCAAAATTTGGGGTTTTCTTTTTTACTTTCACTTTCAATGATAATGGTAAACAGGACAAATAGAGAGGGGGGAATCTCCCTAATGGGGGCACAGACAGCAATAAAAATGGGCATGGGCTCTAATTCCCTCTCCACTGTATCCAAACCTGAAAAAAAGTTTTGCCTTTAGCTATACTTTAAATAAAAGTAGGGGATAGAATGTCTCACTGATCAATTTTTCTTTTTTTAATAAAAACACAAAGAAATCATAATGTGTCTGAAGGCCCCGTGGCTCTAGGGTATCACACCCATGGATCCATGGCATCTATTTTCTCTTGAGTTGTTTCCTCTTTCTCCTCAATCTCTGCACATCAATAATTATATATATTTTTTTGTTCAATGAAATGTCTGGCATCTGCTTGGTGGTTTTGTTTCCTATTATTGGAGTATTTTGTGCCTAGCAATGTGTTTTAACTTTGTGTGTGTTGTTTCCCCAATGTATTATAAGCCACATGGGCACTTGATTAAATGAACCACAAAACTCGTCTGACAGATAACGTTACTATTTATGAGTATGATCTTCCCAGCGTGAGGATGGGTGAAGGATTATAACCTTGATGAGATTGGAGCATTGAATGCAACTGATATATGGATTCTCATAAATTCAAAATGGTAACTTCACCTACCATATGAGTTCTTCAGTTTATCTAATCAAGTGCCCATGCAGCTTATATTACATTGGTGAGACAACTTATAAGGCTTTTGAAGGTGCTGCTAGACACAAATACTCCATTATGAGAAACAAAATGAGCTACCAATTGCCAGACATTATTATTGAACAAAAAAACTCTGTTTCCCAGCTAAGTTATATCATTATCGATCATGTGCAGAGATTGACAGAGGCGAAGGAGGGGGGGTTGGGTAAAGGAAAAAAAAACTCAAAAGAAAAGAGATAGAATAAATCCAAAGAAGTCTGATACCATACAGCCAAGGGGCCTTAACCACTTCAGCCCCGGAAGGATTTACCCCCTTCCTGACCAGAGCACTTTTTTTCGATATGGCACTGTGTCGCTTTAACTGACAATTGCGCGGTCGTGTGACTTTGCACCCAAACAAACTTGACATCCTTTTTTACCCACAAATAGAGCTTTTTTTTTTATTGATATTTGATCACCCCTTCGGTTTTTATTTTTTGTGCTATAAACAAAAAAAGAGCGACAATTTTGAAAAAAAAAAACAATATTTTTTACTTTTTGCTATAATAAATATCCCCAAAAAAAAAATAAAAAAACGAATTTCTTTCTCAGTTTAGGCCGATATGTATCTTCTACATATTTTTGGTTAAAAAAAATGCAAAATCGTATATCGATTGATTTGTGCAAAAGTTATAGCGTCTACAAAATAGGGGATAGATTTATGGCATTTCTATTATTATTTTTTTTATTATTAGTAATGGTGGTGGTCTACAATTTTTATCGGGACTGCGACATTATGGCGGACACATTGGACACCTTTGACACTATTTTGAAACCATTGTTATTTATACAGCGATCAGTGCTATAAAAATGCACTGATTACTGCTTAAATGACACTGGCAGGGAAGGGGTTAAACACTAGGGGGCGATGAAGGGGTTAAGTGTGTCCTAGGGAGTGATTCTAACTGTGGGAGGGGGTGGGCTACCATTGACATGACATCGATCACTGCTCCCGATGACAGGGAACAGTAGATCCCTGTCACTCTAGCCTTCAGCGCTGCCCACTGACTCCTGGTAAAGATGACCCACATCTCCCAGGAGCACAAGCACCGAGGGGTATGGCGTCAATCACCGCAGACCCGGAAGTGGCAGAATAGAAGGCACCTCATAGCAAGAGTGGTTACTGAGCGAGTTAAAAAAAAAATTTGCAAATGTTGTTGCTCAAGGAAAAAGCTATGGATTTTATGGGTGGAACTCTTAACGCTTTAACTACTTGACCTCCAGAAGATTTTACCCTCTTCATGACCAGGACATTGTTTGCTATTCAGCACTGCACTACTTTAACTGGTAATTGAGCAGCCGTGCAACACTGTACCCAAATTTATATACATTTTTTACTCACAAATAAAGCTTTCATTTGGTAGTGTTTGGTCACCACTATTTTTAAATTTTTATAGAATGGACTTTTCTATTCAGACTGCAAAATAATTCTCCATTTTAAGTCAGAGTTTAGTGTTACTTTAAAATAGTATTTTCATTTTTGTGTAGCAAGGTCTCCGGCCTCCTTAAGTCTAATGAGAACCTCCAGGGCCAGAAATAGCTGGCATTCTTCTGTATGTGGTGAGTTGTGAGGCTTAGTGGGTCAAGGTGGAAGTTATTGGGTGCCAGACACTTCTTTGAATGAAAAAGAGATGTTTATTTCTCTTACAAACCTTTATGGGGGGAAAGAGGGTTAGGACCAGGGCACCCTTGAGTAGTTGCAAGTTCAATTAGCAGAATCAGAGACTTCAATAGGAGGACAGCCGTGCAGGGAAAGGCATCCAGCAAGAAGCCACGTCTGCACATGCAGGAATGCTGTCTCCTATGGCAACAGTCTTTAATAGTTCCTAACACAAAGCGTAACAGTTCTTTCAGCTTCACTACAACTTCTCCTTGTAGGTCTTCAGCCCACTGAGCTCCCGGTCTCTCTCACTAGATCCTCTGATTCTCTGCCACTGAATCCCTTGAGCTCCTCCAATCTTCACGGTGGTATCCAGTTACTTCTCAAGCTTCACCCCGCTGGCCTGATCGGTCCCTGGCTTGACACACAAGGCTGCTCTGCAAGCGTCACCTCTGCTGGTTGGGTCTCTCACTTGATCACCGCCTGAAGTTTCCAGATTCTTCACCGTGCCGGTTCTGTGAGAACACTGCTCCGGTACTTGCTTCAGTTACTCACAGTGGTCCCTGGTAATAAGGCGGATAGTCCCTTAGTGGCGACAGCTTCTCGTCTACCTCCGACCACGACATGTTCTCTGACCGGCAGAACCGCCACTTCTGGTTGGACTGCAAGCCGCAATACCAACCCTGCACTGCTCTCTCACTTCTGGATAGGCCCTCACACAGCCTAGCAGCCAGATGCCCCCGGGATAGGCCCAATCTCCGGCCTAGCAGCCTGGGGCACACGATACACGTCCACCCAGACAGCCGTCCAGGTGGCACAGAAGGTAGATCAACTGACTCCACCCGAATATATAGGTGTTCCCAGCAGGCCAAGGGATTCAAGAGATACCCCATATACCCATAACCTGACCTTGAGTTGCCCTTCTCATATCTAGTACCCGGTCACCTAGTGGTGGGCAAAAAAAGTGCAGCAAGGCCAAGCTTAGGAAGAAATCAAAAGATCTCTAACAATTGACCAGGATAAGTACTCCTGACAAGTAAATGTGTGAGGAGCTCCCTGCCTAAACTCCGGGGTGCTGCATCTGTAAAACTCACTTTTTTCATTACTTTTCTACATATATTCTACATCAGTGGCGGCTGAGGCTCCATCGGTTGGGGGGGGTCAGACGGACCTGACCACCTCTCTCCCGTCACTCCAGCCCTCCAGCCCACACTGGGCACCATACCCACACACCCCCAGTGGCCGGCTCACTTACCCTGTGCTGCCCCCTGACTGACCTGTTGGAGGGTGCCCGCAAGCGGCCGCTTCCCCTCCGTCTCCTCCGTGTTCCCCCACTGTCTTCCAGTGGTGGCTGGTGGGTCGGTCGGTCAGCCTTCCCCTGTGTCTCCTCTCTCCTGCTTCTAGGCCAAAAGGATCTTAGGACCCGCTTCCTGATTGGCTGGGAGGAGAATCAATGTGACATTAGTGAATATTGATTCGCTATTGTCACACAACTAGGTGGGCTCAGGGTGCAATGCTCTGCACTCCGAGCCAACCCTTTTTTTAAAGGCTATGAGAGCCTCTGGCTCTAATCACATGCTAAAAAAATAAAAACAGATTGGAATCCATGCGTCCGGCGCCCCGTACGTAGACTAGGGGGCAGGATGCATGAACAGAGGGGCGGCGCCCGTGCGGCCTGCATTACGGGCCGCCACTCTTACATAATGATCTCATGTTGAATCCTCTTGTACATTGTAGTTATGATGTACCAGCTTAAAGTGGTATTAAACCCAAAACTAAAAATGTAACATATTGCAGCTTACCAATCATTAGATGTGGAGGCTGCATTCGTTTTTTTTTTTTGTTTCCCCTCTGTTTTCACCTGGTGATCTGGCCAGTAACACAACTCCTCACCTCCACTCTGGATGAAGGAGCACAGGGGGCACCTTTGGACAGCAGCATTGTCAGTCGGGGGGGGGGGGGGGGTGTTAGATGTACTAGCAGATTTCGATACACTAACAATTTAATGCCAAGCTCCACCTAATGCTTTATACGCAGTTACAGCAACAGTTTTTTTGGGAAACACTCAGCTGCAATATAATAAATATTTCACCCAGGGACGTCAGATTGACTCCGGTGTGTCGTTGCTCACTTCCCTACATGAATCGCCTTGGACCCCTGGGCCCTATGAACTGATCACTGTCTAATTGGTAATTAGAATTCACCTCTAGTTGCACTTCCCTGTTCGATTGTTTTATTTAACCTTTCTAGGTGATGCGTTTATATCCTTATCACTTCTTGTTTCTTACACCCTGGCTACCTTGTAAGTATAGTAGAGAGATGAGTTTTTATACTTGGTTTTACTTTATTTCATTTTTTATGATTTTTACCTTTTCCTTGGGTAGGAGCCGACCATACAGCAACTCCTTCTATTATATTTTATTGAGCTGACGCGCATGCTCCTGAAGAGTGGATCAATCCATGAAATGCATAGAGCCATTATATGCCGTGTCCCTATGATACAATTGATATGTCAGTATGTATCATTTTTTTATATTGTTTATAATCATGTGGCATTCCCATCTACATTGTATGTATAGATATACATTTTTATGAATTGTACCAGTTATTATAATTTGTATTGCATGTACACTTACTCATGATTATGCGTTTCTATGTTAATTTATATAATAAACTGAATTCTTTATACCGACGTGCTTCAAAATCCCAGTCCCCTTTCCCCTCTTTTTTTTGACATATAGATAGGGATGGAGGCAATTGGCCCTACCAGGTCACCGCTTCATATAAAGTCCCAAATGTTCTCCTTTTTCTTAAAACCTGGAAGCTGATTGGTTACTCTGCAGAGCTTCACTAGATTCTGTGTGCACCAGTTTTAGTAATTCTCCCCTATTCTTCCCGTCCGTCTGCCCACCTGCAAGGTGATTGATGTAGCCAGTCTCCCTGGGTGGAGACCAAACCTGATTTAAGCCAGCCAACCCTGCAGTCTCATGCTTGTAAAAGCTTTGAAACACGTGTCCCAAGTTCCATTTGTCAGCCCTGCCTGCTAGGTTGGATTATGATGACATATTGGACTATTCTCTGACCTCTGCCTGCTTTTTGACTATGGTTTTGACCCCAACTATCCTGGATCTTCCCTGCTGTGTACCTGGACTGTCATTGAACCACTCTGCCTGTCTGCCAACCGCAAGTACTTGTCTGCTGTGCTCAGTTCATGCCTGCCCAGGCGTGGTAGCCAGGCACTATAGCATTGTGTGTAAGACCTGGGGGCAACCAAGTACCAGTTGGCCTGTTTGCCTTATGAGAAAGGGAGCTGCTATAGGTGAAGAACATATAAGTCCGCTATAGGGGGATATTTACTAAAGGCAAATCCACTGTGCACTTCCAAGTTATACTTGGATGTGCACTTGGAAGTGAAATCGCTGTAGATCTGAGGGGGACATCCAAGGACAACCACCTGTGTTAGGGGTAAGTGTGACAAGATGCAGATATTTTGTGTTGTTTTGTTTCTCTTGTTAATTGATTGTTTGGAATTTTGTAAATTCAGATTTTCTGCTAAAAGTTGCTCATATGTCCCGACAAAGGACACACTGGGGTTGATTTACTAAAGGTATGCAGAGGGTTTGATTTACTAAAGGCAAATCCACTCTGCACTACAAGTGCACTTGGAAGTGCAGTCACTGTAAATCTGAGGGAAGATCTGAAATGAGGGGAAGCTCTGCTGATTTTTTCTCACAATCATGTACAAGCAAAAATGCTTTTTTTTTTTTTTTTTTTCCTTGCATGTCCCCCTCAGATCTACAGCGACTGCACTTCCAAGTGCACTTATAGTGCAAAGTGGTTTTGCCTTTAGTAAATAAAAACCCAGACTGTGCACTTTGCAAATGCAGTCGCTCCAGAGCTTAGTAAATGAGGGGAAGCTCTGCTGACTTCCATCATCCAATCACGAGCAAGCAAAAATAAATTTTTTTCTTGCATTTGATTGGGTATTCGCAAAGTGCAGCTTTGCCTCATTTACTAGGATGAGTGCACAGTTTATTTGCCTTTAGTAAATTAACCCCTTTTTTTCCACATTAACTAGCTGGATTTTAAATAAAAATTTATTGGTGCTGCACTCCCTCCATCCTTTACTTATATAACATAATAGCTGTTGAAATGGTTCCCGACCAGCGCACGCCGATGTATGTCAGCAGAATGGCACGGGCAGGCATATTGACATACAGGTACGTCCAATCTTTAATGCCGCCCTGCCATTGCGAGCGCGCCGCCAGCGGGACACGCTCGCTCGCTGGTCGAGACTCCCGTGAGTCCGGTCGCGGGTCCTGCAGACTCGATCGCCGCGGGCATACCCACGATCGTCTCACGGGGCGGCTGAACGAGGAAATGCCGTTGTAAACAGCATTTCCCCGTTCTGCCTAGCAACTAGTGACGCTGATCTCTGCTCCATATGATTGGATCAGTGTTCACTAAATTAAAGCCCAACCCCCCCACAGTTAGTAACACACCCCTAGGAACACTTAACCCCTACACTGCCACCCACTGGTTAACCCCTTCACTGCCAGTGTCATTTACACAGGAATCACTGCATTTATATAGCAGTGATTGCTGTATAAATGACAATGGTCACAAAAATGTGTCAAAATGTGTCAAAAATGTCCGATGTGTCCGCCATAATGTCGTAATCACAATAAAAATCGCAGATCGCCGCCATTACTAGTAAAAAAAAAAAAATATTAATAAAAATGCCATAAAACTATGCCCTATTTTGTAAACGCTATGACTTTTGCGCAAACCAATCAATAATCGCTTATTGCGATTTTTTTTACCAAAAATATGTAGAAGAATACGTATCGGCCTAAACTGATGGAAAAAAATGTTTTTTTTAATATATTTTTGGGGGATATTTATTATAGCAAAAAGTAAAAAATAATGCATATTTTTCAAAATTATCGCTCTATTTTTGTTTATAGCGCAAAAAATTAAAACCGCAGAGGTGATCAAATACCACCAAAAGAAAGCTCTATTTGTGGGAAAAAAAGGACGTCAATTTTGTTTGGGAGCCACATCGCACGACCGCGCAATTGTCAGTTAAAACGACGCAGTGCCGAATCCCAAAAAGTGGTCTGGTCTTTGACCAGCAAAATGGTACGGGGCAGAAGTGGATATACTAGCTTTTGGGGAAAAAACGGCGCCATACCCCTCCAGCTGACACTGCTGCATCTATTAGACCTTGCAGAGATGTTTGTATTTGGTGCAGTTGAAGTATACTCTCAGGCACGCTCCGTTTAAGAGCCCATTTTTTCTTTTTATGTTTCCATAGGGCCAATTACAAACACAGCTGCATCGGCCTGAGTGCGTAGAAACGGGGGAGGATGAGATCTTACCATTACGGAGGTTGCGTTATGGATGTGTATATATAAATGTCTATGATAAATAAATGTGTATATAAAAATTGTGGGAAAAATATTTGGCAGCGAAAGGATAAAACGCCACACCACTGATATATCACATGCATGCATATTGCAGTACCAGAAACTGTTATATAATTCAAACTGCCCACAACTAACACCCCCATAAATCACAGACTGACTTTTCAAACACACATAGTCATATCAATTTAAAAAACAAAACTTCCGACATATGAGATATTTTGCATTGCATTAATACTTATTGCCGTACTGAACACACTTCATTGTGCTAAAGTCTCTTCAGATTGTACACCGAGCATCAGGGCCGGGACAAGGGGTGGGCACGATGGGCGGCTGCCCTGGGTACTGAGGTATCATGTGAGGTGGGAAGGAGACGCCGCAAGGAGTGGGGTAGGGGATTTGTGAAGGAAGGTGAAGTATTGTTCTTAGAGTGGAAATTTGGGGGGCTAAGAGTGGTGATTTAGGGGGATTTGTGAGAGGGGGGATGGGGCAAAGAAGATTTGTGCTAGGAGGGGGGATTTAAGGGGGATTTGTGCTGGGAGGGGGAACTTTTAAGTGGGGGGGGGGGGAGATGTGTACTAGAAGGGGAAATTTTAGAGGATTTGTGCTAGGTGGGTGATTTTTTTTGGGGGGGGGGGCAATTGAGCTGGGGGGATTTAGGGGATGGGGGGGATTTGTGCTGAGGGTAGGTATTTCAGCAGGGGTCGGATTTGTATTGGGAGGAGGGGAAATTTATGCTTAGAGGGTAAGTACTCAGATTGGTGCTCAGTGTTTTTGTGGGGGGAATTTTGCTGACACATAATGCTCATATATCTTGTGGGGGGGGGGGGGGGGGCAGTTTGGCATGGTTGACCTGGGCTCTACAAGACCTTGTCCCGGCACCGGGAAGCATGCATACTATAAGATGATTTTTATCTATCAAACCTGCCATGGTTTATTAGCAGAAAAATATAAAATGTAATGTGCTTTTGACAGCAGCATGTTATTATTTATTTGCTACAGGTGCTTATATAGCCACATCAATTTACTCGGCTTATATTTTATCCATTCACATCAGTCCCTGCCCTCAAGGAGTTTATAATCTAAGATCCCTAACTCACATTCATGCATACACATACTAGGGCCAATTAACCTAACAGCTTGTCTTTGGAGAGTGGGAGGAAACCGGAGTACCTGAAGGAAACCGGCACAGGGGGAACATGCAAACTCCCGGCAGGTAGTGCTGTGGTTAGGATTCAAACCAACCACCCTAGTGATGCTAGGCGGAAGTGCTAACCTTTTACCTACATGTTATTTGATAAATAAGTAGAGCTCCCACTGTACTGTATATTTAAAGTAGTTCTAAACTCAAAACATCTTTTACCAGGGCCGGATTAACATAAAGGCTATTGGAGCTGCAGCTCCAGGCCCCTTACCTTAAGATAGGCCCATTTAGCAACAAAAAAAAAACGATTGAGTTTCGATGGTCGTAGACACCCCAAATTTAGGGTTTTAGTTTAAATACAAGCTGGCACACTCTGTTTGCAGCAGACAGGGAGGATGAGCTCACAGTGCCTCTCCTCACTTCTTATCAGAGGCACTGAGCTCAATGGATAGCTTGGAGCCTTGGACAGTGGCGGAACTACCAGGGCCGCAGAAGTCGGCGTTGCGACTGGGCCCTTGCGTTCCACCAGGGAGGGGGGGGGGGGCCTAGCAACAAGCTCCGACACTGAGCTTCAGTTCTCTGCCTAACAGGGCGCACCAGCTTGGGCACTCAGGACATCTGCCCTGCATCTCTTGCAGGGTGCCCGGTGTCTCACACGCTATGATCGCCCCCTCTGCGGCAGGTAGCATGTCTCCCCGCCGACTTCCTACCTAACAGACCTCACTGAAGCCTCCTCCTTTGCTCCGATGTTCTCCTGTACACAAAAAGGAGGAGCCGGAGTGGAGGAGTATATTGTTTATACTGTATTTAGAGGAGGGGGACAATAGTAACTGGGAAAGGGGGGGGGGGGAATAAGATGAAAATATAACTGGAGGATTGATAATTGGGTGGTAAGAGGACATGTGCTGTGGGGTGCAGCCACACGGATTTGACACCACATCTTGTAAGCCCTGTCCCCTCCCAAAGCGCCCCCCCCCCCAGCACATATGCTTTTACCCCCCCCCAATCAAAGAGATGCTGCCTGCCTCAGAGGGGGCAATTGCAGTGTCTGAAACCCTGGCGCCCTGTAAGAGATGTGGGGAAAGTGCCCTGGGTGCCTACTCTGAAACATTGGGGGGAAGGGAGGATTTACGCCACGCTGGAGGGGTGCTGAGCTAGCAAGGGGGATTGGGGGAGGGGTAAGGTAATTTGTGCTGCAGAGGATTAGGGAAGTGGAGAGAATTTGTTCCAGGGTGGAAAAGACAGATATGTATGTACAGGGGTCACAATTGCAGTGTATAGAGGAGGGGCAGTAGGGGTGGCAATTTGGCAAATAAAGCAACCAATCCCCTCAATTTTACTCCTGCAGCTCTCCATTGGCTTCAGGAGGAAAATTGAGGTGATCAGTTCCTCTAAATACCACCTCAACGCTTCTCCTATCCACCTCCTGCTGCCCCTAGGCCCCTGTCTTCTCCCCTTGTGCCCTCATCCCCTGCAGCACTGCCATCTTCCCCCTCCTGTCTCCTGCCAACTGCTGCAGGGGATGTGTCAGGATGCAGAGTGGGGAAAGGGCCCTTTCCTTGTCTTAATGATTAGAGTCAGTGATCTGTATGGATCACTGATTCTGTTCAACCAAAACTGAGGCATAATCAAAATGTGTTTACTATGCTTCGAATGAACGGGAAGCCTCTGTACAGAGCTGTTCCTGTTCATTCATTCTGTGCAGCAGAGATGGAGATCGAGGGCTGTGTCCTCGCTCTCCTTTCTCTGTCTCAAATGTGAAACATCAGAGGTCTGTTTATACCCCTGATATCCCACCAAAGCCCCCCAACAGGGCTCCTAAAAAAAAAAAATAACAAAAAAAAAATAAAATTGTAAAAATAAATAAAATGGTCAAAACGAATAAACAAATAAAATAACAAAAATAAAAAACTGACACCAGTGGTGGAACTACTAGGGTCACAAAGGTCACGATCAGGCCCTGGTGTTTAACCATGGTGGGGGGGGGGGGGGGGGGGGAGTGCGGCCTAAAGTCAGGGGGGCCCTGAAGGTTCTAGTTACACCTCTGGCCTTGGACCAATGGTAAAGTACCATTGGCCCCAGCTGTCCAATAAAAATGTGTCATAGAGGGGGGCATGTGTCTAGAAGACACATGCTTTTACCTTAATGCATTATCTGTATTAAGGTAAAAAAAAAAAACACTCCTCTATCTGTTTTTTTTTTGTGCTATAAACAAAAAAAAAGCGACAATTTTGAAAAAAATAAAAAAAAACTATATTTTTTAATTTTTGCTATAATAAATATCCCCAAACATTTAAAAAAAAAAAAAAAGTTTCTTCCTCAGTTTAGGCCAATATATATTATTCTACATATTTGCAATAAGCGTATTTATTCATTTGCGCAAAAGTTACAAACTATGGGAATGAGTTATGGCATTTTTATGGAATTTTTATTATAATATTTTTTATTTTTTTACTAGTAATGGCGATGATCTGCAATTTTTTTTTTTTTGGAAAACATTTTTTCTTTTTCTTAACAAACACAAAACAATACAGATGCACAACAGCTCCGCCAACATCTGGCTATTAACAGGGAAGGGACCCACGCAGGGGTCACAGGGTATCGTTACAATATCAAGGACCATTCGAATATTTATGACTACCTTAGTATAGCAGCAACAATAAGTTGTCATGGTTCCTGCTCCATGGGTGGACTGACAATGAGCTAGGTCACCTAGAATATCCCGCTAGCCCGGCTTGGCTTATCATGGATGTAAGGAGAGCCATCATATATCGGAGAGGTCATCTAATCTGTTGCAGCAGTCGGGGGTTGCAGCAGTGGGGGGTTCTGCTAACCACTTACTCATGTTTTTTCGGAGTGTAGGTATCACTGTAGAGGGGTATCACATTGTTAACAAGTGTTTTCCATAAGCCTATAAAGGGAGGAGTCTTTCGTTTCCAGCATAGGACAATGGATTTCCTGGCATAGAACAGCAGGAGACCCAACGAGGTTCTCTCAGCTACTCTGGGCACCAAGTCCTCCACCAGCCCCAGCAGGCATATTCTTGGGGATGGATCAATAGAGATACTTAGCAGATCATTCACCTCTGAAATAATTTGTGACCAGAAACCTGTAATTACCCAGCAGGACCAAAAGATGTGGATAAAGTTCCCAGGGGCATGGTCACACCGCCAGCATTCCGGGGAGAGAGAAGACCTCATCCTGTGCACCCGAGCGGGAGTAAGATATCCCCTTTGGACAATCTTGTATTGAATGAGGCGGTCTCTCAAGGAAACCAGTATTTTAAATGAGAAGTCTCACACATCCTCCCAATCCTCAGAGTCCATCTCTGGAACATCCCAAACCCATTGCTGATGGAGCCTGGACAGTTCAGGAGAAGAGACCCGGAGGAGATGTGCATATAGTGCTGAAGTAGGTGGGTTTTTCGGTACAGTGAAACCGCAAAATCCGCTCTAGGTCGGATTGCACCATCTGCCGAACTGCAATTTTTAGTGGTACTGCGACATTGTGGCGATCAGATCACACCCTTTTGACACATTTTTGGGACCATTGACATTTATACAGCGATCACTGCTATAAAAATGCACTGATTACTGTGTAAATGTCACTGGCAGGAAAGGGGTTAACACTAGGGAGCGATCAAGGGGTTATGTGTGTGTTCCCTAGGTGTGTTCTAACTGTGAGGGGATGGGACTGACTGGGGGAGGAGACATATAGTTGTTCCTACTTAGTAGAAACAAACAATATGTCTCTTCTCTCCTGACAGAACAGGGATTTGTGTGTTTACACACACAAATCCCTGTTCCAGCTCTCGTACATACGATCACGCCCACCAGCCACACGCATTGGGTTTACCTCTCCAGCAGCGCACACGCGCCTGCTATCGCCCTTAAAGGTACAGACATACCCATATGGCAATTTGTGGGTACGAACCACTTTGCTGCTGTATATCGACGTGAGCCGGTCGGCAATCGGTTAAGAAGGGCTCGGGCGTGGTTTCCTGGCGCTGTGTGTGTGTCTTTAGATACGCACAGCCCGGCTCAGGAGCCTGTGCGCACAGATGCCCCCTTAGGACTTGGCTTGCTAAAGTGGCACCTGGAGCAGGGAGAAGCAGACAGCGCAAGGGATTGCCAAAGAGGAGGTAAGGGATCATTGCATAAACAAATAGATTATCCTTTAATATCATTTTAATATTTGTCAAGTCTACAGACAGCCATACAGGTTATGGTGAGAAGGGACCAAGGCAAGCCAAAGGTGAAAGGAAAGAAAATCGCTCAATTTCACTGACTGTGTTGATGGGGGAATACCTCTCGCAGGGCTATTGTGTTCTGCAGGCGGGGGGTTTGATGTTAGGGCTTGTAGAGCCTTCCCTGCCGAGAGAACACAAGGATTATTGCTGGTGGCAATAATTGCATTCAGAAAATCCAACAGGCTGGTGTACCGAAGTTGGTTGATGGATCGATTTCTTTACAATTAACCTGCCCATACATGGAACAAATCTTGCCCGGTCCCAGCAGAACCAGCTGATATTTCATCCATCTATGGTCAGCTAAAAGGAATTAAATAAACAGCCCTCCAACAAAATCAATGCGTCAATTTACTTCACATGGTTTTCAAACACTGATGGCCAAGATGCCTGAAACAGCTGTAAGCAGTTACACACTCCTGTCTCCACAATGTAGGTCTCTTGGACCTGCTACCTCCTAATCAATTCAAGGGGTGGAATCCTGGTGACAGTTACAGCAAAGAGTTTTGGGAGACCACTGGAGTTTCCGACCCAGCTCCAGCATCAGGAGATCTTGTGAAGAACAACTGTCACTTATATTTCTCACCAGAGCTCCCTTCACCTACCAAAGGGTATCATAACAAGGTGTGACAGTGCTGTGCCCTGCTATTGGGTAAAAAGAGTTTACGACCCAAGATTCTCATCCAGTCAGGTTGAGGGGCTCCAGTGGGTTTGTTTAATTGAGAGGAAACTGTTTTTTCAGTTTCTATTTGGTAGAACTTAGTTTGGGACCTGGAGCCTGGAGGTTTCTTGGAGATCCAGGAGCGATAAAATCTCCGATCCTGAGTCCTGGTTTTGAGAACCACCAGCACACTAATTAGACAAGTGTGTGCTGGGCCTTTAGGAATGACTAGGGTTCTGGGCTCTACCCCGACAGACAGAGGAGGTCTACCCAGGAGGGCTCCACTTAGGAGAGGTGGAAGGCAGGAAAGAAAGGGGCTACTAAGTGTATGGTCCAAGCATGTGTGAAGGCTGTCTGTAAGAAAACTGTCTGCATGTCCTTAAAGTTTTACCATTTGAAGTTAGCTCTCACTGTTAAGCCCCGTACACACAAGTGGAAATTCCACCAGCAAAAGTCCAATGTGAGATTCAAGTCAGAAATTCCAACCGTGTGTATGCTCCATCAGACTTTTGCTGGTGGAATTCCCACCAGCAAAAGATTGAGAGCAGGTTCTCTATTTTTTGGTCGGAAAAAGTTCCGATCGGAAATTCCGATCGTCTGTACCAATTCCGACGTGCAAAATTCCCACGCATGCTCGGAAACAATTTGACGCATGCTCGGAAGCATTGAACTTAATTTTTTCGGCTCGTCGTAGTGTTGTACGTCACCGCGTTCTTGACTGTCGAAAGTTCCGAGAACTTTTGTGTGACCGTGTGTATGCAAGCCAAGCTTGAGCAGAATTCCGTCAGAAAAACCATCCAAGATTTTTCCGACGGAAATTCCGCTTGTGTGTACAGGGAAATAGTCCACATTTTTTTTTTTATTGGACTACTCTTACACACATGTTCAAAAAACAAACAAGACAACTTAAAAGAAAGCCAATCCAGGGTTGCATTCATAGTGCGTCCTCTTCCTTAGATACCTCCACCATTGCCTTACGGAGAAGTCAACCCTGAGCGGTGTAGATGTAAAATCCGGGCCTTCTGATCACTGCACATGAAAGCACACAGCAGTAGGCCTCATTGTTTTATGTCTTCACCTAGTAAGAAATCTATTGATTAATACTACACGCTTAGCAGATGATACTGTGAAATTGTCGGAGATTTCCTCACGTTGAAGATAATGTTCCGAACGGGAGAATTTACATGAGGTTTTAATAAAGGGTTTGATGAATAGCACCGAGGTGTGAGATAGAGCTGCACAATTAATCAAGCCTCTGGAAACATAACCTGTCGGAAGGTAATATGAAGACAGATTTTTCTCACATCTCCGAGGTTCACGCAGGCTTCTGACAGATTGCCTTGTTAGTCACGTAGAAGCACGGCTAAGGGAGGCAGCTGGACAATCAACATATCAATTTAGAGAGGAGCGGTTTATGAGGCTGCTGTGTATTATCCATGAGCATTGCCAGGTAAGAGTCCCACGGCTTTCTTCAGGGAGAATAACAAGTCTAAACACAGGCAGCCATGCTGAAAGCTGTACTTTGGTGGAATCTTCAAAATGACTACTGCTGTTTCAGATAGATGAAACGCAAGCTTTAAAGATCTTACATCATTACATAGTAGGTGAGGTCAAAAAAAGACACAAGTCCATCAAGTCCAACTTATGTGTGTGATTGTATGTCAGTATTACATTGTATATCCCTGTATGTTGTGGTCGTTCAGATGCTCTTGAAACTACCGATGCCCCCTGCTGAGACCACCGCCTGTGGAAGGGAATTTCACATCCTTGCCGTTCTTAAGGTCCGTACACACGGTCGGACTTTTTGACAACAAACATGCAAATTAGCTGTTTTGGAGCAACATCCGACTGTTTCTGTTTTCATCTGACTTTTGTTGGCTGTGTGAACGGACAAACTTTCTGGCAACAAAAGTCTGATGGAGCAAAGTCCGACCGTGTGTACACAAAAGCATCGGACTTTTGTACAAGGTACAAACACGCATGCTCAGAACCAATGCAAAAGATCAGACTACAATACAGAAGTTGACCAAAGGTGGTGCTGGAGTCATTGAACGTCCTCTTTTGAAGTGGCGTCAGTACGTTGTGACGTCACTACGTTCGTGTTTGTTGTCAAAAAGTCCGACCGTGTGTATGCAATACAAACTTGTGGACCACGCCCTTTGTAAAAAAGTCCACGGAAAAGTTTGTACAAAGTCCGACCGTGTGTATGAGGCTTTAGCCCTTGTACACACGGTCGGACATTCCGACCACAAAATCCGTCGGATTTTGTCCGACGGATTTTGTCCGAAACTGGTGTTGCATACACACGGTAGGACAAAGCTGTCGGAAAATCTGATCGTTCAGAACATGATGACGTTTGTTCGCTGCGACGGGACTACGTTGCGGCTAGTAGCCAATAGCTTTGGTCTCGTAATTTGATCTGAGCGTGCGAGGCACTTTGTCCGATCGGAATTCTCTACAAAGGGCAGCACAGTGGTGTAGTGGTTAGCACTTTCACCTAGCAGCAATAGGGTTGCTGGTTCAAATCCCGACCACCACACTATCTGCCTGGAGTTTGCATGTTCTCCCTGTGCCTGCATGGGTTTCCTCCGGGTACTCCGGTTTCCTCCCACACTCCAAAGACATGCTGGTAGGTCAATTAGATCCTGTCCAAAAAAACTGGCCATAATATGTGTATGTGTATGTCAATGTTGTAAGTGTGTCAGGACCCTACAGGTTAAAGAACCACATAAAAAAGCTGCAGATGGACACCAGTGGCAAGAAAGCACCCTGAGGCGATTCAGTTCGCATAGGTAGTGCTATACAAGTCATTCATTCATTCACAAACGATCGGACCATTGTTGTTGGAACATTTTATATCCAGCTCTCAAACTTTGTTGGTCAGACATTCCGACGGAAGAAGTCCGATGGAGCCCACACACGGTCAGATTATCCGACAACGCGGTCCAATCTGACATTTTCCGGCGGAATTTCCTACTGTGTGTACAAGGGCTAAAGAACCCTCTACGTAGTTTAAGGTTAAACCTCTTTTCTTCTAATTTTAATGAGTGGCCATGTGTCTTGTTGAACTCCCTTCCACTAAAAAGTTTTCTCCCTATTGTGGAGTCACCAGTACGGTATTTGTAAATTGAAATCATATCCCCTCTCAAGCGTCTCTTCTCCAGAGAGAATAAGTTCAGTGCTCACAACCTTTCCTCATAACTAATATCCTCCAGACCCTTTATTAGCACCGTTGCCCTTCTTTGTACATCGCTCCATTTCCAGTACATCCTTCCCGAGGACTGGAGCCCAGAACTGGACAGCATACTCCAGGTGCGGCCGGACCAGAGTCTTGTAGAGCGGGAGAATTATCGTTTTATCTCGGGAATTAATCCCCTTTTTAATTCATGCCAATATTCTCTGCTTTGTTAGCAGCAGCTTGGCATTGCTGAGCCCATCATCTACTAGGACCCCCCAGGTCCTTTTCCATCCTAGATTCCCCCAGAGGTTCTCTCCCCAGTGTATAGATTGGATTCATATTTTTTATGCTTTAAAGCTTGCCATATACCAGTTTGTTCTAACATTTTTATGGAAATTCTGAAAAATCATTCATTCAATCTTATAATTATGCAGTTAACTAATTTAAAGGAGAAGTCCAGCCAAAGCTTCTTTGGCTGGACTTCTCCTATGGGTCACAGGAGTGCAATTTGTTTTGCACTCCTGTGACCCATTTTCGTCAGAGATCGGAACTGAAGTCTGCTCTCTGCTGACGTCCCCAATGTCAGTCCAGGCACCATGTCATCCCAACCATGGAGTCTGGATCTGCCAGGTACCTGAATTGACACCCGTCTCAGCCTCTCAGCGAGCTGCTGAGAGCCTGAGATGGCGCGCTCCACCCCCTCCTCGGCTCAGCGCCCCAATGAGTGAGAAGGGAGATGAGCAGAGAGCTGTGACTGACAGTCAGTCTCCAGCTCTCTGCTCACAGAGCTCTAAAAATCAATGTTCGATCGCTAGGTTTTCAGTGCAGAGGCACTGAGGTAAGTATGAATATAACAAAAAAAAAAAGATTCCTTTACTTCTATTTTAATTCCAAAGCCCATGAAATTTCACCTAGACCTCATACTTAAATGTAATCCCAGATGTCGGAGATGCTCATTATATTATGTGAAGAAACCTCTAGCTAGCTGCTAGTGTACATGGTTATTAGTGTAGGAAAATCAGGAATGGATTGAATCTGGATCAGGGCTGTGTGACTCAGGGAGGCTGGATGATTCAGCAAGCCGCACCTCTGGTAACAAACATGCTCTCTAGAAACTTGGAAAAGCTTCCAGAATTAGAGGGTAGAGTCTAGGAATTGCTGCTTAGAATATTGTTGAGGACCCCAGCCAATCTTTCCCAAAATGGGCTGGCAAGGGACAGGCACCTCAAATAAACTCATAGGTTATGCCAGCAGGGGTGGAAGATGGAGGAGTACTGAGAAGGCTGTTGGTGGCCCTTGAGTGTGCCCCCTAGTCTAGGAGGGTGAGTTTGGGCCTGGGACTCAGGCTCTGGTGGGACCCTCTACAGCACACAGAGGAAATCTTTCCTGGAGGCACGGGAGCAAGAAGAGGACAGCAGGAGCAGGTCAGGTTGTCCAGGAGATCTCCAGAGGAAACGGACAGATGGGCTGGTGAGTGAGCAGTCTGGGAGGACTGTGGTGTCAGTCTGGGAGGACTGAAGAGATGTAGGCAGGAGGGCTAGTGAAAGAGGCAGCTGCAGCCAGGTGGGCTGGCAGTGCCTGAAGAGGTGGTGCTGGGATCAGTATAGGGTGACCACATTTCCAAACTGCCATTCAGGGATAATTTTGCCAAGAACCGGGGATGTCTCGGAGTTGACGGGGATTTCAGGGGTGATTTTTCTTTCTATTTCTATTATTACATTGTAAGATATAATGAAATAGTTCAACTCACTATAAGGCCCGGCGGTCTCAGCTCCCCTCAGCTAGAAGCAGATGGCGGATGGAGCTGGAGGCATAGAGAGCGCCAGTGCTATAGTGGGGTTTGCTTGCTCTGTCAATTTCATTCCGGGACACTGTATTGTCCCAGAATTAAGGTGCCTGGGCACCCGGGACAGACCTGCTAATTGTGGGAATGTCCCGGGCAATCCGGGACCTGTGGGCACCCTAGATCAGTAGCCACAGTGATGTAAAGCTGGACACTGACTTTTTGCTACACACAAAAAAGGTGGACTCGGGTTCCAGCCTGCAAAGGGCTATTAGTTTTAAATTCGACTAAGTGCCTTTGTTAGATCCACAAAACAGTGGAGTGCCAGTGGAGTTCTGCAAGCAAGCTAGTGCTGGAGGAAGAGAAGGAGTGTGTATATATAGACTGTATATAGGAAAGTGGGTATCCCATAATACCCTTACCCCCCCATCCAAGTTTTATCCTCTCAAATAAAGAAAAAAACTAAGTGCTGGACTGTTTTCTGACTCTGAGTGTCTGTGGAAATTCGGTGTGCCTGGCTGTGCAGGGTGGGGGATCCTTTTTCACCTGCGGCTCCTATGTGGGGTGCGCTACACATGTATGATTTCTCCACAACAAAAAACAGATTCACAGTAAGAATTTTGTTCAATTGAGAAAAATTCTACATCCCGTTCCTTCGAATTTTCTTGTGCCTACAGTTGAAAATGAGAGTTGATACGACCCCACTAACTACTAGACAATAGAACGAACATATACTGGCCATCGGGACTACCGGGAGTTTCCTGGTGGGCCGATGGCTCAGTGGGCCACTCTGATGTAAGGGGGCTGGTGATGGGACACTCTGGTGTAAGGAGGTGCTGATTGGACACTCTGATGTAAGGGGGCTGATGATGGGACACTCTGATGTAAGGGGGCTGATGATGGGACACTCTGATGTAAGGGGGCTGATGATGGAACACTCTGATGTAAGGGGGCTGGTGATGGAACACTCTGATGTAAGGGGGCTGATGATGGGACACTCTGATGTAAGGGGGCTGATGATGGGACACTCTGATGTAAGGGGGCTGGTGATGGGACACTCTGATGTAAGGGGGCTGGTGATGGGACACTCTGATGTAAGGGGGCTGGTGATGGGACACTCTGATGTAAGGGGGCTGATGATGGGACACTCTGATGTAAGGGGGTGCTGATGATGGGACACTCTGATGTAAGGGGGCTGATGATGAGACACTCTGATGTAAGGGGGCTGGTGATGGGACACTCTGATGTAAGGGGGCTGGTGATGGGACACTCTGATGTAAGGGGGCTGGTGATGGGACACTCTGATGTAAGGGGGCTGATGATGGGACACTCTGATGTAAGGGGGCTGGTGATGGGACACTCTGATGTAAGGGGGCTGATGATGGGACACTCTAATGTAAGGGGCCTGATGATGGGACACTCTGATGTAAGGGGGCTGATGATGGGACACTCTGATGTAAGGGGGGTGATGATGGGACACTCTGATGTAAGGGGGCTGGTGATGGGACACTTTGATGTAAGGGGGCTGGTGATGGGACACTTTGATGTAAGGGGGCTGATGATGGGACACTCTGGTGTAAGGAGGTGCTGATGGGACACTCTGATGTAAGGGGGCTGATGATGGGACACTCTGATGTAAGGGGGCTGGTGATGGGACACTCTGATGTAAGGGGGCTGGTGATGGGACACTCTGATGTAAGGGGGTGCTGGTGATGGGACACTCTGATGTAAGGGGGCTGGTGATGGGACACTCTGATGTAAGGGGGCTGATGATGGGACACTCTGATGTAAGGGGGCTGGTGATGGGACACTCTGATGTAAGGGGGCTGATGATGGGACACTCTAATGTAAGGGGCCTGATGATGGGACACTCTGATGTAAGGGGGCTGATGATGGGACACTCTGATGTAAGGGGGCTGATGATGGGACACTCTGATGTAAGGGGGCTGGTGATGGGACACTTTGATGTAAGGGGGCTGGTGATGGGACACTTTGATGTAAGGGGGCTGGTGATGGGACACTCTGATGTAAGGGGGCTGATGATGGGACACTCTGATGTAAGGGGGTGCTGATGGGACACTCTGATGTAAGGGGGTTGGTGATGGGACACTCTGATGTAAGGGGGTGCTGATGGGACACTCTGATGTAAGGGGGCTGGTGATGGGACACTCTGATGTAAGGGGGCTGGTGATGGGACACTCTGATGTAAGGGAGTGCTGATGGGACACTCAAAATGTAAGTGGGCCGGTCTGGATGAAGTCCAGGGCCAAATTTCTGTCCCAGTCCAGCCCTGGATTGAACGCCTTTCCGAAAATGGAATTTTTACACATCATACAAATCTATCAACAAATGGGGTATTACACTCAGTCACTATGAGATTCGTTTTCTGTATTCTGCAAAAAAAAGTATTGAGCAAAGGTTGGGAATACGTATGTACATGGGATTGTGTTTGTTTTTTTTGTTTTTTTTTATAAATTTGCAAAGATTTCAAACAAACTTCTTTCACGTTGTCATTATGAGGTATTATTTGTAGAATTTTGAGGAAAATATTGAATTTAATCCTTTTTGGCATAAGACTGTAATATAATAAAATGTGGAAAAAGTGAAGCGCTGTGAATACTTTCTGGACGCACTGTGGTAAATGACAGCCTACTCCCTCCCTCTTCCTCCATGCCCACTAACCAGCTAAACACAATGGGGGTGGGATATTACAGCTTGATTCACCTCCGTACACATGTGCCAAATATCAGGCAGTATCGGCTGGTTCAATAGAAACCAGATGACATTCGGCCCATGTGTACGGCAGCCGGTCCGACAGAAGTTGGCCTAATGTCCGGCTTCTGTCGAAGAAGGATGACCGAAAAAAGTCAGACGATCGGCATCCGATTAGCGCTTTCAGTCAATGGCTGACCAGTGTGTTCTGGTGGGCAGTCCCCCTGTCAGAACACAATAACTCAGCGGCGAGATCGCTGTACTAACATCAGATTGTTAGTACAGTGGCCATGTGCAATTTGTTTCGTTTCAAATCCGTTTAGACAAATTCATTAATTCGGAAATATCAAAATTAACAAAAACCCGCTTAACAAATCTTTCCGAATTAATGTTTGAAAATTAATAATTCAAAAATCCAGAAATCTGAAAATCTGGAAATGTATAAATTAGTAAAATTAATACATTTAGAAAATTGAAAATTCGAAATCCGAAAATTCGGAAATTCAAAAAATCCGAAAATCTGAATGAAAATTCAAAAGAACGAAAATCCGGAAATAAGAACGAAAATTCAAAAGTCTGAAATAATAACTAACTAATATTAACTTAACTATTACTTACTATTAAATTATATGGATTGGAATTTCCTTTCAAATTTGGCCGTTAGTGAACGTAATGAATGCGACAATTCGTAACTTCAGACAAATTCGTATTTGGTACTTTGACTAACAGCCAAATTTGAAAGGAAATTCCAATACCTATAATTTAATAGTTGGTTAAAGCGGGAGTCCGCCGGGACTCCGCGTTTTTTTTTTTTTTTTAAAGTCAGCAGCTACAAATACTGCAGCTGCTGACTTTTAAAATAGTGACACTTACCTGTCCAGCGCGCCTGCGATGTCGGCACCCGAAGCCGATCTCTAGATCGACACTCGAGTGCTGCCTCCGCCATCTTGGGTATGGGAATCAGGAAATGGAGCCTTTCGGCTTCATTTCCCGGTTCCCTACTGCGCATGCGCGAGCCGCGCTGCGCAATGAGGACGGTCCCCGCTGCCTCTGGGATCTGTGTGTTTCCCAGCAGGCAGCGGGGCACTTGCGGAAGGGGGCGGGCACTTGCGGAAAGGGGCGCAATGTACGCCCCTTTCCGCAGAGAGCTAGCCCGGAAGTGGGTGCAGTTACCTGGATTATCCAGGTAACTGCACCCCCCTCCCCCCTGAAAGGTGCCAATTGTGGCACCGGAGGGGGGGAGGAATCCATTTTAGGGTGGACCTCCGCTTTAATATTAGTTTTCTGATTTTCGTTGTTTCTAATTTTTGGATTTTCTTTCTTATTTTCAGATTTTCAAATTTTCGGGTTTTTGAAATTTCCAAATTTTCACATCTCCGAATTTCCCGATTTTCAAATTTCCGGATTTTAGAACTTACGAATTTCCGGATTTTCGAATTTACGGATTTTCGAATTTACAAAATTTGATCATAAAAACTGACCCCAAAAACGAATGAAACGAAAACGAAACATATTTTTGTATAGTGTTCACTAGGCTTTATTTTAGGACACAGGCTGGGAGGGGCGTGACTGGCAGAAATCCGCCCCCCACCATGTTATTTCCACTAAATTATAACGATTTAAATTCAAATATATATTTGTATGACAATTTAGACAGTTTATTGATATTATTTATTTATTTTTACTCTGTATTCACAAGGCTGTTTTTTTTTTAATTTTGAACATGTGACCAGCAGCAGAGGTCTAGAAGCTCCTCCTACTTATGTTTCCCTGCAGACAGGCTGGGAGAGAGCTGGGTCATATGACAGCTGTATATTGATTAGGAAAAAAGGTACTTACATTTTTTTTTTATTAAAATAATTACAGTGCCATCATCCACATACAGAAAGAGAACGGACAATGTAAATGAAAATGTAAGTTTAGTATCATTTAGAAGAAAAAAAAGATAAGCAAGTCAATGGGCAGTCTTACCCCACTGCAGCACAACTGCCAGCGCCCATTGTTGGAACATGACTCCAAATTCCAGGAGGATCTGAAAAGAAACACATGTAAAGAATTAGCATTGAGCAAGCGCCACACATCACACACAACCGATCAATATTCATCCAGGGTATGCACTTTATTGATTATACCATTTGCTGTCAGTGGATGCAGATAAACAGCGCTGTGAGTGACCCCTGCACCCCCCATCCCCCGCTGGCACCAAACTGCTTAGTATGTTAATCCAGGTGAGTTATGTTTTCTGCACAACGACTGACTTTATATGCTGCAGTCACAATCATTTGTATTCATTGGAAAAGTACAGTGCTTAGACAAACGAAATGTATGCAGGGTCATATGTGCAACGAAGGAACATCATCAGAGAAATCCTTCTGGAAACACAAAATACAATAAACTGAAACATCATTTCACTGGTAAGTTTATAAAATAGAGGAATTGGCTACATTTACTTTGGTGGGCACCAGCTAGAAGTTTCTAGCGCCAAGGGATTGTGGCAAAGAGTGACAATGTTGCAGCTATAATAGCTGAATGTAGGCACCTCCTGCAGGGTCGATGGTGGCGGTGGGCATGGGCGTCCGCAGGTAGGGGCAAGGGGGGTCAAGTGCCCCCCCCTGGAATCAGGGATGGGATCTTAAATTCAGCACAGTTGCATTGCTATCGGGTGTGGGCTCTGTTCCTTCCCTATTGGCCATAACTGAGGGCCAATCAAAGGAGACTAGGAGAGCATCATGGTACATGGGGATTACTTATCCTAGGGACTGTACTATGTCCGTAGTCTCTGAACATGATAATGTGATAATGACATTGTCGAAAAGGGGTGGTGCATGGAGTCACCCTAAAATGATGCCCCCCTTGAAAAAAGTTCTGGCGGTGGGTATGCTTATGGTATGCTGTGCTGCACCTAAAATGCCTTTTAATACCTCACTACAGCAGGGCCATCTTTATTATTGATTGGACCCTGGGCAAAAAATTTCTTGGGCCCCCCCCCCCCCCCATGAAATTTCACTCTCCACCTGCTCTGAGACATATGATAAATAGCAGCAAGACTTACGACATTATGGCTCACTGATTAGTTGCTAGAGGTTACAGCAAATGATGTCTACAGTACTATTACTGTACTGTAATCTCTAGCAACCAATTAACAAGCGTTAATTGGTTGCTAGAGATTACAGTACAGTAATACTTCTCACTGATTGGTTGCTAGAGGTCACAGCACATCATCTCCTCACTGCAGGGGGGGCATGATATACATATGACTGCCGTCTTTATTTACATAACAGCTGCAGGTATTTACTTATGAATGCCACTGCTATTTACATATGAATGCCGGTTATTTACATGTAAACACAGGGTCTGCAGGTGAGTCATCTGTACACAACAATAGGGCAGAGCTGGGCAGCATTAGTACCAGCACTTCACACTGAGATATCAGGACACAGCAAGGGACTAAATCCTCAAGGGACAAAGGAATTTAAACTGGGATAGTCGGCAAGTATGAGGCAGCTGCTTTGGGCCCCACAACAATGACAGGGCCCAGGGCTGCTGCCCCTTTTGCCCTGCCTTAAAGACGGCCCTGCACTACAGCCTTCAGGATCTCTGTGCTGTTTGGTAAGCCAGGACAAGAGAAGAAACTGGAACTGGGAGACTTCACAATGGAGCAGAGAAGATTTCCTCCTCCCCAGCATAGTGAGCTCACTAAGGTGCCAGGGGTTACTTTTGGGCTTAGATGCCCCCTCCTTTTGCAGTAGTTCAAATAATGACCCTCTATAAGTCAGTATACGCGTTGGTTTATACACACGGATCACCTCTCGTGTGATGAAGTGGAGGGAGTCGCTCTGCTCCCCATACCCCAGAAGTTGGAGACTTTTATCAAGCTGGCACTAGGAGGGGGGCTCATAATCAAAATCATACAAGGTGTTTTTAGGCATGGACTGTGAGACACTCAATTTAGTAAAAGAGTATAAAGTAGTTTTATTTAACAATTATCAAAAACAGTAACAAAAATATATATTCATAAAAACACTTAATTGGATTGTCTGTACAAATCGCTTTAGAATGCATATATTTCCCGGAGGGTTCCAAGCATACATGCACTCAAAATGTAAACATAAAATAAAGATTTATGCATTCGTGTTTCCTACGCGTTACAGAGTATCATACACTCCTTCTTCAGGGATAAGCCGACATGCAATTTGTATTATATGTAGCAATATAAAATATAAAAGATAGGCCGCGTACACACGGGCGGATTGTCTGCCCAACTAAGTTCGTCAGACAATCCGACAGACAGTCCGTTCAAAATTTGCATGAACGGACTTGACCACACACGATGAGCAGACAGTCCGCTGAAAGCGTGCGTGATGACGTGTACAGCACGTACGACGGGACTAGAAAAACGACGTCCTATACACTGCAATGCAACCTTCGGCCGTGTAAACCCTTTCTGAGCATGCGCCATACTTAGTCCGTCCAACTTGCCTACACACGAGCGGACTGTCCGCTGAAACCAAGTTTGGACGGACAAAACCAAGTTTGAACGGACTGTCTTACGGAAATTCCGTAAGACTTTGTTCGTCAGATTGTCCGCTGAAAAAGTCCACTGAAGCCCACACACGAGCGTATTGTCCGCTGAAACGCGGACTAAGTTGGACAGACAATCCGCCCGTGTGTACGCGGCCATACACATTTTCAATAATGACGTACATTAAATCAACATCATTATTCACCTAATGGAAACAGGTGGATTAGGGCAAAGGCACAACCATATGTTGCTCATATACTTACATGCCTAATAGACCATCAGAGTCCAAAAAATAGACTAGTAGAAAATCGGACAAAAAATGAAAAACGTGTGCAGCAAAGAAAAAAAAGGGAGAGAGAGAGGCTTCCTGGTTAATGTGGGGAGTGGGCACTATGATCACCTGAGCGCAACCAGCGAAAAACAGCTATCAGAATCTACAGCTTATAATTTTTTTTTAATTTCTAATACCCCAATTTTTTTGCCAATATATCCTCACAAAGAGAAGTTGGCATGGGAATCAACCAAAGGATGCTTTTAATTAAATAAGAAACAAGCACTAATTAAATATATACCTCAAAAAGATGGCGTGCGCACATAGATGGGGGCAGATTATACCATACGGTGTGGGATTAATGGATCCATAAGCACCAATGGCCCGTATAGGAAACATATTTGGTGATTTGAAAGGTTCCAAAAAGAGACCCGAATGACCCACAGAAGGACACATCCAAAAATTTCACAATCTAAGCCCCTGTACACACGGTCGGAGATTCCGACAACCAAATCCGTCGGATTTTGTCTGTCGGATTTTGTCCGACGGATCTTGTTCGAAACTGTTGCATACACACGGTCGGACAAAGTTGTCAGAAAATCCGATCATTCAGAACGTGATGATGTAATTTCGTTACGATGGGACTACGTTCACGCTAGTAGCCAATAGCTTTGATGTAGGAATTTGATCTGAGCATGCGTGGCACTTTGTCCGATTGGAATTCTCTACACATGATCGGAGTATGTCCGATCGGAGCATTTTGTCTGAAAATATTTCCGGCAAGTTGGAAAATTGGGTCCGATGGATATTTTCCGACGGAAACAGTCCGATGCAGACCACACACAGTCGGAATATCCGACAAAACGCTCTGATCGGACACATTCCGTCGGAATCTCCGATCGTGTGTACAAGGGCTAAGAATAACAGGAAGAGTGGATATGGTAAGCATAATATCTAGTTAACAAAACATGGTTTAAACAGCTGCAGATGTAGAAAAGTATGTCAGAAAAATCTATTACCTAAACCGATCCGAACCGCTGGTATGCTGCCTCATCAATTGCCACAACACTACTTGCATCCTTGCAGGAGCTCCCTATATATAATAACTAACTGACATGAACCACCCTCCTACCAGGTGTGAATGATGGTAATCACACACACATCAGTGTTTACTGAAAAACATGGTCCCCCGAGTACGCGGTGCTCAGCGCCACCCCTGCCCAAAATTACCCCCATGTATATTATGCCTTAAGCTGATAACTGTCAGGGCTTTGACCTGAACCCGGGGTCTCTGCTGTGTATGGCAGTGACTCTTTTCACTGAGCCACCTGAGATGCTGGACGACTCCATGCCTGATTGCTTAGACAACCTTGCCTTATGTCTTGCTTCCTGTGAACCTTGAACTCTTTGCTTCTCCCATGAACTTCCTGATTTAATCCATGTCTCTGCACTTTCTGTTTGCCAGATTATTGTTCTCTCTCCAGCAAATACATTACTCTTGTCAATTATTGCTCTTGTCACTCCTGCTGCCATCTGTATCTCTGCTACCACCCGACCATTAGCTTGATCCTTGACTGCGCTTCTGCTTAATCCCAACCTGCAACCATGTGTTACCGTCCTTTGGCATGTTTACTGACTATGCTTCTGCTTGATTCTTTCCTGCTATATCTGCTACTGGACCCCAGCTTGATCACCCCGTGGTGAGGCAATTCTGAGGACCGCAACCTGGTATTAACAAGCAGCGAAAACTATCTCCAAAATCAGGAGCTCTGGTGAGTACTGGTTAGTGCTTAGACCCTGCACCTTGGGTGAGCCTGCATCATCTGTCAAGGTGACCTGCTGCTGCACCTATTCAGCTGGTCGGGGGGAGCCGCTCTACTGCTATATCTACTGGTTTCTAAGCCTGACCTCGGACCATGACAATAACATTCCTGGACTTACTTCCTATTCCCTTCAAATTTTAATAACCCCCTAATAATGTCCTAGGAGTAATGAAGACCTACAAGAGCAATGATAACAGACTGTGCAAGCAGTTTGGGGTGTATTCCTCTCACACCATACTGGAATCAACCATATGATTAAAATGGTGCTTTAACAACTTCCAATTGGTCATGGCGTGCAACATAAATTATATTTGTCATTCAGGGACAGTGTACAGCGTTAATTAATGTAGGGTTGTCTCCTAGTGTTGGCCTGAACTCTGTGTCATTTCTTTTCAGACTAAACTTAGAGCAGGGCAAAGCATCATTGGATGTGTAGTTCAGAATGCTGAGGTTTCAATTTCCAGCAAGACTGGCCTGAACTACTATTACCAGATAGCTGAGTAGACAGAAGAGACTGCTGGGAGAGGATATAAAAGGACTGGTTTAGGCTTACATCGCTCTCTTGGGATGCCAGCTTGAATTCTGCCAGCAGGAGCTCTGTGTTTGTGCAAGCTGCTGCTGATTTGTGGCCTGCACAGCGGGGAGTCATACAGCTGCATCCAGAGAAATCTCTGCGGACAGCATCACTTCTCCACTACAGCGGATCGGTGACTGTTCCAGATCTTCCAGCGACACCTGCACTCCAGATCCGAGTAGTGTCAGGGCTGGGCTCAACCCTTCCTTCTCAAAGCTGGCCGCTGAACTGTCGACTAATTGACAGCTCCTTTCTCTCCACAGTGACTCACCTGTTTATGATATCCTGCTCGTCAGTCCTGCCTACTTAAGCCATCCAGTCCAGATGATCTCTGCCTTCGATTTGGTCACATCTCTAGAGATGGTCTCCTTTGTTCCTGTTAAAGACTTGCTTGGCTGACATTCCTTCTGGCTTCAGATCCTGCTTGCTGTTCTACTACGTTCATCTCTGGCTCCCTGATGTTTTGGCTTGTCTGACTATCCATTCCGATTCCTGAACTCTGGGCATGTTTTGACCACGTTTACTCTGTTTACCTCTTTATCATTATTATTAAACAAGTGTAATTTAACTGTACTACTGTCTCAGTCTGATTCATGTATTCTGCCAATTAGGCCGCGGCGTGTTGTGATGGGGACAGGCACCTTTCTCAGAGCCAGGAATCAGGGGGGTTCCTGAAAGAGCCTTCATCACCTGCATCGCTACCAGCGGCTTCTGTAACCAGCATGGTGAGTGGGCATTTGCCCATATAGATTAATTAGAACACTGCATATAGACATCATCTACTTAATCCAGCTTTCTGGTACTTGTGGTTACACTCTATGAACACTGTATGCAGACATCTATATCCTATTCACATCTTTATTAACAGCAATCCTATTGGATACAATACAATTAAAGCCATATGAGGAAAGTTTGAAGTGAAATGCAGATACCCCACAGATTAGCCAATTTTGCTATTTCCCACCATCCAAGATTACATTATTCATAACGCTGGAAGGCTAGCTGAAGACTGATGGATTTCAACCCTTATATCCTCTCTTTATTTGCTCAAGTGACTAAAGTTATTCTGAAAACTCATTTATTCAGGGAAGCCTATCCCACACCCACCTAACAACTGTCCCCGAGCCCCCCCCATCAAATCATTCTCTGCAGCCATTACCCAGTGGCGTAACTAAAACCTTCAGGGCCCAGATGCAAGAAACCATGAAGGGCCCCCCTGAACCCCAGCCAGGGCCCTTCCCTCCGAGTCCGGCGGTGGAACTCCAGGGTGTGGTCACAGGTATGACCTTTGTGAGCCCTGTAGTTCCACCACTGGCATCAGTAGTTTTTTTTTATTATTATTTTTTTTATTTTTAGGTGCCCCATTGGGGGACTGTCCCTAGGCAGGATAGGGTCCCTGTCCCCAGAGATGAGGTCCTTTTCTCAAGAGCAGATGAAGTTACTGCCCCAGGTGAGAAGGGGTCCCTGTCCCCAGCAGAGATGGGGGTCCCTGTCCCCATGTGAGAAGGGGCCCCTGTCCCCAGGGGGAGATGGAGGGGGTATGTAATGGTGTGTGGGGTCCTCTCACTCACCATGACCAAGCTGGAGGTTGTGCACTCATTCATGTTGGCCTGGGCTCCATCCAGTGTGCTGGACAAGTGATCAGCATATCTCCCAGAAAGACCTTTCATCATCTGTGTATGACGGGGGAGGAGTGGGGCTGGCAGACAAGCCTGCAGTGTCCCCCGGGGAGCCGTCTCTCATAGGGCTGCACTGCATCTGTGTGCTGGAGTCTGGCTGGGGAGAACAGACATCGGACTGAGCGGCAATGCATGGAACAGGAGAGGGGTACTCTGAGGAGCCGGCCGAGGACACAGATCATGCTGGGAATGCACAACTAAAGAGCAGCCAGTGCAATAGTCGAGCATGGAGCTCTGCTAGTCACCCTCCATCTCCAGCCACCCGTGTGCATGGTGCACTGGTTCCCCTAGCTGCCTATGCTGCTGCCAGCCATATGTAGAGGGGGCTGCATGGCCCCCCTGCAGAACAGGGCCCAGTTGCGGTCGCGACTGCTGCACCCCCTATAGTTACGCCCCTGCTATTACCTTTTATACCACCACCCCCTCCCTTTAGAATGTAAGCTCTATGAGCCGGGCCCTCCTGTACCTTTTGTATTGTACTGTAATTGTGTCGTCCCCCTTTATACATTGTAAAGAGCTGCGTAAACTGTTAGCGCTACATAAATCGTGTATAATATTAATAATAATAATAATTTAGAACAAAAAGGTCTGCTTTCGTTCTCTGGAACACTATTTAAAGGAGGCAGCCAAATTAGATACATTATTCTGCATAGAGTTTTGTTGTGTTGTATTGATGTTAATGGCCTGTGGGTCGAGGAGACAGAAGTGAGTGAATCTGACATAGAAAATAAAGTATATAAAGAAGAAAAGAGGGCCCATCAACCTTGTGCATTACCAAAGATAAAATGTATTAAAAAGTGTAACAGCAGTAGTCACACTCAAAAACAAACAGGATTAAAAGGCTTGTCAATACACCAGCAAATAGAGCCGTGTCTCTAGACACCTGCAACCTGGACCAGATGTTGGGGGGAACCAGATGGCATCATAAATGGCTTACGCGTTTCGAGGGAGGACCCTCTTTCTCAGAGCCAAAGCGGTGAATGACTGGCCTCCTCCAGTTAACTCTGTATGTATCCACATACAGATGTCCAAGTAAATACCCACCAGATCTTGCCACGCCCATCAGAATGGGAGCTGCCCACCCTGTGGATCAATCGGAAATGTATACTATCATCCGACATCCTATATTCCTCCCCTGCCAAAGTAGACGTGTCCCTAGCCTGTGGACAGGGAGCCGCAGCCCCACGTCAAAGACAGGGAGCAGCATAGGTATGCATAGTAGCTGCCAACACAGACAACATTCTAGCCATAGCATCATTTTTAATTGTTATTAATACTGGAACCCATCTAAAGGGATGCAGATCCAGCAGATTTCCTCATTAGTGCCCTGCTGCTGCCACACCTGACAGTTATTTATGAAACCACTCACATTAGACCCACTCAGAACAGAGGCACAGACAAACACACATGGATTTCTTCAGAATAACAAAAGGTAAGAATCTGCAACAAAGTTTGTTATACTCCTTGCAATGTACATAGATCACCTAGAGGGCAGGGGCATACCAAAAGGGGGGGGGGCAGTCTGCCCCGGGTGCCACGCTGTGGAGGCTGTCGGTGGCATCGCTATAGCGGTGCGCTCCTCACCCAGGTCAGGTGACACCCCCCAGAGGTGACACCATCCCAAGGGCAGTGAGAGCTCCGGCTGCTCCCTTTGCCAGTTCTCTTTTGGCCAGAACAACCCCGGCGCCATGGCCACGCTAGCCTGGCCTGATCTGTGTTTTCCTCCTCGCTTCTCCCACCACTGCTGTGCTGCAGGCCTGTCACCTTTCTCCACCAAATGATTTGGACCAGTGCACAAGAGGAGACTAAGACTGGGATGCCATTAAAGTTCATGTGCGTGTAAAGGCAGGTGTCTCAATACTTTTGATAATATAGTGTATTAGTGGAGTATTCATACTGTGAAGTCCATGGACTGAGAGAACATAAGTCAGTATCCCTCGATGTCCTGATTCTTCTATATGTCTGCACATATTTTAGCAATCAGGTCACTGTTAAGCCTTCAAGGAATTCCTTTTGAATGTGTTCTTTTTATGTCAGGTCACAGAGTATTATTAGAAGAGTCATTTACAGCATAATATTGGAGCAGAATGGTGAATGCATCCCAACAAAAGGTGTGCAAAGTCTTCCAGTTTACTTTCTGTATCTGTTTACAAGACTAGGCATTAATCAGCTTTTTTATATAATGCCAATTACATTGAGCTCAAAACCTTGTAATTATTTTTGTGTCTGAAAGGCTTCACAATAAAGAGCACACCGGAGGGGACAAGATTTAGCTAACTCAGGAATTATCACTTGACGGTTTCAGAAAATTGTCTAAGAGAATGGGAAAATAAATATTCTTATAAGAATGCATCTTCCGATATCCAACAAAATGTAAAGGTCATAGGACACAGAAAGCTATATTGAACCTTCAGGTTAAAATTAGCTAAATTCTGGAACACTTATCATGTATCCAATACTGTAGCATTGGATTTCAATTTGTATGTATTGTCTTGATACTGACATCTAGTGGCAATTCAGTGTAACTACAACTAGTTTTTTTTTTTCTATATATGTTAATGGTATAATCCTGCTTCCCTGTAATTTAGTCCTTAGATAGACCCATCTCTTCTTCTTAAAGAGGGAGTCCCGCAAAATTTTAGTTTTTTTAAAAGTCACCAGCTACAAATACTGCAGCTGCTGACCTTTAAAATAAGGACACTCACCTGTCCCAGGGTCCAGTGATGTTGGCACCCGAGGCCGAACCGTCCCTCGATCCTCAGATGCTGTCGTTGCCATTTTCAGTATGGGAATCAGGAAATTAAGCCTTGCGGCTTCACTTTGCGGTTCCCTACTGCGCATGCGCGAGTCGTGCAGCACAATGAGAATGTTCCGCGTTGTCTCTGGGACCCATGTGTGTCCCAGCAGACAGCTTGGCGTGACAGGAAGAGGCATAGACTCCTGTGTGAATCTATGCCCGGAAGTGGGTGCAAATACCTGTCTTAGACAGTTATCTGCACCCCCTCCCCCCTGAAAGGTGCCATATGTGACACCAGAGGGGGGGGAGGGTTCCGAAAAGTGGAGGTTCAATTTTTGTGTGAACCTCCGCTTTAATGTTTTCTCACAGCATTGCATGTACTGCATTTTAACCACTAGCTGCCCTGCCACAATACAATTACTGCAGCAGGATGGCAGCTGCAGGCTGACACAGCGGATCAATGTCGTCATTGTTATAATCATTGTTCTAAGCAATAACAGTGTAAAAAAAAAAATCCTGATAGACCCCCCCACTAAACTACTTTGATGAAAGTTTGTAAAAAAAAAAAAAAAAAGTAAAAAAAAAGAAAAAGAAAATTTAATAAAAATTAAATAACTTTTTTTGTGCATACTGTCATATGTATGTCATATCAGTCATATGACGAGGTTGTACTGCACTGCTGGCAGTATGTAAAAAAAATGTAAATAAAAATTGTACAGGTACTCTTCACTTAACGACCGGGTTCCATTCCAGCGACCAGGTCGTTAAACAAATTGGTCGTTAAACGAGGAACCATAAGTTATCAATATTTTAAGCATTCCTAACTACTGTACTGTACCATATTCGTAAAAAACGCTTCTAAACACAAAACTTCAATGCAATAATGTGGTTTTATTTTGTAGAAGTACAGAACACAAAAATATAAACAAAAATACTGCACTGTACTGTATTGTACAGGATACATAGACAGTACAGTGCCCAAAAAGTAAACGTATACTGCACAGTAGACATTTAGAATAACATCTTAGTCATCAAATGGGTGATAGTGCTTCAGGGTTATCAGTGTCATCACTGAAATTGAAAATAACAGCAGGGTCATCGGTATCATCATTGGAGTTACCACCAGGGTCATCAGTATCATCATTGGAGTTACCACCAGGGTCATCAGTATCATCATTGGAGTTACCACCAGGGTCATCAGTATCATCATTGGAGTTACCACCAGGGTCATTAGTATCAACATTGGAGTTACCACCAGGGTCATCAGTATCATCATTGGAGTTACCACCAGGGTCATCGGTATCATCATTGGAGTTACCACCAGGGTCATCGGTATCATCATTGGAGTTACCACCAGGGTCATCGGTATCATCATTGGAGTTACCACCAGGGTCATCAGTATCATCACTGGAGTTACCACCAAGGTCATCAGTATCATCATTGGAGTTACCACCAGGGTCATCAGTATCATCATTGGAGTTACCCCCAGGGTCATCAGTATCATCACTGGAGTTACCACCAAGGTCATCAGTATCATCATTGGAGTTACCCCCAGGGTCATCAGTATCATCACTGGAGTTACCACCAAGGTCATCAGTATCATCATTGGAGTTACCACCAGGGTCATCAGTATCATCATTGGAGTTACCCCCAGGGTCATCAGTATCATCACTGGAGTTACCACCAAGGTCATCAGTATCATCATTGGAGTTACCCCCAGGGTCATCAGTATCATCACTGGAGTTACCACCAAGGTCATCAGTATCATCATTGGAGTTACCCCCAGGGTCATCAGTATCATCATTGGAGTTACCACCAGGGTCATCACTATCATCATTGAAGTTACCCCCAGGGTCATCAGTATCATCATTGGCGTTACCACCAGGGTCATCACTATCATCATTGGAGTTACCCCCCAGGGTCATCAGTATCATCATTGGAGTTATCACCAGGGTCATCAGTATCATCATTGGAGTTATCACCAGGGTCATCAGTATCATCATTGTAGTTACCACCAGGGTCATCAGGAGTTGTAGATGAAGGAGAAGACCACAAGGAATTTATAGACCTGGTAGGGGTAGCTTGCAAGAAGAATTCTGTTAAGGTGCTCTTCTTTGTAATTTCCTTTTGCTCGTCATAAATTTCACGATAACGTCGCATAGGTTCCTTCATCTGCCGTTCCACTATAGAGAACCTTTCAACATTTGGGTCCATACTCTCTAATTGCAATAAAGCTACATTCACTTTTGAGAACACGCCAGATAACCCCCTGACTGTGAACTTCTTTTGTAATTCTTCCGTTGTTTCCTCCTTTTCTTCCTCTTCCTGTTCTAAGTGCTTCCTAGCTTTGGACTCTATTAAATCTTCATTACTTAGCTCTCCCTCAACAAATTCCATTAATTCTTTAATATCGGTCACTTCAACATCTAACAAAAGAAAAAGAAGTGCAGCGCAATATAGCAGTAAATATATTATATAGTCCAAGATGCCGGTGAACTACAAGTCCTAGAAAGATGACTCCACCGGTGAAGATCAGCAATTTCAATAATGGTGACAGACCCTTCACCTTTGATCTAAGTTCTACGCTCACCTCTAGGCATGGACTCCTGAGCTAACAGGTAGTCATGCAAGCAGGTCCTACACAAAATGTAGGTAGCAGAAACTAATCAATTAGAACTTTTCCTCCAGATTGACACTCTCAATGGGGGAAATTGATTGGTTTCTACTACCTACCTCTTGTGTGGGACCTGCTTGCATGACTACCTGTTAGCTCAGGAGTCCATGCCTAGAGGTGAGCGTAGAACTTAGATCAAAAGTGAAGGGTCTGTCACCATTATTGAAATTGCTGATCTTCACCGGTGGAGTCATCTTTCTAGGACTTGTAGTTCAACAGCATCTTGAACTATATAGTATATTTATTACTATATTACGCTGCACTTTTTTCTTTTGATATTTGTTATTGATTTTTGTGAAAATCTGTCATCGTTCAATTGCATTTTTGGCGGGTTTTATTAATTGTTGGCACTGATTGCACCTTCTATTTACATATTTTTGCACTTCAACATCTAATGCCATGTATACACGATCAGAATTTTGGCCAGCAAAAGACCGATGAGAGCTTTTCATTGAAAAATGCGACCATGTGTATGCATCGGAATTTAGCTGACGGAATTCCCGCCAGCAGAAATTTGAGGGCATCTTCTAAATTTTTCTGACGGAAAAACTTTCTATCAGAAATTCCGATCGTGTGTATGCAATTCCGGCGCGCAAAAACTCATGCATGCTCAGATTCAACTTGGAGACGGAAGCTATTGGCTACTGAGTATTGAACTTCCTTTTTCTAGTCCCGTTGTACGTGTTGTACGTCACCGCGATCTTGACGGTCGGAATTTGGTGGGACCGTGTGTAGGCAAGACAGCTTGAGCAAAAACCCATCAGAATTCCGTCGGGAAAACCATCAGAGCTTTTTCTGACCAAAATTCCGATCGTGTGTACGGGGCATAAGTCAAGCCTGTTAGCAAGTTGCACAATTTTTTGGTTTATAGCTTCAACATCTGTTCATCAAACTCTTCGCCATTGTTCACAAAACGCTTTAAGCATTTTTTTCCATACATCCTGCATACACTTACTCGCTCTCAAGCTGACGGAATGTTTTTTATGCAGTCTAAAATGCTGTAAGCTTTCCAAAAATCTTGAAGGGCAGCTTCATCATTTTCAGTTGCTTCCACAGCTTTGGAAAAGGTGTTGTGCAAATAGTAGGCCTTGGATGTTGCTATTGCACCCTGACCCATGGGTCCTAGGAGGGCAGCTGTGTTTTTAGGCAGATGCACTACCTTTAGGTCTGGATGTAGGTTATCAAGATGCTGGAGGTGGCCTGGGGCATTATCAAGCAGGAGAATCATTTTAAAGGGAACTGCCTTTTGCTGACAATAACGCTTGACTGAGGGTATGAATCAGTTGGTGAACCAGTCATCAAATAAAGCTTGTGTCACCCATGCTTTGTTATTTGCACGATAATAAACAGGCAGTGTGTCCTTACTAACCTGCTTCAATGCACGTGGATTCTGTGAAGATAGATGAGGAGAGGCTTTAACTTGAACTCAGCAACATTTCCTCCCAACAACAACGTGATCCTGTCTTTAAAGCGGTAGTAAACCCGCAATTTATATACCGGTATATATTTTTTTTAAACCTGCAAAGCAAAAGGCATAATGAGCTAGTATGCACCGCATACTAGCTCATTATGAAATACTTACCTTAGAACGAGGCCCCGAAATCTGTCCCGATCCACGCCAAGGGAGCTGACATGCTCCCTCTGCGTTTCTTCCGGGTATCGCGGCTCCGGCGCTGTGAGTGGCCGGAGCCGCGATATCGTCACTCCCGCGCATGCGCGCGGGAGATTTCATTCCGGCCGGCCGGCCACTGCCAGATTTTCAGGCCGAGAATCCCCTTGTGTGCATGCGCCACTGCAGTCAGCGGCGCATACCGAGGGGAATATCTCCTAAACCGTACAGGTTTAGGAGATATTTTTTTTACCTACAGGTAAGCCTTATTATAGGCTTTCCTGTAGGTAAAAGTTAAAAAACGGAGTTTACAACCACTTTAAAGAGGAAGTAAAGGCAATAAAAATAAAAAATAAAAAATGCAACCTGCAAGGCAAAGACATAATGAGCTAGTATGCATAGCATACTAGCTCATTACAAATAACTTACCTGAGAACGAAGCCCCCGAAGCGGTCCTCCGTCTTCATCTTCGCTGCTGCCTTGTATCCTGGAGTGACTTCTGAGTCTCGCTGCTCCGGCGCTGTGATTCACCAGAGCCGCGATGATGTCACTCCCGCACATGCGCACGGGAGCCGTCACGAGCGGCATATCGCCGCGATCTGCGGCCTGCCCAGTGCGCAGCTGTCTGCGGCGCATGTGCCGTAGACAGCGGTGCCTGTCTTTTCATAAATATCTCCTAAACCGTATAGGTTTAGGAGATAATTATTGGACCTACAGGTAAGCCTTAATCTAGGCTTACCTGTAGGTCAAAGTGGTTTGTAAGGGTTTACAACCACTTTAAAAGAGGACTTTTTTTTTATCTTCTTTGTGTATGTAGGACCTTTTCTGGCTTTTTTTCCCCAAAAAAGTCCAGTTTCATCCACGTTAAAGTGGTTGTATACTCAAATTTTTAACTTTTACCTACAGGAAAGCCTATAATAAGGCTTACCTGTAGGTAAAAAAAATATCTCCTAAACCTGTACGGTTTAGGAGATATTTCCCTCGGTATGCGCCACTGACTGCAGCGGCGCATGCGCACAAGGGGATTCTCGGCCTGAAAATCCGGCAGTGGCCGGCCGGAATGGAATCTCCCGCGCGCATGCGCGGGAGTGACGATATCGCGGCTCCGGCCACTCACAGCGCCGGAGCCGCGATACCCGGAAGAAACGCCGAGGGAGCATGTCAGCTCCCTCGGCGTGGATCGGGTCAGATGTCGGAGCCTCGTTCTAAGGTAAGTATTTCATAATGAGCTAGTATGTGGTGCATACTAGCTCATTATGCCTTTTGCTTTGCAGGTTTAACCACTTCAATACCAGGCACTTAAACACCTTCCTGCCCAGACCAATTTTGAGCTTTCAGCGCTGTCGCACTTTGAATGACAATTGCGCGGTCATGCTACATTGTACCCAAATGAAATTTTTATCATTTTTTTCCCACAAATAGAGCTTTCTTTTGGTGGTATTTGATCACCTCTGCGGTTTTTATTTTTTGCTAAACAAATAAAAAAATACCGAAAATTTTGAAAAAAAAAATGTTTTTTTTTGTTTCAGTTTCAAAACTTTGCAAATAAGTAAGTTTTCTCCTTCACTGATGGGCACTGATGGGGTTACACTGATGGGCAATGATAAGGCGGCACTGATGGGCACCGATGAGGTGGCACCAATGAAGTGGCACTGATGAGGTGGCATTGATGGACACCGATATGTGGCACTGATAGGTGGCACTGATGGGCGACACGGATGAGCACTGATAGGTGGCACAAATTGGCACTGATAGCTGGCACGGATTGGCATGGATGGGCATGGATAGGTGGCACAGGTGGGCATGGGTTAGTCGGCACAGGTGGGCATGGGTAGGTGGCACAGGTGGGCATGGGTAGGCGGCACAGGTGGGCATGGGTAGGCACTGATAGGCGGCACAGATGGGAACTGATAGGCGGCATTGTATTATAATATATTGTACTAATGGATGCCAATCAGTGCCAATCAATAATGCATGCCAATCAGTGATGCCCATTGTGGGCACTGATTGGCATCCATTATGGGCACTGATTGGCATCCCTTGTGGCACTGACTGGAATCCCTGGTGGTCTAGGGTGGCATACCTTGTCCTTGGCATCCCTGGTGGTCTGGTGGCGTCCCTGGTGGTCCAGTGTGGGCATCCTCTGGGGGGCTGTGCTGATAATCGATCAGCACAGACCCCCCCTGTCAGAGGAGCAGCCGATTGGCTCTCTTCTACTCGCGTCTGACAGACGCGAGTGAGGAAAAGCCGATCACCGGCTTTTCCTATTTACACTGTGATCAGCCGTGATTGGACACGGCTGATCACGTGGTAAAGAGTCTCCGTCGGAGACTCTTTACCGAGATCGTAGTTGCCGGGTGTCAGACTGACACGCCGCAACAACGATCGCCGCGATGCGCGCCCCCGGGGGCGCGCAGCGGCTCATAATCCTGATCACGTCATATGACGTCCGGTCAGGATTATGCAACCACTTTGCCACCGTCTATTTGCTATAGGGCGGGCGGCAAGTGGTTAAAAAAATAAATAAAAAATTTGCGGGTTTACTACCGCTTTAAATATCTGCTCTGGACAGTAGCCACCATTTTCGATGATTTCTTCAAACTCCACCACAAATTTTTCAGCTGCTTCCACATCTGCACTTGCAGCCTCCCCACTGATACTCCGATTATGGAGGTTACATCTTCGACTAAATCTTTGAAACTGTCCATGGCTTTCTGTAAATGTTTCAGTTGAATCTTCTCCTTTGTTCACTTTCAAATTCTCAAAAATACTGCATACTTTGGTTTGAATCAATAAAAGACTCATTGGTCATCAATCCATACGCGACAGCAATTTCCCCATTTCATGAAAGAGGCACGTCCGCTGCCTAGTTATTATCTTGTCCTGTTGATGCTTTTACTGCCTCTTTCACGCTATCCTTATCCTTTAGGATTGTTGAAATGGTAGAATGTGCAAGTTCCAATTCACTTGCTATTTCTATAACTTTCATATCAAGATCAATAGATTCATAAGGACATATAACTGTACAGTATAAAGAACGCCGGAAGGGGCATTTAGGAAAACAGAATACATTACAGTAAGCCCCTGTACACACGGTCAGACATTCCGACGGAAAATGTCCCGTGTTGACGGATAATCCGACCGTGTGTGGGCTCCATCTGACTTTTTCCGTCAGAATGTCCGACCAACAAAGTTTGAGAGCTGGATATAAAATTTTCCGACAACATGATCCCATCAGACTTTGTCCGATCGTTTGTAGAGAATTCCGATCGGACAAAGTGCCACGCATGCTCAGATCAAATTCCTAGACCAAAGCTATTGGCTACTAGCCTGAACGTAGTCCCGTCCTAACGAAATAACATCACCACGTTCTGAACAATCGGATTTTCCGACAACTTTGTCCGACCGTGTGTATGCAACACAAGTTTCGGACAAAAAAGGGCTAAGACCACTGCGCAAATACGGTATGAAAACAAGTATTGCAATGGCCGCCATTTTATTCTCTAGGGTGTTAGAAAAAAAATATATATAATGTTTGGGGGTTTCTAAGTAATTTTCTAGCAAAAAAACCTGTCCTGTGATCTGAGCTCTATACTCCTGACAAACACTATGGGTGGAAGGAAGTGGAATACAGGGGACAGATTGGGTGGATTATATAAGGGGTGTGGTTTATGAGAAGTGGGAGGAGTCAAAAATGATGGGCGGGGTCTGGCGCTCCCCCATCCAAAAACTTCACCAGCCGCCACTGATAAGAGCTCACCTGAAACTGACCCCTACCCCTGTCCACCCCACAATACCTCCCTTTAATTATAAGAATTAACTTATATTTAATCACACAAAACATAAGTGGAGTTAAAGTGGCCAAAATCGGCCTTTTATTAAACATACACTTTCTTTAAATAACACAACATAACCATATATAACTGAATCCAGATAGCAATGATTCGAGATCTCTAACGGTGCCACATTACCAACTTTTTGCGTCTGAGGCACCAGATAGCTGAGTTGCGACCCCAGACACCCACCGGTCTTAACACCAAGCATTGTACTGTTCACACTTGAGGTCTCCATATCTCAGATGAGTCCCCGCCATTTTCCCAATAACCATAATTAGACCTCCGTCAAGGATCCCAACCGCCAGATAACCATACATTAAAGAAAAAAAACATCACAACCATACAAGTAACAATCAGGGTGAACGGGAGGGATGTTCTTCTGTTGATTTCCGCTCTGCAAGTGAGCCGGGGCCACCCCTTCCGAACAGCTGGACTCCCGGACCCTCCCCATCACCCCATCCTCTGGGACAATAAGGTACGTGTAAGGACTGATCATGCTACCTTACAATAATGAACCCCCTGGTGACCGGTTCCCCTTGAGGTCTCCATATCTCAGATGGGTCCCCGCCATTTTCCCAATAACCATAATTAGACCTCCATCAAGGACCCCAACCGCCAGATAACCATACATTAAAGAAAAAAAACATCACAACCATACAAGTAACAATCAGGGTGAATGGGAGGGATGTTCTTCTGTTGATTTGCTCTCTGCAAGTGAGCCGGGGCCACTCCTTCCAAACAACTGGACTTCCAGACCCTCCCCATCACCCCATCCTCTGGGACAATAAGGTACGTGTAAGGACTGACCATGCTACCTTACAATAATTAACCCCCTGGTGACCGGTTCCCCTTCCACCCTGTCATGTATGCCCTTCACTGACTCCGTTCCTCTTAAGTTCCGGGCATGTCTTTCCAGGTCCATCAAAGCAAAAGATTTCCCACAGTTAATTTTCTTTCTAACACAGCCACAGCCTTGTTAGAGAATCCTGTCCCCTGTCAGAATGCTGCAGACAAGGACCCTTACTTTTTTTGTGAAAGCAGTGGTATCTCTACCAGTGGCGGCTGGTGCTTTATTTTTGGGGGGAGGCAAACAAACCACCCGATCCCCCCCTCCGTTCATTCAGTTGGTTAAACCCCCCCTGACGCTCGTTTGATATGTGAACAAACCCTTCCCCCCTAGACATGGGCGCCATCAATAAATTTGTTTTGTTCTGTCCTGTTACGGTTCGCATTAAAATTAATTCGTACTTCCTATTTTCTGTCCAAAATTCAATTTCAATTCGTACAAAATATGAATTACGATTTGTCGTTAGGTTCGTTAACGTGTACGAACGTTCGTTACGATGAATTTAAAGGTAAAAATATACCTCAATATGACAGTCGATGCTGATGGAAGTTTGGTTTTTATCCAAAATACGAAATTCCGTTGAAGAATTTCCTATCCGAAATACGAATTTTCGTTAGATGAGGGGCTCCCACCATCCCTGTGCTATGCTGACTTCCTCCTGGGGATTCGTAAACAAAAGTTCGTATTTCGTACAAAATTCTGACGCATGGCAATTCGCATTTCGGATCGTCCCGAACATACAAATTTAGGGAAATTCGTACAAATTTGAGATTCGTACGAAACGAATCACACATGTCTACCCCCCTTGTTGCTCGTCCATCCACCCATCAGCCCCACACTTACCCCATCCAGGTCACAGGCAGCTGCAGCAGCTTCCCACTGCGTCTCCTTCTTTGGCGCCTCCCCCCTGCTCCCGGCTAATACGGTCACTTCTCCTCTCAGCCAATTGTGTCTTAAGACCGGCTTCCTGATTGTCCGGGAGGAGAAGCAGGAAGACGATAGCGAATTTTAATTTGCTATTGTCACACAACTGGGTGTGCTCAGGGTACAGTGCTCTGCGACCTGAGCCCACCCTTTGTTTTAGCCAATAAGAGCCTCAGGCTCTAATCACGTGCTTCGAAAAAAAAAGGCCCCATTTAAATCCATGCGCCTGGTGCTCCCGGAATGTAGATTAGGGGCCGGGCACATGGATTAGGGGGGTGGTCCTAATGGAGCGCCTGCCACTTCTCTCTACAGAGGTCTAACATATAACAGAATTCTCTACAAACGATAGGACAAAGTCCCATCAGACCATGTTGTGGGAAAATGTTATAGCCCAGCTCTAAAACTTTGTCGGTCGGATATTCCGATGGAAACAGTCCAATGGAGCCCACACATGGTCGGATTATCCGACAACTCGGTCCGATCGGACATTTTCCATCGGAATGTCCGACCGTGTGTACAAGGGCTTATAAAGTGCACTTTTTTAACCACTTCCCACCCGGCCAATGTATATATACGGCCGGGTGGGAGCCGCCTGCTCCTGATAGGACGTTCAGGAACGTCATTCAGGAGCAGCGGGATCGCGCGCGCGCGCGCCCGCGCAGCGGCGCGATCCCGATGTGCTCGTGTCACCCGGACACGGCACATCTCAGATCGGCAGGAGGGCTCTGTGATTGGCCCTCCTGATCACATGACGGCCGTGTCCAATCACGGCCGTCATGTGATGTAAACAAACAGCCGGTTGCTAGGCAATCGGCTCTCCTCTCCTCACACGGAAGTCACCGCTGAGAAGAGGAGAGCAGAACGCTGCAGCCGGCTGATGATCAGTGAGTATGGGCTGCTTTTCACAGCTTTTTACTCACTGATCATCAGTGTAGTGTAAACACACAACACACCACACAGTGAAAACACAGTCCCCACATATGTCCCCAAAACACACATGTCCCCAAAACATACATGTCCCCAAATAATAAAAACACATGTCCCTAATAATAAAAACATGTCCCCCACATATGTCCCACTAAAATCACATGTCCCAATGATTATCTGCACACATATGTACGTGATCACCTGCACACATATGTACATGATCATTTGCGTACATATGTCCGTGATCACACAAACCAATTATTATACACTTAACGGAATTTTTTTTACCAAAGACATGTAGCAGAATACATTTTGGCTTCAATTTATGACAAAATTTGATTTTATTGGATTTCTTTTCAAATAGAAAAAAGAAAATATTGTTTTTTTCCCAAATTTCCGCTTTTTTTGCGCTTATATCGCAAAAAAAAAAAACGGAGTCGTGAATAAATAACACCAAAATAAAGCTCTATTTGTGCGAACAAAATGATAACAATTTCATTTGGGTACAGTGTAGCATGACCGCGCAATTGTCACTGAAAGCGCTAGAGCGCTGAAAGCTGAAAATTGGGCTGGGAAGGAAGGGGGTGAAAGTGCCCTGTATTGAAGTGGTTAAATAAACAAATAAGACATCAGTAAAGTTACCCCAATTTTTTTCTATACTGTGAAAGATAATGTTACGCCCAGTAAATTGATACCCAACATGTCACGCTTCTAAATTGCGCCCGCTTGTGGAATGGCGTCAAACTTTTACCCTCATAAATCTCCATAGGCGACGTTTAAAAAATTCTACAGGTTGCATCTTTTGCATTACAGAGGAGGTCCAGGGCTAGTATTATTGATCTCACTCTAAGCCCTTGTACACACGGTCGGAGATTCCGACAACCAAATCCATCTGAGTAATTCCGACGGATTAATTCCGGAAGAGGTCCGGAAGTGATGTTGTATACACACGGTCGGACTAAGTTGTTGGAAAATCCGATTGTACATAACGTGATGACGTTATTTCGTTACGACGGGACTACATACAGGCTAGTAGCCAATAGCTTTGGTCTAGGAATTTGATCTGAGCATGCGTGGCACTTTGTCTGTCGGAGTAGGCTACACATGATCGGAGTATGTCCGATAGGAGCATTTTGCCGGAAAATTTTACCGGCAAGTTGGAAAAGTTGGTCCGTTGGATATTCCGACGGAAATAGTCCAATGCAGACCACACACAGTCGGAATATCCGACAAAACGGTCTGATAGGAAACATTCCGTCGGAATCTCCGACCGTGTGTACAAGGGCTTACGATCGCCGCAATACCTCACACGTGTGGTTTGACCACTGTTTTCATATGCGGGTGCAGTACTCACGTATGCGTTTGCTTCTGCACGCGAGCTCGTTGGGACTGGGTGCTTTAAAAAAAAAATTATTTTTTCTTATTTCTTATTTATTTTTTCACAGTTTAAAAAAATAAATAAAAATGGTGTCACTTTTATTCCTATTACAAGGAATGTAAACATACCTTGTAATAGAAAAAAGCATGACAGGTCCTCTTAAATATGAGATCTGGGGTCAAAAAGTCCTCCACACTCCCCTATGTATGTTATTAGCACAGAGCACCCAACAAGCCACACAAATTATACCAAGCAAAATCATTTAGTCTTTTCCAGCAAATTACTTTGAGTAACAAGCAGCAGACCATTTACTTTGTTTGCACTGATAATAAGAATACCGCATGGCATGTACATTACATCTCCTCCTGCATCTGCAAGCATTGTTATGTTATTTCTGCTTAATTTTATATTCTAAAAAAATGTCTCACATTCCTGCACAGTGTGACTCAGACTCTGAGTAAAGGCCGGGGTGCATTTTAAAATATATTTGAGCATAAAAATCGTTTTTTTCCTTAGAGAGAATGTAAACGTTCCCTCACCTTACTGCAGCTCCGCTCGGGCTGAGGAACGGAGCCGCCGACGTCACTTCCGGCTTTCGGCTGCTTCACGAAACCCAGAATTGACCTGGCTGGGTTTGAACAACAATGCTCCTGCCCATAGAATCACAGTGATTTTACGGGCGGAAGCTAGTCAGCGTTCTGCATTGCGCCGCAAGATGGGTTAGATACCCGCAAATGAAGCGCCATGGATCTTGTGATTGCATCGACTTGGCGCTTCCCATAGTGCACTGCGACCGGCGCCACGGTGCACTATGTTAAATGACTTTTTTTTTAAATGTCTTAATGGGGCCGTTTTATTTTTCTTTACGTTTTTTTTTCTGTTACTACGGGGGGGGGGGGGCGCCTATGGACGGGCTGCCGCTGGCTCTTATCTACCCTAGTCATGAATTTAACCAAAGGTTTAATTCGGCTTTAATATAGATTTCCCTGTATACCTGTGAATGGCTCATTTCACTGAATATCAAAAGCTATATTTCTATAAGAATATATTTGTTTCCATTCTGCTAATCAATTTTCTGAAACTGCTGAGCCACAACTCCCAAGTTGGGTATATCTTGTCCCCTCCGGTGCTCTCCTATTATAAAGCTCTTTCAGATGGAAGAATAATTCAATGTTTTGAGCTCAAAGTAATTGGCGCTGTATAAAAAAAAAAAAGCAGATTAATGCCTAGTCTTGTAAACAGTTACAGATAAAATCATTGTCATTACTGTCAGAGACACAATGTTCCTTACCCGCTCCACCATCAATGTGTTCTAACTTCTGCAACTTAGTCTACTAAGGTTTAACACTTTACTGTGACAATGACAAAAGAATGAACAGGAAACCACAAAGCATTCATGATCACATTTTATATGCTCCTCTCAAGAGTCCTCTGTCTTGATACAAGTAGTGGGCTGGCTCTTGGAAAAAGCAAGTGAGCAAGGCTGAACGCTGAAACGCGTTAACATTTTCTGTATATATTCATAGGGGATAGGGGATATAATAAATTTGGGCTTATTTACCTACTTGCCGACCAGCCACAGTACATATACTGCGGCAGGTCAGCTCTAATGCGCAAAACTACATACTACCTTTACATCGTTTTGTGGAATAGCTACTAGGGGGGAGGTGGGGGGCATGCTGATTGGCCAGAGGAGGAGCCAATCAATGGGCCCAGTGGACGTGATGTTCATCAGAGTCTTCATCAGAGCCCCATTACATCAGGGACCTCCCTTACATCATTGTCCTCATCAGAGCCCCATTACATCAGGGTCCTCACTTACATGAGGGTCTTTATCAGGGTCCCATTACATCAGAAGACCTTTCTTACATCAGGATCTTCATCAGAGCCCCGTTACATCAGAGACCTCCCTTACATCAGGGTCCTCATCAGAGCCCCATAACATCAGAGACCTCCCTTACATCAGGGTCCTCATCAGAGCCCCATTACATCAGAGACCTCCCTTACATCAGGGTCCTCATCAGAGCCCCATTACATCAGAGACCTCCCTTACATCAGGGTCCTCGTCAGAATCACCATTACATCAGAGATCTCCCTTATGGAAGGGTCCTATCAAAGTCCTCCCTTACATCAGGGTCTTTATCAGAGCCCCATTACATCAGGGTCCTCACTTACATCAGGGTCTTTATCAGGGTCCCATTACATCAGAGACCTCCCTTACATCAGGGTCCTCATCAGAGCCCCATTAAATCAGAGACCTCCCTTGCATCAGGGTCCTCATTAGAGCCCCATTACATCAGAGACCTCCCTTGCATCAGGGTCCCCATCAGAATCACCATTACATCAGAAGACCTTTCTTACATCAGGATCTTCATCAGAGCCCCATTACATCAGAGACCTCCCTTACATCAGGGTCCTTATCAGAGCCCCATTACATCAGAGACCTCCCTTACATCAGGGTCCTCATCAGAGCCCCATTACATCAGAGACCTCCCTTGCATCAGGGTCCCCATCAGAGTCACCATTACATCAGAGATCTCCCTTATGTAAGGATCCTATCAAAGTCCCCCCTTACATCAGGGTCCTCAACAGAGTCGCCCTTACATCATAAACCTTCCTTAAATCAGGGTCCTCACCAAAATCCCATTACATCAGGGTCCCCATCAGAGTCCTCCCTTATATTAGGCTGCTCATCAGAGCCCCCTTTTACACCAGGATCCCGATCAGAGTCACCATTACATCAGAGCCCTTCCTTTTGTAAGGGGCCTTATCAAAGTCCTCCCTTACACCAGGGTCCTCATCAGAGTTGTCCTTACATCAGGTCGATGTAGAGATCATAAGAAACCTCCGCTGACCTGAATCCTCTATCTGCACTCATTGAGGATATGCCCCTGACTCTAGGCAAGGGCCGGATAAAATCTTGTAGAGGGACAGATCTGGCCCAGGGGCCGTACTTTGGAGACCCTTAAAATAATCAATTACATGATCAAAATAATAAATGTTGTGTATATAATCACCTTTATGCTGTAAACAATGTCCAACAATCAAACAGCACATTTCACTGTAGAATTCCTTCAACCCCAAAATATTATTTATACCGAAATTTGAATGTATTGGAAGAATTGGGTGGGCAGCATTTTCCTCTTTTCAAATGTTTGTAAGTTGGCTTGTTGTTCTTTTCCCGTAATGCCTTAACCTGTTCTGGCTTTACAGGAAGGAGGAAGGTAACAATTTAACACTAATGGGATGTAATATTTACACGGGAGGCTGGGGAGCCGAGGCATAAACAGGGGAAAATATTGGGACGAGGTATTTGTCATAAAATGGTCCTAACGATATCGTGCTGAGCTTCACCACCGCCGAGGCAATTAGGAGCTCATTGGAGCTTGAAGTAAGTCGTAGGTTTCCCTAAAAGCCCGGTCACGCTGAACCAGAACAAATACAGAATTTTCCATATCAATTAATGTTTTACAGAGGCAGGAGGAAGCAGGGCGGGCGGTGAGGGTGGAATGGCGTTTTCATGAACATTTGTTCCTCACTTAACTTCAATTATGTTCACACAGTAATGAGTGGGATAGGTTTAAAGAAGAACTCCAGGTATGGCTATAATATGCATAATTACGCATACATTTGCATAATTATGCATAATTACATTGGTCCAGCTTGGTCGAATGTAACTATGTATATAAAATACCTGGCTGATGCCCTTGGAAGCAGGAAATTACTGAAGAAGACACTGCTACTCCAGTCATCTCCACTCACCTCCCAGTCCCAGCTGGCCTGAAACATTATAAACAGGTTGGCTTCTCAGCCCAGGACCACTATCTGAATGAATGCAAAGAATTCTCTGATTGGACGAAGTGGAAATCATGACATCGCCACCTTGCCTGTCCCCCTCGTCAAATCAAAGAATGCTTTCCATTCATTCAGAAAATGCAAAGCATTCTCTAAATGGCGCCCATGCCGACTGGGCGACCTGCTGTGTTCAGTAAGCAGGAGTGCAGCCGCTTCGTGTAGGATACTGACGCAAGTGAAGATCACTGGAGTAGTGCCATCAACTATAGTGATTTCCAGCGGCATCAGCCAGGTGCAACTATCGTAGGGAAATTTATTTTGTGACTCATTGTATCCGTATCAGTCTGTTAACTGGGTCAGGGTTCAGATTTAGGTCAGGATGAAAGGCTGTGTAGACCAGTCCTCTATTGCCTCCCCCTGGTTCTGGAGGTCCCTGGAAACTTCTAAAAGCTAGTGGGCGGAGGTAAAGAGGCTGGGTCTTAATGCTGATGGGAGTTTAGACCAATCCTCAGGCAGCGGGCCTGGCAGGGTGGCTGAACCTGCCCATACAGTATCTCACAAAAGTGAGTACACCCCTCACATTTTTGTAAATATTTTATTCTATCCTTTCATGTGACAACACTGAAGAAATGACACTTGTCTACAATGTAAAGTAGGGAGTGTACAGCTTGTATAACAGTGTAAATTTGCTGTCCCCTCAAAATAACTCAACACACAGCCATTAATGTCTAAACCGCTGGCAACATTGAGTCCGCTGGACCCATGAGCATGCTCACAGAGTACGTGGCGGGCGCGTGTGCACCCACATTGCCGTGTTTTAAAGGGGACGTAAAGGTATGCCCATTTGCGCAGCCGTGCCATTGTGCCGACGTACATCGCTGTGCGCTGGTTGGCAAGCGGTTAAAGTCAGCAGGTACAAATACTGTAGCTGCTGACTTTTAATATAAGGACAATTACCTGTCCAGAAACCCCGCAATGTCTTCCCCGAGCCAATTTGTCAATCGGCTCTGGGTGCAGGTGCCGGCATCTTCACTAAGGGAAGCGGGAAGTTAAGTCTTGCGGCTTCATAGCCTGTTTCCTACTGCGCATGCGCGAGTCGCACTGCGCTTTCTGAATGGTCCCACTGTCTTCTGGGACCTGTGTGTCTCCCAGAAGGCAGTGGGGGAGGAAGGAGAAGGGGCCATACATTTTGTAGATAGCTGCCAAGGATGAGCTCAGGCGTGTTCGCAACTCTGCGTGCTGCTCCAGCCAGGAAGCTGACACTCTGCAACGCTAATCACAGGTAGTGCCTGGGGTGCGCGGGCACGTGGAGTTGCGAACATGCCTGAGCTCATCCTTAATTGCCACGATCCCTGTACGGTGATCTGTCCCAGAAGGTTTTGACAGGTATCCGCCCCCCCCCCAAAAAAAAGTTCCAAATGTGGGGGGGGGGGGGTAACCGGTGAAGAAGCGGAGCTTCCCCTTTTGGGTGGAGCTCTGCTTTAAGTTTAAGTGCACTGAGCTTCCCAGTGAATGGCTGTGCAGGGGAGGCGTGTCAGGACAAATCTGATCATTGGAGGAAAGCAGGCTGAGTTCCCAGCATAGCTAGAGAACTGACCACCAGGACTGGCTCTCCTGCTTGATTGTGGTGCCCTGAGGTGCAGAAATTGATCAATGTTTCAGGTCACTGTATTGAAGCATGAGGATCTGCAATTTTTATTATGATATTTATTATATTTTTGTATTTATTTTTATTTTATGTATTTTCTTATGTATGTAAATTTATGTGTGTATCTATGTAATTGAAAATGCATTTATGGTAATGTATCATTTTAGTGAGGACCAGGTAATTTATTTTGTTTATATTTTTTTATAATATTTATAATACTTTATTATAATGACGATCAAGCTATTTTTTTATTTTATTTATTTTTAATATTTATTGTTATAATGAGGATCACATTTTAAAAAAAAATATATATATATATTTTTTTGTATACTATTTATTAGAATGTATTATTATAATTAGGTTTAAACTATATATCTTTTTATTTTTACTTATTGATATTCACTTTGTATTAGTTATAATGTATTATTATAATGAGTTTCAAACCATTTTTAATTTATTTATATTTAATGATCATTTTTAATTTCATAAATTATTATTATGAGGATCAAGAAATTTTTAGAAGGAAAGCCAAGTAATGGCAGCGCCATATAACAGGTTTTTTTTAAAGAGAAAAAAAAATTGTAAAGAGAAAAAAAAATTGTAGAAAGCAGAAGGATGTGTTCCCCCCGTGGATTTAATGCCAGCATCTGTGAATTGGGTTTTATTAACAGATCTCAATGCTAGCTTCCAGCACAGATTTCCAGATTGATTCATTCATTGCTACCAGCTGTAAGAGATTCTCACCTCAATATCTGCCGGTTGGTGACCAGAGAGAGCGAGAAGGAGAGACAAGAGAGGAGGGGAAAGAAGAGAGGCCAGGCCATTAGAAGAGAGTGTGGGGGGGGGGGGGGGGATAAGAGGAAGAGAAGATCACCACACAAGGAAACAGAATAGTGGCAGCACCGAATGACCGCAGGATTATCCCCCAGGGATCAATATCAAATATTCATGACAATCAATTTACTTGGAAATTAGACTTTTACCAGATCCTATCTCATAAACCACATTCTCAACATGAAGCCATTTACTCCGCAAACCAACAGCTACAATATAAAATGTACAAAGATCTGACTTATTACAAACAGCTGTTCTCACTTGCAGGAATCAGCCCATATTTTATCAACCTTTCCCCAAACATATCTCTATTTGTTTTACCGGTATTTTTGGACAAATGTAGTAGAACATAGTTTTGTAAATCTGTGAGCCACACAAAAACTGCCAATAAACAGGCTCTCTGTAGGTGAGAGGTTGCAAGGAGGGTGTTCCAGCATCATCAGCTGATGTGTTTCAGTATCACCAGCAGATGTGTTTCAGGATCACCAGCAGATGTGTTCCAGGATCACCAGCAGATGTGTTTTTAGTATTACCAGCAGATGTGTTCCAAAATCATCAGCAGCTGTGTTTTAGCATTACCAGCAGATGTGTTCCAATTTCCTCAGCGAATGTGTTAAGCATCACCAGCAGATTTGCTCCAGCATCACCAGCAGATGTGTTTCAGTATCCTCACTTGCAGGAATCATGCCATATTTTATCAACCTTCTCCCAAACATATCTATTTTTTTTTTACTTTTGGACAAATGTAGTAGAACATAGTTTTATAAAACTGTGAGCCACACAAAAACTGCCAATTAACAGGCTCTCTGTATGTGAGAGGTTGCAAGGAGGGTGTTCCAGCATCATCAGCAGATGTGTTTCTTAGTATCACCAGCAGATGTGTTTCAGGATCACCAGCTGATGTGTTTTTAGTATTACCAGCAGATGTGTTCCAAAATCATCAGCAGATGTGTTTTAGCATTAGCAGATATGTTCCAACATTATCAGCAGATGTGATTTAGCATCACCAGCAGATTTTGTTACAGAATTACCAGAAGATGTGTTTCAATATCCTCCGCAGATGTGTTTCAGCATCACCAGCAGATATGTTCCAATATCAATGGTGGCCCGTCCATTAGAAGCTCACGGGTCATTCACCAGCTCTGAAATATCAGAGCCCCGTTTTTAAAAGGGTGAGGAGCCAGGGGATTTAGGGGGGGCAATGTCCCTTACCAGCTGAGGTGTCAATATGGGAGATACAGCAGGATGCTGAGAATCTCTGTTCGCTGCCGCAGCGTCCATCCCACGGCCTTTCCCAGACGCCATCTTGGAAGTCCTGCCATGCGGCTGCCCTTCGCTGCCAAAATATGAATTTATGGAGCCTTTGCCTTGCTTATCAGAGCCTGTTGTCTCAAGGAGGTTCTCAGATATTGGAACATCACAGTGGGCTCCGTGTACAGTGCCTTGCGAAAGTATTCGGCCCCCTTGAACTTTTCAACCTTTTGCCACATTTCAGGCTTTAAACATAAAGATATAACATTTTTATTTTTTGTGAAGAATCACCAACAAGTGGGACACAATTGTGGGGTGGAACGAAATCTATTGGATAATTTAAACTTTTTTAGCAAATAAAAAACTGAAAAGTGGTGCGTGCAAAATTATTCGGCCCCTTTACTTTCAGTGCAGCAAACTCACTCCAGAAGTTCAGCGAGGATCTCTGAATGATCCAATGTTGTCCTAAATGACTGATGGTGATAAATAGAATCCACCTGTGTGTAATCAAGTCTCTGTATAAATGCACCTGCTCTGTGATAGTCTCAGGGTTCTGTTGAAAGCGCAGAGAGCATCATGAAGACCAAGGAACACACCAGGCAGGTCCGTAATACTGTTGTGGAGAAGTTTAAAGCCGGATTTGGATACAAAAAGATTTCCCAAACTTTAAACATCCCAAGGAGCACTGTGCAAGCGATCATTTTGAAATGGAAGGAGTATCAGACCACTGCAAATCTACCAAGACCTGGCCGTCCCTCTAAACTTTCAGCTCAGACAAGGAGAAGACTGATCAGAGATGCAGCCAAGAGGCCCATGATCACTCTGGATGAAGTGCAGAGAACTACAGCTGAGGTGGGAGAGTCTGTCCATAGGACAACAATCAGTCGTACACTGCACAAATCTGGCCTTTATGGAAGAGTGGCAAGAAGAAAGCCATTTCTCAAAGATATCCATAAAAAGTCTCGTCTAAAGTTTGCCACAAGCCACCTGGAAGACACACCAAACATGTGGAAGAAGGTGCTCTGGTCAGATGAAACCAAAATCCAACTTTTTGCCCACAATGCAAAACGATATGTTTGGCGTAAAAGCAACACAGCTCATCACCCTCAACACACCATCCCCACTGTCAAACATGGTGGTGGCAGCATCATGGTTTGGGCCTGCTTTTCTTCAGCAGGGACAGGGAAGATGGTTCAAATTGAGGGGAAGATGGATGCAGCCAAATACAGGACCATTCTGGATGAAAACCTGTTGGAGTCTGCAAAAGACCTGAAACTGGGACGGAGATTTATCTTCCAACAAGACAATGATCCCAAACATACAGAAAAATCTACAAAGGGATGGTTCACAAATAAACGTATCCAGGTGTTAGAATGGCCAAGTCAAAGTCCAGACCTGAATCCAATCGAGAATCTGTGGAAAGAGCTGAAAACTGCTGTTCACAAACGCTCTCCATCCAACCTCACTGAGCTCGAGCTGTTTTGCAAGGAAGAATGGGCAAGAATTTCAGTCTCTCGATGTGCAAAACTGATAGAGACATACCCCAAGTGACTTGCAGCTGTAATCGCAGCAAAAGGTGGCTCTACAAAGTATTAACGCAAGGGGGCCGAACTAATTTTGCACGCCCCACTTTTCATTTTTTTTATTAGTTAAAAAAGTTTCAAAAATTCAATAGATTTCGTTCCACTTCACAATTGTGTCCCACTTGTTGGTGATTCTTCACAAAAAATAAATTTTTTATATCTTTATGTTTGAAGCCTGAAATGTGGCAAAAGGTTGAAAAGTTCAAGGGGGCGAATACTTTCGCAAGGCACTGTATGTGTGGTATTCCCTCCGGTGTATGCTGATTGAGGTGCAGATTGTGAGGGGCTCTGGAGATCTGCTTCCTCATTTGACCATGTCCAAGCCACGCTCCTTGACTAGTATATTTAAAGGCAATATTAATCTTCCTATCTGCACTTTATGTGTTTCACCTGCATAAGATGCGCACTGTTCATGCTGTTTCATGGTGTCATTTGTTGCCTTGTATGCACAGCCTATAGTAGAGTAAATCTTCACATTCATGTGTCGTAAGTTTCAGTTTGTGTTCAAAATGAGACACGTAGCATGGCACTGCACAGGTTAATGCATAACGTTTGTCTTTTGTCTGAGAACTTCCTGTGAAGAAACTACATATCCAAAATCCCTAGGTCTCCCTAGGTCAAACTCTAGTGCCCTGCAGGTGAGGGCTAAACAGTAATTAGATCTGACACAGACACAAACAGACTAAGCAATTAACAGAGAGCTCACCAGTGGTGGCCTGTCCATTAGGGGCACAGGGGCGTTGATCCCTGCCTCTGGCCCCCTAATCTACATGAAGGGATGCAGGGATTCCAATGGGATTTAGTTTTTTTAAGCATGTGTAGAGAGCCAGAGGCACTAATAGGCTTCAAAAAAGGGTGGGTTCTGCACCCCGAGTCCACCCAGTTGCATGACAATAGTGAGTTATTATTTGCTATTGTTACACTGATTCTCCTCCCTGCCAATCAGGAAGCGGGTTTTCCCGATTGGCCGAAATGAGAAGCATTGCAATTGGCCTAGGAGGAGGAGGGAGGAGACGCACAGTGAAAGCCGCCTTGATCCCGACGAGGAGAAGGTGCTGGGCTTACCCGACTGACTAGTAGACTGGGGGGGGGGGGTGGTGCTGCCCGTGGGTGACACCCTCCCCCAAAAAAAACATTTACGACGAGCCGCCACTGGAGCTCACTATGCACCTTCAAGTTTGTGATGCAACACAGAGGAAATGGCAAGGCATAGATTGGACCCTGTGTGATTGAAATAAGAAGCTGCCTGTCCATTTAGCAATAGATCAGGGGGAAGGGGAATAGATCAGCCATGGCACTGAAAATTGCAGCCACATCATTACAAGGTACCTCCTCTGTTGCATTGGATTTGCACAGAGCAACCCCGATCCTCCTCTTCTCATGTCCCTCTTCGGCGCTCCTGGCCCCTCCCTCCTGTTGAGTGCCCCACAGAAACTAGCTTGCTGTGGGGGCACTCAAGCCAAGCTGCAGGTCCCTGTGTCCATTCAGACAACGAGCTGCGGTTTGGACTCGTCCCCTCCATCTCCTGATTTGCTAACTGACTTTGACAGCTGCAGGTGCCAATGGCACCACTGCTGTGTCTCAGCCAGTCAGGAGGGAGAGTCCTGGATGGCAGAGACACTCGTGAACATTGCTGGACAGAGATGGGGCTACGGTAAGTATTAGGGGGGCCGAGGGGGGCTGCTGCACACAGGAGGCTTTTTATCTTAATGCATAGAATGCAATAAGATAAAAAAAGAACTTCTGACTTTCCAACCCCTATAAAATGGGGAAGTGACATGTCTCAGGTGATACACGGAGATGAAACAAATCCTACTACATAAGTTTTACTTGTTTATCTACAGCAATCTTTCTCCTACATCTGTTCAAAGTGCAGAATTTACACAGCATCTCTCAGCTCTGGAAAACAGGGGGCGGAGAGCTGAAGTTACATCAATGGAGAGAGCTCTGAGTGCTGATTGGATGGAAGGAACACAGTACAGAGAAACAGAGCTCAGGCTGTCAATCTGTTGGAGGCCCCTCCCCGTCACCATTTTTATGATACACAGAGATTAAATAAATCCTCCTAGATAGGTTGCATCTGATTATCTGCAGTCTTCTTTTCTCTGCCTTCGTTCAAACTCCAGAATTTTTACAGAATGTGAGCTGTCAGAAAAAAGGGGGCAGAGAGCTGAAGTTACACTTTGCTGAGCTCAGTAAAGAGAGCTCTGAGAAATGATTGGAGGGAAGGGACACCCCCTCCCCCTTTCACACAGCACACAGGAACAGAGCAGAGGAAGTCAATCACCTGAATCTTCCTCTCCAGTTACCTTTTTCCTCTTGGAGTCAGGAAAACTTGTCAGAAGTGATTCATGCTGACAGCAGAGGAAGGAGGCAGCAGAAATGGCACGTTGTCCTCTGGATTGAGACAAGTACACACTATAGAGGGATATGCTTTGTTCAAATTTCATGTCTGAGGTTTACAACCACTTTTAAGTTGGAGATTGAGCACTGCAATGTTTTACAGTGCCCAGCTTCCAGAATACCTCCTAACTTTTTGCGATGGGAACGAGGGACATCTGTTAGCAAAAGAATGTAGGCATAGGACACGCCCACTGCCACACCCCCTTAACCATCTGACATTTGCGCTATGGCCGAATGACGGCCACAGCGCGGATTTTAATTCCCGGCAGGCCGTCATTTGATGGCCTCCCCTGTGCACGATCCCTGCGCGTGCCATACAGGGCGTGTGCGGAGTGCGCTGTGATCACCGAGTCACTGAGACTGGGGTGATCACCAATCCGAGTAAGGGGCCGGTCCTGGCCCCTTACCATGTGATCAGCTGTCAGCCAATGACTGCTGATCACATGATCAAAACAAAAGCTCAGTGATCGTTTTTTTTTTCCTCCTCACGCTGACAGGGGGGGAGAAAAAAAAAAAGCCGATCACTGGCTTATCTTAAAGGGACATCGGTCCTGAAAAGGAAGAGGCAATTATGCCTCATTTATGCCGTCTAACAGTGCCCACAAGAGCCACCTATCGATGCCTACAAGTGGCACCTATCAACACCCACCAGTGCCACCTATCAATGCCCACCAGTGGTGTCAATCAGTGCCACTTAGAAGTGTTGCCTATCAGTGTAAATGATCAGTGCCCATCACTGCCACCCATCAGTGCCAATCACTGCCACCCATCAGTGGCCATCAGTGCCGCCTCATCAGTGATTAGCGTACATCAATGACGGACAAAAATTACCCGTTATAAAATTTTAAAACAAAATAAAAAATATAATTTTTTTTTTTAATTCTGCCTTTTTATATTTAAAAAATAAAAATAAAAATCGCCCAGGTGATCAAATACCACCAAAAGAAAGCTCTATTTGGGTACAGTGTTGTATGACCACGCAATTGTCATTCAAAGTGCGACAGCGCTGAAAGCTGAAAATTGGCCTGGATGGGGGGGGGGGGGGGGGGGGGTTTAAGTGCCCAGTAAGCAAGAGGTTAAAGGAAAAGTTTACGAAAAAAAATTATTAGTTAAAGTTGTAAAGGAAGAATTTTTTTTTTTATCTTAATGCATTCTGTGTGTGTGGCAGCCTCCCCAGCACCCCCTAATTACTTACCTGAGCCCCTTCTCTCTCCAGCGATGTCCACGAATGTCTAAGCCCTTGTACACACGGTCGGACATTCCGATGGACAATCGGACCGTGTTGTCGGATAATCTGAGAGTGTGTGGGCTCCATCGGACTGTTTCCGTCGTATGTGACGGACCAAGTTTTCCAGATGGGCTACAAAATTTTCCAACAACATGATCCGATCGGACTTTGTCCGATCATGAGTAGAGAATTCCGATCGGACAAAGTGCCACGCATGCTGAGATCAAATTCCTAGACCAAAGCTATTGGCTACTAGCCTGAACGTAGTCCCGTCGTAACGAAATAACGTCATCACGTTAAGTACAATCGGATTTTCTGACAACTTTGTCCGACTGTGTGTATGCAACAGTTTCGGACAAAATCCGTCGGACAAAATCCGACGGATTTGGTTGTCGGAATGTCCGACCATGTGTACAAGGGCTAAGCCGTCTGGGACAATCCTTCTGATTGGCTGAGACACAGCAGCAGCGCCATTGGCTCCTGAGGCTGTCAATCAAAGTCCGTCAGCCAATCAGGGGAGGTCAGGGCTCTGTGTCTGAATGGACACACAGAGCTGTGACTCGGCTTCAGTGCTCCCATAGCAAGGTGCTGGCTGAGGGGGCACTCGATAGGAGGGAGGGGCCAGGAGCAGCAAAGACGGACTCGGCTTTTGAAAAATTTACAGATGCAGCAATATAGAAATTGGATGAAAGGTTTGGCACTGGGAAACACTTTTTGAAAGATAAAAATTGCAATTTATATACAACCATATGGATCAGATCAAAATGAGGGAAAAATGAGGAGGAAAGGGGGACAAAGGGACTTTGTTCTGAATCAGGGACAGTCCCTCAAAATCAGGGACAGTTGTGAGCTATGCTTCCAGGGACGAATGCAGAGGTGCCTGTTTTCTGGGGACAGACTCCTTACAACAGGGACTGTCCCCAGGAAATTGGGACGAGTGGAAACCTTAGTACATCAGCTAGAGATGTCTCCAATAGGTGCACTGGCCCTTTAACAGACAAACTAAAAAAAATAAAAGACTTAACTCCTGCCTGTAAAATGCTCCCGTACTCAACTAAAATAAAACCTTGGTCTTCAGATTTTTTTTTTTTCGGGGAGTCATATGATGACGATGACGTCGCAGACCTTTTATACACAGTGACGTAATGATGACATCACCCCAGGCTGGGATCTCTGGACGTTTTCCAGGAATCAGGAAGGTTTGTTGTCGTCTGGCTGATCAGCGGCTGGAAAGAAAAGAAATCTGTTCTGTGCAATTCACAGAAGACTCGTAATCGAATCCATGCCGCTTGTGTAAAACAGCTCCGGCGACGTGCGCCAGTTACCGGATGGATAGGCGGCGTTAATACAGCAGGTGCCGCGCCATAAAACTCATCTCCGCTCTCTTCTGTAATTAACTCCTCGCTTCCTCCTGACACAAGGCATCAATGTTGTCTCAAGGCCAAAACCAAGCAGGATAACCAGTGTACCCCCTGCACTTTGGAGGGTGGCACCACGTCAGCCTTGAAATGGATCAAAGACTGGTTCTTTAATGGGGTTAGAGAGAACCTAAAGCAAAATTAATAATAAGTAATATATTGCAGCTTAGGTTACCATAGCTCCCAACTGTCCCTGATTTGGAGCAATGTCCCCCTGTCCCTCATTCCACCTCATTTGTCCCTCATTTTGGTCTGATCTCTATAGTTGTATATATAATGCACTTTCTATCTTTCACAAAGTGTTTCTCTGCGCTAAACCTTTCATCCAATTTCTAAACTGCTGCCTTGTACATTTTAAAAGCCAATATAAAGAAATAGTAGTGGTTAAAAAAAGCCCTTGTGGACTTAACCTTTTTTTGGTTAATTCTCCTTTAAGGGGGTGTGGCAGGAGGCGTGTCCTATGCGTACATACATTTTCTAGTAGGTGTCCCTCATTCCCCATCTCAAAATGTTGGGAGGTGTGGGTTACTAGTCTGTAAATGTGTTGACTGCATTAGTTTACTTTTTTCAGGGTCCTTTTTACTTTTGGTTGTGAGAATAACACACCTCCTGTCCCTGGGTGGCCACCCTCACTTCTCCATGGTATCTATGGAGGCAGCCATGGTTGTTGCCCAGACTGGACTTCTCTTCCTCCCTTTATCTGCACTACATGGGGGGGGGGGGTGATTCATAGTTTAGCCACTTGGCCTCAGGAAAGTTTAACCCCCTTCCTGAACAGGCCATTTTCTTGCGATACGTCACTGCGTTATTTTAATTGACAATTGCATGGTTGTGCGATGCTGTACCCAAATAAAAGTGATGTTCTTCTTTTCCCACAAATAGAGCTTTCTTTTGGTGGTATTTGATCACCTCTGCGGTTTTTATTTGTTGCGCTATATACAAAAAAAGGCCGTCAATTTTTTTTAAAAAATGCCAATATTTTTTACTTTCTGCTATAAAACAAATCCAATAAAAAAAATGTAAAAAAATTGAATTTCTTCGCAAATTTAGGCCGATACGTATTCTGCTACAAATTTTTGTTAAAAAAAAAAAATATCCCAATAACCGTATATTGATTGGTTAGCGCAAAAGTTATCGCGTCTACAAACTATGGGGTATTTTTATAGAATTTTTATTTATTTATTTATTTATTTATTTATTTACTAGTAATGGCGGCGATCAGCGACTAATAGCAGGACTGCGATGTTGCGGCAAACAAATCGGACACTTTTGACCCTTTTTTGGGAACCAGTGATCAGGGCTAAAAAATATGCACTGTCACTGTACTAATGGCACTGGCTAGGAAGGGGTTAACATCAGAGAAGCTCAAAGGGTTAAATGTGTGCCTAGGGAGTGCTTCCTAACTGTGGGGGAGGTGCTTTTACTTGCGGGAAGGCAGAGATCCATGTCCCTGCTTTGCAGAAACACAGGATCACAGCCTTTGCTTCTTACAGAATGGCGATCTGCCTTGTTTACATCGACAGATCGCCGTTCTGCTTCTCTAAGGGGAACAACCGGCGGTTCCCAACAGACAATGGGGATTATTTACAAAAGGCAAATCCACTTTGCGCTACAAGTGCAAACTACAAGTGCAAAGTGCACTTGAAATTACACTGAAAGTGCACTTGGAAGTGCAGTCGCTGTAAATCTAAGGGGTAGATCTGAAATGAGGGGAAGCTCTGCTGATTTTATCATCCAATCATGTGCAAGCTAAAATGCTGTTTTTTTATTGTCCTTGCATGTCCCCCTCGGATCTACAGCGACTTTACTTCCAAGGGCACTTTCAGTGCAATTCCAAGTGAACTTTGCACTTTTAGTTTGCACTTGTAGTGCAAAGTGGATTTGCCTTTCCTAAATAATCCCCATTGAGTCTCCCGGAGCAGCTGATTGGCTCCTGCTGTGTCCAATCACAGCGGCAGTGGGCCGCTGACGGCGGGCGTGCGCTCCCCAGCCCTGGGAGTGCAGAATCACGCACAGGTAGGTGATTTTGCACAGGAGAGCCGCCTTGCCGCCGTAGATGTACGGTACACAGTCGGCAAGCAGTTAGAGAAGTAAGAAAACATTGTTTGTGCTTTCAGTTCAGCTCACAGGAAGTGACAAGGACGGGATTTGGCAGGATTTTTTTGGCAGGATCAACAGTTATTTTTTTGTACCCGCTGAAAATCTTCTCAGTCTGAAAACTGAAAGAGAATGCAGCCACAAATCTATAGACTGTTAAGCAGCAATATTTTATATCTTTTTCTTGGATATCTTTTTAATTGAAGGATCAGTCCAGCAAAAATTATTATTCAAAGCGGTATATAACCCAAAGCAAAAAATGTCATATATTGCAGCTTCCCAATCATTAGATGCGGTGGCTGCATTCGTTTTCTTTTTTTTTGGCTCTGTTTTCACCTGCCGAGTTGGTCAGCAACACACCTCCTATATTAGAACGCCCATACTCTGGATGAAGGGAGCATCTTTGGACAACAGCATTTTGGTAATATGTGGGGTGGGGGGAGAGGAGTATTAGATGGACTAGCAGATTTAGATACACTAGCAAATTGAAGTCAAACTCCAGCTCACACTTTATAAGCAGTTACAGAAACAGGTTTTTTTTCCTTTTGAGAAAAGGGTTTTACATAAATAAATAAAAGCTGATCAATGTAAAGTCAGTGTGAAATGATTTGTCTCATCCTTGTAACTGCTACATATGTAGGACAGCTTGTTCTTTTGAAAATCAACAGACTTACTGGCCAGATCACCAGCAGCACTACATCTAAGGAGTGTCAACTGACACATTTTCTGGACAGCTTGGCCCGTTAAAGAGATGGAAAAATAATAGATCTACTGGAAGGATCACCAGTTGATATAACTCAGGGGAGGCTCAGAAAAGCAGACTGCATCACATAGGTATTTTATTTTTATTTTTTGCTCACAGTTCCACTTTAATTCATTTTATCGGGACGGAATATATTTATTTAGGTAAATTCTAATCCTGAGAGAAAGCATTTCCTTGTACACGGCGTACACCGCAGGCGGCCTTTGATCAGCTTGCAATGGCGGACAACAGAGGACAGTCAGATCACAGAAACATAAATACAATGTGGCGGTTCCCAGATCCTTGAAGTCATTGTAAAGGTTTGCTTAAAAAAAATAAACATGTTATACTTACGACCCGGCCCGCCCCTTCTCCCCCTGATTGGCTGAATGACTTAAGTTGACAGCCGTGAGAGCCAATGGTGCCGCTGCTGTGTCTCAGCCAATCAGGAGGAGTGTCCCAGACGGCTTAGACACTCATGGACATCTCTGGAGAAAGAAGAGGCTCAGGTAAGTAATTAGGAGGTGCTACACACAGAAGGTTTTTTTTATCTTAATGCATAGGATGCCATTACAACTCCTTAACAAGTGAGTTGGACCTTTGTACAGTAAGAGAGAGAGTAAGAGAGTCATTATATATCAGTATTTTCTTAGCCTTTGTTCAGTCAGAACCCCCCTTTAAAATATGCAAAATCTCAAGGCACCCCCAGTCTAAAATATAAGGGGAAAAAAAACTGCCTGGGACAATGCATACAACCACTTTGATTAAATTAAATTTACATCAGAGGTCCCCACCTTCGCATCAGAGGCCCCCCCATCACATCAGAGATCTCCCATCACATCAGAGGTCCCCCATCACATCAGAGATCCACCATCACATCAGAGGTCCCCCATCACATTAGAGGTCTTTCCTTTTTCATTAGAGGCCCCCCCATCATATCAAAGGTCCTGCCTTCTCATCAGAGGTCCCCCATCACATCAGAGGTCCCTCATCACATCAGAGGTCCCCCATCACATTAGAGGTCCCCCATCACATTAGAGGTCCTGCCTTCACATCAGAGGTCTTTCGTTTTTCATTAGAGGTCCCCCCATCACATCAGAGGTCTTTCCTTTTTCATTAGAGGTCCCCCCATCATATCAAAGGTCCTGCCTTCACATCAGAGGTCCCCCATCACATCAGAGATCCCCCATCACATCAGAGATCCCCCATCACGTCAGAGGTCCCCCATCACATCAGAGGCCCTCCATCACATTAGAGGTCCTGCCTTCACATCAGAGGTCCCCCATCACATCAGAGGTCCCCTATCACATAAGAGGTCCTGCCTTCACATCAGAGGTCCCCCATCACATCAGAGGTCCCTCATCACATCAGAGGTCCCTCATCACATCTGAGGCCCTTATCACATCAGAAGTCTTGTCTTTTTCATTAGAGGTCCCCCCATCACAATAGGTCCTGACTTCACATCAGAGGTCACCCATCATATCAGCGGTCCCCCATCACATTAGAGGTCCCCCATCACATCAGAGGTCCTGCCTTCACATCAGCGGTCCCCCATCACATCAGAGGTCCCCAATCATGTCAGAGGTCCTGCCTTCACATCAGAGGTCCCCCATCACATCAGAGGTCCCCCATCACATCAGCTGTCCCCCCTAATGTCAGAGCCCCCCCCCCTTCACATCAGAGGTTTCTTATCACATTAGAGGTCCCCCATCACTTCAGAGGTCCCCCCTTCACATCCGAGGTCCCACCTTCACATCAGAGGTGCCCCATCCCATGTCAGAACACCCCCCCCTTTACATCAGAGGTCCCCTATCAGATCAGAGGCCCCCCATCAGACCAGAGGTCCCCCATCACATCAGAGGTCCCACCTTCACATCAGAGCCCCCCCCCCTTCACATCAGAGGTCATCCCATTACATCAGAGCTCCCACTTCACATCAGAGGCCCCCATTACATTAGAGGTCAGAGTTTACTCTTGACATATGTCTCATCCTTGCAGCACCTGGGGGGAAGCAAGTGGCACCATATGATAAGAAGATTGCAGTTATTAATCACTTATATATCCATGCCATATACACATTTAAGGATCAGCAAACCATTAGGTCGAGTAACTAACAGCAAAATAAAGTATGCTCCAATCTTTAACAAGTGCACCGTAAGAACTTTTACAGTTTGTGAGTTTGTTATCAAAGCAGCGCAAAAGCAAAATGAAGTTCATAAAGACATAATGCTCAGATCACATATGTGTGTATATATATATATATATATAGCGTTGGGGTTCTGGGTTCAGTGGCCAGCAAGCATCTTCTCTACATGGGTGGGTAAAATCATAAAGGTAATTTAAAAATCTGCCCCTAGAAGGGTGAGTAGCTTTAGTACGGTCATTATTTCTTTTGGAGAACAGAGACCACTGCAAATAATCTATGCGCTCTGGTATAGGTTGGTGCTACATTCAAAATATTTAAAATGGTATTGAATTATTCTGTCTTAGCTATCCCTAGAAGGGTGGGTGGCTTTAGTACAATCCTTAGATACTTTGGGGACAAAGACAAATGCAAACAATCTATGCGCTCTGGTATAGGTCGGTGCTATATTAAAGGCATCTAAAGTGGTAATTTAACTACCTTCCTCCTAAACTGCCCCTAGGAGGGTGGGTGGCTTTGGTAAGATCATTAGCTCCTTTAGGATCGGAGACTGATACAAAACGATCTATGCGCTTTGGTATAGGTTAGTGCTATATTGAAGGCATCCAAAGTGGTAATTGAATTACCTTCCTAATAAATTGCCCCTAGGAGGGTGGGTGGTTTTGGTACGATCATTAGCTCCTTTAGGATGGGAGACTGACACAAGTGATCCATGCCCTCTGGTATAGGTTGGTGCTATAATAAAAGCATCCAAAGCCAAAATGGCAATTCAATGTTCTTCTAAGAAAGTGAGAATGGTTTTCGGATATCATCTTCTTGGGGAACAGAGACGAATGCGCTCTGCTATAGGTTGGTGATATATTAAAAGCTCCAAACTGCCCTTTTCACTATTTCCTTCAGTGAAGCCATTTCTATAACACAAGCCACTCTACCTACCTCGTTCAATCAGAATATTTTACAGAAAATTGATTTTTAAATATACGCAAGGCTAGGCACTGTCACCGGTCAATAAATTTAAGTTGAAAATTTACAAAAATAAATAAATCCGCAATATAACTTTAGGGCAACATGAATGAGGCGCAAACCATGAGAATAAAGATCCGTCTCTCCTCTTCAATTTTAAAGATAATCAATGAATTTACT